>NC_066623.1:88476751-89102988 GCF_025201925.1 Gopherus flavomarginatus | reverse complement strand
GCACAAGGTGTAAAATTTAGGAAATGGGGGAAAAGGAGTGACACTAATGCAAGTGAGCAAAGAACAGCAATGAAGGAACAAAAGTGTAAGAACATCTTTTGAAAAGAGGATGAGTGAAGATGTGAGTAACTTAGGGTCAGAGTAAGCTGCCTGACTGGCATTTCCCTGCCACACAACTCAGCTTCTTTTCGTAGACAGAGCCTTGTCAGTATAACAAGTGCAATATTTTTGCTATGACAGGTTTGCTTGTGCATTAGGTACAAATATGCTTTCCTTCAACCAGAAACAATTCTGCTCTTTCCTCTTTATATGGGACAGACCTTAATGTTGATGCAAAAATGGTGATTAATAAAATGTTAATTTAATATTCTAATTGTAGGATATTACAATCTTGCTTTTATTGAATTGAAGGCAATGCTTACTTTCATATGCATGATGCTTGGAGAATATGACAGCTCACGTGCTTATGTTTTGATTGCTTATTTAATTTAATTAAATGTTTGAGCTAATTAAGCAAATTCTAGAAAATCTCTGCTTTTTGTCAACCAGTGACAGGCATCAAACATGTCAAAGATGATGACACATCCTTAGTCATAAAGCCATATTTATCACCTCCAAGTGTGTTTACACAGACTCTGGAATGCAGCTTTATAAATTTTATTTTGCTTTAATTTCCTTTTATATATGTTTTGAAAGATGTATATAAGTGTTAGTCATGATTTGTGTCCTGTATAAGAGTCTTGATTGCCAATTGTAAATGTACTCCAAAGGGTAATTTGTAAAACTAGAAACCATGTGGTCAAAATGCAAATAACCATCTAAGAGCATCCCTCAGAAACAACTCTCTCAAGATATTTATGCTTTAAGAAAAAAACACCTGGTTGTATCCCAGTATAAGGAAATTATTTATTTAGCATATCCCGAAGCGGAATGGTGGTTAGGGTATGTTATCAGAGCTATACATAGTCATTAAGTCAGCTTTTTTACCCCATCTCTTTGCAAAGAGAAAATCCTTTAAACTCACACAAAGAATTCTAGAAATATTCTTACTGAATGTGATTTTGTTTAGAAATGGTCTAAAGTCTTCAGATGTTAAGGAGAATGTTTATGATTGGAAAAAGTTTTATATTAGATAATTTACTTCTATTCATGTTTCCTTTAGAAGATGAAAACCTTCATTGCATTTTAAATGCTTAAGATGCTTTGTGATTTGTCTGCATATGTAATGATTGCCTTATACCATTGTTATGTGAACAATGAGATATCTTATCCAAATATGGATTCCAATGACCTAGCTATAACTGATTATTAACATAGAAAGCCACGTGAATATAAAATTATTCATATTAATTGGGAAACTAATTAGTTATCTGACAATCCTTAAGCAACTCCCTGCAAAACTCAGGAAGACAAGAACAATAAATAATGTCTTCTTGGCATAACTCAGAAGTTAAGAATTATAGAAAATTGATAAGGAAAGCCAAGGGATACAAAGAGAAATCTATAGCCAGCAGAGTTAAGGACAATAAGACGCAATGTTTAAAAATACATTAGGTATGAAAATAAATCTGGCAAGGGTGTTGGTCCATTACTAGTTGGAAAAGGTAGAATTATCAATAATAATGCAGAAAAGGCAGAAGTGTTCAAAAATATTTCTGTTCTATATTTTGTGAAAAATCAAATGATATAGTTTCATCACACAGTGATAACACTCCTTCCATTTCACTAGTATCACTGGAGAATGTTGAACAGATGTTATTAAAATTAGACATTTTAAAATCAGCAGGTCAAGATAACTTGCATCCAATGGTTTTAAAAGAACTAGTTTAGAAGTTTGCTGGACCGTTAATATTGATTTTCAATAAATCTTGGATGATTGGAGAAGTTACAGAAGACTGGAAGAAAGCTAATGGGCCATTTTTTAAAAAAGGATAAATGGGATGACTTGGGTAATTATAGGCTTCTCAGCCTGATATGGATCCTGGGCAAGATAATAGAGTGGCTTATGTGGGTCTCTATTAATAAAGAATTAATAAATGGTAATGTAATTAATGCACATCAACATTGGTTTATTTATCAAAATAAGCAGAATTTTTTTGATGAAATTATAAGTTTGGTTGATAAAGATAATAATGTTGATGTATTTGTAATACACTTAGATTTCTGTAAAATATTTGACTTGATACCATATAATGTTTTGATTAAAAAATTAGAATAAAAAGTTAACACAATACACATTTAATGGATTAAAAACTGGCTAACTGATAGGTCACAAAATGTAACTAAATGTCTATTCATCATCCAGTGGGTCACTTTCCAGTGGGGTCCTTCAGGGATTGGTTCTTGATCCTATGCTATTTAACATTTTTATCAATAATTTGGAAGAAAACGTAAAATCATCACTCAAAGGTAGCAGATGACACAAATTGGGGGAGTGGTAAATTAAAGGACAGGTTACTTATTTGAAGTTATCTAGATTGCTTGGTAAACTGCGCAAAAGCAAACAATATGAGTTTTAATATGGCTAAATGTACATGTATACATCAGGGAACAAAGAATTTAGGCTATATTCACAGGATGGGGAACTCTATCCTGAGAAGCAGTGACCTGAATCTGAGCTCCAAGGCTATGCTGTGGCCAAAAGAGCTAATGTGATCCTCAGATGCATAAAATGGGAAATTTTATTTGGCACTGGTGTGACCGCTGCTGGAATACTTTGTCTAGTTTTGGTGCCCATAGTTCAAGAAGGACGTTGATAAAATTATAGAGGGTTCAGAAAAGAGTCACAAGAATGATTAAAGGATTAGAAAACCTACCTTATTGTGAGGACTCAAAGAGCTCCATCTATTTAGTTTTAAAAAAGAGAAAGTTAAGAGGAGACTTGATTATAATCTGTAAATTCCTAAAATGAGGAATAAATATTTAATAGCGGGCTCTTCAATCTAGCAGAGAAAGGTCTAACCAATCTAATGGCTGGAAGCTGAAGCTAGACAAGCTAGACTGGAAATAAGGTGTAAATCTCTAATAGTGTAATTAACCATTGGAATAATTTGTTAAGGGTCATGGTGAATTCTCCATTACTGACCATTTTAAAATCAAGATCTGATGTTTTTCTAAAAGATCTGATGTAGAATTATTTCAGCTAGGGTCTATGGCCTGTGCTATACAGAAAGTCAGGCTAGATCAATAGTTCTCAACCTTTCTAGACTACTGTACCCTTTCAGGAGTCTGATTTGTCTTACCCTAAGTTTCACCTCATATAAAACTACTTGCTTATAAAATCAGATATAAAAATACAAAAAAGTGTCACTGCACACTTTTACTGAAACATTGCTTACTTTCTCATTTTTACCATATAATACTAAAATAAATTAATTGGAATATAAATATTGGACTTACGTGTCATCATATAATATAAAGAGTAGTATAAAAGTCATTGTTTTATATGAAATTTTAGTTTGTACTGACTCAACTAGTGCTTTTTAAAGCTATGTAAAACTAAGCAACTATCTAGATGAGTTGATGTATCCCAGGAAGACCTCTGCAAACCCACAGGGGTATGCATACCCCTGGTTGAGAACCACAGGACTAGATAATCATGATAGTCCCTTCTAGCCTTAGACTCTATGAATCTGTTTTTAGTTTAGACACACCCTTTAAGAATTATTTACGTTTAAAAAGACTATTTTGAAAACTGAAATCCTTTACATAGAAATAAGAGTGTTTGGATTCATCTGAAATACAATTTCAACTCCTGTTAAGCTCTGTTAGAACTAAGGGGATATCTCAGAAAATGGGTTAATGAAGAATAGAAAGAAGAGTTAAGAAAGGAAGTAGAACAAAAGGAAGAGTTAAAACTTTAAGTTTAAAGATGTGCTACATTTCCCATCACAAACACAGACATTGTAACAGAAAGTTGAAGATGTATTACACCTCGATACATATACGTGAACAAATAGTATATTCATGAGCTGAAGGTGCTACTAAGACCACCTCATGAAGAGGTTCAGCCAACAAAAAGGGACCACAGTTTTAATTCAGTCAAACTCTTCAGTGAGCCTATGGAAAAGAAGAATATAAATTCCTCAATACTGAGACATGTACTCCTATGCCTATATGCTCTCTAATGTGCTCACACATTCTTGCTCTTATGCTCGCAGCTCATCAAACCTTGAAGATGACACCTCTACAAACAAACAGCAATAAAACAGCTGAGAACAAAAAAAAAGTCACACCATAGTATCAAGAATCAGCAGCCTAGCATTATTTCAACATGAAGATATTGCTGAGATGTCAGCATCTTTGGTGAGACAGAGTTTGGAAAAGCCTTGCCAAGAGATTAGATTTACATTTTTCTTGAAACTATTTTAATGGAATATTGAAATTTTGTTTTCAATAAGGGATTTACAGCTTCCTCTGTTAAACAGCAAATTGTTTAGATTGTGTATTTCTGGTGAGGAGACATCAGCTAACATTGGTAAACAGAGAGAAAGAGGGGGATTTAATCTGAATGTAAGTTTCTTAATATTCATTAATTTGCCTTGCCAGTCTCAAGACCATTCCTTGAATGGATTCTTTAATTAACTGCATTAAAAAATTTATTCAGCTTTAAAGGCTTAGTTAAGATCACTTAACTCTGCTATTTGTAAACAGGATTCACCAACTCTTCAGTGAAATTGCCTTGCCCATCTATAAATTGTTTTAGTTATTTATGACACGCTATCACAGAACTCACTACTAATATGGGGAATAATGTATTTTGGACTTACCTTACCTAGAGAAGAGTGTCTCTCCACCTGAGGCAGGTCTACTCTTAAGGTCTAATTGTTGTTGAAAGCTCTCCACAGAGACAAGCAGAAGAAATTTTAACTAAAGTAACAATTGCTTACTGCCTGACTGGGTTCTTCTTTTGTTTTTAAATCTTTTCTTTAATAGTATTCACAGTTAATTGTGATAATTCACTTGTCATTCCTTGTGGTGTCCCTTAAGGCAAGGTAAGAACCTGATGAGGCTAAAATATTGGGAGACACATCCCTGAATTAGCATTAAGATTTGACCTACTATTTCTTGTTTCTCTAGACTATCTATTTTTAAGTATTTTTTCTTTAATTACTAGATACTCAATACCTTAAACACCCCTTTCTCCGATGTCTTGTTAACTGTGTTGCATAAACATATAAAATGTGGCCAGTGCAAATAAAATCCCTCTCTTCCTTTAGCTAAATTTCCACCTTTTCCTTGTGCAGGACACCAGAGTAGTGGTGGGCTATGTGATTTCTTGTTTCAAAACCATGTCTGGTTTTTAGATAGGTCATTACTGCAGAGAAAACATAACTGCTTCTCCTTAGTCTTTGTATACCACAGTTACATCATTTTGCCCTTTGGGAAGGAACTTGATTTTCTTCCTTCTCCTCTTCACATATAAAGCTTGTCATTTCACCCATTTCTGGAAAGCACCGTGCACATGTGGCATCCATGCCTCATGGGTGATAGAGATGCTTTTCCTGGTATCAGTGTTTTAGAATCATGCCTTCCCAAGCTACAAAATGCAGATAATAACACAGCTCCTTGAATGAAAGGCTGTCTGTTGTGAAGTATTTTCATCACAGAGATCTAAAAATCTTGGAGAGCCCAGGAGCAATAATCAACATTCAGTCTTTGTCTAGCTAATATAATAAATTTGAGCAGGGTGCTTAATACATAAGGGGATTATTGCTAAGGAAACCATTCCCTTGGTATCTATATGCGTTTAGCAAGCCTGTCCTGCTTTTGTGTTTGGCTCAGGCAGGCTATTCATACAAGATCATAGTCAAAATTTCTAACAAGTGTAACCAGTTCAGTTTTCTTTTAACTTACTCATTTGGTGGAGGTTTGTGTCAAATTGTGCATGTGCAGTATAGTGGGATCTCAGAATTCTCTCTCTAGGTTTTGACTAAACTCTCCATGTGTTTATGTTGATTATACTCTATCAGTTTCATTTCAGTGACTATTTGCTATTACCTATTTTTATTGCTCTATCCCTAGGCAAAGAGAAAAGTCAGAAAGTGCACTGCTGTTTTCTTTCAGTAGAAGCACCCACTAAGTACCATCCCTTTCCTTCTCTCTCAGACTCCACAACATTGAAAGCTATGCCACAAAAAAGCAATTTCTGTTAATGTGCTAGTTACAGTTTAGGCCAATGTCTTGTCACTTCTGAAATACGTGGACTAATAATTTAATTGCAGGTCACTTTCATTTCCTTCCACTGATTTACACATAGTTATAGATTTGATGACACTAGTGTGATTTAAAGCTAAAGGGGCCACGAACTGTAAAAAGCCTAAGGTCTAGATGCCACTTTAGGTGTTTTAAGTCCATGCCAGTAAGATCCTCAAATCCCACACTCAGCTATCATCTAATCCTGAAGGTGCCTACATTTCTAAGAGTAAATTCCCCGAGGCACTTAAGTTTCTGCCGGTGGACATGCACGAAGTCACCTAAATCCCGATGAGCTGCTCAGTGCCTAGCTAATGCCTCAGCCCCAGCAGGATTCTCAAACTAGGCATTCCTCCATTTCTCTAGCCTGTGGGGCCTGATCTGGTATGAATGCACTCAGCATACACCTACCAGATTGGGCCTCATCACAAAACATATCAAGGGTGACTAGATCAGGAATTTTCCAGGCTAGGGCAGGTGTCTGTGTCCCATCCCCATCTCCAAACACCCAATAGACCAGTGATTAAGGCCCTCACCTAGAATGTGGGAGATTTGTCTTCAAACCCCCACGCTCCCTGATTTGGAGCTAGCACTTGAACCCTGGTCTCCCATCTCTCAGGTGAATGCCCTAACCACTGGACTATGGGGTATTCTAGGGTGGGTGTCTCAATTTCTCCTGTTGAAGATATTCTGCTGTATATTAAATACTTAACTATTCATTGGGCCAGAGAGAAACTGACAATATAGCACTGCAGTAAGAGGACTCACCTGGATGTGGGAGACCCATGTTCATGTCTCTGCTCCAGTGAATATTTAATTATTTATACAAAAAGGAACAGCTTCAACAGCAAAGACTGAACAAGCCCCACCCCAAAGTACCCAAGTATCTGGTGGTCCAGGCTCTCAGCTGCAATGTGCTTCACCATCTCAGCTGACATCACTGGCTTTAGTGTTGCAAATGCTCCATCCAAGGGAGGAGATAGCAGGAGGGAATTTTTTGGCAGTTCATAGTCAGCAGGGTTCGAACCTCCCCAGGTAGTGCCCAATGGATTTCAAGTCCATCCCCTTAAACTTGTGGCCATGACTACTTTAAAGGTAGTTCCTCAAACACCACCTTTACAAGGACCAGTCTGGAATTGACATGAGACTGTTTTGCACCTAAAGCAAGAATCTCACTCTTTGACCAACAAGTCATGCTCTCTCAACTGGGATGTGGGAGACCAGATTCAAGTCCTTATTCCAAATCAGGAAGAATGGGGATTTGAAAACAGGTCTCCCACCTCCCAGAAGAGTTCCGTGAACATTGGGTTATTGGTTATAATGGGGTAGGGGTCTCTTTCTCTTGTGTTTTTCAAGAATAAGGTGTCTAAGCCAGGTCAGCCCCTAACTCCAGAAGAGGGTTCACAACTGTAAATCCCAAACTGAGACAGACACTTAACTATCTTTGAGGGGCAGGGCTTAGGTCTCACCGTTCTCCTTTGCATTCCCTATTGACTAATCTAGGCATTGCCCCATTAATCTTGCTGACTTCCAGGAATCCCTTTTTTAAGTGCTTAATTCTCCTCAGGCACTGTATAGGGAGACGGGTGCCTAACTTGGAGCTGAGGATTCAAATGGGCATCAGAGTGCCTAAAATTAAAGCATTGCCATGCCTAAGTCCCTTCATGGATCTGCACTAAGAGTTTATATCTTGGCGTTACCAGTCATAGGAAAGAATGGCCAGACTTCCAAACTCTTCATCAAGAGAGCACACAAATCCACAGTGAGTGTCCAAACTCATCCCTTTCCTGGAGTTTATAGGATATTCAGATAAATAATAAGACAAAACTTCAGCCAAAACTTCTTACCTAAACAGTACTGTCCATCAGGTTTCTGTCCTTATGTGCCCTCTAGCCCAAAGAGAAGCTCCCTCACTTATAAAGGGTTGGTATTAATGCTACCATCTGCCAGCATTACTCAGCAATTATTACCCTGACTGTCGGGGCCCAATACAAAGCCACTGAAATCAATGGGCGTCTTTCCATTAACTTCAATGGGCTTTGAATCAGGCCATTAATTTGAAGCACCTGAACCCAATGTTACTCAATAGAAGAATCCTTCATTCTCAGACGGGATCTTGAAACCCACCATCCTATTACATGAATACACTGGAACCACAATTCTAGCAACTCTACCCCCAACAAACAAAAAATCGAACCAATGAACAAAACCTGTATCTGTGCCTCATGGAACAATCTTAAATGGCAAATTAAAAATAAACACACTTAACTCCTCCTAAAATACAATAAAAATTAAGCCACATTCATCCCCAGTGAGTCTGGTGACAACATTTGACAAAGGACATTTGCCACTAAAACCTGAATGAGGAATGTGTTCCTGTTGCTGGATTTACTATCATTAATGCCCCTCGAGGAGTTTGTCTAGCAAAGCAAGTTGTCACTACAACCTCTGAATGCCATTCTCAGAGGAACTGCATCACTTCACGTTCAGAACATAATGCAAACAAAATAAAGCACCGAGCATGACACAGAAAGAAAACAGGGAGCCCCTAAAGCACACACACAGATGGAGAATCCTGTTCATGGGACATGTATAAAAAATAAAAAGAGATTACATTCAAAACAAGTATTCATGGCACAGTTGTTAAATAAAAGGGAAAGAAAGGACATATGCCTTAAGGAATACACATAGTCATCTTGATAGGGATGTACATTTAGTCCAGTAGCCTTAGAAGGAACAGGAGAAAAGGTTACTCACCCTGTGCAATAACTATGTTTTTTCTAGATGTGTGCTCCTTTCAAGGTGCACTTGCACCCACTGTGCCTTCACCCTAAGCCCGGCACCAGGCCTATATACTGCTGTGCAACCAAACTGCCCTCCATTCCTTCTCCACTGCAGAGAATGGATTGAAAAGAATGCCAAAGCAGAGGGGAGGAAGTTGAGTCGTGGAGCATCCAGAAGGAGCCACATTTCAGAAAACCAGTTACTGCACAGGGTGAGTAACTTTCTCTTCTTCGAGTAGTGTCCCTATGGGTGATTGATTCTAGGTGACATTGTAGCAGCGCCCTTTACAGAGGGGTGGGGCTTCCCAGCTGAGTCTAGGATTGAAGATAAAACATTGGAGCCAAATAAGAAATTGGAAGCTGAGTCACGAGTGACCACATAATGTTCAGCAAATATACAAATGAATGTCCCCGTCACAGCTCTACATATTTCTGCGACTGAAACATTCTTGAGAAAGGCTATTGAAGTAGAAAAGGAACGTGTGGAGTAGGTTCATACTCTAAAGGGAGGCTGAAGATCGTGAGACTGATAGCAGTAGGTAATGCAGCGTGATATTCATCTGGAGAGTATTTGCTTGGAAATTGGAAATCCCTTAGTTCTGTTCTCAATGGAGAAAAATAGTCTGGGAGATTTCCTGAAAGGCGTAGTCCTATCTAAATAAAAGGCTAATGCCCTCCAGACATTGTGATCTTATTTTTGAAAAAGACTGTAAAGCAGGAGGGGAATGCCATTAGAGCCTCTATCTCCCCCACTCTTCAAGCAGAAGTAATGGCTGCTAGAAATGCAGTTTTCATAGACAGGTGTAGAAGGGAGCAGGTGGTCATGGGGAAAAAGAGAGGTCTCATAAAACATTGGAGTACAAAGCTCCATGCTGGTATAAGGCCTCTGATTTGTGGGAATAGGTTATCCAGTCCTTTGAAGAACTTTCTTGCAGGATGAGCAAAAACACAAAACCCCTCTATCGTATGATAGAAGACCATGACAACTGCCAGGTGTGCCTTTACAGAGCCTAGGGATTATCCTGGCCTTTTTAGCTCTAGAATGTAATCTAACACAAATGATAGCAGAGAGGCTGTTTGAGAAATGTATTTTAAGTCACACCAGTGTTTGAATCTCCTCCACTTCTGGGTATATGTGTCAGGAGTAGTTTGCTATGCTATGGAACAGCACTCATGTTCCATCCTCAGAACAGGTTGTTTCTAATCCTGCAAACCATCTATCAGCCATGCCTTGAACCAGAGAACCCTGAGATGGATTTGACCGGCATCGTGAGAGAGGAGATGGGGAACAGGCTGAAGAGTGACAAACACGCTGCTGAGTGAGATGAGGAAACCATGTTGTCTCAGCCACAGCAGAACTTGAGAATAACTTTGGCTTTGGCTTTCTTTATCTTGAATGGCACATTGGATATTAGGGGAATTAGGGGAAATGCGTACAAGAGGCCTCAGTGCCAATGGAGTAGAAAGGCATCTCCCAGAGAGTGGTAATTCAGACTGGCTCTGGGAGCACTTCTGGTTTTGGCTGCGGCAATCAGGTCTATATGTGGGATGCCAGAACATTAAAATACAGAGTGGAGTATAAAGGGATATTGCGAGAAATGTCTGCTGAGGGCATTCACTATGGTGTTTTGTACACCTGAAAGGTAAGCTGCTGAGATGTTGATGTGGTGTCATACAATTCCAGAGTCTTGCTGCTTTGGCACAGAGGGAAAGCAATCTTGCTCCCCCTTGGCAGTTTATGTAAAACATGAATGACATGTTGTCCATCGTGATCTTTATGTGTTTTCCCCTGATCAATGGGAGGAAATAGATACAGGTATTTCTGACTGCTCTGAGTTCCAGCAAGTTGATGTATAGTGTGAACTTGAGAGGAGACCACCTGCCTTGAATAGTGTGGGTGTCTAGGTTGGCTCCCCACCCCAATAGGGATGTGTCTTTTGTTATTACTGATACTGGGGATGGCTGAGTGAAGGGAACTCTTGCACAAGTGTTGTTAGGTTCTTCTACTAGCTGAGGGACTTTTTGACTACCAAGGGCATAGAAGGTAGTTTGTTTAAGCTGTGTTTGCTTGGTGAGTAAACAGTTCTGAGCTACCCAAGAAGCAGCATGTGTAAAGTCTTGCATGATTTATTACAAGAGTGCCCACCACCATAGGTCCCAATAGCTAGAGACAATTTATAGCTGATGTTTGAAGGCTGACTTGGGCTGTAGAGACTACATTCACTAGGGTAATGGATCTGTTCAAAGGGAAGAATGCTTTGGCTGTTACTGCATCTAAGTGAGCTACTATAAACTCTAGATGTTGTACTGGAGTTAAGGTGGAATTTTGGATGTTTAATTAAGAGACTGAATGGGCGCACCATGTTTTGAAAGTGTCTTGACCCAGAGAGAATGGAAAACTTCGGTGGGAGGGGTGGCTTTCTATATAGAAATAAGAATAGCGAAGGTCAAGAGCCGAGAACCAGTCCCCTTGGTCCAACAATGGAATTACTGCTGCCAAAATTACCATTTTGAACCAATGAACCTTTACAAATCTGTTGAGTAATCTTAGATCTAGAAGGCTCTCCAATTGCCATTCTTTTGGTACCAGGAAGTACCTACGGTACAATTCCCTCCTTCTTTGTTGCTTGTGAACGGGTTCCATACTACCTAGATTCAGGAGAGAATCTATGTCCTGTCACAAAAGGTGCTTGTGAAAGGGGTCTCTGAAGAGGGGCAGGGTGGAGGGAAGGAGATAAAGTGGATGGAAAATCCTGTTGAAATAATCTCCAACATTAACTTATCCATAGTGATATGTTCCCAGTTCTGAAGAAAATGAGTAAGGCAGTTGCTGAAGCAGGGCAGACGTGCAGATTGTTAAAGCAAATAGGAATGGTGGTGGTAACTTGAGACCTCAACCAAGCCCTCCAAATTGGTGTTTCAAGGTTGTGGGTTCTGAAGTTGATGCCTGCAAGGTAGCTGGTCTCTTTTTCTGAAATCTTTGTCTCTTGCACTGGGGTTCGTAATAACTCTGGGAGGTGGGAAACTGGGTAGATGAGATCTCTGTGCCATCTGGGACTTACTGAACCTTCTTTTTTGTGCAGGGGTGTAAATTTCCAGACAGCGCTAGGTGGCTCTTGAGTCTTTTAAGGTATGCAGGAATTCATCAGTTTTCTCGGGAAAAAACTTTGATCCCTCAAATGGAAGATCCTCAACTATAGTTTGAACTTCCCTTGGAAAACCAGAGCACAGAAGCCAGGATGACCTCCTCATGAGCACCACTGTGGAGACAGAATGAAAGGCTGAATCAGTGAAGTCCAAAGAGGCCTGCAGAGATGTTCTTGCAAGCAACTGGCCTTCTGCAATAATCACCTAGAATTGCTTCTTCTGGTTCATCAGAAGGTGGTTAATGAAGGCAGTCAGTTTTGAACAGTTAGTATGGCTATATTTCACCAAGAGGGCTTGGTAATTGACAATCTTAAATTGTAAGGTTGCCGTATAAATCAAGACATTTACAGTCTTTATCATATGGCATTGATTTAGTATGGTGCTGTCAGCCATACTAAGAACTATTGCTAAATATTACGAATGACAGAAAAAAATACAATTGAGGTAATCTCAGCTAGGACGCTGCCGAGGCTCCGTTTCAGGCCAAGCTGACTGAGAAAGCCCTGAGGGCAGTTCATCCGTGCAGTGCTATATAGCCCTGATGCAGGACATGAGGCAGAGAGGGTGCAGGCTAAACGGATCTAAGATCTGAGGTGCCTGGGTGCAAGCACACCTGGAGTGGAGCATCCATAGGGACACTATTCAAAGAAGAACCAACACATATAGAAAGAACTGCAAATCTCACTACAAGAACAAATTTCAGGTGATAGCCCAGTTTGAATAATATGTATTCAAATGTTAAGCAAAGGTTATTTGCCTCTCTGGATGTAAGCATAACATGGGGCTTATGATGACAAGGAATGGTCTATCAGATGACATGCTCACAGACACTTAACTATAGTGATGCCAGCTAGTGCTGCTATAATACCTAGCATATATTCTTAAGATTAGCATACAAGTAATAGTTCTATATAAAAACTCATAAAAACAAAATGTATGCCCACAATAACCCTGGTTCTCCTTTAAATAACCATATGAGTCATGCTTGGAGGATATTATGCTATTTAGTGATTAAGCATAAGGAAAAAGCCTATTGCAGTCATCTGGAACTCTAAAAGAAAATGATTCCAGTTTCTGTCTTTACCGTAGGTGCTGCATGTCTAACTGATGATAATAACACCAAACAGAAGGCCATACAATTCTCAATAAAATTAATGTGAAGATAAGAGGCGGCATATCCTTTGATGGTACAAAAAAGGAAACACAACTAGTGAAATGGGCTCCTTTTGTGTAGATAAAGGCAATTCTGTTTTTCATAAAAGGGACTATGATGTGCTGCATATAACTAGATAATATAACTGATCCAAATCATTTATTGAACAATACATCAGATTACTCTAAATGAACTGGGCTTGATTTGCCTCTCACCTGCATTGGACAGAATGAGCAGTAACACTTCTGAAGTTAACAAAGCCATACTGTGTAAAACCCACGTGTGGAAAAGGAGATGCTCGCCTGAGTTTCCTCAACACAGTGATATGAACTAGGGCTTGGGGAACTTCAAAGCTCAGAGATTGGATTTGTTTTGGGAAAGCATCCACGAAAGAGTGGATCCAAACTAGCAGAACATTTTGCCTTTGTAGCATTTGGGTGGATTTCAGGGAACCTGTTTTCGTGTGAGGTACGTGGTACTTCCTGTCAGTCAGCATTTGTGTTGCCCATTTGGAACCTGGAAGTGCAGAAGAGTATGGAAAGGAAAGATAACTAGGAAAATGTTATTTCATAAGTTTGACAATGGTAAATTCAAGAAATAACCCCAGTGTTCAAAGATCCAGAACAAGAGCTCTACACCAGGCCGCATCTAGGCCCCAGCACAGGAAGTGTATTAGGGGCTGGGAGGATGATGGAAAGGTGTGATCTGGAGCTGCTGTGCTTTGGTTATTCTCTGCTTCCTATGACCCAAAGGCTGCTCTAATTTACACTGAGTGCTAGGCAGAATATCACAAAGGTAGCTTAAAGCCACTTTTACCCCTATCCTCTGTCCTTTCTCCATTCCTGCACTCAGTACAGGGACAGAGCAGAGCCAAGAACAGGAATACCTATCATTCCACATTTACTTATGGGCAGGCAGCATCCTGCAGTTGTTTTGAGGATTATCTTCTAATGCATGAACCATCCTTTGACCCAATCTCCTCAGTCATTTTCACTGTCTGCTAAATTGTGTTTACCATGTCAGACTCTCAATTTTATCAGAGTCACTAATACAATTTTCCAGAGCAGCAGCATTAGCTTGGCTGCCTCATCTTGTCTCTGGTGCCTTGAAGTTCAATTTATGAGAGATAATAAAGACATGTTGGAACCTGCCTCCATCCCTTGAGGGATATCCTGATCCAACCCTGGGGGCAGAACCTGGACGTGAACCCCTAGTAGGTGGCATGGTATCAGATGATCCATACGGGTCATATAAACAGAGATTCCATTGGGATGCTCAGCCTTCATATATATGAAATGAACAGCAGTTTTCAATATCAAATGCTGATTTCGATATGGAGAGATTTACAAAAGTGCCTGAGAAGGTAGCACACTCTTTCCCCTCTCTTCTAAAATTATTACTGTGACACTGCATTCCACATTCTTCACAGTGATATTATTATGATATGATTAAGGCATAGTTATGATGCATTTTGTACAAGATGTGTCCTGTAAGGTGTCATTGGAAAAGTTATGATTGGCTGAATATGATTATTGTATTTGTACGCGCTGCATGTATCATTTTGTACCTAAAGTTAGGAATATTGACTATATCTGAATTTCAGTTGTGTTTACTCTGAGTGACACCCACAACAAGACTTTCAGGTGCAACAATGAAGAAGCCAGATGGTGCTGATAGCAATGACAATGGATCCCGGAAGAACTTAACCTTCCTGTAAAAGTTCCAGATAGCCTGTAAGTAATGGCTGCTATGATTCAGCAAGGTATGCAAGGGCATGTAACCAGGCCACATGACTCTGGACTCCATCTTAGGATGTCTGTGTTTTTCCACAAACTGGTCTGGGAACCAAGTTTTGAAACAAAGGGATCCCACCATACGCTAAAGTTATATAATGCAGGGAGTGACATCATCTGTTGCTCTTTACTCCCCACACAGGACAACTCCTGGAAACACCTTAGGAACAAGACTGAACTGGAGGAAGTGCTGGATCCAGGCTAAAGGGATTTTTAGCCTGTGTATAAAAACCTGGGGTTCCCAAGCTGCAAAGCAAATGCAGCTTGTCCCTTAAGAATCTGAAAGCCTGGTTGTACCATCTCTCAAGGTGAGAAACTGCTATTTCATATCCAACCTATTGAGTATGTTAAGCTTAGTTTGTGTTTTTGTTTATTTGCTAGGTAATCTGCTTTGATCTGTTTGCTATCCCTTATAATCACTTAAAATCTATCTTTTGTAGTTAATAAACTTGTTTTATGTTTTAATTTAAACCCAGTGTGCTTTAAGTGAAGTTTCTGGTGAAAAATCTCAGCTTGGTTTAACACAGGCATGTCGCATTTCCTCTTCACATTGAGGGGGAGGCAAACTGGATAATAAATTCAGCTGGTTGGGGTTTGGACCAGTGCAGAATGGTGCAGCTCTGGGGTCCCAGGCTGGGAAGCTGGTGGTTATTTTGGCTGTAGTCTCTCTATTGTTGGTTTATACAGTGGCTGCTCAGAGAGCTTTCATGTAACTCCTGCTGGGTGTGTCCCTACCTGTGTGAATGCTGGAGGAAGTGTAGGAATGGAGCAGGTCTGCAGCTTGTCACAGTGGCACAGTGAGAGGGAGCCCAGGCTCATGGGTCAGATGGCTCAGTTATACTCCAGTTCCATGTGGCAACCTGGGGGTAACCAGTCACAACTACTATGACTACTAATAAAAATCCCCAAATCTGAAAAACCACATTTCAGTAGTACTTCACTTGTAGCTATGTTGGTTACAGGATATGAGAGAGACAAGGTGGGTGAGGTAATTTTTCATGGTGCCAACTTGGTGAAAGAGACAAGCTTTAGAGCTACTCAGAGCTCTTTTTCAGGCCTGGAAAGGTAGTAAAGCCATGTCTACATGTACAGTGCTGCAGCAGTGCAGCTATACTAATATAGTTAAAAAACACTTTTTTAGACACTAAAAATTATGGAGTTAACAGAGACACTGGATTTATGGTTTATTATAACAATCTGTAACCCACTGGCCCCCTTCACCATCAATGGTCCCTGAGAATGTGTGTTAACGACTAATACTAAACAATCTGTTCCACCCTGTATTTAGCTGTGACAATCTGAGGCCAGGCCTACACTCAAGTTTAAGTCAACACAGCTACGTCACTCAGGTATGTAAAAACTATGACCCTCAGCATGTGGATTTAGTTGACCTAATCTCCAACCTAACCACTGGTGCAGACATTGCTAGGTTGAAAGAAGGATTCTTCCATCAACCTGGCTACCACCTCTCAGGGAGATGAATTTACTATGCTGATGGGAGAACCTCTCCCGCTGGTGTCATGAGTGTCCACACTAAAGCCCTGCAGCTCTGCCACTGTCATATTTCAAGTATAGACAAGCTCTGTGTAGCTCGAAATCTTGTCTCTTCACCAAAAAAAGTTGGTCCAATAAAATATATTACCTTTCCCACCTTGTCTCTCTAATAAAACCTTTTCCCCACCACACATCTATTTAGCAACCATAACTGGCTTATACACTCAACAACATTTACCATACTTTACAGTAACCAGAAACTGTCATACTTGTAACAATACATGGTAAAACAGCACCAGGTGAAAAATGAAATTTATCATCTTCCCATGGAATTGGGTAAGAGAAAAAACAGCATATTCACTTATGTGCAAAAGGTCCTAGGAACATGTCTCCTTAACACTAAGAACAGGTATGACCTTTAAAAGAATTGTCATTACTTATGTCAATGCCTTGGCCTTACCCTTGCTTAACACATCTTCATTAAGAACTACCCACTGCTAAACTCTCGAAATCCTGGGCAGGGCAACTTCAAATTCAGTTAAGTGATTGGAAGCTCCTGTATAGGCCTGTCATCAGCATAAAGAATGAGCACTGCACTCACTGTGCCAACTTGTCAGTTCATTTACCGAGATCGTAAATAACAATGGTCCAAGGATGGATCCCTGAGGTAATCCTGTAATGACAGCCATTAAATCTGACGTGACACTGTTTAATAATGCAAGTTGCATGTGCCCTCTTAAATAACTAGCACACCAGTTAATTACAGATCATACCATACCTAAGACACTCAGTTTATCCTGTAAAGGAGTATGATTTACCAAATAGACAATAAAAACACATGTAAAAGCACACTACACGCAAGATTCTGGAAAACATCTCTCACTTAATTCACAATGCTTAAATGTATCTGGTATTCTCACCCTAAATTAGTCAGAAACATTGTTCTGATGTTAGGCCAGTTTAGGTTACTTTATTAACTGAAGGCCAGGTGGTTACAGCCTGGAAGTGGGAGTAAGGAGAATCACAGTGATTCTGCCACTGGCTCTTCAGCCACATCTGTACTAGGGAATTTTAGCAAAAGATTCTCAGGATGATACCAGCTGCAATGACTTGTCTGAGGTCATACAGCCTTAACTATTATAGGGAATTTTAGCAAAAGATTGCTATGGGCCCTAGCACTGGTCCTGCTGAAAAGTCCCTGGGGTTGGGGAGGATATGATTTGATCCTGGGTAAGTCATTTCACATCCCTATGCCTCTGTTTCCCTAGCCTGTAAGATTTGTGACACTGAGATGAAAGGGGCTAAACAGCTGCAATGTATTATGACAAACAAGTTGAACCTTGCAGTATCAATTCATTATCACAGCCAAAACCCTCCTACAGTGCAAGTGCGGAATTATATCTTCATACTGCTGGGCCACTTGCAAAGGACACTCACTTGGAGTTAATAAGACGGAGAGACTAGAACAGTGGGATTCAAAGTGAGACTTTTCAGGATATTGTGCTCAGCTCCTGTGGGGTCTACAGGTCTGAGCTTGCAGTCCTCACTCTGCCTGAATCTCAGGCAGTCTGGATGCAGCATAGATCAGAGACTGCTCCCCAAGGTAGGATGGGGTGTGCTGAACAAATGGAGACACATACCGTCCCTCCAGAAGTCAGTAAGTGAGAGAGGGAGAAAGGTGTGGGAAAGAGGATACACTTTTGAGACACACTCAACCAACTAGCAGCCAGGTGAAAGTAGAATGCCTCCTCCCAACCAACAACCAGGAAGCAGAGGGATGCATGGAAGCAATTAAAGGGGAGAGAAAGATCTTCTATAGTGCATTATAACATTGCATTTTAGTATGTAATGACATTATACCCTTGAAGATCTGCTCCATTATGAGAGTTAGTATAAGGGGCTGAGGGAGAGAGAAGATGAGAGCCACACAACAAATTTTAGTCTCATCACTTAATTCATTTCTGGAAAGAGTTCAGACACCACCATTATGGGTGCAGTACAAGATGAGATAAGTATAGGAGATATGAATAGAGAGAGAACGCTGTAATTGTAATTTTCTAATGATCCCTCCAGCACACTCAGAGAGGGAGAGGGATTTTCAGAGCTTAACTGGGAATACATTCACATCATCTCTTCCTGATGGCCAGACCAGAAGAAAATAAATCTACCTCCAACTTGCTAGGTAGAATAAAATAAAGACACTTAGGGCTGGATCCTGCAATATGTTCAGCAGCTCCAGTAAGGTGCTGAGTGCTGTCATGGCCCATTGAAATCAGTGGAAGCTTAGGGTGCTCAGTGCCCTCCAGGAGGTACTCAGTACCTTGAAGGATATGGCCCTTTAAGGCTAATGCATTCTACCCACACTTCCACAGATCAGTGGTCAGAGATATCTTCTGGTAATTCTGAAATACTCTGACATGTTTAGATACTCTTGCTGAGGCTTCTTTGCTGGAGAAGCAGACCTTGCAGAGTGTAATGGTTTCCACTGGAATAAGTGGATTTTTATCTCTGTCATGTTACAGGGATAAGTCCTTTGATCTTTAGTTCCTTGCTCCAGTCACATGGTATAGATCAAGCCTATTAATTTCCTACCAGCACTCCTTATTATACAGGGTACTTGACATTTTGGAACTGCTTCTTTCATTAGATCCTGAACAATTTCAGCCTAAAAACAAAATAAAACAAAAAGTCAAGTGGTCTATATTATAATTTAGGACAATTTTTGAATTTAGGTTGTTATGTTCCAGGATGGTTTGTGCTGTCTTTTGTTGCTATTTGAAATGTTTCTCTTATAGTAGGTTACATCTAATTGGGCAATTTGCATACATGTTATGCTTGTCACATTGCTACCTCTGACACTTTCTCTGGAAGTAATAGGCAAGAGAGTGCAGGTTGTACCCTCCCTGTCATTTCTGATTTTGCAATACTCTTCAGGTTAGTCTACTTGGCAATTGGAGGCACGCATGCAGCTCATGTAGGCATACCCACACTAGCTTTATCTAGTTAATGTGCTCAGAGCAGGCTTCAGGATGGGCTGGGGACATACGTACATTCTTAGCCGCTGCTGGGGTCTGTGCTGCTGCATCTTTGCAGCTATTCTTAGCAGCAATAACTAGATGAAAGCTAGCCCAGTTATGCCCACCCAAAGAGTAATCATATCTCTGACTGCACGGTAGACAGTCTTAGACCCTGACCAGTGTCTTCTCCCTTTCTCTAGTATCACCCAACAGATAGGTTATGTCTCTCCCAAGCTTCCGCATGGCTGATATACTAGGAACTTTAACAGAGGAACCATTCCCATATGATGTACCTGTTCTTCTTCTGATAGCTTTTCTACAAGGTAGCAGATAGAAAAAAAAGCAATACAATCTAAAAGAGAAAAACCCTCACAGTTTAGATTTCTTTTCATTCTTCTTGGACACAAGGCAAGTGTATACCAATCTCCCACACCATTTGCCCCCCTTCACCTTTATTGCTCTGTTTGGAGCAGAAGTTTCCTCTGGCCTTTGTTTCTTCTTTTTGCAGAACCGCTTGCTTCCATTGGGACCTTTTTACATTGCCTTTCCTTCATCTCTGGTGGGTCTCTCTCTCTCCCCCCCCCACTACATATTATTGTCTCTGTCTGTACTGCAATCCACATATCACACATGCGATCATGTGTCCTAGCTGTTTATATTATATTATATATTTACTTTCATTTAGTTAATATTTCTATTCCTAAGGATGAGGGCTCCTTTGT
The DNA here is from genome assembly GCF_025201925.1 of Gopherus flavomarginatus. Classification (NCBI taxonomy): domain Eukaryota; kingdom Metazoa; phylum Chordata; order Testudines; family Testudinidae; genus Gopherus; species Gopherus flavomarginatus. The sequence continues at coordinate 89,082,684 of NC_066623.1, read as the reverse complement.
ACTAAATGCTGTATGAACAAAGATAGCCCAGGATTCAGAGGACTGACACTAAAACTTCTATGCATGTGGTCAGTATTTCTCAATCATTGCTGCAGTAGCTCTGTTCCAGTAACTGCAATACGGGCTATTCTTTCCCCTTGTTCAGCTTGCTGAATACTGGCTCTGCTCATCATACCTTCCTAACTACAAGGAGGTAAGACAGGTGGCAAGTCTACTGATGAGGGGATCAGATAGAGAAGCGTGGCATGCTTGGATAACGGGAGAACCATTTCTACCTTATCATTCCCCTGCTTATAAACATTTTTTTTTAACTGAAAAATAGTTTGTGGAATTTTGACATAGTCCCTTTAGCTTTAAACTTCTAGTTGTCTTGCAGATTTCCTGCCCAGTAGGGTGAATTCCACTAACACCACTGAATTGCTGTAACAGACAATCCTTTTCTGTAGGACAGGTAGAATATGAAGGCTCTGGGGCTGTTTATTATATTTCACGAGACAGAAAACAAAGCAAGCTGAAACTCCTACTTATTGTACATTATATACCCTTCAGGACACTTTTCCTGATATATGATTTATTTTGAACTATGAACAACACAGTGATGGGCACAACAGCTCTACAGAAATAAACTGGTTGACTCTTGCTCTATTTAGACAATGTTTTCTCTACACCTCAGTAACAGTCAGAGGTATTACAATGTTCAATATATTTCCACAAGGTCTAAGCATTAGGGAGTTGGAATCAGTGTTGCTCTAGAGAATCTTTGCAGCAGATAGGCTGGCATAAAGGTGCTACAGAAATGAAACAGGAGTCGCTACCAGAATGGAGCTGGCTCTGGGCTTGGAAGAAGAGAAAGGAGGAAGGGGCATGGAGGATGGAAGGAGGCATGACCAAGACGCACACTGGTAATTCTGGACCTTTGCAATGGTCCATAGGGGCCCGCAAGAGGAGACACGGAAATTAGGGAAGCACTGAGGGCTGTCCCAGCATACATTAGGTGCCAAACTGCTCCTGAAAAGCACAGGGATGAATCTGGCTCTAAGGCTTCCTGGAATCTTGTCTCTGCCACCAACATCTTGCCCTTCATTATTGTTTCAATTCAACATGACAAAAGATGGGTCTATATAGAGAAATATTTGTTCCTAGAAAACATTTATGACTGTGGCATAACGCAAAAATTGTAAAGGGCCAAATTCTCAGTTCCACTTGTGTAAATCTGAAGTAACTGAATGAAGTTAAGGAACTACTAGCTTTACATTGGTGTAACCAAGAGAAGGGTTTGGCCAGAAGTGCTCCTTGTGTCCTTACAAATCTCTAGTATGAAATAAAATATAATCCACGATATTTACCATTTATTTATACTACATAAAGTGATGTACAGAAAACAATAATTCTACGTTGCAGCAGGTCCAGAAGATAATACAAATATATGTCAAGTGATACAAGGATACTATCTGAAAAAACATTTTAATTTTAATATCAACATTTTAGCTTCTACTTGAAATCTTAACCACAGCCATGGATCTAGAGATCCCTGCACTTTGGAAGAGTTTGACCATAGATACAAACTCTGCTTCTTGGGACTGTCTGCTGTACACAGCTGAATATACAGTTCTCTTACTAATATCTGCCAACATACTCTTTGGAGCCAAGCAATGTACAACATGAAGTGTATTTTTTTCTTGTTGTTTTTTTTAACCCTGGGAGTTCATAAAAGACCTCAATAGAGATGGAAGCCAAAGTACATCAACCTTATCATACTGGTTACTTTATAAAATGCAGAACTATATACAGTATTTTTTCCTCTAAGCATAAAGATAAAACAGAGTAATCTGAACTACCTTGCTGTATTATAAAGCAATTTTAGAACTGTAATGGTGAAATAGACTTGGTGATCCAAGTTTTTTTCTCTCTGCAGCCTCCATGATTTTAATGAATGTGATCATTTTAATTAAATGCTGTAAGGGATGGCAGAATATAGCACTTGACTGAAGAAAAAGTTTTAAACATATGGTATAAATTTAATATTTTGTTCCAGACTAACATGAGAAAAGAATTTTCTTTAATATTTGAGGTTATAAGAAATTTTTTATTACCATGTAGAGTTGCAGAAAGATTTCTGAACTATAGAAACCAGTTTTAAGTTAACAACTGAGATTCTGGATCGAATTCAAGGCTAACAAAAAAAAATCAATTCTGAAAAAATAGTTAAACTAATCCTTGTAGTTTAGATCTCACTGAAGGGTGGAAAAGAACTCTGATATTCTCATTTTGAAAGAAAAATCACTTACAAAATGTTAACATGATGTGGATAACCCTCTGATGATTGCTTGGCTGATCATGTGAAATGAATTGGTCTCAGTCTATAATATTTAGTAAGTACTCTGGAGTAACAACATTAGTTAAGAAAGAAGCCACAACACATTTTGTTAACTATAAAAGTATGCAGCTCAGTCTGAGTTCCCTCAGATTTGTGGAAGCATCTAGTTTATAATGGGCATGCCTGACAAACTTAACACTTGCATTAGCATAGCTGTGTGCAGATGAACATCACATCATGTCAATTGCATAGCCAATCTGATATATTATTTACTTGATCCCATGGCAACTTGCCTCGTTACACAGGCCAGGACTACATAATGAAACACAGCATCACAGTTGGCACTTTTTTACCAGCCACAGCAGCTAGGCCAAAGAATGAATGGGTGAGGTTGTCTTTATGTTGCTTTGCCACCCTCCATTCTGTATCTCATCTGTGGATAAACAGAGACTTCAGTATCACAGCTGTCAACGTGGCACTTTTACATGAGCCGTACTAGAGCTTCAATTCTGTGATGTGATGAGTAATCGAACAAGGTGCTGAATGGAATCAGCTGGAATTGAGGGTGCTCCAATGCCACTGAGTTACTTTACATCAAAACAACTAAGAAAATGTGGCTCTTTTCAATTTTTTTATTACATCAGTCAAATTTGTTTTTGCTAGGACCATTTCTTTATAGCGACACAAAACTTGAGATACCGAATTGAAGCAGATAACAATAAAAGACAAGCATTCAGTGGCAACAGAGAACAATTCAGAATAAGGGGCCACAAACAACTCAACACAAATTAGTAGAGATAAACAAATGAGCTTTGATAAAAAATAAGAACCAGTGGGAAATTATGTTAACTCTTGACCTGAACCTTTTGTGAAGTTATAATATAACATTAGTTTAACTTTTTATTTTACTGTTTATAACAAAGCAAAAACTTCATGAAAAATCTGACCCTTAAGAAATTGTACATTAATTTTTGCAGACTCGAGATGTAGATGGTTAGGATAAAGACCAATGTGATTGCCAAAAAATTTCATTTTTTGGAAGTTATTGTTCAAAAATACCTCCCTTCCATGCAAATAACCCCATATAAAATAGTTACTTTTCAGCCAAAAAGCCCCATATTTTACAGGCTTGTCTGTGAAATGGAACCAGGCAAGCAAATGAATTAATAAATAAATAAAATTTAAAAGCCTCAGTCATATAGTTTAAGGCAGAAGTGATCACCAGGTCATCTTGTCTGACTTCCTGTATATCACAGGTCACCAACACTACCCTGCATCCACACTCTGAAATCAACACATGGAGTTAGACCAAAGTATTATCTAGCCCATAGGAGACCAAACTATTATGTGCCACAGGCAGAGAACAGGTGAGACTGAGACACATAATAGTTTGAGGTGCACCAAGGCCCCTGCAATGGCAGGGAATCAATTAAGTGGGCTATACCCAGAAAATCCCAGAAAGTCACCATTACTCCATACTGTAGAGGAAGGCAATAAATAAATAAATCCACTGACAATCTGACCTTGGGGAAAATTCCTTCCCAACCGCATATATGGTGATCAGTTAGATCCTGAGCATGTGAACAAGAACCAGTCAGTCAAGCACTTGAGAGACAGAATGCTTGGTATCACCTCAGAGACCTGACTCACTCCATCGATTGTATCAACTCCAGCTAGGGCCACTGATGCTTTACAGGATGGAGAAAAAAACAATCCAAAACAAAACCCCACAAAAATACATCAGGGGAAAAATCCTTTCCTGGCCCCGGCAGCATGTCAAGGTTGTAGAATTATATTGAATGTATTTTGTGTAGTCAGGTGAACCTCTAAAGGTTCATAGCAAATTACTGTAAATCGAATAAAGGTCCCTAGGCAGGTTAAGTCATACAGTTGGAGATGATCCAGAGAGAGCCCCCAAACTAGGCAGAGGCACATGAGAAGATGGCAGTGCACTACACGGTTGGGTATATCACTTGGGAAGAAGATATGGTGTTAAGAAAAATGAAGAAAATAAGTCTATTTGAAGAACTGAAAAGAAAAGTTCCAGGGATGGGTGATTTATTTGGTGTGGTCCATCATTTTGGCAAATCCAAGGTCCATTTAGTTTTAATCCAGGACTGACATCTAGTGCTTCATATCAAGGAGGTTGAAGTTATTTAGTAAATTTAATAAAAATAAAGACAAAGCCACTAGGAGCTCTCACATCACTTGCATGAAATATGCTGTTTAAGAGATGCATGATAAGTGGAGTTAAAAAAATATATCAAAACCCTCTCTCTCTGAGAAGAAAAATGGCTAGGTTGGCTTGGAGTAAAAGTTTTGTTTGCTCTTCTCATTCCTCGGTCCTCATATTTAAGACGAATTTTTCCCAGGCCTTAAAGTCTTTGGCTTGATTTTCACACTAAGGCCATTTTACACCATGGTAGTATTGCAAATGGGCCCAGGAGCAGGAGTAAATTATTTATACCCACTTTAAAGTCCCCTTATAGTGTCAAGGCATTGTAAAGTGGGTCTAGCTAAAATAAAAATCAGGCCCTTTTCCTCTGATTCTTAACTGCCTTGCATTTCATGTAGTTATTTACTTTTGAGGTAGGGTGACCAGACAGCAAATGTGAAAAATCGGGACAGGAGGTGAGGGGTAATAGGAGCCTATATAGTAAAAAGACCCTAAAATTGGGACTGTCCCTATAAAATCGGGACATCTGGTCGCCCTACTTTGAGTACAGAAGATGTACTTTGTGCAGGGGGTCGGACTAGATGATCACATTGGTTCCTTCTGACCCTAGAATCTATGAATCTATGAAAAAATGCTATCAGACGGGAATAGCAGTATTTTACACCCAACTTCCATTCACTCTGCACAGATCCAAATAGCTACACAAGGGACAAGGCAGAGAAGAATCAAGCCTCTTAGATGTAAATAAAAGAAGAAATAGATATCCAGTATACTGTATAGTGTTCGCATTCTATATGGCCTGAAACTGGAACACAGGACCCAAAACTTCCTGCACTTTGAGAGACTCAGTTGAGTATTTTAGAGCTAGACTGCCTTCAGGAGATGAAGGCACTGTCATATCTAGAAATGGGTTCAGGTTTGGGAAAAATAACTGAGATCATTATTTTCTATCTATCATAACCTGCCTTGCCAAAAGGAACCTCCTCCCTGCACAGGACTACCATTCTCTGGCACGCTTTCCCCTTTGGTGTTTTCTGGGATGAAGAGCTCTTAGTTCCTTCCACAAAGAGATGGTTCTCAAACACCATTCTTAATTCTAGAGTAGCTGGACATTGCTGCTAAAATGATCAACAGCGAAATAGTTTGAAGTTGACATTTAAATTGTTGCTATGATTCTTTTAGTTCACATCATGTTGAATGGGGGCAGTTCATAGCTCTCTGAGCTATCATTTGATGGAGTGCAGCAGCAGTAAGGCTGTGCTGTTTTGGCCACATTCTGAATTTCTTTGCATACATAATCTCCCTCCCAGAGATGAGTGAAATCATAAAATAAACTAATAAGAGAATTGACCAAGTAGTTTTACATTTTCAATAGGTTCAGGCTTGGTTCAGTTCAAATTTTAGACTCAGAGTTCAGGTTAATGTTTCCATCTCTCATCATAATCCAAGGGGAGTTTTTCTGGCAATTACATTCACTGAAAGTGGTACTGAATTATTTGGTCACAAACATTTGACTTTACTAACGGAATCAGACAGGATGTGGGGTCTGATTAAAGTAGGAAAGACGCCTATTTATTCTGAACTATTTTATCTTAGTAAATGAGCAATTACAGGAAATGAAACTTAGAAAAAAGAGTTGGCAATAACATTAATATATATATTTTGGAAAACAAACTAAAGTTTGGTTCTGTGTAGCAGGATCATTTTCAAGGTTAAAATATTAACTCTAACTTAGATTTTGCAAGGTTGTGTCCATTTTCTGTTCCAAACAAAAGAATATTTAAGGATCTGATCCTGCAGAGGCTTAGTATTGCATCTTAGGGGCTGATCCTCAGGTGGTATTCATCAGTATTCCTCACAGTGTGTAATCCCTTGATTTCTACAGGACAAATCATGTTGGTAAGCACTACACTTGGTAGGTAGCATGTGTTCACAAGATGAGACCCTTTGCTTGTGTCTTGTTCAGTGCTGAGCATAATAGTCGTGTTTAACAAATAATAAAGAATTATTTGTTACTAAGTGTAGATTTGCAACAAATGTCATACCTGTAACATTTCATCACAAACCAATTGAAGTGTTAAGGTCTGATCCTGTAATCCCTTCCTCACACAAGTAGTCCCACTGATTTCAATGGAAGTTAGGTGATGCTCTGTACCTTACTGATTGGGCCCTTAGTACCTGTTCTGCAGTATTACCCTGTGTATTTCCTGCAACGTGGTGACATCCTTTAGTTTCTGTTGACAACTCTCAATACTTCACATGATTCACTTGGCAACTGCAGTATGGAACAATTTGCCAAATACACGATCACCAAATGGATTTCTAGAGCAAGAGACTAGAGACACACTTTTTTCACAAACCCTGCTGGCCAAAGGAGAAAACAGCCCACTTTTTTAAAATAAAGCTGCAGGAAAGTCTCCTATTCGAACACTTATGATGGCCATTAATGTGTGTGAATCAGCTTTGCATCCTGGTAAACAAATAAGATTGCAATATGGATCAGTACTTGAATTTACCTTTCAGTTCTGGTTGAAGTGGAAAGGTAAACTTGATAAGAATTAACGCAGACTGAGGCTACATTTGCAAGACAATAATGCAAAACTCAAATCTTTTGTCAGTGCAATGTGCACAGCCATGAAAAGTAGCATGTTATTGACAGATTTGCCTGTGCACCACAGGAACAATCATGTGGCATATAGGATGACTGGAGGTAAAACACTATGTTGTTTCCCCTGGCCTGTCTTTTCTCATTTTCCTTCAATTACCATATTTTCCATATTATTTCCTCCAGCATTAATGCTTAAATTTTGAACTGTGGTTCAAACACTTAAAACACATATTTCCCCTCAGGATTTAGTGTTTCTCACTCATTTTTATTTCTTTTACTAGACAAACATTTCAAAGCTACTGCTGGTGAGTATGTAATAATAAAAGGTAGCAGGCAACTGACCTCTTGTATTTTTCTGGAAAAGTAATTAGTGAGATACCCAACAGACAGGGAGAAGTGGGTGATATATTATTACTTGTAGGTGGTTTAGAAAGGCATATATTACAACACCCACACAGCAATAATCAACTTATATATTTTAACATAGAAGCAATGTAACAGCATTATATGGAAATGAGCTTTTTAAGCAACATATTTATGTTTTCTAGGACAGACAATGTATCCTTTAGGACATCCATTATTATAGCCTCAATGTCACAAAGACAACTGATGGTGGAAGGAGATATAATCAGCTAAAGTCTTCAACGTTCCTTATTTCATTCAACAACTGATAATGGACTCCAGGCTAGGATTTTGCAATAGTAAAAAACAATGTCAACTAGGCACACTCATTTTTCATGTCCCCCCTTGGGGAATTCTGGCTTGTCATCATTACTGCATACATTCACCCCTGCATAAGTGAAACTTAGATGCTGTCTTCAGAGTAATATACCACCTTAAGCAGTCAAAAGTATGATTGCCTAGCAATAATTTCAACCAAGACATTATAATAAAAGTTTAAGTAATTTTAAAAGCGTGTTCAAATATGCTTGCAGTGAAAGTGTGTGTGTATTGTGTAGAGATGTTTGTGTGTATGTATGTGCACAGATCCACACGTGTAAATGCAAGGATTTTTGGTTTCCCTATTTTTTTCCCTGTAAAAAAAAAGAATTTGCTTTTTCATCTCAATTGCATTAATGTATATAGCATTCTAAATGAAAAAAATCAGATAACTTTACAAAAACCAAGCACTAAAAAAATAAAATAACGTGAAACAGAAGTAGGTGAACAGCACATTTCAATGAAGATGTCTTAAGCCAAATGTTTGAAGCCGAACAGAGACTCTTCATGCCTTGTAACTGGCATTAAGGCCTAAACTAGTGATACAGGAGGTGAAGGATTAAGCCCCAAACACTGCAGCTTAAATGTACCATAGTTCAATATTGAAGAATTGTCATAACAATTCATCAGCACAGACCCCAAACCTACTCCCTTACCTGTCTTTACTCAAACAAAAACTCTTTCTTCTGGTGAAAGAGGTGATTAGAGTTTTGCAAGCCTGTTGTACGGTTCTTTGTAAAATCCATATGAAGTACAGTAAAACAAGTGTAAGTGAATGGAATACCACTTTACTGTGACTTTAAAACACGAGAACAGAAAGCCAGTGAAATACTGGAGGACAGGAAATAGGACAACTAAGGCCTTGTCCTGGCAAACTGCTGTGCATGGTCAGATCCCTTCAGCTACATGGAGCCCCATTATTTCTTATTAGGGTCTCTACTGAACTCAGAAGAGTTATTCTGGATTTAAATTTGGATGACCAAGACCAAAATCTGCACTGCTGGTTCTAATACTCCTCCCCAGGGCCGGCTCCAGGGGTTTTGCCGCCCCAAGCAGCCCCCCCCAAAAGAAAAAAGCCGGGATCACAATCCCAATCTGCGGCAATTCAGTGGGAGGTCCTTCACTCCTAGCAGGAGTGAGAGACCCTCCGCCGAATTACCACCGAATCCCTGAAAGTGCCGCCCCACTCCTGAGTGCCGCCCCAAGCACCTGCTTGATAAGCTTGTGCCTGGAGCCGACCCTGCCCCTCCCTCCCCCAATTCAGGGGTCCAGAGACTCAGGCTCTGCAGATTTTGGATTTTTAAGTCCAGAGTTAACTCGACCTTCAGAAAATGGGGGAAGACCTATCTGTTCTCTCAAACTTTTGAGGAGGAGGTAGGTTAGAAAGGTGTAAAGGAGTTGAAAGGAGTGATGACTTAATTTTGATTGGATCATTAGATGAGGAGAAATTCAGGATTCATTCACTAAGTTCGGTATTTTTTTTGGTAAATATACATGTGACGTAGATGAGCTAGAGTGACGTGGATGAGCACATCTTTTTAAAAAATGAAATAAATACAGTATAGACATATCTTTCTCCTGATGAGGGATGCTAACTAACGAGTCCAGAGCTAGTACCATGCAAATACAGCTTCTGGAATATGGATCAGATCTCAGTGAAGTCAGGAGTTCCAGTCACTACCTATCCAAAGGGTAAAGTTAAGCGGTTTGTAAAGCTCTATTTTTTTGTGCACTGTGTTTATAGTTAAAATTGAATGTATCACTTTTATCACCACGGGGTACATTATGAAGTGAAGCTCCTCTGTAGAGGTCTGTGCCATATTTCTTGGACTTATTTTAGCTACCTTAATTACAATGCCTATGAACCACATAAAAGTAAAAATATCAATCACTTACAAAGTGCTTTTTGTCCATTGAACTCAAAATATTTTACAAAGACAGGAAAATCAGGCATGGAGAGGTAAAATGACTCAGACACAGAAGTTCTGTGGCTGCACTGGGAACTGAACTCAAGTCTTCTGACTCCCATACTGGTGCCCTAAAGTTATTGCACCTCAGCTGCATCCATTCAGTGATGTTTGATAAACTTTTAAAATCTTGCAATGTGAACATGCAATTGTTTATATGTATATCTATTTAAGTGCTCATGACCCTTTTTTGTAAGCCTAAATTGAGGAATTTGTTCATGTAAATCAGTCTCACCCCACTAATATTCGTATGCAAAAATGATTGTTTTGCCCAGCTGTAAAAGCTACTTTTTGTTTTCTTAAAATCCTCAAGGTGAAAAGATTTTTTCCCCTTTCTTCATAATCCTGCAATAAGGTGATTTTCTCACCTAGAAATGAGAACATTTTGGTGTAGCTCTAAGGTTTCGCTGCTCAGTCGTTATGCCATGCATTTAAATAACTGAGTCAAATTCTGCATTTGTATGTACGTACAGTTCTAGCTGATATCAAATGGGTACCATGTATCTGCAACCAGGAACAGAGTTGGGCCCATCTCTTTTCAAAAGTATAACAACATGTGCATGGAGGCAAGACATAGGTGGTAGTTACAGGCAGGATTCTCAGAGCTGGAATATTAATAATTACTCACTTTGGACAGTACCTTGAGATCCTCAGATGAAAGATCCTCTAGAAGTCCCAAGTGGTGGTGTTAGCCTGACATACACATTTTGGGTGAGGAAGTGGCTTTGGACCCATCTCTACTTAATCAATTTAAGATTATTGCTATTATCCTACATTTCCTGTGCCTAAGCCAATTTTCAGTTTATTCTAATGGTTTTCCCTATATTATTTTGCAAGAGTAATAACTATGGACTAATGTAACTCAAACTGAGTACATCAAATCAGTGGAACTGCACACACAGCCAAGTACTAAATGTGAGTCAGGGTGGCCATGTTAGGCCAGGAGTTTTGTTTGAGCATAAACTGAGTTTAAAAAAACAAAAAAGAGGCAACTTCTGAGTCACAATTTTCCCTGAGTTCCTCTGTTACACAAGTTGGGGCAGAGAGCATGGTATGTCAGCATATTGTCAGATGCAGCATACTCCCTCCCAAATGGGCAGATAATTCTGCTGGCTGACACAAAGGGGGGATGGAGCCATGGCTCTGCTCTCTCCCTACTCTTCTCTACCTGCTCTTCGTTCCAATCCCAGCTGGTTGCTTGGGAGGCAGAGTTACAGCCCTGGTGAGCCTGTTCTTCCAATAGCACCCACAATCCTGATAAAAGCAAGCCTGACAGGGAAGTGAAAGTGGCAGCTTGTGCCCCTGTGCAGACACACAGTTGCATGTCACAACTAAGCTTTGAGAAGAGACTTCAGGATTTGGCCCTTTGTTAATTACTCTAACAGTGTTAAATGGTTTCCCGAAATCCAACAGTAAGATGAAGAAGTCAGACCTAGTAAACAAGGGTAATGCTGCTTTTATGAATCCATACTGACTATGAAGTTTTGCAATTTTAAATGGACTGCAGTTGTTTCTATCAATGTTTCTAATAATACCTGCTTTTGCGCTGAAGCCAGGCTTATTGGTCAGTCCTTTCCAGGACCTTTTCTTGTTCCTTTTCTTAAACATGGGAATTACTTTCACACCTTCTAGTCCTCGGGTACTAACATGTCCTCAATGAACTCTCAGAAATATTCACCAAAGGCTACTATTTCCCTTGACATTTCCTTCAGAATTCTGGTATGTAATGCATTTAAGCCTGGTGCTTTGTCAAAGTTAATAGTAATAACTGCCTAATTATCAGCTCTAGTATGATGGTAAAACCTTGTAACATTTCACTTTTCCCCAAGGAGAATATATTGCTGTCTTTGGAATGTTGCCTTCCCCTTCTTTTGGGAATACTTAGGCAAATAATTCATTTTGCCCTCAGCTAAATGAACCTCATGCTGCCCCTCATTAGCCATACTGTCTCTCTACCTGTCTGCCTGTGTCACAAAGTGTATGTATATAAATAGACATATGTACGCCAGATTCACTGGTGATTTCTAGCTTTCTGATTCTCCCACTTACAGCAATGTATGTCAGGAGTTACTCCACTGAACTCACAGAAGTTACATCTTTTTAATCTGATATAAATCAGAAGAGCATCTGGCCAATTGCTCCATATCCCACCCCAAAACCTCAGTGATAGAGACCAATCCCCAAGTGGTACAACAGACCCATAATGAGGGTTTACTCACCACTGGGGCTCCCCCTCACAGCTGGGTCTCTGGGGATCAGCTTTTGTCCAGTTTAGTGCCCCCTTCTGTCACTTATTTGCCCCACAGCCCCTCTCACACTCCAAGGTGCTATCTCTTTGTGACTCAGCCCTCAGGCTAGGTCACTATATAATTCCACCTTCTGGAATATCAAAATATTGCTAGATCAATTGTCTAGATAGCACCATGAACAGTCCTGCATCACTTTCCAGTGGCCGGAAGGGGAACCCAGCCCTTCCCCGTACACTGGGTACCAGCCCAGGGACCCTATAACTAGCACCCAGGTCTACAAAGTCCCCTCCCTTACTATTGTTTCCCTGGGCTTCTTCCTACCTTGCCTTCCCTGCAACTCCTCTGGTCTTGACTCTTCTTCCAGGGCTAGGATACCAGGACCTATTCTCCCCTTGGGTTTCCTCTCTTCTTCCTCTGGGGCAAACACCCTATCTTATATGCCTGCTCAACTTAAAGAAACCCTGAGATACTCTAAGCTGCACCAGAGGGTAAATTAGCTAGGCCCAGGATTGGAAAAGAAGAAACATGTTAGAAAGCTACCTTTGCTTTCTCTCTCAGGTGAGCCATGTGCACAGCTCTGGCACATGAGAGGATAGCGCCTGAAGACCCTGATTCTCCATTGCTTTGCCTCATATAATCATCTACTCTACAGTAAAATGAAAGCACAATGGATGTAAATTGCTGCCAAATGAGAATGATAACACTTTGCACTGACACTGCACAGGTGTGACTACACAATGCATAAGGCAATAGAGTCAGGCCTTAAGTCAGTGAGGAGCCACAATATTTCTCCTACTGCTGGTTATGTGACATGAGATTAAAGTTAGTGTCACTAACCACCACCCTGTGTTCTGTAAAAGCAGCAAAGAATGCTGTGGCACCTTATAGACTAACAGACGTTTTGGAGCATGAGCTTTCGTGGGTGAATACCCACTTCGTCAGATGTATGTAGTGGAAATTTCCAGGGGCAGGTATATATATGCAGGCAAGCTAGAGATAATGAGGTAGTTCAGTCAGGGAGGATGAGGCCCTGTTCTAGCAGTTGAGGTGTGAAAATCAAGGGAGGAGAAACTGGTTCTGTAATTGGCAAGCCATTCACAGTCTTTGTTTAATCCTGTTTATCCCTAAAACTCCTATGATATCTGTCTTTTTTCTCTGAACTTTAGTAACACAACTCATTTGATTGTATTTACTACATCTCATGACATATTACATCTACCCCTTCCAACTTAAAGGTTTTGTCCTCCTGCTTTTCACTTTCATTTCTTAATTCTAATAACACTGGAATCACTTGTTTCCAGATTCTCCCTATCATGCTTTCCCTCATTTCCTCTTTATTACTAACACCACTATGAAAAATTCTCATTTTGTTTACTAGACAAGTCTCAGATTGAATGGAGAAGCTATGCCATGCTGGATTCAATTCAATACCATATTAACAGTCATATTAACAGTCTGATTTCTTCACTGTCTTGCACCTTGCACAGGGACCTGTGCAAAGTGAATTCAAAGTGGGTATAAAACGTTAACCAAATAGAAGTGGTACCATGTTACATGCCCATTACGTAAATGACTATGGAAGACAGAAGGAGAATCAGGTACAATCTCTGCTTCCAGCACTCAATATTCTGGCTGACAGAAGACAGTAAGGTCTCAGACTAGAATTTTAAGCCATACCTGTACTATTGTCCTAAGAGTGGGAGAGTAAACATCCATGCTATGGACATACGTTCAAGTGATCTTTAAGCCAGAGAACTGCTGGAAGCAGTCTTTCACAGTGAGAGTAGGGTGAAATCCTGAATGCAATGAAGTCAATGGCAAACTGCCATTGAATTCAATAGGACAAGACTTCACACTAGAATCCTCCCTTCAGAACTGAGACTCTACCTTAGACTCGGACACTGGTGATATGCCTGGTGGATGGGGAAAGCTGGCTTTCTGAGGCAGGCACAGTGAGCTTTCATATTGTGCATGTATCCTGGACCATGGCCTTGTCTACCCCTTCTTCCACCTATCTGGAGCTCTCCTGCCCAGGGAGATGACTCCACATAACAAGCAAGGTACAACAAGTGTTCACACATGGATCACTTTAACTGAGCTTGTAGAGAAATGACCTTGTAGAGGGCATCCTTTCAAAAATGGCTAAATCTGCTGATGACACAGAGCTGAGAAGTAGTAAATACAGAGGAACAGAGCAAACAAAGTTATAATGATTTGGATAGAATTAGGCTTATGGGATGCTAAGTAGTTTATGTTGTTCCATGTAAAGAAGCAAAAGGTAATGAGACTAGGGACCAAAAATAAGCATGGAGACTAACGTTTAAATTAAAGCAAAATACAGAACAGAGACCAGGAAAAGGAAGTGGATATACGACTGTGGAAATATTTAAAACTATCATGTACAATATTTGGCAGCTATAAAGAGGTGAAGAAAGGTTTGGGGACAGGAAATTGGATGTGGGGGTGGAGGGAAAATGAAAAGAGAGAATTATATTTTATCAATGGTAGGTATTCTGGCACTGCATAAAAGGATACTGAGGCCATATGTCGGATATTGTGTGCAGTTCTGATCACCATATTATACTGCAGAAAGGATACTGCTGAGATGGAAAAAAATGCAATAGATGGGCAGTTTGGGGGGATGATTTATTCATTTTGAAGAACGATTAGCCAGCTTGAGCGTTTCCAGCTTAGATGATTTACGAATAATCAGAGAGCTGTATTTCATCTTGAAAGGAGGGGCATGGATTGATGACAGCCTGATATTGAATTAAGGCAAAATGTTAAATTAGATATTAGGAAACACAAACTGCGAGGTCAATTAGACAACAAAATACTTTGCCAATGCAAACTGCTGCGGCACTGTTTACTCTAGGTGCTCAAAAGCATGCCAGATTAATGTAGAGCCTGATTCTGCAATCCTTAAGTGGGCAAACATCCTAGTAATGTCTGTTAGAGCTTTGGGATTGAAGTTGTAACTCTTAGATTTTTCAAAGAGCTGAACAAAGTTGAGCGACTCAATTCTTACTGATATCAAGAGGAGCTGAGTGGCTAAAATCCCTCTTTGATCTATTCCTGTTTCAAAGCAGGTAGCTCAAAGCACGCTAAGGAACTGTTAGTGTGCGTCAGCAGGGACCACACATATTGTTAGTGCATGGGAGGCTAATGCACGGTAGATTCATGCCCCAGTAAACTTTGCATAGACAAGTCCTTAGTAACAGCATACCCATAACAAGCCAACACTAGATCTATTTAGATCTCACCCTTCTTTTCACATTCAGACTGAAGGAATTTAAAAATTAACAGAAATATATTTTAAAAATTCAGAGAAATTAAAACTGTTAATGAAAGAGCTGAAGTCACATGGGTTTTCCATTCTTGAATAGTCCTATTACAGAATGGCTGTTCTATTTATAAGGTTAATAACTTTAAAATAAAATGGACAGCTAAATGTAAAGTTATTTTTCTGGCTTTGGCTGGACAGGAACATGCTAATAAGTTCTATAGTGTACATGCAGATTTGTACAACTAATTCTGAAAAGATGTATACAATCAACAGATAAAGTTAATGCCGGAGGGTTAAATAAATGGTCCTCCTTTAATCAGGCCTCTCCCAAATTGTGTGAGGTCTGCAGAAAAGGTTGTGGATTCACAAACCCACTGTCAGATGTTTTGCACCCTCAGCCAGCAGAAATACTGTGAGAACGGTAAAACATAAAGAGACTATAAAGAAGCAAGGAAAAATTCAGCCAGAAAAGCTGCAGAAATCAAGGAAAAGGAACACAGTCAGAGAAGCTAAAGTGAAATAGATGCAGAATGTAAAAAGAAACAGAATCAAATAAAAAGAAAAGACACAAATGAAAGGTAGCAGAATGTCTAGAGAGATGGAGAGTAGCCTGGGGTAAGCCTAGAGAAACACAGTAACACACACAAAACAGGAAAGCTGAAAAAAGAAGATAGGGAACAGTGAGAAAGTGGAGAGTACATGAGAGCCAGCAAAACAAAGCAATGGGGAGTGAATATTTTCTTAATTAAATATTTACTATCCATGGAATACTCTTGTACTTATTTGTATTCCTCTAGAAACAGTCAAACTGAACTATGATGTAGAAATAAGGGTCTAAGCCTCTTTGCTTTCCTCCTGTCCCCCAATATGGTGTATGTTAAAAATTACAGAGATGCAGCGCCTGCATATAACTCTAAAGTGCCATGATCTTGATTTGGTGAAAGGCCTAGTGCCTACAGCATCCACTGACTTCAGCTGGACTTGTGGGTGCTCAGCCCTTCAAAGTCAGGCCCTGTGTGATGACCAATACAGAGATGCTTGTTTGCAGCTATATATCAAAGAGCAATGGCCGCTTATGAGCAACACATCCCTTGGGAACACTTTCCCTACCATGAATTGTCCACTCAGTAACAGCAAGATAGCCGCCACATAACAGCAACATTTGTGACGTTGTGACATCATGTTCTCCACTTACTTGCATCATTTCTGTGTGGCAAAAACAGACAAGATGCCAAGAAGTATCTCACTGGCAGGAAAAGTACAGCTTATCTGAGACTGTCAAACTCTGGGGGCTACGCAAAACCAAGTTGCAGTCAAGTGGGAGTTGCACAGGTTGGTTGTATGCAGATTGTGGAAGCAGAAGGATAAGTTTTTGGCTAAATATAAAGATGGACAGCTGAATAGCTGCCATAAGGGTCGACCTGAAGGGAAAGCCCCTGATGTCTACCAGGCTTGCTCTATATGGTTCACGGGGAAGAGGGCACAGAGAACACCACTTGCTGGAAAAAGCCCTTCAGTTTGCTGCTTCCCTTGGATTGAATAATTTTAAGGGAAGTGACGGGTGGTTTACCAGATGGAAGAAAAGTTGCAATGTTGCTTACAAAAAAGAGCCTGGCGAAAAACAGTCGGCAGACAAACCAGCAGCTGAGCAGTGGCAGTGCAAAAAACTTCCTCACATTCTTGATCAGTTTTCCCCGGCTGATACCTACAATGCTAACGAAACAGGACTTTAATCTGAAAGGGCTCTGTGACAGAGGACATGTAGAAAAAAATGAAAAGCTAGAAGGAGGGAATGCTTCAAAGGACAGTGTAACTGTGCTCATCTGTACCAATATGGATGGGAGTGACAAACACCCGCTGTTCATGCTAGGGAAGCCAACATGACCCAAGATGCTTTCTGAACAATTTCAGTAAACTTCCCCTCAATTACGTCAGTTCAGCAAGTGCCTGAATGACAGGTGAGATTTTCATCAACTAGCTAAAAAATTGGGATCGTCAGCTTCGCTTGCAGAGCCGTAAGATATGCCTCTTACTGGATAACTGTTCCGCATACCCTCAAATTGTATTTCTTACTAGCATTCAGCTCCAATTCTTACCCCCTAACACTACATCTTTGATACAACCTATGGATCAAGGTGTGATTAATAACATGAAGGGACATTACCAATCAAAGATCACAAAGCAGATTATTGTTGCTATTGATAAGGACCCCAGTGCAGATGTTCAAACAGTCCTGAAAACTGTAAATTTGCTAGATTGCGTTCATCTTGTTGCAGACATGGCAAGATGTAAAGCCAACATTTCCCAACTGTTTCAGGGAAGGCACATTTGTGCTAGTAGAAAGTGTGCTAGATGGGGATACTGAAGAGTTTGATGACCCCCTGAACGACATTCCGCTTCCAGTCAACATGAAAAAAAGAGGACTTAGTAGCTGCTTAGTAGGATTTGCTCAAGTTTGGAGACCCAACTGAGGAGGAATTTTAAATGCTGCACCTGCTGCAAGTCCAGAGAAATGAGCTTGTGTTGATGAAACATAACATTAGAGGATAATCAAGACAGTAAGGATGATTTTGATGGAGTTCCACCTCCAACAAACTCCAAGCTCTTGAAGACTTTGAATACGCTTCAGCACTTTTCACAACTACAGGGATTTAGGTCTACAGGTCTCTTCAGAATATTGAATACTATCTTCAAAAAAAAATTGTGACTGAGAAGAACCAGAGCAAATTAACAGAGTTCTTTCACCTGAAATGAGTGAGTTTATCCATTGTTAATTTACAAGTTGATACTCACTGTATAAATATAATACACTATGATGTGGAATAAAACTTGTCATAGTTAATGTTTGATTTTTCTTTAAACAGAAAAATAAAACTTGATGCATTTGCTCCAACCCCTCAGACAGAGACAAACACCTACAAGATCTCTATCAAGCATTCTTACAACTACAATAGCCACTTGCTGAAGTGAAGAAACAGATTGACAGAGCCAGAAGGTACCCAGAAATCACCTACTACAGGTCAGGCCCAACAAATAGAGTAACAGAAAGTCACTAGCCGTCACCTTCAGCCCCCAACTAAAACCTCTACAGTGCATCATCAAAGACCTACAACCTATCGTGAAGGACGATCTATCACTCGCACAGATCTTGGGAGACAGGCCAGTCCTCGCTTACAGACAGCCCCCCAACCTGAAGCAAATACTCACCAGTAACTACACACCACACAACAAAAACACTAACCTGGAACCTATCCTTGCAAAAAAGCCCGTTGCCAACTCTTTCCACATATCTATTCAGGTGACATCATTGTAGAACCTAATCACATCAGCCATACTATCAGAGGCTCATTCACCTGCATATCTACCAATGTGATATATGCCATCATGTGCCAGCAATGCCCCTCTACCATGTACATTGGCCAAACCAGACAGTCTCTGTGCAAAAGTATAAATGGACACAAATCAGACGTCAAAAATTATAACATTCAAAAACCAGTCAGAGAACACTTCAATCTCCCTGGTCACTCAATTACAGACCTCAAAGTCACAATGCTCCAACAAAAAAACTTCAAAAACAGACTCCAACAAGAAACTGCAGAATTGGAATTAATTTGCAAACAGGCCACCATTAAATTAGGCTTAAATAAAGACTGGGAGTGGATGGGTCATTACACAAAGTAAAAACTATTTCCCCACGCTCATTTTCCCCCTACTGTTACTCATACCTTCTTGTCAACTGTTGGAAATAGGCCATCCTGATTATCACGACACATTTTTTTCTCCTGCTGATAATAGCCCACCTTAATTGATGATTACTCTCATAATAGCTGGTATGGCAACACCCATTTTTTCATATTCTCTGTGTATCTCTCTCTTCCTATTGTATTTTCCACTGTATGCATCCGATGAAGTGGGTTTTAACCCAAGAAAGCTTATGCTCAAATAAATTTGTGAGTCTCTAAGGTACCACAAGTACTCCTCGTTCTTTTTGCTAATATGGTAGTAGGCTACAAATGCAGAACAAAGTACATATCTAAAATGTACAGTGTGTTGTGATGGAATCCCTGGGGTACAACCTGGAACTGTAGGACCCTTCATCCTGGGCTGTCTCTCACAATGCTTTGCTAGTGACAAACAGCAAACCCTTCTAGGTGCTGTTATCATTCAGCTACTAGCATTCAGTGGCACACAGCTAAACTGCATGAATGCTCTCTAAGCCACTCATGAACTATACAGAGGGAGATGCCAGCAAAATGTACAGTCTTACACTGCTCAAGACCATCTCTTGAACAATGAAAGCTCATTAATTAGTTCACCTCTTTGTCAACGGATAGCAGACATGCACCAGCCTTTGTAATCTGAGCAGATTCCCCAAGCACTTTAGACAAATTCACTGGTAAAGATAAAACATTAAAATAAGTTTAATTAACTACAGAAAGATAGATTTAAGTTATTATAAGCAGTAGGCATAAAGGTCAGAGATCGTTACCTAAGAAAATAAAAAGTAAACACGCATTCTAAATACTAAACTTTCAGACTAAGCAAGATTTGAATCAAACAGCTTTTCTCATCCAGTGGATGTTGCAGGTAGGTTACAGCTCTTAACACGCAGGCTGAGAAGGAAATTCAGCCTGAGTCCAATCTCTTCTGTTTGAAGTCTTTATGTTCCCTGCATTCTTGTTGCCTTCAGTGTAGGTGGGGGAGGAGAGAGGCAGTCTCATAATGTCACTGTCCCTTATTTTATACTCTCAATTCATGTCCCTGAAAAGATACTGGCCCAGGCATGTCCTGGTGGGTCTTGCTGAGTCACAGAGTTGAGCAATCCTCATTGCGCAGCAGTCACTTACAGAATTGTAAATCTATTGTTTACAATTCCTCTGCTGACCAATGGTCATTTAACATCCTTCTGGGTGTGGGTTACCACCTTTTTTAGTCACTGTAGAGCTAGCAGTGGGCATCTCCCAAACTCCCAATAACAACCATATCGCAAAATCTCAGAACTTCATACACAATAATGAGATACATATTTTGACAGAACAATGAGTTTCAGCAGTTCATAACCTTTCATATGGTATCTTACATGGCGTGCTTTGTATGAAATATAACAACCATGTACAAATGATGAATATGGGGATTACAGGGTGCTACTTTGAGGTCCAGTGTGTCACATATGTATATTAATGTAATATTATAGAAGTCGTGGGCAAACTATGGCCCGTGGGCCACATCCGGCCCGTGGGACTGTCCTGTCTGCGCCCCGAGGTCCTGGCTTGGGAGGTTAGCCCCCGGCCCCTCCCCTGCTGTCCCTCCTCCCCCGTAGCCTCAGCTAGCTCGCTCGCTCCACTGCTAGCACAATGCTCTGGGTGGCGGGGCTCTGAGCTCCTGGGGCAGCACAGCTGCAGAGCCAGGGCCTGACCTGGTGTTCTGTGCTGCATGGTGGTGGCGGCATGCCCCGCCTCCAGCCAGGCGGCGCAGCTGTAGTGCCGCCAGCCACTGGTGCTCCAGGCAGTGTGGTGAGAGGTAATGGAGTTTGGGGTGGTGGTCAGGGGGCGGGGGTGTGAATAGGGGATTGGGGGAAACAGGGGGTTGAATGGGAGCAGGGGTCCCGGGGGGGCAGTCAGGAAGGAGGAGGGGTTGGATAGGGTGGCAGGGGTTCCAGGTGCAGTCAGGGGACAGAGAGAAGGGGTGGTTGGATGGGGCAGGGGTCCCGAGGGGCCATCAGGGAACAGGGTGGATTAGATGGGGCAGGAGTCCTGGGGAAGGGGCAGATAGAAGGTGGGGGCCAGGCCATGACCCCCACCCCTAACCGGTGCTCCATACAATTTACAAAACCCGATGCGGCCCTCAGGCCAAAAAGTTTGCCCACCTCTGTACTATAGCAATAAGAATAAACATACATCGCATTGTTACTATTACAGATTGTTAGAGTGTATTTTAGCTGTTTTACATATCAGAAAAAGCAGATTGCCTTTGGTCATATGACACTTCCCATAAAATCAACAGCTACGTAGGAGCAACACAGCAAAAGGGCACCAATATGTTGCTATTAACGAGCATCTACTTTTCCTACAAAAACATAGTGCCTACTTGTTCTTTCAAAAGCAACCCTTTGTTCCCCATTGCTGCTGCTTTCTTCCGCCCCTCCCCCCTCCTTCCTGAGTCTCAATCCGGAGACAAAACTGGAAGAAAAGTGATTGCATCTACATAGACAGTCAAATCCAACGTGTTGGTCTCAGTGTCTCGGTCAGTCAAAAATGTAAGGAAGAGCATTATGCAAGTCCATGAAGGAACCAGGCAGCATTTGCTGATGGGTGAAGCCGGTAAGTATATGACCTCTATTTTTTCGAAGGCCACAACAGCAAAGGGGGGAGTCGCTAAGGCTCTTACTATGGGCACTACCAGCACATCTGATCACTCCACATCTGAAGCTATTGAGCTTTACTCAGAGAGGTATGGAAGGTCAAAACCAGGGAACTTGATTGTTGCATCTGTCACCAGATAGGCACTGACTATGTTTGAAGCTTGTTCTTGTCACCTAGAGATTATATTGAGATCTTTAGGGGAACTGTCCTAACAGGTTGTCTTGGGCTAAGATGGTGGTTTGGTGGATTAAACACATCTTTAAACAGGGGCAGATGTGGCAGCTTAAGGAGCAAATTCTGCAAGGCAACTTGTCACCTGATCTCAGGACAGGTGATGCTGGACAGAAGCAGCAGCTAGGCCAGATTGGGCAGTGTATAATAACCACTACCATAGCTTCATTTGCCTGAGTGTCTACTAGTCCTGTGTGAAAAGCATTGAACCACACCAGGAGCAATACCCTGCTACTGAATAGCCCAAGGCAAACCAGAGTTTCTTAGTTTCTATGCATTGGCTCCCCAAGGAGAACCAGCTAGTTTGCGGATCAGGTTTTTCTGGTCTCTCTTTTCCGTGAGGTTTTGATAAGGTGTTCCTTGAAAGTCAAGGTATGATCCACTGTAACACCAAGATACAACAGGCTTTAAGCTGAAGTCTAGCCCATGTCCATTGAGGAAGATAAACTTTTTTTGGCCTTTATGTGGTATAGATGGTGGCAGCTGGAAACTGTTCTGATAGAAATCTATCCTGATGGCAAGCACAGCAGTTTTCCAAGTGAGGAAACAGCCCTTGCTTTTTGAAAGTGCACCCTCTTTTCATAATTGAATCCCTTTCTTGTCTTTTCTGGTCAGAAGAGGAGGTAGCACTTGTTGCTCTTACAATCAATTAATATGGCAAAGGGTTGGTGTGGCACCTCCTCCTGGCTGTCCTGGGCATTAGTTTTTCCACATGTTGCACCCTTCACCCATCCTGTCTCACCCTGCAGCCTCCTTTTGGTGACTCAGCCCTCCACCAGATCATTATGTGGTTTCCCTTTCTAGGGGTAACAAAGTCTTTCTTAGACAAATTGTCCCAAGAAGTGCGCTGCCTTGCCTTTGTCATGTCCCGGTAGGGGAACCCAGGCCCGTGGTCTATTCTGGGTTCCAGTTGAGGGGCCCTCCCAAGGGCGCCATTTCAGATTTTGGGTTTTTGGGTTTTTTTGGGATGGGGGGACTTTTACTGTGATTCCAAAGGCTACTTGACACTTGAAAACTCTTGTTTTTTTTGCGAATAACTTAGATACAGTGCTCCTGCCAGATAATAATTTCTAATTCCTATATCAGGGGTCGGCAACTTCTGACACGTGGCTCACCAGGGTAAGTACCCTGGCGGGCCGAGCCAGTTTGTTTACCTGCCGCGTCAGCAGGTTCAGTCAAGCGTGGCTCCCACTAGCAGCGATTTGCCGTCCCAGGCCAATGGGAGCAGTGGGAAGAGGCACAGGTGAGGAATGTGCTGGCCGTGGCTTCCCACCGCCCCCATTGGCCTGGGACGGCGAATCGCGGCCAGTGGGAGTCGCGATTGGTCGAACCTGCTGATGCGGCAGGTAAACAAACTGGCCCGGCCCACCAGGTTGCTTACCCTGGCGAGCCATGTGCCAAAAGTTGCTGACCCCTGTCCTATATAAAGAAAGAAAATTAAATAAATATTAGACCTACTCAGCTCTAATACTTGTTCTGACATCTTGTGTCAATTCACTTATTAGGTTTAAAAAATTAAAGTAGATTCTTACTTTGTTTTTAACTCTTGAATACAACAATTGAAACAAATTGTAGAAAAATCTAGATTACTTTCTATCACTTTTCTGCAGTTCAACAAGCTTAGAATAGATCATTTAAACTTTTGGAAACATCTTATTAGGGCAAGGACCCATGAGTTTATACTGCACCTGCTTGGGGACAATGGTTGTTACCGCACTACAAATAATAGGCTAGAAAATGACTTTAAACAGGAGCGAAACTAACACTTTCAAGTCACTTTCATAGTATTGCCAACCCTAAATGTTCAAAAATCAAGAATCAGGCTCACCAAAAATCATAAAATAATCTTATTATTTTAAAGCCA
This sequence comes from Gopherus flavomarginatus, assembly GCF_025201925.1. Classification (NCBI taxonomy): domain Eukaryota; kingdom Metazoa; phylum Chordata; order Testudines; family Testudinidae; genus Gopherus; species Gopherus flavomarginatus. Next base: position 89,058,904 of record NC_066623.1, on the reverse strand, counting down.
ATGTTAAAGTAATAGATTTGGTGTTTTATTTTAATTTACATTCTGCTTTTTGAGCCTTTAAGGTGCATTAGGACCACATTTTGAAGTTTTCTCCACAGCCATACATGTTAGAAATTTCATTTTTCTTTAAGAATGAAAGCTGAAATCATCACAGATCCATTTGACTCCAGGAGCTGGGGCTTTAAGGAAAACAATAACTATCATGAGACTTATGACAAAATCGTGAGCATTGGCAACACTGTTTTCATTTTCGTTTAAAGGCTAGTTACTTTCCAGAAGGCTCTTAAACACAACACCACAGTGATTGAGTTGCAGTTTTCATAGGATAATATTTTAAATCAAATACCAAGAAAATTCCATGTTTTAAAGTTGGGGGGAAGGAGGGGAGAATTGAGACTTCTGAGGTATATCAGGGCCACTGCAGGCAGAAAAGGAAAATAAACAGGCCCAAGAGCTCTGGGCAGCTCTTCCTCTTGAAAGAAAGTTGGAGGGTCAAATCTTCTAGTCCTTAATCAAGTAAAACATCTATTGCCATCAGTGCCTCCACTCATAGATATAAACATCATAGTGAACATGAGATAACATGTGTGGTCAATAACTATACACTTCATACTTAAATATCTGAGCCATCTTATATACATTGGCTCAGAGACTACATTTTCTGGCATATTCTGAGCAGTGCTGTGTGCACAGATTATACTCAGTGAATACTACAAACCATGACAATAATGGTTGACTTTATGGACTCTGTGGATGCAATTTCTGTTCTTTGTTTTGGAATTGGCCTGGATACAGCTGAAACCCTTAGAATTGGATGTGTAATCACATCTGATACTCATATGACACTTTCTCATTCCTTCCTTTTCTCAAACTCCGAACAAAAAGTGACAAAACAAAATGGTTTTCAGTTAAAAACTAAAATTGCACAGCAGGCATTGCTGTACAACCCAGCCTGGCCATCTTAACCCCTTCAAGTCTTGTGTGAGGTAGACACCTCATCACAGCTGGGTAGTTAGGAACTACTTCCTTTCTTTCATTGTTTATCTATTTTGTCTATTTGACTAGTAAGCTCTTTGAATCAGGAATGTCTTTTACTGTATGTCTGTTCAGTTCCTACTGCAGTGGTGATCCCAATTTTGGTTGGGACTTCTAAGTGCATTTTGATACATTTTTACTTGTCTGGAGGATTAAAGTCATGCTGGGAAGAATCTGTTAGCATTTGGGTGCTAATGTACCGGGGTCCAATTTTAAAAGTTGGCTTTTTAGTTTGGGTAATTGCTTAATGGATGCCTAATGTTAGCCATATGAGACCTGATTTTGAGAGCTGCTGATCTCTTCCAGCATCCAGTTCCTTCTGATTTATCTGGAAAATTATGAGTGTTCAGCTCCTCTCAGGATCAGGTCCTAGGATTCTTATCTAAATCAGTTAAATTCAGTTGGAAAACAATGAAAAATAAATGAAGACCAAAAGGATAAATACATTATGTATAAAGAAATGAGAGTTCACCCAACAGATATGCCAGTCCTCAGGTACTAGTGAACAAAGATTTGTTTAGTAATTTGCAAGTAGCAGGGATATTTTGACTAGATTACTTTCTTGTATGCCAGAAAGAACAACTAGCAAATTTTCTAGAAGGGAATAGTGTAAATTCCTCTAGCTGTGTCATAATTGTGGTTTCCATGGAAACTAGGCAGATAATATGAGTTGAGATCACTTGCCTTCTATACTCACTCTGTGTTATTGTATTTACATGCTGCCATCTTGATTTACATCATTAGGACTAATTTCCCCTACAAAAAGTTGTGTTTACTTTAACAGCAGCACAATGTTGTCTAATGCTAATTGAATGGCATTGTTGTGTCACTCCTCAAAGCCCCATTCTTATAGGGTGAAGAAATAAAATGGCAGCTCTCATATGTTTGGTTTCCTCACAACTATTTAAATGGCTGGTTAGAAGAAAATGCCTGGCAGGCTGTATACATTTAAAAAAAGAAAGACAAATACCTACAGAAAGCTGGAGTCCATGCATCCACTGATGTCTCATTAACAGACATTTTCCCTTCATGATCTTACACAAAGGTCTCATTGTCACTCAGAATGCAAGTTAAAGTGGTATGGAGTAATGTAAGTGCCACAATTCTTTCCCCCACAGACACCACCTAATTCATTCTAGGTTGCTCTCTTTCCAATGCTTTTGGAACTTAAAACGCTACCTATGGTAGGACTACCCCTGAGAGAAAGATGAACAGGATTTGAGCTCCCCTTTGTGCTGCTGTTTTAGCTATACAGTTCTGATTCATATTTAACTGGTTTATTACAGTATTGTAAATTGTTCTTTATGCTTTCAGACAACATTCCAAATAACTCCTAAACGGCAGTGAGAGTCTTCTCAGCACAGTAGCATCCAATATCCTCCTCCTAACACTTTGCTCTGACTGTTTAACATTATAAGACCTGCCAGAGATGGTGACAGGGATAAGAACAACATGCTCTTAGCATGCCAAGCCCTCTCAAATGTAAATGGCCAGTGTTAGATGAAGATGAAAGAGTGGAAACTGTGTGTAATGATGGATGGTCTGTTTATTATATGGAAGACTTCTCTGAGAGTTTCCAAGCTGGAAATGCAGTTTCTCTACAGATTGTTACACTTGGGTACTCCCACTAAAATTCCACATACCATGGATGCTTCCTTCTTTGTATTTCAAGTTTGTGAATTAAGACACAATGCAACACGAACGTAAACAAATTTTATCTAAGGCTATATCTACACTTTGACCTGGGGATGTGATTCCCAGCTTGATGAGGCTTGTGTGGGTGTGTCTCATCAAGTTAGGGCACTAAAAATAGTATGTAGCCATGACAGTGCGAGCTCCAGGAGGGGCTAGCTGTCCTGCATATGTACCCATCTGAGACACTTAGGCACATAGTGAGGGCAGCTAGCCTGTCCTGCTACTCAAACTGCCACAGCTATGCTCTATTTTTAGCACGCTAGCACGGCTATGTCTTGAGCAGAGAATCAAAGTGTAATCATAATCTTAGATGCAAAAGATATTGTCCACATCATGTATCATCTTCTTTGGCTATTGGCTTAATGTAGAACATAAGAACGGCCATATTGGGTCAGACCAAAGGTCCATCTAGTCCAGTATCCTGTCTTCCAATAGTCGCCAATGCCAGGTGCTCCAGAGGGAATGAACAGAACAGGTAATCATCAGGTGAGCCGTCCCATCACCCATTCCCAGCATTATAAAATGTAAGCATTTTTTAGCTAAAAAACACAGAAAAATCACAGAAAAGAAGCATATTTCAAAAAGTATATTAATAGTTTGTGTCTGTTCACAGATTTTAAAAAGAAAAAGGATCACTGTGATCCTCTAATCTGACCTCCTGAATGGAACAAGCAATTGAATTTCACCCAGTAATTTCTGCAGTCGAGGGAATGTGCATATATGAATGTGGTATATGTCAATAAATGACACTGAGGGCCTGATGCTCATTTACACTAAGGTCATTTTCACCATGCAATTCATGGAAAGTTGGTGTAAATATGCTACACTTTGACTTTACAGATCCTTTACACTGCAAGAGCATTGTGAAGTTCTCCTAGTGTAAAAAAGAATCCATATTTTTATGATACATTCACATTTGAGTATATTTGAGGAGCATAGTACACTTTACTCCTTCTACTCATATTGCATTTCTTCGGCCCACACATAAGTCATTTGTTCTGACCTAACTGGTCTATGCCTTTGTCTCTTGCTGGCACTTATAAGACTTAAATTGCACCTCCTTTTAACTTGTAATTTTTCAGTTGCTCTCAAAAGTCACAACTGTCACAGTTAAACAGAATGGGTTCGGCACAATATATATTACAAAAAAGCACAGTATCAAACAAAAATAAGACTGCTGGTGTGAACCTCATACATTAAAAAAATCACATGTATGCTTTTTTTCTTCTCTTTTTTTCAAAATTGTTTCCCTTTTCTCATATAAGGGTAAGGCTGTTAAGGGATCATACATTACATTTTTCAGTAGGAGAGATGTAAGACTACTAGCACTGATATCTTGACTAACTGTTTTTTTAAATTTATTATCCCCCCAAAAGACTCATGATGACAATTTAGCCTATGTGATTTCTTAAAACTGCCAGCTTGTACAACATATTGTGTCATCTTGTTCATTTGTATTGCCATTTTATTACTAATTTTAAAAATAAATGGGTGGATCTATTGGTATGAAATAGAACATAATAGACAGAACACTTAAGCTGTAAAGCATTTTACCATAAAAAGAGTGGCCCATACTTTCTTGTTCACTCAGCAAACAGGACAGTCTTTATTCTGGTGTTGGTCCCTTTTAGTCCTAATTAAAGGAGACAGCATGGTAAAGTGTCTATTTTGTGCACATACATTCACTGATGTTTGCATGTTTAACAGTAGTTTATGGTTTAACAATATGACACACTGCAATGGAACATGCATAAGGTTCCAGATATCAAAGTTAGCTTTGGTTTGACTTTGTGAGATTCTAAAAGCAGCTGTGCTTTGTTGTACTTGCTTAGATCCCAACAGTGATTTAGTTCTGAGGATTATATATTTGTCTCTTATGTGTCAAAAGTCTTATCCCTAGTGACTTTACAACTCTGTTTTTGTATTTAATGTAAGAGAATGATAGCTTCACACTGATGATTGTCAGCAGTTGCTATTTATCATCTGTCAAAAGTTTTCCTCATGGGAAGACAGAAAATCAAATGGATTATGGCTGTTTTTTTAGTTGCTTAAAGGAATCTTACATGACACAAGGCTAAACAGAATGGCAAAACTGCTCCTGACAACTAAGTTAGCATTCATAGCAATATGTGATTTTATGCACGTAACAGAAGAACTGCCAATCATTTTGACAGAGCAACATATTTAAAAATGCTAGGTCAGTTCACCTGTCTGACCTCTAGGTTACAAGACCACCTGTCTTAATAGTTCCATATTTCTATGGTATTCTCTAGAAAAAAAATCTGTGCAAAAAAACAGGGCTAGCTAGTGAATCTGAAAAGGATAGATATGAAAGAGATACAATTATTGGATATTTACTCCATCAGCTCTTTCATCTACCAGTCAAGATTGTTAGGTCAAATATGGATATCTTCTTCAGAATACAAAGAAAGAATTCCAGGGGCAAATGTGTGGAGTCATAGCTGGAATGGAACTTTCTCTGCAACAGGAGGAGTTCCCTGTGGTTATAGACCATTGACAGAAAGAGATCCAGTTCTTGATATGGTGACAAAATGCGAATTGAAATGTGGTCCATTTATGTTATTTTAGCCAATGGAGAGGGTATTAGTAAGAATGCACTTGTTTGTATTACCTTCCCTCTACACATACAAACCTTTACAACGTAGGGTTTGCCCACTGAGTCAGATGTGGAATTTATGCAAAATGTATGATTATTTTTGTAGTGATTTATAGAAAAAAAATCAAGCGAGTCATGAAAGGGAACCATAACATCCTTGCACACCTCTCCTATTTTCCTTTTCTTTGTGTATGTTTACTGCATACACAAATGTGTCAATTTGTGTATAAAACGCAAGATATAAATTAAGTGAAATATTCTCTTTCTGCTACACAACTCAAAACTATCTGGAGATATAAGGTTCTTTAATACTCTCCAACTGCACAGAACAGTCAGAAGTTCTTCAGAGAGCTGTGATACATGAAATTCCAAAGATCTGAGCCTACAGAATTTATCAGGTGACTTCTTTCAGCCTGCATTCTGGGAATAATCATGGATCCTGTTTCATAGACTCATAGACTTTAAGGTCAGAAGGGACCATTATGATCATCTAGTCTGACCTCCTGCACAAAGCAGGTCACAGAATCCTGCCCATCCACTTCTATAACAAACCCCTAACCTATGTCTGAGTTATTGAAGTCTTCAAATTGTGGTTTGAAGACCTCAAGCTGCAGAGAATCCTCCAGCAAGTGACACATGCTCCATCCTGCAGAGGAAGGCGAAAAACCTCCAGGGCCTCTGCCAATCTGCCCTGGAGGAAAATTCCTTCCCGACCCCAAATATGGCGATCAGCTAAACCCTGAGCATGTGGGCAAGACTCACCAGCCAGCACCCAGGAAAGAATTCTCTGCAGTAACTCAGATCCCATCCCATATAACATCCCATCACAGACCACTGGGCATACTTACCTGCTGATAATCAAAGATCAATTGCCAAAATTAATTGCCAAAATTAGGCTATCCCATCATAAAATGCTCTGAAAAAGGCTGTTCTAATGATATTTCACTTGGAATCCAATGTAGACGTGGATTTTGGGTCCAGCAGTCTTTGTGCCTTCATGAACCTGGTTCAGATTTGAGATATATTTTTTTCTGATCACTCCAAATTCAAAGGCGTTCAGAATTTGATAGGTGGTTTTGTCCTACCTCTAATTTCAGCACATTCTCCTAAATAGATTGAGGAAAATTCTGTGAAGCAAAGAGGTTATAAAGGACATAAAATAAAATACAATTTTTAAAATACAGACTTTTTAGTTCCAACTTATATTGTGAGATAGAGAAGTAAGCTTCATTTCAATCTTTATGGTCATGTGGAGCTTATTGGTCGAAGTGCAGAGAATATAAAGCTCCTGTTATAGAACTACTTCTGAAAAACCTGAATCTCAGATCTGGGCTTTCACCTTTTTTGAAGCTTATTATGAAAAAACGCTCTTTAACAAATGTCCAGATAATGATATACTGTAACAATGCCTTAGATTCCAAGACCTGTCTTATAGACTTGTGCCATACTACACCACCATAGGAATTATGCTCTTTAAATATTATTGTCATAACTCTCCTACTCAGATCTGAACCTTAGAGTTCAGAACATGAGAAGCTAGCATGAAACCTCCAAACTTAATTACCAGCTTGGATCTGATATCGCTGCCACCAGCCAGAAAAATTCCAGTGTCTGGCTCACTCTGGTCTCCCCAAAACCTTCCCTGGGGAACCCCCAAGACTCAGATGCCCTGAGTCTCACCACAAAGGGAAATAACCCAGTTCCCTTCCCCCTCTTTACCTCCTCCCAGATTTCCCCACCCTGGGGACCCTAGGATACTCCCTGCTTCAAGTCCTTGAAACACAAGTACCGAGAGATCAAATCTCTCTCCCCCCTCACCCAGAGGGTATGCAAAGTCAGGCTTAGTAAATCTAACATAAAGAGATTTTCCCTTTCCCCCTGTCTTCTTCCTCCCACCAATTCCCTGGTGAGCTGCAAACTCAATCCGCTTGAGCCCCCACTAAAAAAAAAATCCAACAGGTCTTAAAAAGAAAGCTTTATATAAAAAGAAAGAAAAAAGACATAAAATGGTCTCTGTATCAAGGTGACAATATATACGGTCAATTGCTTAAAAGAAAAAATGAATAAACAGCCTTATCCAAAAAGAATACAATTTAACACATTCCAGCAACTACACACATGTAAATACAAAAAAAAATATAAACCTATTGTCTTACTATCCTTGTACTTACAACTTGGAAACAGAAGATTAGAAAGCCTGGAGATAGAGAGATCACTCTCAGAGCCGAGAGGGTCACCGAACCAAGACAAAGAACAAAGAACTCCCACCCAAAACTTCCTTCCATCCAGATTTGAAAAAGTCTTGTTTCCTGAATGGTCCTCTGGTCAGGTGTTTGGTTCCCTTTGTTAACCCTTTACAGGTAAAAGAACATTAACCCTTAGCTATCTGTTTATGACAATTATACATCCTTCTAGTAGGTGCTAAAAATGATAAAAGTCAAAATAATGCAATAAATCTGAAAATGAATATGAATAAGTAACATGCCACATATGTGGCCAATGAGGAATACTACCAGAGTCCAGACACTGGGCTAAAAATATCCCGTGAGTAAGCCCATAAATGACAATGGATTTACCCCAGCACTGATTTTGGCTCATTCTGTTTAAAAGTTCTTTGGAAGACAGTTTAAGTAATGCTGTGGCGCTACTATAGCTCACAGGCTCTTTAATGTGGCTTGTGTGGTCACGGCTCTAAAAAAGACCACCTGAACCTATACAAGGAGTATTGCTGCCAGCACTGGGAGCGCGGCTCCCAGCACTGGTGCACTGTCTGCACTGGCTCTTTACAGCGCTGAAACTTGCTGCGCTCAGGAGGATGTTTTTTCACACCCCTGAGCAAGAAAGTTGCAGCGCTGTAAATTGCCTGTGTAGACAAGCCTTTCGGACATGGGAGGAGACAAATTGAGTGCTGATTTATCAGGCTTGTCTACTCAGGGACACTCAGAAAAATTAATCCTAATTCATTAAAGGATTAGTTAAACTGAATTAAACCCCAAGGTGGACACTCTCATTCAGAGCTAAAGTGGCCTCATTTCGGTTTAATTTTTTCAAGATAAACTGAATTAAGACCACTTTAATTCTGAATAAGTGTGTCCATAGAGGGGTTTAATATTTAACTAAACCACTTTTAAATTCACACCTTTAGTTAATTAAGATTAATTTTCCTGAATGTCCCCATGTAGACAAGCTCTCAGTGATTCTGTGCGGGGACTGAGTCAACACTTAAATGGTTCTATATCTTTAGTCTCAGGATTTTTTCTGGAGTAGAAAATTAGGGCAAATTCGGAAGTGAGTCTAAACTGGCATGACTTAACCCGTCTTCTGGCTCTCTTACTGTGTATGTTACATCAGCTTAGAATTTATTAGAGTCCCTCAAGATCTCTTAGATACAAACCCACACACCTGTGAGACGAAGGATGAACTTGTGGTATAGGTAATGGCCTGGTACTCAGGAGATCTGGGTTTTGCTCTTGGCTCCAGCAGAAGTGTGCTCTGTGACTTGGGGTTGGACCTTGTTTCTCAGCTTCCCCTCTGTGAGATGGATGTAAGAATATTTCCATTCCTTGGAGGCATGTTGTGAGCATAAATTAATGGATGTATGTGATGCATGTAAATACTATGGCAATGAGCACCACTGAAAAACTCAAACAATGCATACTTCAGATGTTTTTTCTTAATTTAGCCAACTGATTTGGAGGGCATCTTTCCCTGATTGCATGACCTCATCTTTATAAACAAGAGGAGCGACTGAAAATATCTTTAGGGTTTTGAATTTCTCACGGAATAAGAGAGGAGCATTCTAGGGAGAAAGACAAAAAAGGCCTATGTTAGAACCTTTTGAATCTTTTCCTATATCACTTTTTGCACTGGAACAATCACTGAATGTGACTACATACTCCTTACAGATATAGAAATAACCAAGTGTTTTCCTGACCAAGGGAAAAAGAAAGATATAAGACAGATTTGCTGGCCATCCAGCAAACCTTACATTCACCTATGTTTCATCACATTCACACAGGTATTAATTAGCATATGTGTATATGTACAGGCTCCTAAGCCTTGTCTACAGTGGAATTTCAAAACCTGGGTAAACTACACCAGTGCAAATTATGCTGCACCTGTATAAACCATGTCTATGCTAGAGGTTTTCACTGATGCCTAAAATCCCAAGACAAACAAGGCCATATCTGCCAAATGAATGGATGGAATCCAGTAGCCCAGGGGTGCTGGAACAATGTGTATCGTGGAGGTGCTGAGAGCCGTTGAACCAAACTGTAAACCCTGGATTTGATGGAAACCATTTCTAGCCAGGGAATGCAGCAACACCCCAGCACCCCTAGTTCCAGCACCTATGCACTGGTCTCCATTTTATATTAAGCTATCATTACGGAGAATCACTGAGTGCATGCATACACTCAATGCCATTTTCATAGTACTGTTACCTATCCTCTATCTCATGTGTGACTCTGATATACAAGTCGTAGTGAAATGGACAGGATTTGGGGTCCTCCACACCATGGGTTTTCTGCACAGCAGCACACAGGGGCAGACAGGGGTGGGGTGAGACAGAGACAGTGCCTATGGAAGTGAATTGGTGGGAATGAATCCATTAGGGAAGATACAGTTCAGCACTTAAGGTTTTCAAGCTCTGTTTTTCATTCTAGACTGGTTTCCTTTAATGAGCACTAATGCCCATTCTGATCAATATCCCTGTACATCCCTCAGCAGAAAACATTACTGTCACTTACTTTGGTGGTGGCCGCTGTAGATGGGACAATTTCAAGTTACTTTCAGGAGCACAAGTAAACCAGCTAGCCAGGGCTGGATTAACTCTCCTGTGGGCCTGGGGCTATTAGATTTTGTGGGACCCCTGTATACAAGTCTTTTTCCTGGGAGGGAGCTTGGTGCAAGGCGGGGGGCTGGGGCAGGGGATTGGGGTGCAGAAGGGGGGATAGGGTCTGAAAGGGAGTTTGGGTGCAGAAGGGCAAGGGGTGGGGGGCATTCTGAGCTGGGGCAGGAGTTTGGGGTGGTGGACGGAGTGCGAGGGTGCAGACACTGGCTGGGAAGCGCTTACCACAGGCGGCTCCTGGCTGCTGCATACCATGGTCCCACATTGATCCCAGAAGCAGCTGGCTGCTAGCATGTCTCTGTGGCACCTGGGGGGATCAGAGACAGCGTGTTTCCGTGTGCTCCCCGTGCTTGCAAGCGCCACCCCCAGAACCAGCCAATGGGAGCTGCAGGGATGATGCTGGGGGCGGGGCAGCATGCAGAGTTGCCTCCCCCCCAGCCAGGGGTCACAGAGACATGCTAGCAGTCAGCCACTTCCAGGAGTGGCATGGGGCCACGGCATGCAGGCAGCCTGCCTGAGCGCCCTGCTCCACTGTGGGATTTTTAGCAGCCCAGAGTTGGAGATCACTGCCTGTGGTTTATTTTTGCTGCCCCCCCTGCCCCCCCCTCGAGCCAGGGACCTGGGCTGCAGCCCCTAAAGCCCCTGCCTTAATCCGGCTCTGCAGCTAGCCACTTTTCAACAGTGAAATATGGAGAAGCCGAATGAACCTAAACACTCATGGGTCTTTCGCCCAATGATGGCCCTTTCTAATCTGATGACAGACCTGTGACTGATATTGTCAATATCCATGACACAAGCCACTTCTCCCCATTTGTCAAACTGAGCAGCAGCAAATGACTGAGAACACATGAATTATTATCTACAAGATTTGCTCAGCAAAAAGGACATTCAAAAATCTTAACAGTTTTAGACACAATCATATGAGTACAAAAATTTGCCTGCAGGCCCTGTCTACCTTGGTGTGTTAGCACCTTTCTCATGCATACCCATGGCTCTTGCTAGAAATATGCTGATACAGCTTTTCTGGCTGGTATATATCAGACCTAACCTTGCTGTCTGCAGGGCTTCTAACCTGGTGGGCCATGACCAACATATGTGCCATGAGAGAGTGCCTGCTGGATTGTGTACCAAACTTGAGGGGGGGAAACAAAATTCCCTGGGGCAAAGGGAGGTAGGGGGTGAGGAGGCACAACTCACTCCCTTCTTCAGCATCGTCCTGCTGCTGACCCTGCCTGGCTTCTGTTCCATTTATCTGACTCCTGCACCAATCCTATAGCAGTTGCTTTGCCCTCACCTTTAGGAGAAGCAGCAAAGAATCCTGTGGCACCTTATAGACTAACAGACGTTTTGGAGCATGAGCTTTCGTGGGTGAATACCTACTTCTTCAGATGCATGTGGTGGAAATTTCCAGGGGCAGGTATATATATGCTAGCAAGCAAGCTAGAGATAATGAGGTCAGTTCAATCAGGGAGGATGAGGCCCTGTTCTAGCAGTTGAGGTGTGAAAACCAAGAGAGGAGATTATTGCAGACCTTAAGGTGGCCATCCTGCAGCAAAAAAACTTCAGGACCAGACTTCAAAGAGAAACTGCTGAGCTTCAGTTCATCTGCAAATTTGACACCATCAGCTCAGGATTGAACAAAGACTGTGAATGGCTTGCCAACTACAGAACCAGTTTCTCCTCTCTTGGTTTTCACACCTCCACTGCTAGAACAGGGCCTCATCCTCCCTGATTGAACTGACCTCGTTATCTCTAGCTTGCTTGCTAGCATATATATACCTGCCCCTGGAAATTTCCACCACATGCATCTGAAGAAGTGGGTATTCACCCACGAAAGCTCATGCTCCAAAACGTCTGTTAGTCTATAAGGTGCCACAGGATTCTTTGCTGCTTTTACAGATCCAGACTAACACGGCTACCCGTAGGATACCTTTAGGAGAGTGGAAGAGGAACTTTAAAAGCCATCTCCATAGCTTCTTCAACCAACCCTGTATGGCAGGGGAAGGAGAAGCACCCCAAACCTTGTCTCAGTCTCCAAGGCTTCCTCCAAACTCCATTAGCTACTACATCTAGCCCCAGAATCCTAGACTTCACACTCACACACCAAGCATCAGACTCCATAATGTCCATCTCAGTTAGCACCAGCCTCCCTGAACAGCAACCTTACCCACACATGGATAAGTTTAATCTTCTAAATTAAGAGGTTGCCTTTGCCTCACCTACGTCCCATCCATACTCTGCCTAGTTTTGCCTCCCCAATACAAGGCTGATCCCTTCTGAACCATCTCTTTCCCAGCCACCCAATGATCCCTACCTCTTCTTGTCCCAGCTACATACCATTAAAAGTCTTTAGGGAAAGCAGCCATCAAGCCTCCACACCCTTCCCCTCTTTGTGAGGTCTTGGGGAAAGCATTATTTCTCCAATTAGCATCTTTTGGAAGGGGGCTGTCTGTTGAGGCTCTTGTCTCACATATACAGTAGGGAGTGACACAGTCTCTGCTACCACCAGCTGCATTACAAATTCCAAAAGCTCTTGAAACAACCTGGCAGCTAATAGAATGGAATGGGCAGCCAGTGCTCACCAAACATCCCCTGAGGAGAGGAAGGAAGTGGAGTCTTCCTGATCCTCTACCACTGAACACTTCTAATGGTGAATGATCAACAAAAAGTGAGGAAGTTCAGAGTCAGCTTATGAGATCAATTTACACTTTCTGCCACTTTTATTCCATCACATTTGAATTCAGGAATCAAATAAAAATCCAGCTCCCAAAGTCCAAATGAATCTGGATTCAAACAATGCAATGCAACCTCATCCCACCTCTTTTTTTCTTTTTGTGCACGTGAAATTTAAATGTGTCATGAAAGAGAAGCATATTCTACTTCTGCTTATAAGAGAAAGGGAAGAAATGATGGGGTGTTTTAGCAGGCATAGCAGCAACTTCAGGGAGCAACAGCATATTTCTATGGAAAATAATGTGTAACCTTCTAGAGTTAATACTTTAACACACAAAAGTTCTCCACGTTCGGAGAATATTTCACAATAATAATGGCATGTTCTTACTGTCCCAGCTCATCAGTAAAGGCCAGTTGATTTATATGTAAATTTGTATAGTATATTCAGCCACTTGCAAAAGTAAACTTCATTCCAAAAATTTTCGTGTGCCCTGTCTGCAAAATGAATTTAAATTAACGTAGCTTGAATAAATAAATATGAAAAGCAGAAATTCCAGGCAAATCTGGAATAGTTTTTTTGTTTTTGTAATATGTTCACGCTCTCTACTGCAATTCAGCTAACTACATTGAGAATAGACTCTTTCTCATTGCTTCACTCAAGATCAAAAAGTTTTTTTCCCATCTCACTCCTTTAAAGTCTCCCCGTTGCAGTGCCTACCAAACAAGACAGGTTTGCAGCCTTCCTCAAAGACTGTTCTCAATATTGCTTTGAATAGAAGATACCGTAGGGAACATATACATTGTTCCTCCTCCACCAGTCCTTAAATGCCCTTCAGGTATGCTTTGTCCCCCTACCTAGTTATTCTGTTGGTGCTTGCATTGCACTGATAGTATACCTCCGTCGTTTAACCTTGTCAGCTATTTTTGATTATTGCAGCAGTGCCATAACTATCAGATCATGCCTTCTATATAGGCCTATCAGACTGGTTTCATGGGATTAGACTGGTCTCATGGGACATTTTCCTCCAACAACAAACTTTGAGACTTTAGTCAGAGCAGCACCTTATTCTATTGCAAGTCACATCGGCATACCATGGTATGATATGAAATTGTGATTTTGGAAAGTCAATAACAATTCTATATTTATAATGTATTTGTTTCAAGGTGGATGTGTACACTGTATAGTTTTGTAGTAATCACAACTAGACATGGACCAAAACAAGATCTTTTGAATGTCTGGATCTTTTAATATATAGCCACAGACCATACTTTTCCCTTTATTTCCACTCTTCATAGTTTTACTTCTGTGTTCAAAAAGTATAAGAACCCAATTTCCAATTTGGATGCAGCTACAGTTTCATGAAACTGCTGATTTTATGAGATTTCCACCGACTGGGGACAAAATCTTTGCAAGAACATCTTTCGCTATTTTGTTGGTGTTAAATCTGAACTTGACCCTTTGATTTTACCCTAACCACAACTGAAGCTCCAAACCTTCACTTCACTTTGGGTTTTTTGGGTTTTTTTTTGCCGTATACATCCAGCTATACTTTAGAGGCACTTAATCAGATGAACAGATCTACATAAATGTCCACAAATGAGATGTGACTAACACCACATAAAAAGGGGTAAGCAATCATATCAGTAGGTGGTAAAGACTGCAGTAAGATTATAAATGTATTGGGACATTTTCTAACAGCTATTAAAGCAGTTTCTCTTCCACTGATGAATTACTAAAATGCACATTTTAAAAAGAAAATCAATAGTTCTGAATAAAAGACCACATGCAAAATGCAATTTGGTAATAACTGATTAGTAGCAAAATCATCCATTTAATTCTTGTTACAAGTAACTAGGGTGAAATATGCACATGGGGTTATTGCTTGTTTGCATTTCATGTTCCCATGTGTATTAACTTTCTCGAGCATTTCCTCATTTTAGGTACAGCAGAAAGTCCCCTATGGGTGCAGCGTACCCTCAAGACTGAAGAGGGCTGTAAAATGAACAGGTTTTCTCCCACGGTTTCAAAAAGCTAATATTGAAAAGTACCGTAAGATAAATGCTAAAAAAAAATGTTAAATTAAGAGGTTGAATAATTCAGAGTCGAAGTGAAAATGCTGCTAAATGCAACCCCCTTAGGTTACTACCAGGAAGTTGGCCACTGGACAGGAGTTTACCACTACCTTTCATTGGATATTCTTTCTGTCAGAAAGAAAAAAATGGGGAAAATAACAAAACATTAATTAGGCTCAGCATGTGGATAGACAAGACAGTGATTTACTGTTACCTCAAGGGACAAATGAGCCACCTATTGCATAAACTGATGAAAGATGTTTATCTAACGGAGGAATCCTCTATGGTCATTTTAGGGGAAACTGGATCACAATAAACCAATATTTGAAATTTTTTAAAAACCAGATAGTGCTTATTTTCCGTTGCTTCTTGTAATGCTCAACAAAAAGGCAAAAAGGTGTGAGAAATGGCTTGCTATTAGAGTGAGTTAGGTACAAACTTAAGGTCATTGGGTTTTAGAGTGTTGCTTCTCCTAACTAAATTGCTGTAGCATAAAACATGCCCCAAACACATCCATAAAGCCTAGTATTACATTATATTATATTGTGATCTTTTGACCTTATGCATGCACATCTTTAACATAAGCTTTGTGGCTCAAGAGCAGCAGTTTATCATCAAGGTCACACAGAACAGCTTTAGATCAGGGTGTTCTTGACAATAAATTTAAAAATTCCCAGTGACGTAACAAACTACTGCTCCTAGTAAATGGTGAAGAAGCACACATTACTGCGTATTTCAGTATGCACTTATTCTGCTCTCTGTACAATATCACACACACACAAACTGTGTTAAAAGAACACTTCAACCTTAATAAAAATCAAGTATTCACAAGTTAGGAAATGCCAGAATTGACCTTAATTCTGATTTCTTGTGTGCAAGCGTTATCATACAGCCTTTAATGACATGATCACATACTACTTTTCCCCCACTCAGAATTCTGGCCTTCTTCATTGCACAGAAAGGACAGTGCTCATGTAATGATCAGTTATTCAATCTTTTGTTGCAGTCTCACTGTCCAACTCATGGTCCAATGCCGTATTTACTGCACACTATTCACACCCTGTTCTGAAGACAGAATGATCAATTTCCTTGTAGGCTTTTCCACGATGCTCATCTCTATAGCATCTGAGTGCTTCATAAACAATAATAAATTTATACACAACACCCTTGTGAGGGGGTGGGTACTATGCACATTTTACAGATGGGAAACTGAGGCACAGACACATGAAGGTCAAAAGGGTACACTAATTTTGGGCACCTCACTTTGAGATGCCTGATTTTTCAGAGAGTTTAGCATTACTCTATCTTCAGCACAGAGCTCCCATTCACCGCAGCTGCAGTTGTGAATGCTCAGTGCTTCTGCAAAGCAGGCCCCCAGGTGTCAAGTTGAGCATCCAGAAATCAGGACACACCATCTTTCCCTTGCCCAACCCCCTTGTTTCTTGTTTCAGCTCCAGTCTCCCTCACAACTCCTTATTCCAGCCTCACTACCCTGTCTGATCATGCTGCTTACTCCTTACCCAAATTCCCATGCTGGGTCTCAGCAGCAGGAGCACAAAGAGCACAGGATACTCTCCCTACTCTCAGTTCCTGCATCTGGTACTACAGTGGCCCATAGCAGCCAGGGGAGCAATTGCAGCAGAAGTCCTACTCAGCATCTACAGCCCTTGCCTAGTGCATGCTCAATGGAGATGGACTCTTTGGAGAATTCACCTGATAAACTCTTCTGGGCCTGTGCAAACTGAGATTTTCAGAGGTTTATAATTCAACCAAATTTGGATGGGCTTTCACAGGGACAACACAAAGCCTATCCTTGACACAAGATGACCCTCTCTGTCAAATGTCAAGTCTCTGTTTCAAATCATGGAGAAGTTAGAGCTCCATGAAATGGTTTTAAGAAATTTTGAATGAGGGCAAAGCAAAGGGTTCTTCCCCCCCAACTCCTGAACTACTTTTTGTTGATATCTTTCCTCAAAACTTCAGACAGACACCTGGCATGGAAACTTTCAGCATGAACAATTAAATCTTGGAAAGCTTATAAGCAATTGAAAACAGGGACTTATTACCCCGTCGGACTACCAGCCCACATATAACAAAAGCGAGGCATGGGCACAGACAGTGAGTACTGCATGACATTGTTCCCGTAAAGAAACCATTGTCATCACTTCCCATAGTCTTAGTTACAGCATCACCACACAATATTTATTCTACCTGTACTTAAGATATATAAAGTTACTATGACTTCTGTACAGGAAACATCATGGCTCTGCAATCTCAACAAATTCTCCAAGGGTGCCACTAAATTATGGACAAAGAAGAACTAGCTATGTTTATATTATTAGGGAAGATCAGGCCGGCACTTCTAGGCAGGTGACAGATGGGAAATTTCCTGTGCTAGGATTCTCAGTTGGCATGTTTCATCCATTCCCCTAAAATGATGTTAATGAGAACTCACACTCCTCCCATTGGGCTGATGTGTGGCAACACCAGTAACAAGAACTTTAGACGTGAGCTGCAGAAACAGAAAATCTGTAAAGTGGGCTCAGTTGTGGAGTCCTTCTGAGAGGAAAGATGAGAGGAAAAATCTGAAATTATAGCAGAAGCAGACCTCATTTATTCTTAATCCACCCCTGACGAGAGTTATACTATATTTTATCACAGACCATAGATAATTTTCCAAAGTGCTACCATTTGCTTCACACCATATTACTGTCCAGACAGTTATGAAATGGCTTCCTAATAACATGTGAATGAACAGAGAACACTATAGTATGTAGCAAGTGATTTTTCATAGTGAATTACTGTACACTGGAAATTTCTCTAATAATGCATGAGTTCATTAGAGTAATGATATTAAAAGCATTGGAAGGACACAAATGTTTTGGTCATGGTTAGTGTTAGTGGTTTCCTGTGGTGTGGGGTTTATGATGGTAGCTCAGGCTCAGCATGCAAGTTAGAACTGCCTGGAGGCAGATACTTTAATATTTGTTCTTGTATTCCAAAAGAAGAATATATTTATAGTAATTTAATCATTTTGGCCATTTCCACACTGTTTATGTGTGAGCTGTGATCCTTTTTTGTGTTCCGAACACTCCAACAGGAGTGGTATTTCTTTATAAACATGCAGAATGTTGTTTCTATGTAATTTTGGGTGATCAGATATCAAGCGTGAAAAACCAGGATGTGGGGGGATAATAGGGTCCTATATAAGACAAAGCTCCTAATATTGAGATGTCTGGGACCCTAATGTAATTTGATTGCAATACCCATTTATCTCATCTGAACTAAGTCATGTAAAAAGTGTTGCAGTCTGAGTTATGAAGCAAAGGTGAAATTCACTCCAATGCAAAGGGTTCATTTAAGATCCGATACACCATTTAAGCCTCACTCAAGCTGCAGGCTAAGAGCTTACATGGTGTACAGGATGTTGTGCAGACCAGTGGTGAGCTGGAGCCAGTTCCCACAGGTTCCCAAGAGCCGGTTGCTAAAATTAGACCTCTGTGGAGAACTGGTTGTTAAAGGGCCAAGAACTCCAGTCCGCTGGACGGACCATCCTGTTGCTCCCAGGAGTCCCAGCTGGGGAGGCTGAGGCTCCCTTGGCCCTTCCCCTGCTTCCCTCCAGCTGCAGCGTGGCCAGCCGCTGGCACCAGCTGGGCAGCTCAGCGGAGCTCGGGAGTCATCCTGCTGCCGCTTTTTGAGATGTGTCTGGGGCGGGGAGGGGCTGCTGTAAGGTATGTCTGTGGGGGGGCGGCCTGCTGCAAGCTCCAGGGCTGGCCGGAGGGGAGGGGGCAAGTGGGGCAATTGGCCTGGGCCCTGTTGGGGCCCCTGGCCCCACAAGGATGTCTCCCCCGGGCCCTCCTCCGCTTCCCCCACCCCGAAAAGCCACAGCATGGCCAGCAGCTGGGCAGCTCAGCTGAACTCCTGAGTCATCCTGCTGCTTTGAGCTACTGGCAAGGGAAGGGGGGGGAGGGGGCTGCAAGCTCTAGTGTTGCCAGGGGGGGCAAGTGGGGCAATTTGCCCCAGGATCTTCAGGGGCCCCTGGCCCCACAGGTATGTCTCCCCCAACCCTGGCCTCTCCCCCACTCCCCCCCACTTAAATCAGAACTTTTTATAGGGAACCGGTTGTTAAGATTTTGGCAGCTCATCACTGGTGCAGACTCCTTGCAAGAGGGTGAATTTCACCCCAAAAGAATGATAGAAAAATTGAGTTCTGTAATCTGAACTTTTCTTTCATTAATAGAGACAGGAGAGCATAAAGAATGAAACGCCATGGTAGGAATTTTACCAGACATCTATATTTTAGAAGAAAGACTGCAATGCCATCTGGATTGTGGCACATTTTGAGAAAAACATGTTGCTTGCAACTGAGGAAAGGAAATCTCACAAGGATACTTTTTCTTGAGAGAAATTTCAGTGAAATGAAGATTGTCAATGGGCTAGTTGCCTCCCGAGCACCTCCTCATGGGCCAGAGGCCTTGCCACAGGTTCCCTTCCTCAGTTTCCCTCTTCTTCAACCCAGGGCCTCTTAAATCAAAGTACCAAAACAAACTCTTCTCTGGCACAGCACACCCTTCCTTGGTCCTGGATTTATTAAAATAACAAAATCATTTCCCAAATAAAGGTCTCAAATCCCCTCAAGTCTGTACTCCCAGTCTTTCCCACTGGGGATCTCTCAAACTTTCCCTGCCTACAACCTTTTCCTTGAAGACTCAGGGTTCCCTACTGGAGCCTACTCACTTCCACCAGTCTCTGTAGTCTCTCACTGTCTCCCTGAGCATCCCCTCCCCTTGCTGCTCTTTATATAGCAATCAGCCTTCTGTATCCAGCTGGTTTTACTAATTAAACTCCACACTCCACCCTAGGTATCATGGCAGGGCTAATCCATTTCCAGGCCTCCAGCCCTTCAAAGAGCACACTACTCCATTACAAAGATGTTCTGTATTTCCCCAGAAAGACAGCACAAAACATTTAATTTGCTATAATCTGTATATTTAGAATACATGCAGGAATCTGTTTATTTAGGATCCCCTTGCCCTCTCTCTGTGCAGTTACAGTTAACTGTCAATATTTTAACAAGAAGCTTCCACTACAATTTCATCCACCCATTTAACTTGTGATAAACTCCATGTCCCAGGGGGCAAAGGAAAACAAATAGTTACACAAAAATACTTTCTCACAGCTAGAACCACGGAAGGAGACAACACCACTGGGAGGTCTTTCATCAAATGCTGTTTGCTGGAAATGTTCAGACTTTGTTGTTGAAAAATATATTGTTTTGATAATAAAGTACAGTCTTCTTAAGGAGAGGAGAGGGAAACAGACTTTGTAGGGGTGGGGGACTTGATGTATCCTCCCTAGAAATATATTTTAAAATCATATCATATGGTGCAATCCAGGTACATTCTGAAGGTAAAAGCATTTGCTCTTAAACCACTTCAGGCAGGGACAATTTTATAGTATCCAGAGACAGGAGTATCACACCAAGCCTCATTTTAGTTTGAAGCAGGACTTAAGCAAGAGGTTCCCTGAACTCCCAAATACCTCCTCCAGTATATTACTGTGCAGTTACAATCCATTTCATTAGAGCCTAAAACTCAAGCTGGGCTTTCTGAATTGCAAACAAACTATTCCAATTCCTCTGTAGAGCATATTCCATGTATGCATCCACTCAGGGTGGTAATGTTATGTCAGAGATGTCTGCACAATAACTTAGCTGTCAAATTCACTCCAGGTTGAAATTTGGCCTACATGGTCTCAGCTGGTCAGCAATTTCTCTTTTCTTATGAAATATGTTTAAAATTGTTGGATGGTTCTGATTCATAAGACTGCCAAAGAAAGAACGAAAAGATATTTGGGAGTCTCAGAGTTGGTAGGTGTGATTATTATCATCTTGCCACTCCAAAATACTGGTTTAAAGGATTTAAACTGGTATAATTGCACAGATCAGTTGTCCATAATACTTCCAGGATAGCAACAGGACAGAATTTCTTTTCAGATAAACTTTCTCAATATTTGACTTTCCCCCCATTTCTCCCGTGTCTTCTCCCCCTTGTCCCCACAAAATAAAATAAAATAAAAAATTCCAAATATCACATATCCAACTTTCAGGTATAGCCAAAGTTCTAGTCTATCCAACCTCACTATCCATACACAGAATTTCAGCAACTCATTTTTAATATGCCCCATCCATACAATAAATTTACAAAGGTTAGGAATTCAGAGTCAGGATTCAACTCGATATGGTTAAAGCACGTGATGGTCCTTTCTGACCTTAATATCTATGAGTCTAGATTTTGTGATTAAACTAGGCAATTAATTTAGTAACACACTATGTTTTGCACTGTTCATTCCTGCCTTGACATTTAGAGCTTGATTTTACAGTCTCTACAAAGGCAAAAATCCTGATGGAATTTTGCCTCACTAAGGACAGCAGACTGTAATTATATCTAAACATAATTTCATCTACCTAACTAAAACAATGTATAGGTAGCTGTAAACCAAAAGGTGTTATCAGTGCTGGTTTTGAAGAAGGTTGGTGGGTAGGTATGTGGGAGCTTCAGAGAAGATAATAAATTAAATGAGTGAGGCAGAAATTAATAGCAGAAGCTCCTAAATCAACGGTTTGAGAGTGAGCCATAATGCCAAAATCTGTGTCCATTATGCCTCAACAAACATATGGACATTACAAAAGGAAGTAACCCAAAATAAATGACCTAGCAGAATTAAACAGTGCACCATACATTATCAGGCCAGAAGGGACCATTGTGATCATCTATTCTGACCTCCTGTATAACAAACCATAGGACTTCCCTGAATTAATTCCTCTTTGAACTAGAGCAACTCATTTAGAAAAAAAAATCCAATCTTCAATTGAAAACATTTCTGTGATGATAATTCACCATAACCTCTGGTACGTTGTTTCAATGGCTAATTATCCTCACTGTTAAAGACTTGTGACTTATTCCTTGGCCAGGGGAAGGAGGCAGTTTAGTAGGATCTGGGCAAGGATCTTCCCTGTGATGGAGAAGACGGCAATACCTCTGTAGCTCCTGCATAAAGATTTGTCCCCTTTCTTGAATATTGTAACAATGTTGGTGTTCTTAAAGGTGGAATTTCTTCACAGGTCAAGATTTTGTCGAGGAGTTGAAAAGGTTTGTGCTGAAGCATTTGTTCACCAGCTTTCAAAACCTCAGCTGGGATGCCATCTGGGCCTGGTGCCTTGCAGTATTCCATCTAATTTTTTAGGTCCAAGTGCGGAATGAATTTTGTTATGTGCACCAATATGGAGGTGATGTGTGGTGGGGGTGGAGCCAAGGGGTTCAGAGTGTGGGAGGAGGCTCAGGGCTGGGGCAGAGGGTTGGGGTGCAGAGGGGTGAGGGCTCTGGCTTGGGATGCGATCTCTGGGGGTGGGGCTCGGAGTGAGAGGTTCGGGGTGTGGGATGGAGCTCAGGACTAGGGCAGAGGGTGGGTGCAGGGGGTGAAGGCTCTGGGGTGGGGCCAGGGATGAGAGGTGTGGGCAGAAGTGCGCTCAAAGCTGGGACAGAGGGTTGGGATGCAGGGGGCGGAGGGGTATGGGCTCTGAGGTGGGGCTGGGCATGAGGGGTTATGGATGTAGGCTGCCCCAGGGCTGCAGCAGGGAGAGAGGACTCCCCCCAGCCCTCCCTCACTGCAGCAGCTTGGGGCCAGGTGAGAAGCGCCTCTCCCCAGCCGCAGCAGCTCCAGTGAGGTTGGGCTGGGCTGAGCTGGAGGGGGGACTTCTCGGAAGCTCCAGCGGGCTTGGTCTCGGCCAGAGAGGGGCTCCCAATTTTAGCTACCAAATGACACTGATGATGATAGAAAAAAATCCACCAGTCTCTCTAAACTAAAATTCACACAGTCTGAAATACTACATCCTCTCTCATGGGCATTAGCAAAGCTGAAGAATAATGATAGGCACTGGAGAAATGTGAGTGATCAATAGTAATAATGAACTTATATTAATATAATGCTATTTTCCTGTCAATTTTGGTGGAGGCTTGATATAATACTGTTGGGAAAATAGGCCCTGGTCCAACGCCTGTCCAAGTCAATGGGACTTGACTTTCTAGAGTTATGGTCTGAGCACATAGTGAGAAAAAGTATTCACAAACATGTTTATGAAATATAAATTGGGATAGTCTCCAACCATATCTGTATACTTCTTCATTAATTTCTTCACAGACATTCTGCAACTGTGTGTATGTTTCCACAAATATTTGGTGAGGAGCTTTCATCCTCGTTATTAATTTTACGGGTATTTGTTAACAAACCAAAGTATATAGACGCAACCAGCCATGTTTGCTGTGGAAGCACTCACCTTATGCCACTTAGCCAGAGAACAGAAACCATTCATGTTACTTGGTTGAAATATCACACAGTTCAAAGAAGCAAGTCTGACCGTGACATACTCAGTAGAGTATTTGCTGCAAACAGTTTACAAACATTCCAGAGGCTCCAGCATACAGGAAAAATTTTTCTAGCATAATTATGAACAAAAAATGATAACATTCATTTTTGTCTGTGTATAATTTGAAAACAAAAAAGGGAGCAAATTCAATGAATACATAATTTGTAACAAATAGTGTGACTCTCTCAAACATAATAGCGAATGCTTCTGGGTATATAGTAACGTACTCCAAAATATATTTGTTATATGATTTTGGCAAATGTCAAAGTATTTTAAGCCTAAAAAAATGTGCGTAGGTTAGTCATGCAATATTTTTTACTTGGATGTGGAATGGCATAATTTTTCTTTCTAGATCATATATTCTCTCATCTTATAATGACTGTGTCTCATATGTTTTCTGACTGCAGTGATCAGTTTTAATAGACTTTTGCAGCAAGTCTAGTACTGTCCTACTCAATTTTTTTACCATGATTATCAATCATGTACTGCATTTATATGCATAATATATGACAGAAATTTTAGTGTGTGTTTTCTACCATGGGGGGAGGGATAGCTCAGTGATTTGAGCATTGGCCTGCTCAACCCAGGGTTGTGAGTTCAGTTCTCAAGGGGGCCATTTGGGGATTGGTCCTGCTTTGAGCAGGGGGTTGGACTAGGTGGTCTCTTGAGGTCCCTTCCAATCCTAATAATCTATGATAAACACTGTAAACTTTTTGTTGGTTATTAAATTAGGTTTCCCTATCTTTCCAATAGTTGAAAGATTATTTGAAATACTTCATAAATTTTTGTAATCCTTGTAATTGATTTCAATTCTGACTTTTTTCCATCTTTTTATTTGTGTACATGTCCAGTTTAGTTATGAACATATTTTTAAAGTATTAAAATGTGTCACTTTAAAAGAGTTTTTTGTGTCTTATCTCACTAGCTATAATCACTCAGGAATATTAAAGTTGTGTTTCAGTGCTGCTAGGCAAAATGAACTGCTACTGTACATGGACAGAAACTAGTACAGCAAGGGCTCAGAAGTATATAAGATTACATAATAGTCTGTCATCTTGAGGTCTGAGGTTAATATTAGTGAGCTAGAAACTTACAATAGCTGTACTTTCAGATGTGACATGAAATGTCCTGAGATAGATGAGGTAATCATAAAGTGCAGTTACCAGGACTAGACTAGCCTGAGTATAGCAAAATGTTAGAAGCTAATGTATGGGTACGTCTTCACTACCCGCCGTATCGGTGGGTAGCAATCGATTGCTCGGGGATCGATATATCGCGTCTCATCTAGATGCGATATATCAATCCCCAAATGCGCTTATATCGATTCCGTAACTCCACCAACCCGAACGGAGTTGCGGAATCGACAGGGGGAGCTGCGGACATCGGTCCCGCGCCGTGAGGGCAGTGAGTAATTCGATCTTAGATACTTCGACTTCAGCTATGTTATTCAAGTAGCTGAAGTTGCGTATCTAAGATCGATTTTCCCCCATAGTGTAGACCAGCCCTATCTCTCAATAAGGCTGTTACTTCTGAAGTACAGTATCTTCTTGTAAAACCAGCAGGTAATCAATTTATAAGCTGAGAGGAGATGATGTGAAATGTACATTTAACAGGGTTCAGTATCTCTTGATATGAGAGTTATCAGAGAAGCATTTGCCACTGGTAGGTTTAAAGAAAATAATAGAGAGTGGCTTTGACCTCTCTTAAATTCTTCAGTAACCAGAAGACATCCATGATAAGGGAAGACAATGAATGGAAACATTCCTGGAATGAATAAAGAAAAAAATGGAAATGAAAGATACAGAAATACCAGTGTTTTCCGACAGTTCAACCTCAGTTTGATTTCTGATAAGAAATGCTTGTCTTAATGGACAGGAGAAGGGGACACCTACAAGCATAGAACGGTTCAGAGATCCATGAGCAAAAGGGGGAAAAGGACAAGCTGTTATCTTCTAAATGATGGGCAAAACTCGGTCCCAGATGTTCTTCCTCTTCAAAGCAGAATTTCTGAAAATGTATCACAAAATTGGGCAAATATGATCAACTAAAATGGGCATCATCCCTAGAAGCTCTTTCAAAAGGAGTATTTTTAGGGCTTGCTTCAGTACATGAGGCTGAGTCACCACAGAAAACCCTGAGATAGTAAGAATGATCAGGCACATGCAACCTTGTATATTGATGTAATGAATGTGCTCTTTGAGTGTGTATAATTTAATATTAATAGTAGACTTTTCTTCTTGGCAGGGCCAAGAATTTGCCTATTTTATGCCTGCGATTCAGAGTTATCCAGAATGATTTGGGCCTACCTGAAGTCTTCATCAGGGATAGCGTGTGTTGCATGGTTGAGTATGGCATTGTTTCCTGTTTTGGAAAAGCTATGCTGTTATTTGGTCACCTTTGATGGTGAGTGTGATTATCTATGGAACTTCATTCAGCTATTGTAGCCAGAGGTGGCTTTAGACATTTTGCCGCCCCAATACGATAGCATGCCGCTGGGGGCGCTCCTTTTCTAGAGGAAAACCTAAAACAGATGGGATGGGACATCAGAACTAGCAGCACATATGCTGGGGGTATTTTTCTGGGAGGGGGGGAGGTGAAGGAATAACCTATGAACAAAGAAATGTTTGACAGGGCATGTCATGTATCTTTTTCAGTTATTTATCCATGCATTCTGAATTATTTTTCTCTCAGTGACTTCACTCTCTAACAAGTGTACGCAAAGACGACGCTGGTTAACCCAAAGCAAGGGGTCAAGATTTTAGGTCACTCTAGAGAAAGCCATGGATATTTAATCTATCCTTTAATTTTCTTCCTGCAGGAATGTGAAGGCAGCATTAGCAAGGTCCTCTCTAAACATCACCTCTACCGTATTTCCAGCAAGCACTAGACTTTCATAATGGATCTACTTGATGCAGTGCTTCTGTTTCTTAGGAAGATAGTTATGATTTAAAACTGTAGAACATGTACAAGGCTCTAATATGTTTAAGAAAGTAACTACCTTCAAACAAGAATAATAGCATTAGTATTTCTAACAATATTTCTGTTACTGTTGGGAGCCGATATTTCTCAGGAAGAAAAAAAGAAAAAAAAAGTAAATTGAGCAATCATTTTCAGTGGATTGGATGAGACAAGAGATCACCTAAATTTGCTTTGACTTTTGGGCTCTACAAGGATTGAGTTGTAGTGGCTATGTTAACTAGGAAGAAGAAAAAGAAAAAGAGAGTATTTGTATGGGGGGTAGCATAACCAGACTGACAAGATTCTGTACTTAAATAAACCTTTAAGGGGCTTTGTGTTTCTGCGGCTCATCTTGTAAAATCAGAAGGTGTGAAATCAGTTTCCACAGAAGTGAATGGTGATGGAGTTTGAGTGAGATGATGTTGTGTAGAATAATCACGACCCTGATATGCCTCTCCAGTTTATGTCATGTTATGTTATTGTGTTATTGTGTAATTTTATTTTACTTTCTCAAATAAGTAGTGTTTGTAGTTTTATTAACAGAGTGTGGAAGAAACACCTGCAAAGAAGACCAGCGGATTTGACTGGGGCCAATAATTTTATTTATTTTAAAGAAGAACCCCTTAGTCATCCACTGAATCTGGTCCTTTCTGTTGCTAATGGCATGTGGCAGAAAGAACATATATATTTTTAACATGATGTCACAGGATCCACTCATCACAGTGGTGCCTTCTGCTGGCCATATTGGGGATTAACTGTGCCAGGTGCCAGTTGGTGCACCCTCTTAGATGTGTCTCTCCCATAGTCCTCTCACCCTGTGGACCCACTTCACTCCAGGAACCACGGCAGCCTTGGCCCTCTGTTGGGACACCGTCCGTGTTTCCCCCTTCCGGGGTTACTTCAAAGTCTTTCTATGCAAACAGTTCCAGATAGTCTTCTCCTGCATTGCCCTGATGGTGTCACTTCTCTAGTAGCCAGTAGGGGAACCCACATTCACTCTATACTCTGGGTTCCAGTCCAGGGACCAGCAGCTCTGGGGTCTACCCTGTCAGCCCTCACTGCTCCTTCCCTGGACTGCTTCCAACTCCTGGTTCTCGCCCCTTCTCTGAGAGTACCAACTTCCTCTTCCCAGGGAGTGACTGCAGACTACCTCTTTGCAGCCCCCAAACATTCCTCCTCCTTCCCAGGGATCGACTGTTCCTTGCCCACAGCTCTGTCTTTTCTCAGCTCCTGTGTTTTATAGGCCCTGCCCATTCCTACTCAGCTGAGCCTCCTTTAATCAACTCCCTGCTCCCTGGCTACTCCTCTGTGTGAGGCTTGGGCAGTTAATTGGCTTACCTGTTCACTTTAACTCCTTAAAATCCTGCATGAGGTGAACACCCTATCATTCATGGTTTGGAAAGTTTTACTTTACACTTCTTAATAAGAGTCCATTTGGCTGTTTTAAAACATTGCTTTATTGGGTGTGGATTCTTTTTAAGGTCTACTGGTTCCAAAACACTATAAGCACTTTAATTTTTTTTCCAGCCTGTTAGCTCATACTATGAAGCAGATAGTTTAGATGTTTTTAATGGAAACATCTGAGTTATAAATATGTGAAAATCAGCTACTCTTCATGCATAGCAACTTTTCATATATTTTAATATGCATGGGTATATTAACATCATGAAGGCTCCACAATCACAAAGCTGATCTTGACAGATAATAATAATCACTGAATATAATTGATAATAGCACTTACTGAAAGTGACCAAGCATTTAATAGTTTCTCTCTGTTTCACTTGCTTTAATTCTAGAAAAACATGATGATTTTAAATATTCAGTATGGTAAGTTCAAGTTTAATAATTCAATAATCATTAAACATGAATTGAAACAATTGGGTTGCCATGCATTATGGTGTCAGAGTTTCAGTGAGCCATTTGATAATGTCAGTATACCTAGCACATGTGAATACAGATTGACACAATACCATATAACATGGCTTCAAAGACACAATTTTTTGTAATACTTTCAAAGGAGCTGAACTGAGCCTATGCTGGCTTTAGACCTGTGGGAATCTCTGTAAAACGCCTAGGATTCACCCAATCTGTTTAAATATATTTTATCCACTTCACTGTAACTACTGAGACACTTGTATAGTTTTGTGGGAGTAAACAACAGACCTAATTCTATGTCACAAAAATAGCCCTTGGTGAATACCCTCAGCATAATGGGGATCCTTCACTGGCATAAAGCTGGCAGAATGGCTCTACCTCAACCTCCCCATTAGAGTCTACAGTGAAGAAGACATGCCCGGAGTAGAAGGAGAGATGGCTGGAGAACTGTATTGCTTTGGCAGCTACAGAGAATCTACGCTTGTTTGGGTATTCTCCACAGAGGGTTAATCCTCAGCTGAACAGTTAGGAGGAAATCTGACCTACTTTCTCCTCGGCAGCATGAAACAGGTGGAACAGGGGCTAGGATCTAGCTCTAGGTGCTTAATTAGTTATGAACCAGTCCCAAAAAGGTTCACGTGGAATGTTTCCAAACAATTATCTGAACTTTCTGGGCTTTTCACAAGCTTTGCAACATTGTCTATTAGTCCCCATAGAATCCTTACTCCCAAGAGACCCCAGCTTCTCATCCATGGTCACAGGTGGTCTTAATGGGGTTTGGGTGGCTTTGTACCTTGATTAGCTAAAATCTTATCTTCAGGGTGTTACTTTGCAGTTGCACTCCCCTGAGCCTTAGAGGATCAGCCAGAATGCACTACCATTTCCTGCTTTTTAGCACAATAGAGTTATGAGATTTTATTTTTAAGGGAACATAAAACCAGAGACAACTGTCTTTCTGCCTTTTGCATTTGGTTTGAATTTGGTCCTCCTATTCCTTTCAAACCCATAAACAGGTGTTGAATACTACATTATATTTGGACCTATCTTCACTGACTACACAGTAAATTCTTTGGGTCAATTAATTTTTAAGTAGCAGGGTGATACAGCCTAATGATTCTGCAATATAGCATTACATTAGCCTCTTGTCTTCCTCCCCTTAATCGGTTTGAATAAATCATTTAAGGGAAAAAGTCAGAATCAAAAGAGCAATTTCCCAAACATTTTCTGATTTGTACAAGTTACAATTCATGACACAGAAACATAACTCTGCCTTAAATGTATTCATAGAGCTTATCCTGACAGATAATAATAATTAAGAGTATAATTGATAACAACAGTTATCAAAGGTAACAAAGCATTTAATAGTCTCTAATATTGCAGAAATGTGATATGTATCATAGATCATAAGCATTCAATATGGTAACCTCAAATTTTATAATTCACTCAACATTAAATATAATTTTTGCCATAATGATGTTGCACCTGAATGACAATTTAATGCTCCCTAGCTCTTCAAAAGGAGGACAAGCTGCATTGACCCCATTATTCAGAATAATATATCAATAAAACAGCAGGTCTCCAATAAATAGATACAATTATCAGGATGAGCTACTTATTTCCTTAGCATAGCTACTGTCTGCATGCACTGTGTGCTTTGTTATAGCCTTATATTAGAAACAACTGCAGAAAGAGTAAAGCAATCAACACATAGTAGTATACATACTTATCTAGAGACACAGGGATCTATGAATGTGACAACCAGCAATGATAATGAGCTATCCATTTTACACACTGATATGAGAATTTAGCAGGACATACATGGCCAGATCCTGTGAGGCTCTGAGCCCCCTCCAATTCTATTGACTTTGCCACAACACTTCAGAGGAATACACCTAAAGTATATCAGTTTCAATCACATGGGATTCAGTAATGCCCAGTACAATGAGCTGTGTTGAAAGGCGAATTTCCACTTTCTCTATGTTTCTGGATTTTCTAAAGGCAAATGTGCCTCCCAATACTACTGAAATATTAACTGAAAGTTCTAGGAAGGGGTTTATTTACAAGGAAGTAGTGGGTATAAAAAAGCCCATATACGCAACAGAACTGTATTGGAAGTTCATTACCCTAAATTCCTCCATTGTGAGATTATAGCTTTGTCCTTTAACTATATATTCATAAGCTTTTTTTTTCACTGTTGAGATATGAGAAAAAATAGCATCTTGCTGGACTTAGTATATCCCCAGAACCCTTACTGACCTGGAGGGAAGGAGGAAGGATGCAGCATATGCAGAGTGACAGGAGAGCACTGATCAGGAAAGTCTGCTGCAGAAGTGGTCTCACTATTGAAGTAGCATGGGCAATTTCATTATTATTGCTGTTATTTGTAGCACACTGCCAACGTGCTCAACATTGTACAAAACCGAGGAAAACAGTTCCCGCCCCATGGAGTTCTAAGCAGGTGAACTCAAGGACAGTTTAATGTCCCCTCTCTCACCTCCCTCCATTGGCCATTTAATGTTAAAACATTCCTTCCTCAAGAGCAGTCTAAGGCCCTTCAGGATACATTAGTCTTGGAAATTATCTTTGTCTTCCCTCTTTATTACACAGCATTTGTAGAAGACTTATTAATGTCTAGGCACCAATAAGTATTTTAGTATTAATTCTTTAGATTTATAAAATACAAAAGGGCACGCATCCCATTCTCTGATCACCGTCACATAATTAATTTTTGCAATATCATCAAATAAATATGCAGGAATGGAACCTTTGCTCTACAGGACTCTTCAAAGCTAGTGAGCTCCAATCTGCCACCCAGTGACCTGTTAACCACTGTTGGAGTAGGACCTGATCTCTGACAGAGGACTCCAGTCCTGGAACCCAATTAACAGAATGCTGGAGGTCCTGACTGTTTCACAGCGTCTATATAAACCCAGGACAGGAAAAGGAAGAGCGGGGAGCAAAGGGCAGGGCCACAGTTCTGGCACCGGTCGTTCCTCTACTTCTACACAGGTTCTGGTGCTCCAGCGAGGGCCCCCAAATTGACCAAGGCCTCTGGACACAAGTCCTGTGGGCCCATTCGTTAATCTGCCACTGACCAATAAGCTGTCCCCATAGCAAGTAGAAAGAAGCCCCTCTTATAACTTCTCCTTTTATACATTGATACAAACAAGTTATATATTACGTTCCAGATGTTGTTAGTTACCACACTTATCCTTTTACCGACGAGTTCGAACAAAACATCCTTACTCATATATAAGTTTATACTAATACCTAGTGTGTTTTTATTCTCAAAAGTCTAGGCCTACTCAGGTTAACAGCCCTTGGTTCACACACTACCAGTTATGCCTAGGGCTTCAGCAAGGACTACAGCCATAGACCTGGCTATGGTATCTGAGCTGTCCATCACCACCTGCAAGACTACATTGGCCACCAGTTGGTCTCCCTTAATTATGTCCTTACTTTCCTTTCTGTCGTCAAGAAAGCTTTGCAAAGAAAGGTGTCACCTTGCTCAATGTAAGAATGTTATACTTGGCCAGCGGTTAGCCACGCACAGCTGGAGTGAAGCTGAGGAATATGACTTCCTCTCAAAAAAGTCTATATGCTTGGTGTCTTTTTCCTTTGGCATACAATCCTAGTTGGAATAGAAGCTGACAGGATGTTGAGCAACTTATGGGACTTCTCTGAGATGACTAAAGTCTCAATATCCAGTGTTGGCAATCCACATAAAGAGCTCCTGGAACGATTTAAAATCTTCTGGTGCCAATGCCAGTGCCAAGGCTAATGCTTCATCACGCAACAAGAAAGAGAGCCTAATGTTACTCAGCCCATCTCTACCTCCTCTTGATATTCTGGCATCAGTGATCTGGACAAGGATGCCACTGGTGAAGGAGACCTCTTCCTCAGTGGTGGAGACAGCTCCTTGATGCCTGTGAAGGTAGGCTCCAATAGTGCTATGAATACAGGTGAGGATGTTAGCTGGATTGGTCCAGTAAAAGGAGAAGCCCATAAGTAAGCTAATTGGAAATTTTTTGGCAAATCATTTTCCCATTGAAAAATATCAATTTGTCAAAAACAAAACTGTTTGCAGGAAAGGGCCTGTTTTGAATAATTTCTCAAATCAAAAAAACACTGGAAGAAGTTTAGAAATTGTCAAAACATCCTGACATTTTCAAAATAAAAAATTACAGGCAGCTTTGGTGCCAATGCCAATGTTTATGCTGGTGTCCATGTTAGTGCTGGGTCTATCCTTGGTGCTCTCTTCTCTGTGTTATCTGAGGTCTTGCCTGTCTACTTGATGGTGGTAGATTTCTCTATTAGTATAATTCTAGAGCTAGTTTCCTCTGGCACTGATGAAACTTTCATGGACTGTTCTAGAGGGTGGAATTTCAGTCTTGCATCTGATGACCTGTGAGTCCTTGCAGAGAAGGATAAGCATACTGAGCATCTGTTTGGAATGTGAAATTTCCCCAGGCTAAAGAGGAAATTGTGCCTGTTCTTCCGGAGGATTAGTGCATCACAGGATGGACAGGGCTCGAAAGCTTCAGGTTTGAATATGTCATCTGAGAAACCCTGTGTGGGGGAACCTATATGGGAAGTCATACAGGAGTGTCTGACCAATGACATTTGGGCCAGGCAGTTGGTGATCAGCTCATGACGAACATACGGGAGATGAAAAGTGTTTCTGAAGATTTGCAGAAGACTCGAATTTGCAGAAGAAAAGGAATTTCACCTGAGCAAAGAACTAGCAGCTCAGACAGCAGAGAGAACTGAGGGAGGGTCATGGCCCTATATGGTGACCAGATGTCCCGATTTTATAGGAACAGTCCTGATATTTGGGGCTTTTTCTTACATAGACTCCTATTACTCCCTACCCCCGTCCCAATTTTTCACACTTGATATCTGGTCACCCTGTGGCCCTCTGCCCATACATTAGAGCATAAGGAAACACAGGGTGCATGCATGGCCCTGACAGACTTTGCTAGTAAAAAAAAAAAAAAATCTGGTCTTCATTGGATCCACACTGACACATACTAGAAGATCACCTAACTTCACTCCTGAGTTCCATATATAGACTGTGCTTCCTCTGCTGGGAGATGCCCATGCAGTATTTGCCAGTTCTTCAAGCCATTTTCTTCAAATCTCCAATCTGATTGTAGGGCTAGTCTACATGCTGCTTTAGTCTGCCCTAGATAAATTTTAGTACGCCCAGCGTTGTGCACTAACTGGCACATGTGAACATTACCATTCCCTAGTACACGTTAATATAGTCCCATTTCAATATAAGTAGAAGGGCTGCTGACAGGGCATTCTCCGTCATACCAATCAGCCAAGAGTGCTACAATGTGCTACTCAAATAATGAACAGATCGGAGCAGTATCAGCCTGTGAGCTGTGTCTCATTCTGGTCCCTGTTGCAGAGGTTATTCAGGGACTCAAACAATTGCTGTCCTGGCTAATGTTTAAGATCATCCCTGCCTCGCGGGAAGGCAAGCAATTTCCTTACAGGCTTCAACTTCTCCTCAAAGTCAGAGACTAGCTCTTTGGGATAGCATTGCCTATTGTTCCTCCCTCCTGGTTGCGCTGCTGTCAGCCTCAGCTACCTACAAAAACAAAATTTCCAACGTCACTCGCAAATCTGATCTCCTGCAAGTGAGAGTCTGCCTCTATCTACTGAACCTTTGGGCTGACCCAAAAACTGCAACATCTTCATTTCATTTCATTTTAGGTAAAGGAACTTTTATTCTATTTTTAAACCTTATTGCAAATATACATAAAATATATAAATATAAAACCACCACCACCATCTTTTCTAGCAGTCTTTTTCTTTCTCTGTGCACTGCCCTTTTGTAATCTACCTTGACTCTCTGCCAATATGTGGCTTTTTTTTCCTACTTAGTGTCTTTTAATCACCTAAGCAATCTGACTGTCCACTCCACCCCAGGATCACAAGCTACTCCTCCTTCATCAGTTGCACCGGGGAGAAGAGCAGCAAACCTTTTCCCCTGGTTTGGCTTCTGCCCCAACAATGCAACTTCCTCCATTCCCAGTTCTCTTTTGTGTTGTATCTTTGTTCTTGTGCATAATATTCAATAGGTTTCTCTTAGGCAGCCAGGCACACATAGGGATGCTGCTGTCTTCATTTATATTTTAAAACTGAGGTTTTGGACAACGTGCATGATAACAGCTATTCATCACAACTCATTTATCTGGTCACTGGCCTTGCTTCCTCAGTAAATGAAGTGTGCGTCACGTACATTTCTTCCCTGGATAACATTCCTATCTTCTCCAGTCTATTCTGTATCCCTTCTCTCTTAAAAAAATGATTGGAAATTAAATTAAGATGGATTAAAATAATGAGTATTCGAAGATGCTTGCTGTTTACATGAGGATTTAAACTGCTCAAACTGTGGCAATAGCTGTGTTACTTGTGGATACTGTGTTTTATTTGTGTCTACCCACAAAAAGCACTCGTGGGCTGCAGTTGCTGTAGGCCTGAACAGGAGCTTTTGCCAAGGAGCATCAGTGATATGCAAACTTCAGAGTTTCTCTGGCTGCCTGTTGATCACTGAACATGCTTTGAGATTGTGCTTCTGGTACATAAAGGTTTAAGTCAAGCAGGATATAGGTGAGAGAAGTCCTGCCTGTTACCTTGTCTGTCACAGCATCTGGGGTTGATGGGACTGGATCTGCTGAATTCACAGAGATGATATGTCTTGGTAAAGACGTCGTGGCTATGAAATGCTCTCCCTCTCCATATATACCATCACTGACCTTCACAGGAAGGCTCAAGCAGTTTCCAGCGTTGTTAATCCCAAGTGTTCAGAAAACATGAGTTATGCCCCCAAAATCATGAGATCTGTCTAACAATGATGAGATTTTAAAAATAATAAATATCAGATCTTTTAAATTTGGCTTCAGGCTTTTGAGCCTTTATAGTTCATATTTTCCAACTTTTCTCCACAGTCACAATGACTAGAAAATTTCAAACAAAAACATGAAACACACACACCCTGAAATTATCACAAAATCACAAGACTCCAGGAACTGGAACTTTAAGAAAAAACATCAAATACCACAAGACTCTTAACAAAAAACACATATTGGCAACCCAGTTTTTGTAAAGTGGTATGTATGTCTATGTGTCTATCTTAGACATTTGTAAGGTTTCCATCATTGTGATATCTAGAAGGACCTTGTGTTTCTTATTGTATTCAGAGGAGATATGCAAAGGGATTTTTTGTTTTTCGTTTTCGCTTTGTTCTCTAGAAGATTTGGCCCATACTGGAAAATACGTTGGTAGTGATAACATATTAAGGCATCCAGAAGCCAGGTGAAGTTCAGTAATTCACCATAGCTCTCACCTTACAAGAAAGGATTGCCTTAGGAGTTAGGTCACAGGACTGGGAGTCTTTCTTCTCTTCCAAACTCTGCTACAAGACTTGTGGTGTGACCTTGGTCAAGTGACATCCTTTCTGAAGCTAGACTTGATACATACAAGTGCATTTCCCCCCCCCCATCAGTAAACAGGGAATAATGACATTCCCTACTTCACAGACTTAGTTCATTCACATTTGTGTGGTGATGAATGCCACAGAGACCCCTATAAATAAAATGCTTGTGATCATTAATTAAAAATGCCACTCTGTCCTCTGTTATGATTGTGAAGCTGCTGAACAAAGTCCTACTACTGCTGGTTTGGTGTCCCTGACTGCATCTGCACTGTTCAGTCAGAGGCACTGGAGCAGCTGTTGTCATGTGGATCCTTCATTTTAAGGAACCATTGCATTAAACTAACAGAATTGTTGAGTATAGCTGGGATGAAAATGCCTTTATTTTTCTCTGATTTTCTCTTATTTTTGAGCATGGTGGTGCCTCTCATGCCCCAATGTCACAACCACCACTCATACTAATTGGCGCTCGCCATTTCCTCTTTTAACCAAATGGAAGCAAAACTCTATCCTGTGCCTGAACATCACTGGCATTAGTAACATCTTTGCCAACCAGTACCATAAGGGATGTGCTCCTGTCAGCATATTTCCTTTAAAGCTAAAGTAAAGCCTAAATATTTCATTTAGTAATGAAAAACTCTGTTAAAAGGTCTCCCTTAGTTAACCCCATAGGGAGTATTATACTTTCAATTTAGTTTGGGACACCAAATGCTAACTGTAAATGAAAGTACTTGTCAAATTTTGGATTGGGTGCTAATAATCAGGATGAAAAGCAGTTATTTGATCCAAAAGCAATTTTCCCATACACTGTATAGCATTAAGGTACAAGAACATATCATATTATCACATTAAGCGCCATATACAGCAAGCAGAACTCTCACAGATAACAATGAGAAAGGTGGAGAGAGAGAGTATTTAGCCCTCATTGTGCAAAAAATCATTAAGAAAAAGAAAGGAAAACAGAAAATCATCTGTAACTTATTTTATCCCCTGAGACAACTTTATCACTTTTACCTCATGACAACAACAGGGTTTTTCCCTGTGGCAGCTGCAGTTGGTCAAGTGAAAACCTAAGTTAGGCAGCACTTAGAAGGACAAGAAGGGAATGGGCACGTGCACAAAGAATGCTGCCTGGGAGAGTTCCCATACATGTATTACTCTGTCTGAAAAGGGTGAGAGTCACATAGGCACTCTCAAATGCCAGTACAAAGTAATAATCTTAAATTTATGGAGGAGATGGTAGGATGAGACTGCCTACAATGGCATGTAGCCCGTATGCAACTGCTAATAGCAAATATCTCCAATAGCCGGAAAAGGAACACTAGAGGGGGAGGGCTCTGAGATACTACACAGAATTCTTTCCCAGGTATCTGGCTGCTGGGTATTGCCCATATGCTCAGGGTCTAACTGATCACCATATTTGGAGTTGGGAAGGAATTTTCCCCTGGATCAGATTGGTAGAGACCCTGGCAGATGGGGGGAGGTTTCACCTTCCTCTGCAGCATGGGGCATGGGTCACTTGTAGGTTTAAATTAGTGCAAGTGGCAGATTCTCAGTAACTTGAAGCCTTTAAATCATGATTTGAGGATTTCAGTAACTCAGCCAGAGGTCATAGGTCTGTTAGAGTACGTCTTCACTACCAGCCATATCAGCGGGTAGCAATCGATTTCTCAGGGATCGATATATCGCGTCTCATCTAGACGCGATATATCGATCCCCAAACGCGCTCCTGTCGACTCCGGAACTCCACCAATGCGAACGGCGGTAGTGGAGTCGACATGGGGAGCCATAGAAGTCGATCCCGCGCCGTGAGGACGGTAGGTAACTCGATCTAAGATACTTCGACTTCAGCTACGCTATTCACGTAGCTGAAGTTGGGCATCTTAGATCGATCCCTGTCCCTAGTGTAGATCAGCCCTTACAGTAGTGAATGGATGAGGTTCTGCAGTCTGCAATGTGTGGGTCAGACTAGATGATCATGATGGTCCTTCTGGCCTTAAAGTTTATGAGTTTATAAATTAACATGATGCTGACAGGAATATTGTGTCAATAACTGAGAAGCCAGGCCAAAGCTGAGAGTCAAAGTTAAAAATGAAATCATAGAGGGAAGCAAAGATGAAAGAGAGAAAAAATCTGCAAGCAGTACAAGTGCTGACAAGGTAGAGAATGCTCCATTTCTCACTTCTTTAAAAGAGCTGGTCTATCTGTTAGTTACAAATATTGGTTCTGATTTTCCATTATTTTGCCCCATTTGTTATCATTTATACTTGTGCAAAATGGAGTAAAATGCTACCACAGTGGCAGAGAAGGGAGCCTAGGAGTAATTCTCAAATTCCCAAGGCACCATTTTCTGGTTTGGGGTTACACTGGAGAAGCAGCCCCACAACTCCTCTCCCATTCAGAAGTAAGTATGGTAATAGTATAAAAAGCCCCAGTCTTTCCTTATCCGGACATGCCTGGAGCAGATGGAGGAGGGAAGGAGGGAGCCCGAATTTAATCGGAGCATTCAAAGGCCCTTTACCAGCACGACATAAGAAGTGATTTTTTTTGCCCCTCCATTTCCTGTCTATAAGTATGTGGCTGGCTTAGTTTTTCAGCTAATTCCTAAGCAGTTACTCCTCCTTCTAACTATGCCTGATGAGGAGAGCAGACTACACTGAGTGGCAAGGCTATCATTGGCTCCAGTCTGAGAGACCCTTACCTATCTAAAACACTGGGAAGAGTGGGGGGAGGTGTCTACCATACATGGGCACTTCTGGAGTGGTAATAAATTCTGTAAACCTTGCCTTAGAACAATGCCAGCAATTTACTGAATGAACATCCATTCACCAACATGCTGTGTTCAAGAGAATGAAAGGAGAGAGAACTGGACCCTTTGCTGTCCATGAAAATTCATGGACAATACAAGGAAGAGGAGAGGGTGCTGTTTGTAATGGAATGTATACTAGACTGTGTATGGCAAGGCTCCAGATTGACAAACTGGGTAGGAACAAAGGAGCTTCCGCCTTCCCCCACATTTGAGAAGCTCTGCTCAGGAACCCCCACCAAACAGAAAATAATGTGAGGTCTAACTAATCCAAACCTCTGATCCTCCAGGGAGCCCTTTCACCAACTGGCCATCCTGCCCAGCCCCAGGAGGGGAATCGCTACTCCTGAGAGGGGCAGCCTCACATACCTTTTTCCAGACTCAAAGAAAGAGGAGACTGTCCAGCCTCCTCACATGGTGAGGAGTTCTTACAGCACATCTTCTAAATAACGGTTGACCAGGATTTTACAGTGGGCATAAAAACTGTTTAAATCAAAGGAAGCCATTCCTAGGCTTAGCGTTTTGTTAATCTGTGTCAACAATTTCATACTTTATCACATACAACACATCAATTATTGATGTGAAGTGGATATAATTGTCTACTTATAGGTCCTGCCTAGGGGAAGTTTAATACTACCTCCAAGCTGCTGCAAATTCAATTGATGCAGTACAAATTAATGGTCAATACTAATAATGTGAAGTTTATGAGATCTGGCTCTAGGACAAAGGCTGTTGCAAACAATATTCCAACTATTAGTGCACATATTTGTGTGACTCTTGGTTGTCTTTAACAAACATAAATAGGATTGTAATGAGCAATTCCACATGCTGATGGTTCCTTGCTTGTGAATAAAAAAAGGTTTCTTGTAGAGTCATTTAGAAAAGGGTGTGAATGGAACTTTTATTACAGACACATATTTAAATTTAACACCCAGTTATTTCAAATCACACTGAGATGAAACTAGTTGAATAAACAAAAATATTTATACATGGGCAGAATGTGTATTTTATAGGGTCAGATTCAAGCTGCTTTTTCCTCCTCAAGCTCTAGGGGAAAGAAAAACCTTACATTTTTAAGAGATCTACTGAATATGCTCACTTATTTCTTTCTTTGTTGGGTTAACCTCCAAGTCGCTTGAACAGGGGACTCAGCACGATGAAAATGAACTCAGAACAATTTCTGAGCCCTTTGCATAGACCTCAGGCTGATCAAATTAACATTGGGACTCGGGGTCTCTTAAAGAAAGAGCTACAATCAGCTAGTGGAGAAGATTGTGATACTGAGTTAGAAGGAATTTCAAGTTTTTCTAAGTTTGCTACAGTTATGTGAAAATGGGTGTAATATTTCAAATGAGTTCACTGCATCATGAGATTAACTGGTTGCAATTTTCTTCACAAGAATGGGAGTAGCAGAGACTGTGGTAGCTGAGGTTGCATGATAACATCCATTCTTACTCCTGTTGTCATTTGCTCTTAATATTCTGACAATTTCATCTATTGGACTTCAATTTAAAAAAAGAAATCAAAATCAAACCAACAAAAATGCCATCAATAAAATCAACTTCAAGTAAGAAAAGAGTGGAGGGAAATATATATATATATATATATTTTTAAACAACTCTAGGTGATGAAATGACTGGAGGTAGAAAGTTGAAATTTGGCAGGGAATTAGTCCTTAATGCAGAGAAGTGGCTCTGAGTGTCCCAATGGAAATATGTTTGGATTTTGCTAAGATTAAGTCTCAGAGTCAGATACTGTACACGGACAGGATATGTTGCACAAATTTTTCTATCGCCCTGCTCCAAAAGTGCACAGCCCAGGAATGCTATGCTGCACATGCATCTGGGCTAACTTAGGAGTACACGGAACAATATAATATAGGTGTGCATAAATGAGACAAGAACTACACAGAGCAAAACCCTCTTGTGGGCCTCCTAAGGTGCCTGGGCATCGGGGATGGGGGGCAGGATAGGTGCTCCTCTCCTGGAGATTTTAGGAGTTCCACAGGATGGAAACTCTGCTAGTGTGGCTCTCAGCGATGTGAAGTAGAATGCTGCTGTCCAGCAGACCTTGTAATGTCTTGAGCAGCTGGGACAGACATTGTGGAGTCTGGGGTGAAACAGCCAATGAAACTGATTGAAATATATTTGCCTAAAGAACCTATAGACCTTCTTACTTTCTTTGACAATAGTACGTCCCACTTGAGAGCAATTCCTCAATGCTGACATTGTGAACAGGTCTTGGCGGATCAGTGGATCCTGGACAAGTGAAAAAGGGCCAAGTGAAACCTATAATGCAGCTACTGCTGGAAGTTCTTCAACCCATTCAGCCATCTGTGTGACAGCATCACTGGCTCAGACACTGAGGTTTCACCTGGAATGTACAGCAAGGCCTGGCATTAATTATTTCTTTTGATTTATGCAAGTATAATAAGGGACATTTGTCCAAAGCTCTAGGTTCCCCTGGCACAAGTTACAGGAACAAAAAGTACAAATTAGCAGCTAACTACACAATAGCCAAGTAAACACAGCTCCCTAAAGAATTTCCCTCCCTATCAGAGACCAGATCCACATTAAAAAGCCTCCTTCTGGCATTAGGCCCTGCTCATTGTGCTTTCTCCCCAACTTGTGCACCAGTGCTGGTGCAAGGTACAAGCTGCCCCAAAATGTAGTGACTCAGACATGTTGGAAAGGAGACCACAGTAAGTGCAGAGTTTGGGTACCTTATTACACCTCTACCCTGATAGAATGCAACCCGATATAACATGAATTCGGATATAACGCAGTAAAGCAGTGGGGAGCCCTGGGCCCATTAAAGTGCCACCCTAGCCCCACAGCTTTACTGCATTATATCTGAATTTGTGTGGAGCCCTGGCCCTTTAAATCAGCGCCTGAGCACTGCTGCCAGAGCTCCAGCGGTGATTTAAAAGGCCCAGGGCTTCCTGCAGCAGCTGGAGCACCAGGCCCTTTAAATCACCGCCGGGGAAGCCGGTCCAGTCCAGCACAGCGTACCGGCTCCTGCCAGTACGCCATACCGGACCAGACCTGATATAACATGGTCTCACTTATAAGGCGGTGAGATTTTTTGGTTCCCGATAACAGCGTTATATCAGGGTAGAGGTGTATCTCAGGCTAAGCAAGTTCTATAACAGCAGCTGAACCTGAGTTAAACAGGCATGATATTCCCTTTGAGATTGCTGCTAAGTGCTGTGTTCAGAAGTAGTGAGACTTCAAAGGAAAAGTTGCGTCATGCTCATGAGTCCCACGTATTTCCCACTGCTCTGTGACACTCCACACAACTGTCACACAAACACCAGATGCCTTGGGCGAGAGTCACTGTACATAGGGAAATTGTTGACCCAAAGATCTCCCTTCCCCCACCCAGGGATCAGCATGGTGCTAGTGCATGCGTAATATATTTTGCACCTGACTGCACGTTCAGCATCTAATGTGAGACAATGTATTTAATCCTTGAAAGAGCATAGATGCTGCATTTACAATAACAAAATTGTATCACAGGCAGCTAAATACTACTCAACCTGGTATTGTGGTTCATCTTGAGCTGTTATATTACTGAACACTACTGTCCCTTCCCCCACTGAATGAGCTGTTAAGATAGCAAGCAAAGTGACTGCAGAACTAATAGGGGCCTGGAGGAGAAGAGGAGAGATCTGCAACAAGGACTACACATGGTATTCCAGCAACAACAGGAATCCTGGTGACACTTCAGGTCTTGACTTTTCAGACCCTCTCTAGATACTGAATTGATGACTGTAGAGCCTTTTCTGTCTCCAGTTGCTCAGTGTGAAATAAACAGGGGATAACTACAACCATCCAAGGGAAAAAATGTAAAAATATATTAACAAGTCTACTGCTCAGCCCTCCAAATGATCACATACTTAATAGCCATTCTGCTGTTATAGGAATAAAGCATTACCCTATTGGATCAGATCAGTGGTCTATCCAGTATGCTGTTTCTGACAGTGCTAGATGCTGCTGACAAAGCCCCATCGAGGACCAATATTAAGTAATCATCTGACAGAGTAAATCCTTCCTAAGCTTGATCACTAAGTGTTTGGCTTATTCAGTAGGGGTTTATATACCTTTTATTTTTTTATCCTATCTAATGTTACTGTGGACGTTCCTATTATCAACATAACAGTAACTTTTTTTAAAAAACATCCTATAAAACCCTTGAATTTAATGATCTTTTGTGGCAATAAGTTCCATGGGTTACCTGTGCATTGTGTAAAAGAAAAGTATTCCCTTTTAAAAAAAATTTTATCTAGTTGCATTTTAATTTCAATGAATGTCCTCTTATATTTTTGTGTTACAAGAAGGGCTAAATATGAACATCCAATTTACCTACTCTGCATCAGTCATCTCATTACTTCATAAACATCTATTATGTCTCCACTTTTTCACTTTTCAATCTAATGCCCACCGTCTCAGTTCCCCCCATCTGGAGGTCTTTACACGCCTTTAGTTATTTTAGTTGTTTGTCTCTGAACCATATCTATTTCTGTGCCTTTCTCATCTTCCCAAAAACTTGCAATCTTGGGTGCATAAAATTAGGCCCTTAGGTCCGTATTCACGAAGTGGTTTGATTATCGGAGGTGCTGAGCACTCACAGTTCTGTATATGAAAAGTAACTTTGGCTGTAATGCAAGAAACTTACAGGCCATATTCTGTATGTTAAGCTAAAGCAAAGTTAGCATATCTATATGAAGACCTTTTACTCAGAAAGTAAAGGTGACCTTTATCTTGATTATCCTATACCTAAATAGATAAGTACCCATGCCTATGTCTATGATCTTTTATCTAGACCAATAGACAATGGAGAACGGTATAGGGAGTTTTTCAGTGTTGTACCCACAGACTTAACAAGTACACCACAAGAGACTGATGTGCATACATACATGTCATCCATACGCACATACATACTAGCCTATGGGGTAAGTGTACCCTAACATTTCTGTGGGTGAGGAATGAAATTTAGGCCTAAGAGGAAGGATTTCCAGCACTTGCCCTATAAAAGAGGTGACCTACATCACTAGAGTACTCCATTCTCACTTTACACTATTCTCACTTACTTCCTCCACTCTATCTATTCTATCTATCTATGATGACTGCTACTATTAGTAGACTGTACTTGTTCTTCTTAAACTTTAAGTTTCAAGGGAACTAGGCTAAGCTTGGTTTCCCTAAAATTTATTCTTAATTTATTAGGTTTTGATTTTAAGTTTAAATTAGTCAAGTAAACCCTAAATTAGTTTTGATAGCTCTTAGAATTCGATTTCTTCTAAGCACTGCATCCCTCACTCAAGAATTGAGAAACCTGAACTGCAAGGCTGGTCCTGTGGCTCTTACCACCAGGTTCTCAAGGAAGGGTGTGAGTATATTAACCAAAGCTTTCTTGTATATAATACTATATTATCATATATATCTTTTGAATATCAGTAATGAAACTTTTGTAACTCTGAGTATTTTACCATTTATTTACTATTATTAAGAAAAGGTCTTTAAGGCTATATCTGTCTCAGTGTGAGCTTCCTACCATACCCCTGAGAGTCCTTTGTAAATTCTGTGGAGCCTGATTCGGGACAAGAACTTTTATCTTCTGATCAAACAGACTGGTGAGCCTAAGATCCATACTAATTAATATTAGTGATTAATTTAAAATTAAATAAAAATTAAATTCATAAATGTTATTCCCATATTATCCAAATTAATATTATCAATACACCTTAAAACAGGCTACAGTTCCCCCTGACTTCGAAGTCAATAATAAAATACTATAGTGTTGATCAATTTCCCTCTACCCTCTGACTCTAGCCCCCCAAACAAGCAACTTCACTTCAGTCTTTGCCAGAGCCCTTTCACACTAAATGTCATAGAAGTGAGGATCTAGGAACTGGTTTACCAGAGCTCATTCATTTGCAAAAATTGTAGAGCAAAACACATTGGATACCTGTCATGCCATTGGTGGAAAACATTTCCAAACAGCAGATATTTCATTTCAAAATAAGTTACAGGTGCTCATCGCCTCTGATCAACAAATCATTAACTTTGAAGCCTAAATATGAACTCAGGCACCTAACTTTAGATATCAAGTTTGAAAATTTTGGCATAAGATTTGTTGTTGGCCTAAGATATATTGCACTTCTCGCTGATGCGTCCCTTCTGTTCTTTTAACAATGAAATACAGCAACTCGGTTCAGTAAATTCTTGTCTCCAGAGACTGAAACATATACCAAAAGAAATATGTGCGTTTGAATTGGCAGACGTTAACAGAGGAGGTCAGGCATGGGTAATGTTTAATTTTCAGGCTAAGGCATACCATTCATTGGCAAATCAATTCTAATAAATAGTGGTGTGTTGAGGTTTATGGAGTTGGTTCCATTAATACTAAAGTGTGGAGTTTTCACCTCTACCTTTGGTCATTTAAATTCTACTTCCAAATTCATA
Source organism: Gopherus flavomarginatus (assembly GCF_025201925.1). Classification (NCBI taxonomy): domain Eukaryota; kingdom Metazoa; phylum Chordata; order Testudines; family Testudinidae; genus Gopherus; species Gopherus flavomarginatus. The sequence goes on along the minus strand of NC_066623.1, from coordinate 89,013,984 downwards.
CTTGGAAATACAATTACTCAGAGAAACTATTTAGAATCAAGTACTTTACCGGCATGTACAACAAGAAGTCAAAAAACTGGTTAACACCCACATAAGCATGTTTTGATGAGAAGAACTTATTTCCAAGACATGATTTCATGAGACTATTTGCAAAATCTAGAGAGCAGGTTGTTAGGGTTGTATTAATAGGTATTTTAGAAAGACATAGCTTTAGATAATATGTCTCAATTTCTTTAAATGACACCAAGATATGACATTTTGTAGAAACTACTCATTTCTCTTTTAAACATGCCCATTTTACTTTCACAATCTCTTTTTCACATGATATTGACTTTTATATCATTGCTTATTATTTCTAACTGATACAGAAATCCATAATATTGCAATCTACCCACAAGGACTGTAGAAATAAATTAAGAATCTCTAGAGATTTATTTCTGGGTACTTGGATTGCAAAACAAAAGAAAGTGAAGAACACACAGTGACCCAATGCTTCCTAACTAGAGCCAGATGAACTACTCAAAGTAAATACCTTATCTGTGAACAGATTTTTTAAAATGTTACATATTGCTTCATGATTCCAAATTGTTAAATTACCACATATTTCAGTTTGGGAGTTGTTTGTGAATCATTCTCCTTTATCTTTCAAAATTTGCTATTTATTAGTCAGGGTGTGTGGTCACCAAAGTCATGTGATAGTATTTCTGCTTCCTGATTGGATTATTGAAATTTTATAAATTGAAGGAGGGAAGTTAAAAGTTATTTCAAACACTTCAAGGGAAAACTTTCATGCAAACATATTTGTATTAATATTTATGAGACATTCATTCTGCCAACATTTCTGTGAGCAAAAAAGAAAAATCTCCCATAAATGTTCTTGGAAAATAAATTAAAAAGGGCTGTAAATAATTAATCAGCAGCAAACGTTAATGCTGATATTTAAACTGCCATCATGAGATCTTAAACTTAGAAAACCCATTACAATAAATGGGGCAATTCACACCTCTCTCTCAGGCTATTATTTTAGGCTTTCTGCAGACTCAGACTTTCAAGCCTGTACCAATTTGCACTCAGTTCATGTTGTAAAGTTTTGTTCACAACCATAAACACAAGAAATGTCATTTTTCTAAAAATTAAACTTAGATTTTGGAGTACAATCTCTGAAGACAGGGAATGATTCTGCATCAAATTCTCTGGTCATGAATTGAATAACACACCAGGTCTTGCACATTATATACTCTACTCATACATATACACATACCATATTCTGTTTACTGAGTATATGTACAGCTTATACATATGTATATGTGTGTGTGCATGCATATATAAGATGTCTTTATACATATGTAATTACATTTTAATATATTAATTTACATTTTGTAAATTAGATAAATTCAGTGCCTCTGAAATTCTGAAGTCTTCTCAGGAGTAGTTTGGGTGACACCTAACCCCATGTACTACAAATTGGAATAAACCTTAAAAATGAGCATGAAAACTTCATAATCATTCAAAAAAGATAAAGGAAAATGGCTGAAAAAATGTTCCATTTTCTATGTATATAAAATGAAAGTATATTTATTTTGTGAACCACATAATGATTCCACAATTTGCAGGTCCAAGCACTACTGTCAGGAAATGCCCTGGAATCCATGGTCCTAATATTCAAAAATGCAGCCACAAATGCAAGTTGATATTAAGAGGCTCTGCAGATGTTCAGCACTTTAAAACTATAGATTCTTTTTTACTCTCTGTCTCATTTCTGTGCCATTTCTACTCATTGGTATATGACAATCTTACAAAAGAAAATAAAACCTCTTGGGGGAAAAAAAAAAGAGGTACCTGTAAAATATGTGCTCTTTGCCACAATTTCTGGCATAGGTTCCGGTACTTTCTAATGCATATTGCATATATTGTGCTACATGAACTACAATTCAAAATTGTTAGGCTGTACAAGTCTTCAAAACAAAAAAACAACTCACACAGACACCTGCTGATCAAGTTTCCTTATGTTTAAACTGTTCACAAGCTTTGAGCAGAGGATTAACTAAATGACCTCCTCAGGTCTCTTCCAGCCATAATATTCTATGATTCTGTGGCACTGCAACAAAACAAAACCCAGAATCACATGAACCAGCACTGTAGCGGGATGGGAACTTGTATACATGATGAGTCACTGTATCCTACTGAGAGAACTTGCAGTTCTTACTCAGGCAAAATTCCATTTGACTTCAATGGAAGTTTTGCCTAAGCAATGACTTTTGGAATGACCCATTGGTCCTTTGTTGATCTCATCTTCAAAATGCAGAATCCCAGTTAACAACTCTGATTAATAGGTCATATGCTTAGGAAAGCAAAAGCAATGGAAGAGCTTTTTTCTTTTTTTTTTTCTGTCTAAATCTGTGGAATTCCACTCCTACCCTCATTTTTTGCCGAGTTTTGCAGATTACAGAAATATTTCAAAGGGAAGGAGGAGGGGGCAACATTTGGGGAAAAAATACTCCCAGTATTGATGACTAGGCTCTGATGCACTTTCGTGCTGATTTCAACTGAATGTGTCAGCATGGGAGTCCCAGGCCCACGCTAGAATGCTCAGTGATGAATGTCAGTGCAGTGGCAGCAGTCTTTCTGCCAGACAGGAGCATAATGGGAGAGCTGCAGGAGCTCACAAATTTGGAGGGGCCTGTTGGAATTCAAAACTGTAGTGAATATGTCATTGCAACAGTACTCAACAGCTGCACCCCAACAATGGGAGCTAAGCACAGAGTCTTTTGAAAAAGCTTCCCCTCCACATCAAATTACAATATTAAATATCTTGAAAAGGTCTTTATTATTTTCCAGAAGTGGCTTTTGTTACAAGATGTGTTCGTAACAAAATCAGCAGTTAAATAATCTGATCAAAATTAGTCCAGTTAGGAGATCTGGGTGCCAGTCCTGATTGCCGTTGACTCACTGTGTGACTTTGTGCAATTATTCTTGAGTAAGTAAAACTGTAAAATGGGACTAAACCTGTTCACCTTCTTCTGTAAAGGACATTGCAATTTTCAGCCTTGGAATTCAAAGTATTAATTACAGCTTCCTGCCTACAGCTTCTCAAAATATTTCTGCTTCCATTCTGGCCAGAACCAGGAAGTGTAAGCAAACAAACACAATAATTTGAACTGCTTTTTCTCCTTTGCCTCAGAAAAGGTTTAAATTCAAATTTGGAGTAAACATTAGGTGTACTTGTTTTAGCTGGCCTGTTCACTCTTTATTAATTTCATCTGTAAGGTAGTAATACCAAAACACATGGATCACAGATTTTATTTTTAAGACTATATAGCCACTGAAATAGAGGCCGAATTATTCAGTTTGAAAGTACGGTGCTTATGTGAACCGTCAAGATGGAAAAATAGTTGCTTTAACTTGCTATTCCCCCCTCTGCACATTTACTCCAGTAAACTAAAACAAAGTAAAAATGCCAAATCAGGCCTCTCTTGGGGGAGATGCTGATAATGTTTATGCCTCCTTTGCTGGTGTTAGTACAGTGTGTTTCAGTAGTTTAGAATTTCCCTCATATATTCTACTTTATACAGGTACTTATACCACCCTCATCACCATAGTTTGAGCATTTTCCAGTAGTGCATTAAGTGATATGACTGATATCTGTCAGGTGTGGTTCTTTCCCTCCCCAGATGGATAACTGTGTGAGCAGTGTTTTGTTTCTACAGATGCTATGGATTCATATTTCAGAAGACATTATACACATAAATCAGACTGTTTTCTTTATTCCCATTTACCGTCTCTCCTTTAGCTCTTTCCATTGCCCAGGAGCTAATTTCTTTAAAAGCAAAATCTACAAGATCCAGCAGAAACTCTCTATCTTTTCTTCCGCTCCTCTACTATTATCCCCTTGAAAACTTTCTGTCTTACAAGGTCTCCATGCTACTGTCCACCACATATGCTTGAACATGTTAACTCAAACCTAGTCTCTCTCAACCCCTAACATGCATGTTTGCTGCCTTCCTCATCTCTACTCAGACTCTCATCTTCAGTATCTGTTTCTTCCCTATCCTCATTCAAGCATGCCATTCCATCTAGCTGAAAGAAATCTTCACTCAGTCCTGTTTGTCTTTATCAACTTATAAACAAACCCTGAAGTGGGCTTCTCTGCTTCCAGTTCCTTGTTATCCTCTTCTTCAGCTCTTTTCTCAGTCCCTTCCACTCTTGCGTTCTCCACTCCACTAAAACTACCATTACAAAAGTCACTCCTGGCTCTAGCCTTCCAAGTCTCTTCTCCATACTCTCATCTCTCTTCTACCTGTGAGAGTGTCCGTGAGACCCTCCTTGGGCTTCCATGATATGCCTGGACTTTAACTTTCTTGTGGGGGTGCAGTCCATACTAAAGAACCTTTTTATGGAGGGTGACAGTTGCCACGAGCAGCTGCAGGCTGAGGAGTTGGAGCAGATATAGAACCTTTGCCTTTGGCAGATTCCAGAGATCAGAATTTGCTTCTCATACACAGTTTGCTTCTTACACACAGTGATTGTAAAGCTACAGTGTCTCTTTTTGATACTAATTGGTTCAGTTTTCAGATTAAAGAAACGTTATCTTGCTGTGGTCACTTGACCATTGTGTGTATCAACCATTTCTTATTTAGTGATGCTGGTATTTGCATTCGCTCTGCTAGAGCCAGATTTGTACTTGAGCTGCTCCCAATATGAGCTAGGAAGCAGCAATTTGCAACAGCTTTTATTTCTATCAAGTCTGAATGGTTTTCAAATTAATATTATGGGGGTGTGATCATCCATCATCACAATCTTATTATCCATACATACTTTTCTTATCTCATCGTATAGTCTTTCTCCTGCCTTTCTCCTGCCTTCCTGTTGTGGATATCTGTAGCATGGTCTTATTACAGTTCTTTAATCCTTCTGTCTATTTACTTGGTTTTCATTCATTTATTGTTCTTAAAGAGCATTCATTTTATTTGTTATGAAGGGCCACAGCTTTTCTCTCATTTCAAGGCTATGTTTTTGAGGATTATTCTGAAAGTCTGTACTATGAATCTCATTCTCATATGCAACCTCTAATTTTTAAGATTCGTCTTCTACTATTAATGATTCACTTATTAGCACTTTTTGCACCATTCGTATAATAATCCAAACACAAAGTACATTGTGGAATATCTCACTGACTTAGCATGCTTTTACAAGGAATGTAATTTCATTCTTTCAGACAAAGATTTAAGGTAATACTTCAGAAAAGAACATTATGTGGAGCAGTAAATAGCCCTGTTATAAATGATATTTAACTATTTTGCTAGATCATTCAAATTTTTACTTCTACATTTCTTATTGCACTGTTTGTGAGATATTACTTCAGTAATTAACTCAGTAATGTAATAATACTAAGATTCTACAACGACTATTATCTTGTTAATTAGCTACCAAAGATATGTGCTGCTCATCTAGCCCTTTTCTTTTAATTATTATTATATCATGCACTGTAGCCTAGTAAAAAATGTCAGTGTGTTTATTTTCAGACAGTAGGGGAAAAGCCTTTATTCTTGAATCTTCTTTAAAATTTTAAATTATTTAAAGTATCTTCTCTTATTCAGGTTTGTGGGAGACACATTATGCTCACTGTCTGCACTGAAGGTGCTGGAAAACTAGAGGAATACTCTGGAGAGATTTAAACAAGAGTGGAAAAGAAAAGCTTTCTGTGACATGAATATTGATTTTAGTTTTTAAATAAAGCACTGAGATGATGCAAGATTAGAAAAACACACCATTTTAATAATGAGGATGTGACTCAGTGCAGGCACTGGCTGCACAGACTTAATAAATATCATTTGTGGTTAAATAGTGGGTGTTCAGTTATATGCTGTTGAGTTATTGAGAGTCCTCACTGTGGGATCCCAATAATCAGCTTTGTCTGACCGACAACTTCAGAGGGCTGAAAACTGATATCCTCAGTAAATAGATGCTTTCAGTATATTTCTGGAAAGTAGTTCATTATACAGCAGCTGTCCTCAAACTTTTCCAGACCACATCTTAATAAAGAGATGGACACTTCCCATCTCATCTGCATCAGAAGGATCTTCTTCCTTCCTATTCACAAATCACAAAACGTCTCTGTTATAATTGCTTTAATGGAAAGTCTATATTATTTAATGTATCTTTAGTCTCTTTCAATGCAATTGAGCAGGTACCAGCAATGAGGAAGCATCGCTCTCCATCTTTAAGGCTCACCCAAATACACAATACCATTGTAATTTTGGCACAATGATGCTCCCTCCCATTCCCCAAAGGAGAAGACACCAAGTCCGTGTTTTATATCTGTACAATCTGTCCCTGAAAATTATAAAGCTCTTGGTAAGGAATATGTCAATATCTCAGAATTAGAACACTTCACTTCTCTGTACAGAGGAACACTTGGGTAAAATGTTTCAGAATAAAAAAATAAAGCACTTGGGTACATTTCACTTAAGTGTCAGTGGTTTAATCTTAAACACAAACATACGACACTTCTCAGTGTAAAACCCTCGGTTATGTCTCACTTAAATGTCAGTGCTCAAAATGTGAAAACTAGAGTACGTTTCAGCATGTGGTATTAGTGCCTGAAAACCGCATGTGAAATCTATGGGAAGGGGTCAGACATTCATCTAATATTATACATCATCCTAAAAGTCCGTTTTTAAGAAACCACTTGGCAATGTATGGTATGAGAACACTCACGTTTGTGTCCCTGCTAACTGACACATTGCGAATGCTTGAGCCTTGTTATATCTATTTATATGGCTCAGATCTGCCTAATATCTGAGCCCCTCACAGTCATTAACATTTATCCTCACTATGCCCTGGTGAAGGAGGGAAGTGCTATTATTGGCCTTTTATAATGGGGAGCTAAGGCACAGAGAGTTTAAGCGATGTGCCCAAGGTCACACAGGAAGCCTGTAGAAGGCTTGTACAGGCTCTTGGGATCAAAATCAACACAATATATTCCAGTCTTGTAAGCAGCACAAAATCTGATTTTAAATACCATTAATTGCAATGGAAATTATTCATACCCAGCAGTGGCCCTACTGTAGGTCTATTGCAGTGGGCACAGAAAGCCATAGAACTTGGCCCTCTGTTGTGAAGAATTAGAAACAATTTTGCATTGACTAAACTTACATTGTAACAGCAATTGCCTGTTTTCCTGCCAAGCAGTGTAACCACTTACAAATTGGATTATTGCCTCATAAACAAATGAGTTATGATTTTTATTACTAAAATGTATTTTTTTCAAATCAAATTGACTCAAGGGCTGATTTAAAAAAACAAAAACAAATGTATAACAACGTACTCAGTTTCCTTGTGCAGTTACCATGATTGCGTTCACAAACCACACATTTAATTGCACAAACGATCAGTTAAACATATGCATACTTAAAAACCCAGTTCACACTTGTAATTATGGTCATCACAAGTACAAATTAAAGCCATGATCACACAACACATGCACACTTGTCTTTTCTTATGGACTTCAGGTTTTGAGTTTAATTGAACAGTCAAGAAAATCTATATACAGTAGGAAATGCCTGTTGCCATTATGACACCTTCCTGTCAATTCACATCCCTTTTTTCCCATTGAATAGTGCTGATGCTCCACGTGTACTTCCACCGACTACTCATGGGCTTAAAGTTAGACACATGCATAAGTACCTTGCTGACTGTGGATATATTGTGTTGATCTGGACCCAAAGAGAGTGGTCAAGTACAAGTAAGGGCTCAATATATAGTCCTTAAATCTGTGATGTTTTCTGCAAAAGCCATCTAGTTAGGGACACCGCTCAACTCACTTTCCTTTCACTGTCACATCGGTCAAGGGGTCTGAATAGGTAGCCAAAACCCTAAAGACAGTGCAAAATTCTCCCTTGACAATGGCTCCTTTTTTGTTTTGCCCTTTGGCTTACACAGCTGTGTCTGTGGCATTATCACAACAACTGTCGATACCTAGTACAATATGGGTGAGGTAATATTTTTTATTACCTCACACACCTTGGCACTTTAATAGCCTCAGATCTGGTTACACCACCACTGCAAAGTACCAACAGAGTTACACCACCACTGCAAAGTACTAGTGCAAGTCAGGACAAGAACTAAAGGTGATTCCTACTCACAGAAGCCAAGAGATGCTGCAGACCTTCAGTAAGCTGGAGCTAGAGCTTAATTAAAATGACCATAATGGGTGATTGAAATGTCCTTTGTAATGCAACCACATATGCTCAAGACTACTAAGTGAGAGAAATAGAGTTGATGAATTGCAGAAGTGAAAATCTACTTGAGATGGAAGGAAAAGATTCTGACAGCTTTGGTCAGCGGGTGGAAGCGGTACAATTCCTCCTCCTGCTGCAGTTGTTTCTTTATTTCTATCTGCCTCCATTTTTATAGCTGATTGCAACTTTCTCACCTGTCACTGCAGTATCTGTCACAACATTTTGTTAAGTCTTCCTTCAAATGAAAGAAAATCTGGTCAGATGAATTACATGTGCCCAAATCTGAGCCTTCAACTTGTCTCACATTCTTCCAATCCAACAGATTTTTATGCCTTTCCCTGAGGTGCAAATCTCATGGCAAAGTAAACAAGTTCCACAATTCAATACATATAAGCCTCCCTTTTGATACCTAAATTCAACTCATTGACCCTCAAATAGCCATCCCACTATAAGTGTTATTACAGTGTATGAACAGGAAGACAAGAATTGACATACTGGATCAGACCATGGTCCATATAATCCGGTGTCCTGCCTCAGATAGAAGCAGTTACCAAATGCTTCAGAAGAAATTACAAGACGCCCTATAATGGAATAACTTGTACACAGAAGAAGTTTCTTCCTAATGCCAGTCAACCAGTAGCTGATTTTAGTTCAGCTTTCAGATTAGAGAGAAGGGGCCAAATGCTCTCCTTTACATGAGGTGAGTGAGAGTCAAGGGAGAATTTGGCACTCTTTAGGGTTCTGGCTACCTATTCAATTCAGATTTTACACACTTTCCAATCATCTGTGCCATGAAATACTCCCTTTTTCCTCTGAAGCCTTGGAACTCATAATGTTTGAAGACAACCACCAAGCCAACAGAGACTGCCAGAATTACAGAGGCCTGAAGCAGGACGAACAGTGAGCCAAATAATGGTTAGCAGCTGTCCTACAGCTAGTGTTAGACAGTGTATGCATACTATGCTGTCAACAATGCATAACCCATTGGTTGTAATGCTGTGCAGAACAAAAAAACCCTCTCAACAAATACTCAACTCATGCTGGTAATTGAAAAACTGACCCGAGTGAACATCTGACATAAAAATTGTGCACTTTTTAACATTAAGTATCAAGAAACTACTTCAAACTTCATGGACTTCACCCAAAATCTGAGAAATAACAGAAAATTTTACACTGGTCCAAATCTGGCAATTATTGATGAATGACAGCTCTTTCATTGCAAAATTTTCAAATACTAATAGTGTTTTGGATTCTGAATCCCAGAAAACAAGTAATCTAACTCAATTATGTTAAAAGGTTTTTTAAAAAAAACCCAAAGTGATGTCATGGTAGTGTCTACTTTAGACTGCCTATTCAAAAAGACGAGGTGATTGAGGCTTTTTTTTTAAACCAACAAAATCATCCAAAACACAGGACTTAATGGCAATGGGGTACTTGCTACCCACACATCTGTTGAAAAAATAACAGAGCAGGGCCCAGGTTATCCAACAAGTTTTTGGAATGCATTGGAGACACATTTTTATTGTGGAGAAAGTGACCAGGGAAGAGGCTATTCTAGATTTGATTCTGAAAAACTGGGAGCAACTGGTTGAGAATTTGAAAGTGGAAGGCAGCTTGGGTGAAAGTGATAGTGAAATGATGAGTTCACGATTCTAAGGAATGGAGGAGGGGGTGTGACAGAGTGCTAGGCAAGAACGGCTGAGTCAGCACTCTGTTCACAGCAGCTCCAATCAAGGCTGAATGGAGCTGACTAAGCAGAGCTGTGCCTAATTTGTGCGTGGGGAAGGGCAGAAAGGCTAACTGAGCTATTAGCCAGAGCCCACAAATAGGCACAGGAAGGATGCGGAAAGAAGGCAGCAAGGGAAGAGAGCATAACTACCTGCCCGCCCCTCCTCCGTCTTACAGGAGCTGTATATGAAGGTGGTGGGACTCCATTTGTAAATAAACTGCACAAGGTGGTGGACCAGCACAAGGGTCTTTGAGTAGTTTGTAGATAGGAGCAGAAGTTGGAGCCAGGAGGCCCTGTTACACTGGGAAAATAGCAGAATAAAGACAATGGACTTCAGGAAGGCAGACTTTAGCACACAGAGAATTGGTAGGTAAGATCCCATGGGAAGCAAGCCTAAGTTCAGGAAAGTTCACAGGTTTTTCAGGAGACATTATTAAGGGAACAAGAGCAAACGATCCCAATACTTAGGAAGCGTGGTGAGAAAGACCACGTGGTGAGAAAGGCCACTGTGGCTTAACCAGGAGATCTTCAATTACCTGAAACTCAAAAGAGAGTCATACAAAAAGTGGAAACTAGGTCAAATTACAAAGGATGAATATAAAAAAAACAAAACAAAAAATCCTCCAACCATGTAGGTACAAAATTAGAAAGGCCAAGGCAAAAAAATGCTATTTAACTAGCCAGGGACATAAAGGGTGACAAGTTAACACTTTAAGCCCATCTCTTCCTTAAGGCAGTTGGTCCCATGACCAGGCAGCTATTCCCCATATTCCTGCTTAGGGTCCCCAATGGGTGAGCACTGCTTCTGCTTCTGAGGACAGAATAAGAAGTGATGGTCTTAAAGTGCAGCAAGGGAGATTTAGGTTGGACATTGGGAAAAACTTCTTATCCATCAGCATAGTAAAGCACTGGAACAAATTACGAAGGAAGGCTATGGAATCCCCATCACTGGAGGTTTTTAAGAACAGGTTAGACAAACACCCGTCAGGATGGTCTAGGTCAGCTGTTCTCAAACTATGGGGTGGGCCTCCCAAGAGAAGCATGGGAATGTGTCAAGGGAGGAGTGAAGTGTGTGCTTTTTTCATTTTTTTAAGAGCTCTGGCTGCCAGCTTGGGACTGCTGGGGCTCATGAAGAAAGGCCGTGCACATCCAGGAGCTGGAGCCCCACTGGCCCAGGGTGGCAGCAGCAGCACAGAAGTAAGAGTGACAATGGGGCACTAAATCTGCTATAAGATATCAGATTTATCAATATCACTTTTCACATCACCACCCTTATTTCTGCGCTGCTGCTGGCACAGCGCTGCCTTCAGAGCTGGGCGGCAGTATATGTACTTGTGTGGGTGGGGAGCATAAGCAACTACAGACACAGAGCAGGGGGGCACAATCAAATAAGTTTGAGACCCACTGGTCTAGGCAATACTTAGGCCTGGTCTACGCTACGCGTTTAAACCGATTTTAGCAGCATTAAACCGATTTAACGCTGCACCTGGCCACACAACGAGGCCCTTTATATCGATATAAAGGGCTCTTTAAACCGGTTTCTGTACTCCTCCCCGACGAGAGAAGTAGCGCTGAAATTGGTATTACCATATCGGATTAGGGTTAGTGTGGCTGCAAATCGACGGTATAGGTCTCCGGGCGGTATCCCACAGTGCACCATTGTGACAGCTCTGGACAGCAATCCGAACTCGGATGCACTGGCCAGGTAGACAGGAAAAGCCCCACGAACTTTTGAATTTCATTTCCTGTTTGCCCAGTGTGGAGCTCTGATCAGCACGGGTGGTGATGCAGTCCCAAATCCAAAAAGAGCCCCAGCATGGACCATATGGGAGATACTGGATCTGATCGCTGTATGGGGAGACAAATCTGTTCTATCACAGCTCCGTTACAGAAGATGAAATGAGAAAGCATTTGAAAAATTCTCCAGGCTATGATACAGAGTCTACAGCACAGTGCTGTGTGACAAGCGTAACGGAAAGCCAAAGAATCAAATGGACGCTCATGGAGGAAGGGAGACGGTACTGAGGACTCCAGCTATCCCACAGTCCCCGCAGTCTCCGAAAAGCATTTGCATTCTTGGCTGAGCTCCCAATGCCTGTAGGGTCAAACACATTGTCCAGGGTGTTTCGGGGTATATGTCGTCAATTTACCACCCCTCTCCCCCGTGAAAAAAAAAAGGGAAAAAAATCGTTTCTTGACTTTTTTATATGTCACCCTATGTCTACTGCATGCTGCTGGTAGATGCAGTGCTGCGGCACTGAATAGCAGCATCCTCTTCCCTCCCCTCCCCGGTGGCAGACGGTACTGTACAAAAGGACTGATAGCTGTCCTCATCATCCTGTGAGTGCTCCTGGCTGGCCTCAGATGAGGTCGGCCGGAGGCGCCTGGGTAAAAATAGGAATGACTCCCAGTCATTCCCAGCAGATGGTACAGAACAGCTGGCAACCATCCTCATCATAGCAACTGGGGGCTGAGTTCCATCAGCCCCCTACCCCCTTGCATGTCTAAAGAAAAGATTCTGTACTGCCTGGACTATCATAGCAGGGGGATGCTGGGCTTCTCTCCTCACTACCATTTAATGTCCTGCCTGGACTATCATAGCATCTGGAGGCTGCCTCCCGCTCATTTTATCTCACTAAAAGCTCAGTGTTTCTTATTCCTGAATTCTTTATTACTTCATCACACAAATGGGGGGACATTGCCATGGTAGCCCAGGAAAGTTGGGATAGGAGGGAAGCAACGGGTGGGGTTGTTGCAGGGGCACCCCCTATAATGGCATGCAGCTAATAATTTCTGCGGGATCTGACACAGAGTGGTTGTGGTCTCTGGTTCTCTGATACATTGGTTCTCTAGCACACTTGCCCCATATTCTAGGCAGGACTGACTATTTTTAGATAAACCATAAAGGAGGGATTGACTCGGGGAGTCATTCCCATTTTTGTCTTTGCGTCCCCGGCTGACCTCAGCGAAGGCCAGCCAGGAGCACCCATGACAGCAGCAGACGGTACAGAACGACTGATAACCGTCATCTCATCACCAATTTACAATGGCACAGCAGATGGTACAGAACGACTGGTAACCATCTCTGCTACCTTGCAATGGCAAATGAATGCTGCTGTGTAGCACTGCAGTACCGCCTCTGTCAGCGGCATCCAGTAGACATACGGTGACAGTGACAAAAGGCAAAACGGGCTCCATGGTTGTCATGCTATGGCGTCTGCCAGGGCAATCCAGGGAAAAAGAGCGCAAAATGATTGTCTGCTGTTGCTTTCACAGAGGAAGGAATGAGTGACGACATTTATCCAGAATCACCCGTGACACTGTTTTTGCACCATCATGCATTGGGATCTCAACCCAGAATTCCAATGGGTGGAGGAGACTGCGGGAACTATGGGATAGCTACGGATAGCTACCCAGAGTGCAACGCTCCAGAAATCGATGCTAGCCTCGGTACATGGATGCACACCGCCGAATTATTGTGCTTTGTGTGGCCGCGTGCACTAGACTTTATACAATCTGTTTTACAAAACCGGTTTATGTAAAATCGGAATAATCCTGTAGTGTAGACATACCCTTTGTCCTGCCTCAATGCAGGGGACTGGACTAGATGACCTATTAAGGTCCCTTCCAGTGCTCCATGTCTATGATTTACTAGCTTACCTTTTCTTCCTCCATAGAGCTTAATTTTCCTAATAAAACCCAAGAGTAATTTTAGAAAAAGAGAGTGTGCATATACCACAGACTGGCTGACTCTTTAAGGCAAGCTGGGCCCATGACCAGGCAGCTATCCCCTAGATGAATGAGATGAGGACTTACAATGATTGACCTGAGATGCAAGGGAATCAAAGAGATGGCTACATAAACAAGGCTGGAACTTAGTCTGGAGAGAAACTCCAGGAATGGGAGGGTGGAAAAGACTGGGAAGAGGCCCTGGAGAAAAAGCTCTACCCAAATGAAAATTGCAAACCCCTTCGGGAAGAAGAAAGGCCTGAGGAAGGAATTACATGTAAATTAACCTGATCCCCAAGAGGTGGCAGGTAAGAAAAAGGCTGTATTCTAGGAAGGGACAAACTCTGAAGAACCTGGTGATCAGCTGGGACTGACAAAAGTAAATAAATCCCAACTGAAGAACTGTTTCAAACATAAATGTCTCTATGGTCATTGTTAAGGGACATCAGGGGGTATAGTCCTAGTGGGAGGTTGTGGGTCCATATCTTGAATCCCTCCATTCATCCACAGCACATAAATATATACATTTTGTACAGTACATCCTCTATTGCAAAATTGTATTTATATTGATATGTTGTGTATTGCATTTGTCTGATGATTCATTAAAGATAGTTTGAAAAAGAGAGCTCATAAGGAAGTACTGGACAGTGAACAATGACGGGTGCAGGAAGCAGCAATAGGATTTCCTCATAGACCACTATCGCTGAACTGGAAAGAGAGTGAGAATCCCTGTTCCCGACTTCACTGAATAGAGTGACTGCAACTGTGCCTAATCTTTACATGGACTGCAATAAGGAAGAACAAGGACAAATTCCTTGCGCCCTGTCTGCCTCACTACCTGAATGAAGGCCAGGCACATGCTAGCCCTTCATTTAAAAGTTAAAAACCTTATATACAGTAGTAGGTAAAGGTTTTTTTTTCTTGTTTTTGTCTTTTCAATAAGTCCATAGCTGCTTTTAAAAATATATTGTTGAGGAAAAAAAAATTATGATTGAAAAACAAAAGAGCTTTATGAAAGTGGCATCACAAGGATACTGAATTACAGGCAGAATCCAGCTGTTAGGGTCAATTATTAAAATGGATATTTTTCCATAAAAATCAGGAAATGAAAGATCAAGAGCTGCAATTCGAAAGTGGGAAAAGATCAGATCAAAGATGAGTAGTGCAGCAAAACCCAAGTAAAAGATGAAACAGTTGATGAATTGGTCACGGAATATCAATTGTTTTTATAAATGTATTCATCACCAAATTTCTAGAAAAAGAAAATACTCATCAAAAGCTGCTGGAAACACTTCCAAAGTATATAATTGCCATAGTCACACAAAATACAGTGTGAACATATTTCAAAGGTGAAGAGGTACAGTAAACAATGGACAGTCTATCAGCACAGCTGTGCATATGGATGTGATTTTATATTGGGTAGTGTCATAAAATGCTACTGTAATGTTATATAAAAACAAATGTTATCTTATTATGGTTATGAAAGAACCAAAAGGGAAGTCAAAACACTTTTACAGATATTTCAGAAAACACAAATCTTTTCCTGATAGATAATCATTTGCTAACAGAATACACCAACTTAGATGTCATTGCAGGGTTGTGAGATTTTGTCTATTTTTTATGACCTTTAGATAACTAGAATGGCCAACTTCATTCATTTATGCCAGGAAAATAAAACAGCTGTCCTCTAAATACTCGTGAACAACAGACAATATGACCCTATGAATAATAAACAGTGTAGTAAACTCATCAAGGTTGATTCTTCACTGCCTGGCCTTTCATAAAGCCATATATACCTGCGCAAGCTGCATGTAAAATATCACCAGTCTGAACTAGTCACATTTTACCCTATTTTGGAAACATATAAGTGACTATGCAAGGGGCAGAGCAATGAAGAATCAGCCTCATCATGTTTAATGGCAAAAATAGTCACAAATCATTTTGTGCTAATCAACCAGCTCCGCTCCTCATCCAATGCATTCACTGACTGGAGGCTCATAATTCACTATGAATAGTTAATGTCAAAGTCAATTCCTTAAAGGGTTTTTTAAAAAGAAAATATGTCTCACTGGATAAGATAAGCAGTGACTGACCTACAGGAAAACAATTGATCCAAGTTTCTATAGTCATTCTACCACCAATAAACATTTTGCAGTTTTTGAAGATGACGTGCACATAATTTTTTTTTTAATATTAAATTTAGCTTTGGGGCATTACTACTTTGAAAGCAATCCAAATATTGCGTTTATACTGGAAGATCTAAATGAGGTAGAGTCAGCTGTGAATATAATTCAAAACAATAACTCTGGAAAACCATTCCCTTTGGTTATAGCCTCATAGGCTATTGTGTCAATGGAAATGTCAAATCAATCAAAGAAAAAAATGAGAGCAATTTCTGTCTGAAAGAACGGAGCTATCAAACTGATCAACTAGACAGAGAGTACAAAACCAGAAATATCTTAGCTGATACGGACAACATTCAATTTATCTGAGAGTAACATTTAACTTTTAAAGGACTTTCGCTGGTGTCTTCATTGGTAAGTCTTGAACAACTAAATTAATCCTGCATAAAATTGAAATAAGAGATCATTTGTCTAATGGCATTGTTCCATACTGTTTGGGACCAGCCAAGGAGTGAATTAAGACTAAGTTCTAGAAATGTTACACAGCAGCAATATTGAACTAATGCATGGTAAGTAGGTTTTTCCTACTGTGTCTGTGTTTAGAAAAGGCTGATAAAAATTTTGTGTTGATTATTTAACAATTAATAGCACTAGGTAGAGGATAAGCCTATATATGATATTGGATCCTTCTGAGACTGGGGGAAAACAATCCTGCTCATTTTTAAAAGGTGGTTGTCTAATAAAAACAGTTACAGTATTTAAAAAAATCTGTATTTACTACTTTATGGTGGTTTGCATCTCTGTGAGAAGTCCCTGGACTCTGGAGCTCGCTTCCCTCTTTCATTTACCAAAGTCTAGATTATGTGCTTTTCATACTAAACAGTAATTTCCACTTGTTCTCCCAGGCTTTTCCTAGGGAAAGGGCTTATCTTGGAACAGATGTTAGGGTGGATTTTGCTTTGTTTTACAGCTAGGGTGGCATATTCCTGCAAAATACTACAGGGGACAGATTCTTGACCACCTGCTGTATACTGCTCCTGTCATGAAAGTATCCAGAAAGCTGGCACTATCAACTATCTAGGGGACTCCCCTGCTAATCCCTGCAAATAAATACAACCTCTAGCACTGGGCAAGCGAGGGAAGCAGTGGAGAAAAGGAAAAGAGGGAGGAACAATGGTCTTGTGAACAGTGTACTGGGACTCAGGATATCTGCATTCACAGCTCTGACACAAACTTCCTAGTTGACCTTAGGCAAGTAACTTAATCTCTCTGTGCTTGGCTCCATCCTTTCTTTCCCTTAGCTATCTTTTACAGTGCATATGTACAGTTCTAAAGTGCAATAGGGCCCCAATCTTATTTGAGAGACCTTTAAGAGCAGCTGTAAATCAACAACAACAACATGGTCACGAGTGGCAAGCTGCTGCATTCTAGCAGTCCCCAGCTGCCAGAATTGCCCCTTAACCACCACTGTAGCTAGGTGCAAATTAGAGCAGCTGCTGAGCTGCAAATGCTGATATAGATACAGATTTATATCCAGATTTATATATATAGCTGGGGTTGTGAGATGGCTGTTTTAATTTTATATGTGTTTTTGACATTTTGCATATGGTCCAATCCTGCAAGATACTGAGTGCCTCTTGAGAGGTGTTGAGTGTCCTCAACTGTCGCTGAAGGCTTTTCGTATCTCTCAGGAAGGGGTATGATAGTCAGTGAAGGTAGGCTTTCTTAGGATGAACCTAGCTTCAGCAGCCTGTTAAATCAGTGAAGGTGGTGCAATCCTGGGATTATTAATTGATCATTTGATTACTGCTCTTTATCTTCTGACATGCCATTTAGACATCTATTAAGCTAAATTTGGGATCCTGAATTGTGCAGGATAATCACAGAATATCAATGTTGGAAGGGACCTCAGGAGGTCATTTAGTCCAACCTGCTGCTCAAAACAGGACCAATCCAATCCCCAGACAGATTTTTACCCCAGTTCCCTAAATGACCCCCTCAAGGACTGAACTCACAAAGCTGGGTTAGCAGGCTATTCCTCCCCCTGCTAATCACCTTGGTAGCTCACAACATGCTTTTGTAGACCATTGTTCTTGTTACCATTTCTTGTTCATCATCCTATAAAAATCTACTCTCCAAGGCCCACACTTTACAGATTTGGCTCAGAGAGCATCCATCGGTCAAGAATCCTGAAGCATGTTTTGCTTATACATACTAGCTTCATCTTCATATAAACAGTCCTGTGGTCACATCTGTGCCCCCACGGACATGATTAACAAATACATAAGTGTAAGAGAAACTTGTGAGTGCTTTGGATTAAAACCACAGTACATCACAACCTAAAAGTTTAATCTAATACCAACAGGTATTCAAGTCTTAGGGTAATGCGAGTTGAAGAATGTGTTATACACAACCACTGAGACTAGGCCCAGGCTCTTGTTGTATATCTCAGCATTTGGCTCTGTGTACGTGAATGTAAAAAGGTGGTATACTTGTCATTTTGAATATTTCATCGACTGATTCCCCAGGGCTGCATCTGCAGACTCTGTGAGCAGTGCCAGGGCTAACAGGCGGACTGGAAAGGCGACCTCTCCCTCATGGCGTTAGGTGTACATATGGCACCTTTTCAAGGCTAAGGGTATAACTGAAGGTGGCAACATCAATGAACCATCACTTCCGTTGGCTCTGCCACTGCTCAAAACCTGGTTCCACTACTGTCTATGAGTATCACAGTCCCCTAGTGAAGACTTCAGAGCATTCTTTTGAACTGATTCCTGCCAATATCAAAGTAGCACAATGGAAACAAGAATGCTACTGTGATGTTAGAAATCACAATTTTTAACTTTGAAATGAATGAAACAAATGAAATTGCCTTTAGAGAATACAACTTTTTAGTCTCTGGGCTTATTGATACAGGTGAGCGCGGTTTTAAATGTAAGAATGTTGTATTCACTATTTAAAAACATTTGTTCCATGTAGCGATCAGGTCTAAGAAATGCTTAAGTGAAGATGAGAATGTTAAATAAGTAGTCTATGAGTGAGGCTGTTATTTCACCAAATGAATTTTGGAGCTCAGAGTGGCTGCTTTATATCTGTTCTATATAAAAAAAATCAGATTCTTATGAATGAAGGAATATTTTACCATAATCTAGATCAGCTGAGATTCACAGTATAATGCAGTAAAATATAAAGCTTCCCTATGGTTGTTTTAGTACTTTCAAATATTGTTTGCATTTACATTGCATGCAATGTTTTGATTATATTTAGAAATTTCACTATTAAAATTATTAAAACTAAAAGACTAAACTGAGACTAAAAAAAGGTCAAGCAGACAGGAAACATTATTAAATATTGTTTCATCTAAGTTTTAAGATGCAAAATTCTGATCCAAATCCAGATGTCAAAGCCTCAAAATTTGAGGGTGTTTGAAAGAGAGTTTTAGACTTAGCATATCGCAGAGATGTGCACTTTGGATCTGAACATGTTCACATTGCAGTTGTGTTCCTTACACAAAGTTTGAGAGCATTCAGATCCTGAGTTTTGCTTCAGGCCTATCTCAAATGTTTTAGGCTAAAATAACTTTGCTTATTAAAGTTCACAGTTGTCCTGATTATTCTAATACAAACCAAATGGCATTTAATTTGGGAGAAATTGCTTTGGACGTGCAATCTAAAGAGGCGAGAAATGGAAGAGCCTTTCTTTACAAAGTGTTTGGGATGTGGTTAAATTATTTTAGGTTGTTTAACAGGGTAGTGCAAAATCAAATCCTGGGGCAGAGCTAAACAAGCAATGCTAGGTAGCTTAGTCACTTAATCATTTGGTATTCAGTCTGTTGGGTCTGGGCTGTGAAATGGCTTCTGTGGCTTTCATGTGGAAAATTAGAATGTTCTTTAACGGCTGATATGGGAATAAAGAAGTAAATACAAGAAAACTCTTGCAAGCTCTTAATATTAACAGCCCTAAGTAAGTGTAACTAACTGCATTAAGTTATTGATTTATCAGGGCTTGACCAAATAGCACTGTCTTTTGTCCTTTTTCAGAACAAGGACAAAAAAGTACAAAAAAGTTGAATGAGCCAGCTGCTAACTGGGTTACTAATAAATTATACTGACTATCGTTCCAACTGTCTTCCTGAAATGTCCAAGGAGTAATTAATAATAATCTAAAATTGACCAGGGCTCATTAAACCTCGTGATTTAATTATTAAATTTGAAATAAAATATCCTTTCTTGGAAAGTTCTATCATTCTAGAACAGGCCATCCATTTAAAAATTATAAATACAAAATGCAATGTTTTAATGGACTTCATTGCTATGGGAAATCTGATTCATGATTAAAAATAAGATATTTACATTTGACAACTTATTTATCACCATATGTTATAAAAACTGAGGAAAAGTGTTAACTATCTGCATTTATTTGCAACTGCATAAACAGTGTTGGGATCAGGGGTGGCTCCAGGCACCAGCGCAGCAAGCGTGTGCGTGGGGCAGCAAGCCACGAGGGGGCAGTCTGTGAGGTCCGCCGGTCCCATGGTTTTGGTGGTAATTCGGCGGTGGGTATGCTGAAGACGTGGGACCGGTGGACCTCCCGCAGAACAGCAGCTGAATCCGCGTGGGACCGGGACAGAACTCCAGCAGAAACATTACCAAAGGCTGCCTTACTGCCATGCTTGGGGCAGTAAAAAACATAGAGCCACCCCTGGCTGGAATTATATTCATTTGGGAACTAAGTCAGTATCTTTAAGACAGACACAAATGACAGACTTTCACTTCAATCACATGTGGTTATTTTCTACTCTCTGTTAATGCTTATAGCTGATGTGGCCTTGTTCACCAAGAGATATGAGAGTAAGTTCTACATGGGTTGGTCCCATTGGTGCCACAGCATCAATTCTAGTTGGTGATTAAACTTGTGAACCATTTTAAAGGCAGAGCAGTAGGCTAGGATGGAAGTTTTAAGGCTTTTAAATGTAAATCCCAATTGAGAGCTTTGGCAAATTTGAATTCTGATTACCTTTCTCGTCCCCAATTAAGAGAATCAGGTTATGTGCACTTGCTGTAAAATCACTGAAAGCATTTCATTTCCCAACATGGCAGAATCAGTTAACTTGTTGTATGTGATCTCCCCAGATACTGTGTACAATTTGTCCCATTTGAAAAAGTTAATGATAAAACCAAACTATCATCCAGTTTCCTCTTTCTAGCTCACCTACACAGAAGTGGATGCAAGAGCACCAACCGCCATGGGAATTTTTGCTTTCTGGCCAATGACTATATCTACACAAAACATTCACCTGGTTTCAGGTTGCACTGCCAGCCCCAAACATGAAGTGAGTTAGCCAAAGGTTTTCTGTTATTTGTTAATACTTCATGGGATTGGAGGGTGAATTTCAGGTTCATACTAAGATGTGTAGGTGGGCACAATGCCATGTAACAGGCATTGCAATTTTCATGGCATTGCACCTGATATTACATCTTATTACCAACCTGACATTTAATTTAGGTCCTCTGAAAGGTTACTAAATCATTGCAAACTGTTCGTCAAACCCAGCCTAAGTTTTCAGCTCACTTAGATCAGGCAAATACCGGCATTGTGTCCATCTTTTTCCATGCACAACAGATAAACATTTTTCTAAACTTTTTTACAACCAAGGGAGAAAAAGTAGCAAGCAACATGAGTAAAATTGAATGGGTTTACCAGCACAGGATTCTAAAGCTCAAGACATGAGAAAATCTCCCTGCAGACACAGATATCATGATTTCAATTCAGTCTACGCTGAGCTCTCAGTCAAGAAAACATGCTGCTGGTGCACCACAGGGTAGCCAGTTCACTTAGATTTACCTTTGCAACAGAGAATGTCTGTTACCTAGTGATTGCTGTTGAATCTAAAAAAACTAAAATAAAACAGATTTAGCTGTATAGGTATAGCTTAACCAATGAAGTGGTTACACATATTCACAACCTGGCTACTCATTGACTGAATTATTAAGGAGGAATATGGTCTCATCAAGAAAAGATTATTTCTATATTAAAATTTAATCTTTTTAAAAAAATTGAAAAATGGTATCAAAAGGCACCACATCAAAATGATTTAAGGAGAGAAGAATCAATGAGCCACAGGATGTGGGATTAAGGAAGGACAGAACCTTCTTAGCTGGGTGTCCAGTAGTAGAACATCTCTATGCCAATAAAACTGTTCAGTTTTTGCAGCTGCTCCTTCCTCCCTCGTTCACAATGTCTGCAGCCAGGCACACAAGAGAGGAAGGGAGAAATTCAGTCTATGCTGAGCCCAGGAACAAAGCCTGGGAATATTCTGCTGTGGAAAACTGAAGTCTCGGGGCCATTTCCTGCATCTTAGATTATTTTAAAATATTTGAAAAGAAGAACTTAATGTAAAATGGTCACCCGGCATGGTATTGTGTATGCAATACTGTATTATAATGAATTACGAATAGCAATATCTCCAGTCTCTCGTGCTTATTGCAATGATATAACAAATTCACAGAGTCAATCTCAACAATAAGTTTAATAAAGAATCCCAAACAAAGCATATTATCTCTTGTGACTCCCGCCGGGTGACTCCCATTCCTTCCTCCCATCCACAGGTCCTCCAAAGACCCTTCATAACACCGATCATGCCCCATAATACATTTATAATCAAATGTAAATAATATTTTAAGAAATATTTTGGCAGAATTATTCTATAAAACAATAATTTTAAAATGTTCTGTTTCTCTCTTAAATTTAGTCTTCATCTTTCCTCTCACCTCTCTCATTCTATATCTACAACTTCCCCCCCTCGAGGTGTTTTTATCTTGTTGGATTTTCTTTTCCACTCTTACTCTTCCTAAATCTCTCAAATCCACCCATCCCTCTGCTCCTTATCTCTCATTCTGTGTCCTCATTCTACTTTACCTAATCCCTCTCTTGGTTTCTCATGACACCATCCACACTCACCATTGGATACTTCAGCTCTACCTATCTGAGCTACCTCAATTACCACAAAATCTGAACATCTCATTCTTTTAATGCATCTATCCTCCCAACATCCGAATAAGGTAGAGGAGTGTTATCTCCGTTTTACAGATGGGGAATGGAAGCACAGATGCCTAAGTGACTGCCCAAGGTCACACAGGAAATGGTAGAACAGAGTATCCTCTGTCCCAGGCTAGCACCATAAGCAGCAGCCAGTACTTCCCTCGCCCGCGCCACTTCCAGCACCCCTATTGGCCTGGAGCAGCGAACTGTGGCCAGTGGGAGCCATGATCAGCCAAACTTGGGGATGGGGCAGGTAAACAAACCAGCCAGGCCCACCAGGGGCTTTCCCTACACAAGCGGCACCCCAAGTTTGGGAAACACTGCCCTAAAGGGTAGGCAAGAGACCAGGGCCTCCCATTCCTTTGTTCTGTTTCATCTTCTCCTCCTTCTGAGTTAGATCCCTCTCATTGTGTCTAGAGGCTATACAGGTAGCTCATTGGAAGAGGCAGCTCATCTGCAAGAAGCCAGACAATGGCCTGGAAGGCACTTATGGCAGTTCTATTATTGGAGGGGTGTGTTCTGTGAGTTGGTGCTGTGTGCATGTACAACAGGAGTTATCCCCCAAAAGAGCCTAGCTGTGGGAGGAAATGACTGCCCTTCTTCAGAGCTCATAGCTGCTGTAGGGGGGAAAGACTGTGGAACCCTTCAACTTGAAGGCTCCTTAACTGAGAGTCAGGACTATAACCCAGATTGCTTAATCCTTAATCCACTGCCTCTACTACATGACAGTCTTTCATAGTCCTGTTCTATGTACAAAACACTCATATGATTTAGATAAAGGCATAGGGCTTACACTTATAAAGTTTGTGGACGATGCCAAGCTGGGAAGGGTTGGAAGTGCTTTGGAGGATAGGATTAAAATTGAAAATGATCTGGAGAAATGGTCTGAAGTAAATAGGATGAAATTCAATAAGGACAAATGCACAGTACTCCACTTAGGAAGGACTACTCAGTTGCACACATACAAATTGTGAAATGACTGCCTAGGAAGGAGTATTGCAGAAAAGGATCTAGGTTTCTAGTGCATTACAAGCTAAATATGAGTCAATAGTGTAACACTGTTGCAAAAAAGCAAACATCATTCTGGGATGTATTAGCAAGAGTGTTGTAAGAAAGACACAAGAAGAAATTCTTCCACTCTACTTTGCACTGATTAGGCCTCAACTGGATTACTGTGTCAAGTTATGGGTGCCACTTTTCAGGAAGTATGTGGACACATTTGGAAAGTCCAAAGAAGAGCAACAAAAATGATAAAAGGTCTAGAAAACATGACCTATGAAGGAAGATTGAAAAAAATTAGGGCTGTTTAGTCCGGAGGAGAGAAGATTGAGGAGGGACATAACAGTTTTCAAGTACATAAAAGTTTGTTATTAGGAGAAGGGAGAACAATTGTCCTCAACCTCTGAGGATAGGACAAGATGCAATGGGCTTAAATTGCAGCAAGGGCTGTTTTGGTTGGATATGAAGCAAAACTTCCTAACTGTCAGAGTGGTTAAGCACTGGAATAAATTGCCTAAGGAGGTTGTGGAATCTCCATCATTAGAGACTTTTAAGAGCACATTAGACAAACACCTGTCAGGAATGGTCTAGATAAGGGGTCCCCAACACAGTGCCGTGGGCACCATGGCACTTGCCGGGGCATCTAAGTGCACCCGCATACTGGCCGGCAGACAAGCATCTGCCGAAATGCCACCGACAAGCCACATCATCCAGAGGTGTCGCCGCCGAAATACCGCCAATTTTCGGTGGTATTTCGGCAGCAACACCTCTGGATGATGCTACTTCTCATCGTCAGCGCCTATTGACATTGCCGCTTGTCGGCGGAATTTCAGTGGATGCTTGTCCGCCACCATGGTCCTCCGTGGCTCATTGTCTGGCGCCCGCTAGATGAAAAAGGTTGGAGACCACTGGTCTAGATAATACTTAGTCCTGCCATGAGCGCTGGGGATTGATTAGATGACCTCTTGAGGTCCCTTTCTGTCCTACAATTCTAAGATTCTATATGGTACCATTCTGACCTTTACAAGTGCTCTAATGAACCTTAGAAAAAGAATTCTCCATGAAAAGGGTATGTTAGACATTTCATCATGGCTTTACAATTATCTCTATCTGTGAGTAGTACAGCTGTGTGAACTTATCTTAGCAAGCTGAAACTAACATTTCACCTATAACATGGTATGATTTTTTGGCTCCCAAGGGCAGCGTTATATTGGGGTAGAGGTGTACTTTAAACTAGCTTCTCTACTCCATGGAAAAAACAAAATGATGTACGTCCACACAGAACAAATGTGACCTCAGTTTGTAAGCTCTTAAAGGCTTATCCACAGTAAACTGCATGGAACGTGATTAATCTCCCTCAGAAAGATGTTGAGCTGAGCTGACCCCGCTGGGTATAGGACCTATGGTTGCAGGGACAGAAAACAAGGAAGGACATCACCAACAGCTGTTTCACAGAAAGAACAAGAATATGTAAGTCCATTGATACTACTTATTATAATTCCATGCACAAATCTACATTAAAGGAATATTTAGTTTGCATGCTTAAGCATTCAAGTATCAGGAAACAACAAAGTTAAGGTAGCATGCATAACCTTAACTTTGCAAGCTTCTTAGTCATTTTTACTGGTATTAGTCAAATATTACTGTTTTATTCACAACACTATAGCTGGCTGAATGCCATTCATCAAATCAAGTATTTTGAAATAATGATAATATTTGACAGCATCTTTATTTGATTTTTTAAAATATAATCAGCTATCTCTGATTAAAATATAGACTTCAATTACATGATCACAGGCTATTTTTCAAAACAAAGTATGCATTATTTTTGACAACTTTGGACATACAGGCAGAACTTTTTTTCATTTTACTTTAATATATACACTAATTTCAGTGTCATAACTCACCACTATCCTTTTACTGACAGACTTGTTAATGTTTTTCTTCTAAGTTATGCATTTTAATAATTTGGGCCCAAATTTTACAAAGACTTATACATGTGCTTAAAGTGACACTTTATGAGTCATCCTATTGAAGTCAATGGAGCTGCTGACAGTACATTAAGTTAAGCACATACCTAAGACTTTGATGGATCAGCGTCTTAGACAAAACCCATCTGCTATACAATTTTTTTTCCAAACAGTAGTGGAGTCCTCTTTGGTGGCATGGAGGGAATGAAACAAACAGTTAACAATGAAGTTAACATAGCCAGCTACATGTGGAATCATCTGAACAGCCTTCCTTAAATTCTGGGATTGAGCAGCAAGCTAACTCTTCTGCCCATATACAGACTTTTTGGGTCATATTCTAGCTGATGAAAATCTACATAGTGCCATTACAGCTAATGGAGCTATGTCAATTTACAGCCACTAAAGATCTGGCCTTCTTATATGCAATTCGGGAGGATGAAGTAGTTAACTAAAAAGCTAACTTAGCTGTTAAATGTAGGTGATCCACATGTGTCAGAATACGTCAGTAACAAAGTGAATATACAACACAGAGTAATATGTGACAAACTTAAAAAATAATAACAGCACAAACAAAACCATAATTGGGCAAAGATCAATCCTGGAAAGTTTCAGACCAAAACGCAAAAGTTTCAGGTTTTTTGAATACCTGAAGACATGGGGTTAAATTTGGAACGCTCACGCAACCTTACTTATACCAGTTGCTTCCTCCCCTGCTGTAATAATCCTTTTTTCTCTCTTACTTTGACTTTCCTCCTTCAACTATCAGTTCCAAACTTTTCCACAGCAGCATAGCAGAGGGGCTTTGCTAGGATGAGATGGGGCATATAGGTGGTATCACCTGCTGCAAAACTTTTAATAATTATTGGTCTAGATCCTTTAACATTTTGGGTTGTTAAAAGAGAAGGAACAAAAAGCACTCCAGCAGAGTTTCAGTAATAAAACTGTTATCTTGGGCTGGCAAAAAGGACTGACACTCTGCTGTTTATCTGGAGATTTGCTTTTGATGGATGTCACCTAAATGACACTGGTAGCTGCATGACTATCCTAGTACAGCAACCAGACTTGAACAAGAACCTACAGAGCATGTGAGACTAAGCCCCATCGGAACACCCATGGTCAACTTTCTCTCTTTTGATTTTTCCTTTTTCATTATGTTTGACATTTCTGAGCACGAGCTCTGTTCCAGACTATTAGCCTATGGCAGTGGGCTGGTGATGTGAGATTTCACTGAGAAAACAGAACAGATTTTTTTTTTAAATATGAAATTACAGACTTATGTTGGTAACTGATCTCCAAGTGTCTTTCTGTGAAGCTGGGAAATGAACTTAGTGACAATCCTGCCTAGACTCAGCACATCTAAACCAAAAATCTTTCTCTGCCATCAATTTATTTCATATTAACTACTTTGAGGATAAAGTTAATTTCCTATCATTGCAATGTGATTAAGTGAGACAGACAGTGGCAAATGTACCAATGCCTGGACATTATTAAATCTGGAAGGAATAAAGTAAAAATATTAGATCAATACTAGATCTCTTGTTAATTTAGGAAAAATATATATAAACTAAAAGCTCATAAAACACTAATTTGCACTTGGAATATCTTTTGAAAATGTGAGGATTTCCCCGAGGAGGAGGGAAAAGGTATTATTTATCAGAAGACCTCACACTTTCCTCTCTTCTGTTATGCTGGCAGCTTTCTCCTGGAACAACATAAATCTATAAAAAGACACTCGATACTCTTCAAGGCATAATGTTTAAAAATTGCTTGTGATTTTGTGACAAAATACTATACTCTGCCTTTTGTTGGCAGTGAAATCAGTAACAAATATACAGCCCACACTGCAATACTCTAAAAAACAGAAGTACGTAGATAATGCTTAGAATAAGATGAGGAGATGTAGTGGTTCTGAACATTGCCTGATCATTTCCTCCCACATGGTTGCAGCAGTTCCAGAGCCCAGGTGGCTTGAAGCCATTCTTCAGAAACGAGACAGGAAGGGTTGATATTTTGTTTTTAATTGCAAGTCTGATGCAAACCATAACCCCCTATAGATATAGGCCTGGATCTGTTTAAGTGAACAAAACAGGGTCTTGTTCACCAGAGTTTAGTTCTCTGTTAAATAGCTTTTTGCAGCTCCATCATTTACATATAGACTAGTAATAACTATTGCTTTGAGTAACTTAACAACATTGACTGAAATAAAAAAAACCCACACACATGATGCAGGATAATCAAAGACATAATTAACTCAGAAGGAAGGTAAAGTCATGAGATGATTTATATTGATTCTAAGCAACAGAAGTATTTCCCAAGATGACAAGTATAGTCTTGTTCTGTGCAATAGAGACAGATTATTTAATCCACCATTAGCTATGCATTTTAGAATATCTGTGCTTAATAGCATGCAAAAGCTCTTGTGAGCATAACTATTTCTAAGTAGAGTTTGCAAAGAGAATTATCTGTATGAAAGAGAAAAATAGCAGTATGTTGAGATTTAGTGTTACTTGCTTCTGCAGAAGTATGAAGGCTCTTTTATCTGCAGTTAAACTATGATAAAAACTAAAAAAGTATTGTGTTTTCCCCACACATAAAGAACAATGATATACTTAGACTCTGGCATTTTAGATTTAGGGGAAAAAATAAAACAACTCAGAACAAAAAGAAAGGTGCATGTCTCAGGTTGCATTTGAACTCCTAACTGAATGCAAAATCCAAAGAGCAGACAGATTTAAATGTGCAGTTCATAAAAACAAATTCACAACACTTGTATGTCTATACACACCAAGAAAGTAAATGGAGTGTCACATAGAGATATTGAGCCCTTTGCCATCTTAAAATACAGCTCAGGGTCATCACAATCTAGTGGCTATTCCATAGTTTATGTCAAAGTCATTTCACAATCTCTGTCCAGTTCGAAATGGACAGAAGTTAAATAAAACCACCAGTCTCAACTGGCACTAGCTAGAGCTCTTGTTGGCAGTCTCAGCAGACAGGCAAAGGACTGATTGTGTCTGGAAACTGAATTATCCTGATACCCATGGAGCTAGTCCCTCCAGTTCAGGGCTGAGCCGTGGTGAATGAGCATCCAGGGAAACCTGTATTACAGCTGCCTGGTCTGTACTTGCTTTGTGGATATACATAGAGCCCTTCTGTCTCAATCAAGAACCTTTAACTACAAGGAAAATCATTAATGTGTCTATATATTTTCAAAGATAGGATGAGGAGCCTGAGGAAGGAGTAATTCTAACAACTGCTAATTTCACTACATAGAGATATTGTGAAACACTGTGCACCCCAAAGAGCTTACCACATAAGTTTCCAATCCCACAAGCATTTATGGACAGGAAACAAAAGACAGGAAACAAAGAATGGGGCGAGGGAAGAGAGAAAGCAGATAAGCAAAGTTAGATGACTAGTTCCACATTTAAGAAAGATGTAAACTAATATATACCCTCGCCAGCCCCCCTGCTTAGCTTGTGCTAATTCCCTTAGCACTTTTTTTTTTAAATTTCCACTGCTGTCCCCTTTACCACATCATTCTTGCCACGTGTTCATGGTCCAGCCCTCCCTTCCTGAACAGTGCCCTCCTTCCCCGCCTCTCAACTCCCTGTCTCCTATTCCCATCATAGTCTTTGAACTGGCTGGGACAAGGTTACTACCTGGAGGAAGAAAAGCAAAATGTAACAAGCACCCTACGGTACTGCCCTGGGGTGTGTAGAAGGGACCATATTACTATATTGCTCTGTCCCCAAATCCTCTGACTAGTTCTAGCTGCTTTTCCTGTATGGAAAGGAGTCCCTCTGGCAAGGCACAGGGTTTGACAGAGGCCAGGGCATTCACAGTCTCCTGGACTCTGAGTGGATCCAGGGGTGGAAATGGTCCCTCTGATTTGGCACTCCTACTCCTTTTGTTATTACTGGACACATTCATTTGGTTGGCAGGGGTCTGACACGACCTTGCACAAACTGACAGAGTGATAGTCCTTCCTTCCCCAAAGACAGCAACTGAATTCTGAGGACCTTATTGATCAGAATGTCATTAGATCTCAGGAGACCATCACAGCTAACAGCAGGTTTGCCTACCAACAATGTGCCTTCGTGATATATCATTTTTAGGCACAAGAGGGGCTGCCTAATAATGAGGAAAGTTGATGGGGAGTTGAGGAGAGTAGCTTCTATTAAAAAAAATGCAAGTCTAATAATAAAAGTTGACTTAACCTGGAGCTGCCTAACTAGAGTGACAGCAATTAAAGGGCACCTGGCACAATTATCCAGCAGTACCTGACCTATACAGCAAATCCTAATAGGGCACAGATGACCTAAGTTGTTTGTTAATTTTACTTCTGGATTGATGTTTGGATGGTGAAGGAAGGTTAATTAGGCAGTCAGACACATTAGTTTGAGTATAGTTGTGTCTGTGCTACAGCTGGCCTATTAGCAATGTGCAAGCACACTGTTCAGTGTGTCTGTTCCTCAGATTTCTGAGCCAATACATGGCATATAAAAGCTGATAATTTGTCTGCTGTCATAGTGCACTGAGAGGTGGATATACAATTCTGGCTGTACAAAGAATGCCGAGAAAAATCCTAATCCTGAGAGGTGGTATGCACCCACAACTCCTGGGGATCCAGAACCAATGCCAGTTCTGTGGGCTCAGTATGTTCAGATTTAAAGCAAGCATGGCAGGCTAAGAGAAATGCTTGCAAATACTGTACATCTTCTTTGGTATCAGGTATGCATCCTAATGAGCCATGGAATGCCATGCCATGTGTGACAGGGGGAGAGGATGCACTATATCTGTTTTGCAAAACCTCATCAGTAAGGTTTTGTTTTACATAATCAAAACCACTGTTGGTTTGGATCCAAGACTGTTTCTTTCTCAAATTTACCTAACAGTGAAGTCTGCATTTGGCCATTCTCTATGTCCGGTTCAGTATGTATACATAGGTTAATGGCGAGATCCACTGTACCCAATGGTCACATTAATATGATCTGTGGGGATATGTTGCCATGTCTGACACCAAATGCAACTTATCACAGTGAAAGTGACAAAACTTCATCCCCTTTGGGCAAAAAGTCTCAAAATAATTTTTAATTAATTTGCATCAGTCAGAAATTCACTATTTTAGCAAAGAGGTTTCATCGCCTCTCAGGCCATAATGATAATTTTGCATCTTCAAAAATAATTTTTAAGTTTCACAGAAAAAAATTGAAAAAATTTTTTCCTTTTCATAAACCTGATTTGTGGGGCAACACACTGGTCTCTTCTGTGACCTTGTCTTCCAAATTCCTTCCCTCATGGTTATTTTGTTATTCACTTGTTGCAAATTGACTAATTCTCTCTGGGGCAGAGACTGCCTATATATTGCTTGCAAATGCTTAGTACGTGCTAAGTATAATGTAGGCCAGAAATAATAAATAAAAGGGATGAGATTTTTTGGGTGCTATTAGGATTTTTTACATTTGTACAAAAAGGTATTAAAAAAAAGATATCTAAACCATGGGCTTTCCAGAGTAATGCAATTCTGGATGTCACTACAAGGCATAACAACTCTTTGGAGCGTCTCACACAATGCTGAAGAATGCTGCTGCTTCTTCATTGTCAGATTGCCTCATCACCAATATTGTCCTTTTCAGGATTTTCATTCCCATCAGCAAGACATTCTTGAAGATGGAATGCCTGGAACAGATCATATTCTGGCTGTTTCTACATTGCTTCCTCAAACTTTCTCAGTCTTTGTTTCATCTTAAGCAGGGGTGTCCAACCTGAGCCTGAGAAGGAGCCAGAATTTACCAATATACATTGCCAAAGAGCCACAGTAACATATCAGCAGCCTCCCATCAACTCCCACCCCACTGCTCCAAGTGCCTCCTGCTCACCAGCAACCCCGCAAACAGCGCCTCCCCTCCTTCCCCATACCTACTGATCAGCAGTTTTGTGGCATGCGGGAGGCTCTGGGGGATGGGGAAGGGGAGGAGTGAGGGCATGGCAGGCTCAGAGGAGCGGATAGGAAGGGGTGGAGTGGGGGCATGGCCTGTGGCAGAGCAAGAGGTTGAGCAGTGAGCACCCCCCAGGCACATTGGAAACTTGGCATCTGTAGCTCCAGCCCAGGAGTCGGTGCCTATACAAGGAGCTACATATTAACTTCTGAAGAGCCGCATGTGGCTCTGGAGCCATCAGCTGGCCACCCCGATCTTAAGCAATATCCCCACCCATCACTAAATTAGAAATGTTCTGCATTTATAAACATCTTGTAAGTTTGAATTAAACTGCCAATGTGGGCCAAATTTTGAAAAGTGGAGTTGGAAAACCATGTTTGCAACCTTTTGTGAAAGCAATTCTCCAAATACGTCAATTTGTATATGTAATGTGTGTACAAAATGGTTAGTTATAAGCCTGACTTCCTGATCTACGCATGATGATGTTTGCATGCACAAATTGACTTGCACATAAAAACAGTGTCTACAATTTTCAAGGCTAGACTGAAGCCCATTTGAATATTTGGCTCTCGGTATCATAAAGAATAGGTTGTTTCCTTTAACATTTTGCAGAAAATAGATATTTTGATTGTTTCAACTGTATCATGGGTTTCGTTTCCCTTGATAGATTTTCCAGGGTCAGTTTTCAAGTTAGTCTGACTAAAATGTTACCTAGATCTACAAATATACAAAAAGGTACTTTATTTCTTCCCCTCCCAGGATTCAGGAAGAAAGGCAACAACAATTTACCCTCTGTTTCCAGCATTATAGCCTGTGCATCTCTCATTTTTTTCTTTCATTTTAAGAAGAGCTTAACTGCCATTCCCTGTCGGTAGTAATGTACAGTTAGTTCTTTGACAAGGATGTTGTGGGGGTATAGTTCAAGTAGTCAGTCAGCTCTTCAGGGACCATGACTTTGTGGTTACATTTGCTTTAGATACATGTGAAATTAAACATTACACAGTGTTTCACATCTTCATCATACTCCTTCAAAGTTAATGTACCAACATTGCTATTTTGTACTGCAAAGTATGTGAGAGACACGATTTATCATTAACTTTACATGCTATTCATAGTCCATTTGCTAGACGTTTTGCCCTGCAGTTTTCTGTGTTTAATATTTTAGCACCGGGATACAAAACGCTGCATTAATCATTATTGACCAGAATTTGCAATTGTTTTGTTTTATTCTTCAGGGAGAGCAGTAGCATCTATAGCACAGATTCCAGAGGGGTAGCCGTGTTAGTCTGCATCAGCAAAAACAACGAGGTGTCCTGGTGGCGTCTTAGAGACTAACAAATTTATTTGGGCATAAGCTTTTGTGGGCTAGAACCCACTTTATCAGATGCATGGAGTGAAAAGTACTGTAGGCTGGTATAAATATACAGCACATGAAGAGATGGGAGTTGCCTTACCAAGTGCAGGAGTCAGTGCTAACGAGGCCAGTTCAATTTGCTATACCATTTTAAAAATAAGATCAGGATTGGCATAGCACTTACCTCACTTACCTCATAATTCCAACATTCTCAACCTGTAACTCTCCTAAAATACACTAGTTTACATTGTTTCAGTATTCCTTTAATGATGATATTTAAGCCACTGTTAAAGTTTCCCACACTGCAAAGTACTTACTTTGTTTAGAAAACTATAAAAGAAATTTGATTGCACTGAAGAGGTCATAAAATCATTGGGTAGCTGATATTGGAGTTAAATGAGCAACTTTTAAATAATCACTAGGTCCTGGGGATGTATATTTCCTTGTGGTACAAATACTTACTTTTAATATTATAGGCTAGAATGAGGAAACAGTACTTAAGGTAAAAACTACTAAAGACTAGAGATGAGTTAAAGTCTATAGAGCTAGATTTTGAACACCCCAGAGTTCAGGGATGTTTGGATCAGCAGTTTGTTTCAGTTCCATCTCTGCTAAAAACTGTCTATAAGGTAACAAATACTGCATGATGGCAAACTGAATATATGCATGTCTTAATATGTATTTTTGCTTTTTACTACCTAAGTCCTTTGTACTAAATAATAAGAAATAGTGCACATACAAATGACATTAAGGGCATGGATTTTTAATAGGTTGACCATATTTTCCCAAATGGAAAACAGAACACCCCTTAGGCTAGCCTGAGCCTGCCTCACCCATCCCACATGGGGCCAGCCCAAGCCATCCCTGTCTCCTGCAGGGGGCCAGCCTGAGGTCCCCCTCCCCACTGTCACCCAGGGTGGCCTGACACCCTTTCCAAGCACCCACCCATGACTGCCCTACCGCTCCACACATGCAGAGCTGGTCGAGTCCCCCCGCTGCTTGCCCGCACATGGGGCTGATCCTCTGAGCCTCTCTGCAGCCCACCCACAACCCCCCCTCCCCACTGTTGTCCCCTTGCCCTATGCCGTGCACGGGGCTGGTCTGAGTCCTGCCTCCTGCCTGCATGGGCCAGCCTGATGTCCTCTTCCCCACTGGTGCTAGGGGGCTGGCCTGAGCCCCCCTGTTGCCTCCCCACCCCACACATGGGGCTGGTCCAAGCCCTCCATGCACAGTGCTGGTCTTCCAAGCCCCACTCCTCACCACCCACAAGCGAGACTGGTCCTCTGACTCCCGTCGTCCGCCTTCCCCCTGCAGTCCTCTGACCCCCAGTCTGAGCCCACCCTTCCTCCTTGTGCACGGGGCTGGTCCTCTGAGTCCCCTGACACCTGCCTGCATGCAGGGCTGGTGGTCTGAGGAGTACCCAGGCATGGGGCCACCCAAGGCCCCTTTCTTCCCACAGTATGCATGGCAGGCTGGCTGGCCCACGCTGCTCTTCCTAGCTCTCTCTCCAGTGCAGGGCTGGCACTGCCTTTCCCCCCTTCCCCAGCATGTTCCTCTGCATCCTGCTAGGAGTCTCACTGCACTTTTTTGACAAAACTGAGTATTTGTCCAGTTGGGACAGAGCCTAAAAAAGGGACCGTCCCAGCCAAACCGGAATATATGATATGGTCACCCTCATTTTAAACCAATACCAGCAAAGAAATTCAGAGGATAAACTTGCTAGCTCAGCTTACAGCAATGCACGTGGTCCTCAGACAGGTGGACCCAGAGAAGTATGTGAATTTAGGAACTGTGAGTCTAATCCTGCAGTTGAGGGGTTTCAAGATTGGACCCCAGTACAAAAATAATGACAAAGATTTACTAGAAGTGGCTTTGGAGACTGAGGTCAGTTATAGTGTTCACACTTTTAGTTTAATTTCCTCTTTTATAAAGTATACAAGTGCTCCCAGCATTACATAAGTCACCTCAATGACAACCAACCCTCCCCTCCCAAAAAAAGCAACCACCACACACATAACCTGCTCCTCCCAAAAACATTTTTCTTCCTGTTACAATACTGAAATTTTCCATATAGCCAGTTTCATGGAGATGGACATTTTAATTTTCTGATTTCTCAAATTTCTCCCAAATTGTCATCTCTTCATTTTAATTATTTGCCAGACACACCTCAGGGCAGATCAGAGCTTTGTCACTTATTTCACCCACTCCTAATTCTTAGTGTTCTCATGACATGCCTAACACTCTTATTTATCAAAGCCCCTTTCAAATCAGTATTTTAAGTATCTCAAGTCACAGAGAATTTTCTTTTTATTAAAGACATTCTGAAAAAGAAATATTCTGCTTAATAAACCTGGCAGCAAGGTTTCCATACAGTCCTGATATAATCGGGAGGGGTGGAGGGGTGGTGTTGTTTTTTAATGACTTAATGGATTAAAAACATTCCCCAAACTAGAACCAGTCTTATGCAAGACCCAAGAAACCAGATGAAGTCATGAATTTGCAGCTGGCTGAGTTATTCATCGGGAAGCTGAGTCCAGCTGCAGTTGCTATTTTTTCTGTTATGTGGGATTGGCCATGGGGTGCAACAAAGGGGCTTTGATATTGGAAGGTGGAGTTTCTATAGCAAAACTCTGAAGTAAATCTCACTTCTATGGAAAACCACTGTAGTTTGTATACGTACATACTAAATACAAAATACTGTCTTAATACAAAGTTACATTTGCCAGTTAAAATCCACAAAAAGTTAAGCAATGCAAAAACTAAATTTATTGTTATTATTATTAACTTGGCTCCATTTCACGTAGTATGTATTTTATGGCATATAATTAAAGACATGAACAGGAGAATAGAAAAATTATAACCAATTTATTTTAGAAACCTCTAAAAATGATCTTAAAAAGCTTTCCTACAAGTTCTAAAGTGAAATTTTTAAAGTCCAGTAATGCATGTTCTGGTAGGGCTAGAAATAAATAGTTTATATATATATATAAAAAGACTTGCAGAGCTTTCCAGAGGTAAAACGAAAGCATCCCTACACCTTGTGAGCATGAGATACTGGATTTTCAACCTGTCTCTTTCACCAGACTGAATTTTGTCCATACTGAACCTCAAAAGAATTTAATCTACGGAGGAAATTCTATGCTTAAGGCAATGGGGTGGCGGGTGAGGAGAGAAAGATTATTGTGGCAGGTTGAATTTAACAGCAGAAGCCTAAAATTCTGAAAGCCTGAAAGTAGACTTAAGGTACTAGAAACAACTTTTATGGCAGTGGTCCCCAAACTGTGGTGTGCACATCCCTCCAACCCCAAAGGAGAAGCAGAGGAACATTCGGGGGGGATGAGGGAGCATTATGGGGCCCAGGCCAGCCACCACAGGGGGCGGGGAGGAAGTGCTATCCAGCCCCTCTTTGCCTCAGCCTCAGCCCCAGCTTCTGCTCCCAGCTGTGGCTCTGCTTCTAGCTGCAGCCGCAGCCACAGCTCTGGGCTGTGGCCTCAACCATGGCCTCACTCCCGACCATGGCAACTTCCCTCATCTAATTCCTAAAGCATACTTTTTAGAAAAATACCCAATCTTGACTTAAAAATGGTTGGTGATGGAGACTCCACAACCACCCTGGGTAAATTGTTCCAGTGGTTAATTACCCTCACTGTTATAAATTTACACCTTATTTCCACTCTGAATTTGTCTAGCTTTAACTGCCAGCCATTGGATAGTGTTATACCTTTCCTCATGAGACGGAAGAGCCCTTATCAAATGTTTGCTCCCAGTAGGCACTTATACACTAATCAAGTCATCCCTTAACCTTCTCTTTGTTCAACTAAATAGATTGAACTCCTTGAGTCTATCACTATAAGGCAGGTTTTCTAATCCAGTGATACTCAGACTGAGGCTTGCGAGCCGCACTTGGCTCTTTAATGTGCCTCCTGGGGCTCTTTGCAGCACATGATAGTAAAACACAGATTGATTAATAATTAAATCACACGAAGTTATTAACCAATCAGGATGCTTCCACTATGTTATTAACCAATTGTAGTTGATAAAAAAATACTTGGTCAGTCATTTTGCTGTGAGAATTTTTATAAAAAATTATATATAAATATTTATATACCCCCGTCCCCCCCCCACACGTATACATATACACACACAAAATATTTCCCCTGTGGCTCTTTTGGGTAAAGTTGATTGCTAATTTGGTTCCTGAACCACTGAGATCTGAGTATCACTGCTTTAATCATTCTTGCGGCTCTTTGCTAAACCCTCTCCAATTTTTCAATATCCGTCTTGAATTGTTGAAACCAGAACTGGACACAGTATTCCAGCAGTGGTTGTACTAGTGCCAAATAGAGGTAATATAACCTCTCTACTCCTACTTGAGAGTCCCCTCTTTATGCATCCAAGGATCACATTAGCCCTTTTGGCCAAAGAACTGCACTAATAGGTCATTTTCAACTGATTATTCACCACGACTCGTAAGCTTTTTTTTCAGTCACTGCTTCCCAGGATAGAGTCCTTCCATCCAATACGTATAGCTTACATTCTTTGTTCCCAGATGTATACATTTACATTTAGCTGCATTAAAATGCGTATTGTTTGCTTGCATCCAGTTTACCAAGTAATCCGGATCGCTCTGTGTTAGTGATCTGCCCTCTTCAGTATTTACCACTCCTCCATTTTCCTGTCATCTGCAAGCTTTCAGTGATTTTATGATTTTTTTCTAGGTCATTGATATAAAATATTAAATAGCACAGAGCCAAGAACCAATGTCCGCAGGACCCCACCGGAAACATAATCACTTGATGAAAATTCCCCATTTACAATTACATTTTGAGACCCATCAATCAGTCATCTTTTAATCCATTTAATGTGTGCCATATTAATTTTATATCATTCTAGTTTAGTTTTTTAATCAAAATGTCATGCGGTACCATGTCAAATGCCATACAGAAGTGTAAGCATATTACAGTAACACTAGCCATCAAAAACTTACAATCTTGTTAAAAAAAATATCAAGTTAGTTTGTCAGAATCTATTTTCCACAAAACCATGTTGTTGACATTAAATTATACCACCCTATTTTAATTCTTTAATTCAGCTGTTCCATTATCTTGCTTTAAGCAAGATAATGCCTGATGTCAAACTGATAGGCCTATAGTTATCCAGGTCATCCTGCTTACTCTTTTTAAACTTTGGCACAGCATTAGCTCTCTTCCAGTCTTCTGGAGCTTCCCCAATATTCCAAACCTTACTGAAAATCATACTAACAGTCCACTGATGACCTCAGATAGGTCTTTTAAAACACTTGGATGCAAGTTATCTGGATCTGTTGATTTTAAAATGTCTAACTTTAGTAGCTGTTATTTAACATCCTCTGAGATACAAATGAAATGGAAAAGGTGTTATCATATGATGTGACTGCATCATCTGTTTTTCCGCAAATACAGAACAGAAATATTTATTAAACACACCTGCCTTTTCTGCATTATTACAGATAATTTTACTATTTTCATCTACTAATGGACCATTGTCAGAATTCTTTCCCCCCCTATATATCCCAAAAGCTCCTTCTTTTTGTTCTTAACTCTGCTGGCCATCAATGTCTCCTTGGGTCCCATTGCTTCTCTTATCTATTTTCTACAATTCCTACCTTCTGATTTATATTCATTACTATTAACTTCCTCATATATATATACACATACATATACATACATACACATACCTATACATACATAATGCCTTTACTTCCCCTCTAAACAGGTTGGTTTTATAACCAATACACCTCCTTCCTTGATTATAGGATTATGACATTTTAGGCATCTAGTAAAAAGTATTCTTAAACAATTCCCATTCACTGGCTTCACTGATGCCAGGAATTCACTACAAATATTAAAGCCAGATGGGACCAGGTGGCATGATTCAGGTGGGCCCGATCCGGTGCTGGGCAAGTGTGCTTGCCTTCCTTAGGGAATAGGGGCAGACGCATGCCTATTCCCCACTCCCCCCAACTCAAGTCCGCATGTCTGGGCTTAGCTGTGGGGTAGAGTGGCCCCAGAGTTCATAGGCTCACCCTTCTTGGTTGGAGTAACACAGCCTAGTAGCTGGAGCTCAAACAATGTACTCCTACTGTCAGGGCAGTGCAGCCCAATAGTCAGAATCCATGCAAATATTCCTCCCACTTGGGATAATGTGGTTTAGCAGCTGGAGTCCATGAAACACACCCCTACTGTTAAGGCAGCGCAGCCCAATGGTTGGAGTTTATGCAAACACCCTGCTCGTTCAGGGTAGTACAGCCTAGCGGCTGGAGTCTATGAAACATACCCCTACTGTCAGGGAAGTGTGGCCCAATGGCCAGAGTTCATGTGGCTCACCCGTCTCCACCGGTCCCTACCCAGGGCCCTAGTAGCGCGGGAACGACCAGCTATTAGTTCAGTGGGGAGTCCCACTGAAACACGCCAAGCTTCCCTTGGTGGGAGATACCACTCTGACATCACCGTGGGTCACTTCCTACCACAGTCTCAGGTGCTGTAGTCCAGGAGGCATTGGGATCTCTTAGTTCCCCAGCACCACTGCTCCCTGAGGCTCCATGGGCTGCTGGGGTCTGAGGTTGTGGTCCGCATCTCCGCTCCCCTCTGGCACAGGCTGGAGGCTGTCTGCAGCAGGAGCTCCTGGCACACATCCTTCCCCGCAAGTATCTTCCCCTGACTGAGCTGAGCTGCTGTCTTTTATGCTGGTACACCTGGAGCATGCCCAGTAGGGACAAGGGGGCTTGGCTTCCTCAGCCCAAAAAGTGGCGTTAATCCCTTCCCGTCTGGTGCAGGGTGAGTGCATCCCATCACAGACCATTATTATCCCCTCCTCCCAGTAAGACCTCCT
The DNA here is from genome assembly GCF_025201925.1 of Gopherus flavomarginatus. Lineage (NCBI taxonomy): Eukaryota > Metazoa > Chordata > Testudines > Testudinidae > Gopherus > Gopherus flavomarginatus. The sequence goes on along the minus strand of NC_066623.1, from coordinate 88,973,987 downwards.
ACATAAACAGAGGCCATAAAATTTCATCCAGTAATTTCTGCATCTAGCACTTAATATGACTCAGGCACAACCAGAACCATGTTTATATTGCATTATTTGTTACAGAGAACACATGATTGGTTTGCCATGACATAAACATTTTATCCACTGGAGATAGCTGCACTACTCAATAGTGGCAAAATCATAAATGTTTACACAGGTCATCCCACATTGCCCATAAAACCCTTAAACAACAGTATCATGCATCCTGTACATGCCACTTATACTATAGAAAAATTCTTGTAAAGTCTGTACAAATTTTAAAAAAATGTGTTTGGATTATATTCTCCATCCCTTTGCCTGTAAAGCCAGGTAATTTACCAGGAGTCCAACTGTACAGCACTTTAAGGGATCCATAAAACCCTAATATTGACCTAAAATATTGCTTTTATATGTACGTATATCATGATTTAGAAGTTTACTATCTTAGTAGCTACCCACGTTAGAAGTAGGTTACTGGATCCATCGGAAAGCTTGGAATCTCCCCTTCCCAGTTATAAAGTCTCCATTTGTAGTCCGGCAAAGCCATTATCAGCATTAAAGTCATGACATCTTTATGCCTTGAAAAGCTGTTACTGGACTGATTTTCCCCCACCTTGCTCTGAGCAGATATAATTTGGGACAAAATTCTACATTCAGTAGAAGGAGGAAGCACCTCCTTGGAAGGTTAATTTCTTTTTTATTTTTTAATGGCAGCTGTGTGAATGTGCTCATAGGTTTGGAATGCTGGAGTATGTCCTGGGGGAGAAGAATTAGTGGGCAGAGGGCAGATGAAACAGTCCAAAGTGCATAATAAATTAATTTATCACATGCTTGCACAATTTATTACATGCCTCTGCATTTCATCATGTTTATCATCACTACAGATGTGCTATGTATATACATAATGTATATACAGTTACACACATTGGACCCAATCCTGCTCTCATTGAAATCAATGATCAAACTCTCAGTGCACCCACAACTGTATGTGTGTATACCACACATGGCACATACCACTGGCAATGGCAAGGATGAGCAGCTCCGGCTGCCCCTCGGCCCATTCAGGTTTGGCCCCGCTGGTCCTCTGTCATGACAGCCAGGTGCCAGGGCCAAATCTGAGAGAGTGGCACTGCAACCTGGTGCATGGGGGTCTCAGTGCCGCTCACATTTGGCCCCCTGACCTCCATATAACAGGTTGCAATGTCATTCATTCAGTTTTGGACCTGCTGCCCTCCCTTTTCCCCCTTTCATGATGAAGGACCATCAGGGCCAAACCTCAATAGACAATGGAGTGGCCACCACCACTTCTGCTTGCTGCTGCTGTGGATTTATTTCCTCCATGCGGGGTCACCTCAGGGGACTGCCCACCCCGACCCCATTTCCAGCAACCTGTGTCCCCTCTCAGGTATGGGGAGTGACGTTGCCCCTGGGCGGCTGAGCTGGAAGGTGGGGACTGAGCATGGTGCAGACTTGGTGGGTGAGGGGCTGAGGACTGCCACGGAGATGGCTTCACAGTGATTGACCGTGTATACCCTGCAAACTCTCATGAATCCTGATTTGTCCAATTTTAAACACGCTGAATGAATTTCAATGATTTTTGAAAGCAAGCTTGTTTCTGGGATGACACATTGGGTGATAATGTTCACTGTCAAAACCTTCAAAAATAGAGGTAGACAACGGGCTATTAATGAGTACTAGTAGGTATGCTATAATAGTACACACAATATATAACCAAGTTACTTTATGCTTTGATTAAAGAGAGGCAGGAGAATTCAAATTCAAATTTTAACTTCTTTCAGGGTTTTATTACACCAACCTTAGAGTTTTATTGGACCTCAAATTAGAATGTTTGTCTTTTGTATGCCATAAAATACCAAAGCCAGTAGTTTAATATTTCTGTATCTCTTTTCATAAATCTGTTACCACTGTCTTACTGTGGCAATCCTTATTACTACAGAACAATCGGTTCTCATTTTTCTCTTAAAATCATTGTTTCTAACAATGAATGAGGAAAACAACATGATTTCCATGTGGCAGGAAGTCTGGATTGCTGTAGCACACACTAGAATTCTGATCACATAATGTAACTGTCTGATACTTTAAATACACAAAGATTGACTATATGGCATGGTAAGGAGATGATGTGGCCTGGTGCAAGGCTAGAGATATCTTTGCTTGGTACTAGCTCTGTAAAATCAAATCTTGCCAGCCCTGCCATGCTTGAAAATTTCAGCCTCCATGATCCTCAAGGGGAATAACTGTGGTCTTCAGATTGGCAGAATTCTTGCATTTAAAAAAACCAAACAATTCTGAATCCTAATATAAATCAAGAAGCCTGGATAAATTGATTGGAGTGGAACTGCAGCCAGATGGTGACAGTAAGAAGAAGAGAAGGGATTTCAATTGGCAGTTAATGTGATCAAAACACTGCAGAGTGACAATAGGGGAAATTGTTGGATGGGAGATTGTTTTTCAATGGTGTCAGAAGCTGAATATGGCCAATATAAGTCTCTGGAAGTGCAAGTGAACTTCTTTCACTGCTCTTACTATATACCGCTTCCCATAGCAAACTAATTTAGGAGTTCACATTTATTCAGGAATTATCTTCTCCTTTGTATAGTGGGCACCACTAAAATCCAACATATACTGTTCATGTATTGCAATATTTGTTGTATTTCCCACTAGAGATATAAGAAATACAGAGGTAAAAATCAAGTAACACACCTTGCTAAATGCTGATCTTTCTAATAGCCTCTGCTGTACAACAAATGTTTTCTTCAAATAAATACTATTACAAAATAGTTTTCTTTCCAGGAGCACTGTCCCTCTTGGCTCTCCCTGATAAAGAATAAGCCATTGGGAGGTGTCAAAAGGCCAGCTCTCCTTATCAAGTATGATTTAAAATTACCTATTTCTCCATCTCCTCATTAGCTCTCTGAGATTTTTAACTCTGTCTTGGTTCCTTCTTATAAGCTGCTGGCACATGGCATCAGCAATTAGCGAGAAAAATTCTGTGACACACTGTCTCTCTCCTTCAGTCCTTATTAGTTTTATAGTGTGTTTCTCTTCTTCTCTAACTAGAGTGGCTATAAGATGATGGCCAACCATAGAATTCCCGCTTGTCTTTGTCTGCTTCAGATGAAGACAGCAACACATAGTAGAAGTTAAGCAGGCTAATTAACTCAGAGGCTGTTATAGTTATACCTCCAAGTTTATTTTCTTCCTACAGGGTTTTATTTATTTATTTTGAGAAGTGCAAATTCAGGTGAGGGTGGAGGAGACAGGCAGGGATGTAAGTTTCCACTTATGTGCTACAGTGGCTCAAAATTTGACAAGGGTGCTGCAACGCTATTTATATGGTGGGGTTATGGGAGCTGCATTCCAGATATATTATGTTAACCTGTTAAATTACAGATGGAGGGTGTGAATTGTATTTCAGTCGCCCAAACAAGGTGTCATAAACAGATAGCTAAGGGTTAATGTTCTTTTACCTGAAACATCTGACCAGAGGACCAATCAGGAAACAAGACTTTTTCAAATCTGGGTGGAGGGAAGTTTTGGGTGTGAGTTCTTTGTTCTTTGTCTTGGGTCTGACCCTCTCGGCTCTGATAGTGATTTTTCTATCTCCTGGCTTTCTAATCTTCTCTTTCCAAGTTGTAAGTACAAGGATAGTAAGACAATAGGTTTATATTGTTTTCTTTTGTATTTACATGTGTGTAGTTGCTGGAATGTTTTAAATTGTATTCTTTTTGGATAAGGCTGTTTATTCATTTTTTTCCTTTAAGTAATTGACCCTGTATATTGTCACCTTGATACAGAGCCTATTTTTAATATCCTTTTTCTTTCTTTTTATATAAAGCTTTCTTTTTAAGACCTGTTGGAGTTTTTCTTTAGTGGGGACTCCAGGGAATTGAGTCTGCAGCTCACCAGGGAATTGGTGGGAGGAAGAAGTCAGGGGGAAAAATCTCTTTGTGTTAGATTTACTAAGCCTGACTTTGCATACCCTCTGGGTGAGGGGGAGAGAGATTAGATCTCTCGGTACTTGTGTTTCCAGGACTTGAAACAGGGAGGGTAGAATCCCTTTGTTTAGATTCACGGAGCTTGCTTCTGTATATCTCTCCAGGAACCCAGGGAGGGAACACCTGGAGGGGAGGAGGGGGAAGGGAAATGGTTTATTGCCCTTTGTTGTGAGACTCAAGGAATCTGAGTCTTGGGGTCCCCCAGGGAAGGTTTTGGGGAGACCACAGTGAGCTAGGCACTGTATAATTCCTGGCTGGTGGCAGCGATACCAGGTCCAAGCTGGTAACTAAGCTTGGAGGTTTTAATGCTAACACCCATATTTTGGACGCTAAGGTCCAGATCTGGGAAAAAATGTTATGACACAAGGCACGGAATTGTATCCAAAATAAACAACATGAATGAGCAGAAACTGTTTCTATACAAAGCAGCACTGGGTCCTGCAAACTATTATGCAAGACTGTGGCTGCTTTCTGATCTATTACTTTGTTATGTTAATAGCCTGAAGTGATGTTTGGTATCAGTTGTGTTACCGAAAAAAAAAATGTCCTTAAATATATTTTGGGCACAAATATGTTCTAACCAGATCCCCGCTAAGGTAAAATTCACAATGTAGATGAGACCTTATTTCACCTAAATTCCATTAGTAAAAATTAGTCTTTCAAAGTTAAGGGATAACTCAAGTTTACTCCACTGGATAAAATGTTCCCATCTAAGTTTAACTATCTGCTTGAGGTAACAAAGAATGCAAAATGTCAATGCACAAGCAGGTAACTTCTTTACAGTCAAGACAAAGAAGGCTCTAAAAAAAATCACATGTAGACATATTGTCGTCTACTGGAGTGGAATTTTTCTAGAAAGGCTGTCTTTTACTCCTTTGCCTTTCACTACAGACATCTTTGCCTGCTCCATTACCATTGTCTGGCACTTCAGAGATCTGACTACTAATAGCATAAGCAGGAGATTCAGCTTCAGAAGAAGAAACAGTTTCAGACTGATTTTTTAAGAATGTGAGTCATTTATGTTTCTTTACATTCTAGCTTGTTTTACATTTAGCCATAATGGCAATAGCACCATTGTCAATCTGTTCTGAATGCATCCTTGTTAGGAGACTGTTGAGATACTAAATGACTGTGAATATCGAAGCAAGGCCATATTTTGTATTCCAATAATCACTTCATCTTCCTTCCTCTCTAACAGAAAGCCACGAGGTCACTAACTTCCTCTGCAGGAATCTTAAAAGCAAGTGAGTTATTGCTGTAGGAACACAGCTGTTGCAAGAAGTTTAGTGCCCTCTCTGTTTGAGGAGGACTGGATAAACTGAGTCTCTTAGGGTTTTTTAAATACACTCAAACAACAAAAGATTTGCAAACTATAAATGTTGCAAGTCTGTGTGAGTTATCAGCAGTTAGACTTAAACCTGGGACTTCAGGGTCTTAAAGCATGAACTTCTGACTGACCTAAAGGATGTGGCCCTGTTAGCCAAGGTTAAGCACTTTCACCAACCTCAATCTGTAGCCCTAGGTCCATTAGAGAGAGCCAGACCACCACACTGAGAAGCTTTATAGGTATAACTTAGATAATAGTTTTATTTCAAGGTCTGAGAGACACAGACAAGGTTTTTGTCTTAAGGCTAAAAGACCAAAAACATCAAGACACTTGATCATGGCCTTGGATAAGCCAAGAGACTACTCACACTTGATCTTAGCTCACAGAGTGCCGAGAGGGCCAATATGCCACAGGTTTTAGGTTCAAGACTAGTGTATGAATTTTTCTTCCCAAAATAAAAAAAAATACTGCTACATATCCCAATATTTTTGTAACAGATATGTGTTTGCTAGTGAAGGTCATTTATATTATTGCATGCTTGTTATGTAAGCATACAACCACATCTATTTCCTTTTAGGAATATATAGGTGGTCTATAAAAGCAAGTAGGAAAAAGAATAAATTTTCCTAAATATTTCATGCCTTACAGCACATATGACCAATGCCACAGATCACTCAAACTATCATGATGAACATGAAAGCCTGGATTATATTCTACCTATACAGAATCATAGAACTGGGAGGGACCTCAAGAGATCTTCTAGTCCAGTCCCCTGTACTCAAGGCAGGACTAAGTATTGTCTTAATCATCTCTGACGAGTGTTTGTCTAACCTGCTCCTAAAATTTTCCAGTGCTGGAGATTTAATGACCTCCCTAGGCAATTTATTCCAATGCTTAACCACTCTGACAGTTAGGAAGTTTTTCCTATTGTCCCACCTAAACCTCCCTTGCTGCAATTTAAGGCCATTGCATCTTGTCCTATTGTCAGAGGTTAAGCAGAACAATTTTTCTCCTCCTCCTTGTAACAACCTTTTATGTACTTGAAAACTGTTATGTCCCCACTTCTCAGTCTTTTCTTCTCCAGACTAAACAAACCCAGTGTTTTCAATCTTCCCTCACAGGTCATGTTTGCTAGACCTCTAATCATTTTTGTTGCTCTTCTTTGGACTTTCTCCAATTTGACCACATCTTTCCTGAAATGTAGCACGCACAACTAGACACAATAATCCAGTTGAGGCCTAATCAGTGCAGAGTAGAGCAGAAGGTTTACTTCTTGTGTCTTGCTTACAACATTCTTGCTAATATATCCCAGAATGATATTTGATTTTTTTTGCAACAGTGTTATACTGTTGAGGCATGTTTAGCTTATGATGCACTATGACCCTGAGATCCCTTTCTGTAGTACTCATTCCTAGGCATTTTGTATGTGTGCAACTGATTATTCCTTCCTAAGTGGAGTATTTTGCATTTGACTTATTGAATTTCATCCTATATACTGGACCATTTGTCCAGATCGTTTTGAATTTTAATCCTATCCTCCAAAGCACTTGCAACCCTTCCCAGTTTGGTATCATCCACAAACTCTATAAGTGTACTCTCTATGCTACTATCTAAATCATTGATGAAGATATTGAACAGAACCATACCCCAAACTGATCCCTGTGGGACCCCACTTGTTATATATTTTCTTACCATGTAGTAGACATCAAGTTATCACTGAATTTACCTAGCACATATGCTTATACTAATGTTCTTGGGATTTTTTTCCATGGCTGAATTTTGTCATAAGTAATCTAATAATTTTTTTAACTTTTATTAGCTCTCATAGCTTGGTTAAGGTGGACTGCTACTGATAGGGATAGTGTCCTCTCCTTCCTGCATTTATCCCATCTATATTTTAAAATTTGGGACTAGGAATTGCGGAAATAAGTCATCTACTAATCTCAAACCTACAACCACTGACTTTTTGGCATTTTAGTAATTAGCGATAGACAAAACAGCCTAAGGGGCGGGGATGGAATTTTAATATTTAGCCAACTTCTATTAAAGATTAAGTTGACTCAGTATATACCTATTACAGTGCAACATGATGAACTAACTGCTTTTGGCTGTGGTGCTGAACAATAATTTTCTTAAATAGAAATTTCTGGTTAGAATTGTGTATGTTGATCATATTAATCTTGCTGGTGTGGTTTCCCCGTAAACAAAAGCACAATAATTAACATGATAGCCCATTAGCAAGGGCTTAGAATAAAACTACAAGAGAGTTAATATCACCTCAAGAGGTGGCAATAATGAGTCATTGCCATGAGTAAGAGAAATAAAATCATTTTAGTCAACTACTCAATTTCTCAAACTTCAGGGCAATGACTCACTCATTCACAAATCAGATATAAAACCCCATACTTGATGGGTAGACTGCATATGCTGTTATGTGAAGGTCACCAATGATCAGTGTTTAAAATGAATAAAAGGCAGAGGGAATGAGAGAAACAGTTCTTCTGATGGGTTCAGATTAAAAAAAAAAAGAAAAGAAAAAAGAAAAAGCATACCAGTTTAGACATTAAAAAAAGCAGGACGTTTGTTTCTGCAGCAGTGCTTTCAAGCCTAGTATTATTTTGTTGAATAGACTCCTTTTAAAAAAAACCCAAGAGTTGAAAAAAACTTGGAGTTATTTCAGTAAATTGAGTTCTGTATATCAAAGTTCTCAAACATGGAGGCAGGCAGATTTTTATACAAATCATTTCTAACCAAATAGACTAATATGAGAGTCTCTTGCCTGAAATCCAACAATATTCCATGGATAGATGGAATCTCTTTCATCCCAGATTCAGGAATTCTGATAAACAGTAACTCTGATATGCTGACTGCCCAGCCTAGACCTGACAAGGATACCAGTTGTGCAGATAATCATCTCATAGGACATGAAACATTATTAATTCCCCCTAAAAAAATTCAATAGAAAGTCAATATCCCCAAACTCCTGGTACTTAGGAGTGACAGGTCTGTTCAAATTAGCTACTCTGAAAAATTATGAGCATTCAGGACCCAACTTTATCTCAGGAAAAATAGAACTCAATAAAAATGTACACATTTTTAAGCTGAAATAGAAGATTTAAATCTATACAGAAAATTTAAAACAATGCTGGATCTATTTGCATAGCAACCTGAATATTCATAATGAATCTAATTGATAAATATTAATTTTGTTTTATGAAGAATTTATGGACATTTTCCTGAATTTGCATAAGAATCTAATATCGTCTTTTTAAAATTCTATCACTGAGGTGTTTGATTTTTTTCTTGAGACAAGATATGCAATCAGAACTGAAGAAGCCAGAAAAAAGATTCGTTCTCTAGATTATAAATGTTATTACCCATGAAATTTTCCAAAGCACTAGAAAATCTATCCATTTGGCAATGTGACTTGAAATCTGGGTTCAATTCCTTGCACTGTCACAGACTTCCAGTGTGATTTTAGGAAAGTCTCCCGCCGTGCGTCAGTGCCCCCATCTGAAAAACGGAGATAGCACGTTCTTTGTCCCACCTTGTCTGTCTTATCTATTTCCACTGTAAAACATTCAGGGAAATGACTGTCCCTTGCTGAGTGTTTGTACAGTGCCTACACATGGGGCCCTGATCTCAAGTAGGCCTCTAGGTGCTACCATCATACAAATGATCAAACACCAAACTGTTGTTATCAAATCACCTCAGAATGCATGGACCTCATAATAAATTACATTATAACACGCAGTTGCATACAAAACAAGTTTCTATTATTTCCTATGTTGGTTGTACAAACAAACAACCATTCCTGTGTTTCTTTTTCACATCAGTGAATACTTCAGAGCCAGATCCTGTAAACCGTTACTCAGGTGAGCAGTTCTGATCACATAGGGCCTAGTCCAAAGTCAGTTGAAATCACTGTGACTCAATGGAATGGCTCTCATTGAGGTCCAACAGATCTAGAAATACAGCCATTAGAGTCAATGGGACTAGTCACACAAGGGAGGGGTACTTTCATGTACTCCACTGTACCAGGTCCTTAGTGCACTATATCATTTCCCAATTGTAAACTACTACGTAATTACAATCCACCAAAACCTTGGTGACAGGGAGTGGATATCCGTCTGTATTGCCCTTCCTCCCCCTGTTGTTCTATGTCCCATAAGCCAGTTGGTTCTCTCCACACAGAAGAGGCTGTATTTCTGCAGTACTCTGTCTATTGTTTGTAAGAAAAAACACTATATAAATGCAAAATATTATCAGTGCTCATCTAGCTTAAGTAAAATCCAAGATTCCACTTTGGAAGCAGCACAGAGAAAAACTAGTTATTAACCTGTTCTGTAACTGATGTTCTTTGAGATGTTTTGCACATGTCCATTCCACTTCAGGTGGGTGTGTGCGCACACCCAGTGCACCAAAGTCAGAAATATTTCCCTTAGTGGTACCTATCGGGGAGGTGTTTGTAGCCTCATGCTGGTACACAAATGCAGAATTAATTTTCAGTTTTGCCAGCATGTACATTTGTCCATTCATTTGTCTGAGAGTAGTCCAAGATATCAGTTCCTCCATATAAGGTACTCTGACGCTGTTGTCTATTGTTCTTTGTGTGGAGTTAACTATTGAACCTAAAGGCTGAAGATAGTTTTACTAGCTCAGAATTCACTACATAAAGACCAGAACTAATTTCTCTCAATTTTGCCTTAATTCTTTGTTATCAGAATAGTGTCTATCAGGATCTTTATTCTGCAGGTAACCCAACACAGTTATTTGATTGGTTTTCTAAAATTAAGAAAATATAGCAGTTCTAAGTGCTTATTACAATATACCATTGGTCATTCTGATTATCTGTACACACACTTTCTTTTCTGAGTTATTATTAAGATGCCCAGTGGAAATATCATCATGCATCTTCTTTAAATATTTCATTTGTTCTCAGATGAAAATCTCTTCTGTTTTCCACAGCGACTACAAAACATATTTACAGTCATTGATATTACAGTATAATACCAATATGAGAACATTACTATAAACACAATATATATGTGCGCACAAACATACATATATGTATGTTTGTGTGTGTATTTGTCTGTATACACACAATGTGTACACGCATTCCCACAACTAATGTAGTGTCTTCTATCACTCCAGGACTGGTCTAAATACTAATTAAAATGAACCTTTTTTCAATAAGAAAAATCAGCCTCTTCAGCTTCAATTGTGCCTGTTTCTGTTATATGTTACTGCGACACCTATATTACTGATGACACCCAGGTGTTCTAAGCAGGTTTAAAGTTTCAAGATAATTGACAGAGAAGCTTGTAAATATGTTATTGGTTTCTTACAACTACTTCATTAAGTAAAGAACTTTGAAAAGTTTCAGATTGAATTTATAAATGTAGAGAGGGAAGATAACCACATACTGCAACGTCAAAGTTTATTCGCCGACATGCACACCCAGAGCTTCCACTGGTTCCAACTGAAGTTGAGTGCCCATATCTGGGAGCAGGTTTTTATACAGAGTTTGTAAGTAAAAGCCTAGAAAGAAACCAAAAGTGACACACACTGACAATTTCAAAGCATATCCTTTCTCTTACTGAAAGCGCACATATTTTCCTTTCTCATTCAATTTTTTAAGTGCACATTGTATGGACATACAGACCTTTGTGCCATAGACAGTATACCGACATTCAACATAATATATTGTGTAGTATTAACACAGGGTAAGAGCTTAAACTGCAGCACAAAAGAGAGGGTGAACAAATATCTGGACCCAGGACTCAGTCACAGACCAGGCTTTCCCACTGCTTTTCCAAACTATATATTTTTTCATTGCCACTACAAAACCAAGAAGTGCAAAATTTCCATTGCTTTCCTTCTTGAATTAAAGTAACTTCTCTTGGATTTAGGACTGCATGATGTTAAGCCTGTTTCATTGTAGAACTGAGGTAAATTATATTTTGTAGTTAATCTGTTTATGAAAAAATGGTTTATACTTATTAGTTTAAATGAATGTTTCTATATTGTGTCTTCAGAGAGCCTGTAGTCTGGGTGGAGGAAAGCAGAATGTACAAGTAGGCTTTATCAGTGCCCCAAGGAAAGGTGACTAGAGCAGGGGTTCTCAAACTGCACTGCAACACGAACCCCTTCTGACAAGAAAAAATACTACATGACCCCAGGAGTTGGGACTGAAGCCTGAGCCTTCCCGAGCCTCACCGCTCCGCATGGGGGGGCAAACCCAAAACCCCACCACCCAAGGCAGGGAACCAAAGCAGAAGCCCAAGGGCTTCAGCCCCAGGCAGGGAGCCTGTAATCTTAGCCCCACCACTCAGGGCTTCAGCCCTTGAGCAGCAGGGCTCAGACTTTGGCATCAGCTTCAAGTCCCAGCAAGTCTAATGCCAGCTCTGGTGGCCTCGTTAAAATTGGATTGTGACCCACTTTGGGATCTTGACCCACAGTTTGAGAACCACTAGACTAGACGATAGCGTAAATAGAAGATAATAATGTGGGCTTCTACTGAAAAAATATAAAGTGGCATGATATATATGTTTGAGTGTACGGAATCAATTTTCACCAATGAAACAGTATTGGAGACTATTTTTCTTTCAGTTCCATGTATAATTCACATTTGTTGTATTTGAAGATGGCTGGCTCTGCCATTAAATCTAGACAGATTATTAGATTACAGATGGGAATACAGAGTCCACATATAACCAGTTTTATTATTTCACTATGCAACCTACCACTAGCTGTAAAATGATACGAATACAGGACATACTAGTACCCCCATAATTACTGCAGTGAGTGAGTTCATTCTATCAGACAATATTAAATTAACTGATGTGGTGATTTCACTTTCAGAAAGATTTTCAGGAGCAGAGCTTCTTATAATGAAATTAATCAAGATGCTATCTTGGGACAGTCTTTTGTAGGGCACTTGCAGTTTCTCCGGCAATCTACTTCTCCTACCTCCATGCTTAAAGTCTGTGACAAACAGAAGAATTCTTCTAGCAGTACTTTGCAAAAGTGAGTTTGCATAATGTAAGCCTACTTGTGGTCAGGGTTCTGTATTTACTCATTTCCCGGAAGAAGAATCAATTTATGATGGCAGGTTTGTCCAAGTCTCCCTGTTTGAGTCACACTCTTTTTCTGGGATGCTCACTCTTACCACTCCTTATGTCACTGACAAGATGTTTGAGATGCATATTTTTGATAAAAGGCAAAATGCCATTTTTGTGTAACTTTCACAAGAAACTTCAGCGTTGACATAACTCAAATAAACTACCTGAAAATGCTAGTTATGCACTTTGTAGATGACAACCATTTAGAGCCTGTCAGTCAGTGAGGAAATTGTTACTTTTTATGTGTAGAACTGCAATTAAATTGTGCTTTTTGTGTTATCAGATGACAAGCTGAACATCCCTAGACCACAACTTTTGGGGCAAGAGAAGAGATAGAACTGCAGGGACAAATTCTGCTCTCAGTTACAGCAGTGTAAATCCAAAGTAGTTGCACTGACATGAATGGAGTTACTCTGAATCTTAATGGCTGCCAGTGAGAATGCAATTTGGTTCCCAAATGCTAAATTCCATCAGAACTCCCCCTTCTCAGTCATTCTAGAATTTTTAGTAACAGATTTTTTTCATGAAACAAAAGGAAAACTGCATCCAGAAGAAATGCTTTTTTTAATGGATTTCTTAATAGCGTGTAATACTTGAACTGTACCTTATACTTTCCCATACATTCATTCCCCCCACCCCACACAGCCATCAGCATGTTGATGCTGCGTCTCTAGTATTTATAGATCCTCCAGTAAATTTATTTTCTTGCATGAAATCAAGTCCAATTGCATTATAGATAAGTTTGCTAAAATTCCAGTTCATATCCAGCTGACATAAAAGAGGATGTTTTTCACAATGCAAGCAACAGACAAAATTACATTTTCTAGGTTTCAGGTCTTCTGTACTATTGCCAAGTTATATAGTATGAATAACACGCAAGTGGTTTGGTTTTATAACAATATGTTTAAAGAAATATTAAGGGTTGAAATTTCAGCATGGATAATGGAAAATGAGATGGGCATCTTTTGCTAATGAAAGCAGATACTGCACATCTACAAGCAGTCCCCTAGATAACAATAAAAATATGCCCTGACATAGTTTTATACCTTAAAATTACCAGTAAATTGTAGTTTAATCATTCTGAATTGTATTTGAAATATCTTTGAACCACTAATTAGATATTGTATCTCAACCCAATACTCTAAAAGTGGCATTAGCAATCAGCTTTACAACTGTCACGCTTTTATATGAAAGACCCAACAAGAAATTATTATAGCGATACACACATACACACACAAACTGTCTAGGGTCCAAAAGTTACTCTTTAAATGCATGCACAGTTCCCATGTCATTTATTTATTCACTTAACAATTGACATTCACTTTAAAGTTTTCTTTGAAAAAGCTGCTGTCTCTTGGACCTTGTTTTGACTTACACTAGTCTTAATCCATATTTGGATGCATTAGTAGGAGCATTATCAGCAGATCCAGGTAAGTGATTATTTCCCTCTATTTGGCACTGGTGAGGCCACACCTGGAGTGTTGCGTCCAGTTTTGGGCCCCCCACTACAGAAAGGATGTGGACAAATTGGAGATAGTCCAGTGGAGGGCAACGAAAATGATTAGGGGGCTGGGAGACATGACTTACAAGAAGAGGATGAGGGAACTGGGCTTATTTAGTCGGCAGAGGAGAAGAGTAAGGGGGGATTTGATAGCAGCCTTCAGCTACCCAAAGGGGGGTTCCAAAGAGGATGGAGCTAGGCTGTTCTCAGTGGTGGCAGAGAACCGAACAAGGAGCAATAGTCTCAAGTTGCAATAGGGGAGGTCTAGGTTGGATATTAGGAAACACTATTTCACTAGAGGGTGGTGAAACACTGGAATGGGTTACCTAGGGAGGTGGTAGAATCTCTATCCTTAGAGATCCTTGACAAAGCCCTGGCTGGGATGACTTAGTTGGTATTGGTCCTGCTTTGAGCAGGGGGTTGGACTAGATGACCAGAGAAAGATGATTAGTGAAGTGCCACAAGGATCAGTGCTGGAACAGCTTTTGTTCATTTTATTTACCACTCACCTGGAAGACTGAACATTAAATTTGCTTATGATGCAAAAGTGAAGGAGGACAATATAATCCAAATATAGTTGGGTATATCAGCATCATAGGCAGATGATAGACATTCAGCACAGGAAAATAAACAAAGGAGGTTACTTTAAGCCACCAGACTTTGATGTGCATACACCATGCACAACTGTACACTATAAATATAATTGTAGATATAACTCTAAACCTACAGTAAAAACTCAGGGACATGTAAAGAGATATTGAGTAACAGAAGATTATTTTTTAGACTTTAAAAGGGACTAGTTTGAGGCCATAATGTTGGCTTCTTTGTATTGTTCTATTGTGAACTATGGGCACCTTGTACAGCACTTGTCTACACCAGGGCTGGAGCACTGTTGTGCTTGGCACTGTACAAAGTTAATGGAAGATGTGGATGCAGGAGGTTATGTTCTGTGCAGATCACATTAGTCACCTTATTAGATATAAAAAAAGATGTAATATAAATAGAAAAAATATAGTATGAGGACAACAAAATTGGCATTCAAAGATCTTAGTTATTCAAAGGTATAGAACAAATAGGCCTGTATTTTATATTAAAAAGAGAAAGGAATTTGGATCCATACAAATAGCACATCTGTGGAGTACAGAGAGCATAGAGGCTACAAGGCTATTTAGTCTATGAAGATTATCTGAATTAAAGAGTACAGGTACAAGTAAAGACAAGACTGGGCAATAAAGGAGTGAATAGCTGGAAGAATTTTAGTTCATGCAAGGTATAAAGTTATACCATAGAAAGTTTTAAATGCTATTTAAAAAATCCTCAAAATGTTTTAAACACTTTTGCATATTCCCAAATCAAGGTGGGCATAGTTATCAATAGTCTTGCTTTGGCAGTTTTCTCATCTATATAAAAAGTTTCATTTCAAATTATATAAATCAGAAGGAGACCAACAGCAAATAATACAATACAATATAGGCATTTATTCATCCTTGGTTTAACTCCGTCTAAGCCCATGGAATTACACTGCTCTACAGCCAAAATGCTTCTGAAATAAATGTAGTCCAACTTTACTAATTCTGGGTCACTGAGAACGAAAATGATGCTTAAAATTATTGATTGGCTCTAGTTTTCAAGATATGCTATTGGGTCAGTATATACGACCCTTGACTTGGGAATGGCGGAGGATAAGTGAGTTATAAAGGGAAGGGATCTCAATTTAAACCAGAAATGACTAAAATACATCTTTGACTGGATCTATGAATAAATCTATGACTGGGTTTGGACAGTACTTGCTTTTTAGGCAAAACAATGAATGATGCAATCTGAAGTTGGTATTGCATCACACATGATATGAATTGCATCATGTTATTCCTAGAAGTCATGGATGATGCAATCATAACGAAGCTTACATCACTCTGCTGAACAAATTGCCCTATATCAGCTCTAGAAATCATACAGTGTCGTGCTCTCTTATTTGTCAGTGTTTGATTTTGCAAAGGGACACATTTCTGTTTAGCCAAAGTGAGCAGAGATGCCTTGTACTTGTGTGAACAGTGCAGATAACTTCTGCTATGTTTGTGGTGAAGTGACTTTTGCATCACAACAGTGCAGTATAACCACTATGGTTAAGAAAGCCTATCACCTTTATTTTGGCTGCAAAATTGTAGATCAGGACAAGAGATGGGCCCCACACATATGCTGCAACACTTGTGCAAGAAATCTTCGCCAGTGGTTGAACAGGAAAAGGAAATCTATGCCTTTTGCAGTGCCAATGATTTGGAGAGAGCCAACAGATCATACCAGCAATTGTTACTTCTGCATGCTGCCTCCAGTTGGGAAAGGTGTGTCAAAGAAGAAAAAGTGGACTGTACATTATCCAAACATTCCATCAGCTATACGCCCAGTACCCCACGGAGAAGGACTGCCGGTTCCTGATGCACCAGAATCATTCTCACTTGAGTCAGACAAGGACGAGGAAGAGGATGAAACTTCTGGTCCTGAACCATCAATATCACAGGACCCACATTTTCTCCCATCCTCCTCCTCTGAACCACATCTCATAACACACGGTGAACTGAATGACCTTGTCAGGGATTTGGAACTACCCAAGAGTAAGGACAAGCTGTTGTGCTCCAGACTACAGCAGTGGAATCTCCTGGCAGGCTATCAGGGCAAATGGAGCCCATCAATGCTTGCAGACTATTGCTGGACAGTGACAAGAGACGCTCCATTTCATGAATACAAGAGACAAGCCAAGAAGCGCTGAGTAGACACTGAATAGGACTAAACTATGTACATAATAGTTTTCTGCCTTTTGTTTCATAATAAATTTTATTTATATAATTCTTTTGCTGATTTTTAAAGTGTTACATAAACAGGACAGGTGAAATATTATCATGTAAAGCAACCAAAAACACATGAAAAGACCTAGGTTTACAATTTATGATTAAAACTCTACTATCTACACAATATACATAGACATAAAATGTAAAAACTTAAATATCTTAGAAACAGTAGCCAATTAGTTGTTTTAATTGTCATATTTGAATTCAGCGCATCAAAATACATAATAAATATCACATTTTATCTCTGAAGCAGATGACTTCTCAAAAATTGTAGACCAGTGTTATGGGCAATATTCAACCCTGATATGTTATTTACTCCAAGAGTCTGTTAAAACATGGATTATTCCCTTACAATGCATGCTCATCAGGGTCAACAGGGGTACAGTGGCTGGTATGTACACTGAAAAATAAAAAGAGCATTCGCTAGCACAGCAGCCAATTAATATGATGAGAATTCCAGGGGTAGTTTAAAGGTTGAGCTTTATACATTTGAAGTGCCTTGTTCAGTTTAGACAGATTAATTAAAACAGCCAGGTACATGTTGTTATCATATTGTATTTACATTAAGATTGCATTAATTTGATAAAATGAGGTACTAATCCTATGAGATGCTAATTAAATGTGAATAAAGACCACAGCAAACTTTTCAGTAAAGCTCAATAGGATGTATTATACTAAATAAAAATGTTGTCAATCACAACACAGACATCTTTTTACTTATAAATACTAAAATAAAACCAATCAACAACCCTACATTCAATCAGACATTATGTGCTAAATACTCAAAAACAGACTAGAACTTGTCATTTTGCTGGACGGATATATGCACTAGATGCACAGCTGTATGCACATGGTAAAAAGTTTTATTGTTTTCCAGTGCTGTTTCAATCATGAAATGCTGTTTGAAGGAATATATATCTGGCAACACAAATTTGTGCAACCAGTTACACAAGCAACCTGATATTTACTGTGCACCGAGATTAGTTTTTGGTTTGGTTTGGTTTTTTTCAGAAAATCTTCAAAGATTTCTTGTGGGCAATTCAGAGATATCCCTCTTCAGCTTTTAGTGAAGAGTGTTTATTCTGGTCTTTTAGGACTGAGCTGCAGAGATTGCTTTCAGGAACCTATGAGTACTATCACAACACAAATAAATGTTAAAAAAAAACCTAACAAAATGCAGTGAATAACTATAGAATTAGCACTTTATTCCACAATTGGTCCTATTCGTGTCTATAGGTAGTACAATATAAGGAAGCGTATCAGAATCTGGCACTTAACAAATCAGTAGCATATTTATTGTGTTGCATTCATACAGTATATACAGAGACACACATCCAATATATACTTTATATTTGGGATGAGTTTAGTGCTCAGGAAAATAAGGGATTGACAGCATTTGCTAGAGCCAAGAATAATGCAGTCAAGACAGTGCAAACTTCCCCATACAGCTCTGCCAATGAATAACAATCCTGACCCACAGCCCTTCTGCTACTCTGGTTCTTGGCCTTTCATGAACAGAGACTGCCAAACCTGCTGAACTGAGCCAAATTGTGTGATGTGAACAAATATCCACTGGGCACTCGGATGGACTTTCAGCATGTTAAATATTATTTATGGCTTAGTAATGGTTACAGCTATGCGAGCTTATAAAATCCCACTTGGCAAGCCATCTCACTCTCTCTTTTTAATTTAAAAAAAGAAAGACCCTCCAACATTTCAAGCCTCAGAGGAGGTTAGGTAAAGGTATTGTTTACTAATGCAGTTTGTTTACAAATGCTTGTTGCTGCTCCACTGTTACATCCAGCTGATGCTCCCATTTGGAAATTCCCCTGAGAGGTTTACACATCAACAGAGAGCTGAATTGGGAAGATTTTACTGGAAAGGAGTGGATGCAGCAGAGTATCTCAAAATACAGATTTCATTTAGACCACAAAGATTCTGCACAGACCTGTCATCTTAAAATTTGTTTGCTTGGTTGCTTCCACTTTGATGGTTCTTTGAAAGGCTCCCTCTCCAGAGCTACAGAGAAACAGTGCAGAAATAGGAATATTTTAAAAGTGACAGGTCTAAAGAGCCTTAGTGCTTTGAATGAAACATTATACGTTTAAGCATGAATTTAGTGCTGTGGGGCCCTCTAATCTAATCTCTCTCAATGAATTCTCTCAAGTCCTAAACTGAGAACAAGCAGGCCCCCTTAAGCAAAGCTCGACTGGGCGTTTGGGCTGCATATAGCATTGGAGTGAGGGCAAAAAACTCCAAGACACATTGGTAATGCTTTAAGTAAAGGTCATATTTTAACATACTTAATTCATGTTGAATAAATAATTAACAGAAATTACTTTTCCCCTCAATATATTTTCCTAAGTTTTTCGGACAATGGCAGGACGCCAGTAGTTTCATGGAGGCAGTTAGATTTGGATAAGTACTTGGCAACTCAGGTGGGTATTTAAACCCTTCTGAGAAGGAAATTTGGCCTAAAATCTTGTGGCAATAAACTACTTCATGAATTTTCTAGTACTTCCTAGCCTCAGCCAGATCCAAAATGATAATGCAAAAGCACACAAAATATTCTACTTTTAAACCTTTTGTATTTTTCTAAAGGCTTGTCCACGTGGCAATTTAGTGCAGCATGGCAAGCTGAGGTGTAAATCTACTGCATACCAGCCTTAGTACACCAATGCACCTATACAACCTGCTACCATGCACTAAAAGTTCCATAGTATACTCTGACCTACTGACATTTCAAACAGCAGGGGGTCAAAGCACACTACAGAACTTCTAGTGCAAGGTAGTAGGTCTACACCAGGGGTCGGCAACCTGTCAGAAGTGGTGTGCCGAGTCTTCATTCATTCACTCTAATACATTAACGTTCTTAGAAGGTCTTTTTCTATAAGTCTATAATATATAACTAAACTATTCTTGTATGTAAGGTAAATAAGGTTTTTAAAATATTTAAGAAGCTTCATTTAAAATTAAATAAAATGCAGAGCCCTCCGGACCAGTGGCCAGGACCCAGGCAGTGTGAGTGCCACTGAAAAACAGTTCGCGTGCCGCCTTCGGCATCCATGCCATAGGTTGCCTACCCCTGGTCTATACCATCTGTTACTACATGGAAAGTTGGTGCACTGTAGATTTACATCCCAGCTTACCGCATACTAGATTGACATGTGAGCAAGCCCTTAACTTCTTTCAAGTTATCACTAAATATTCAGATTCCTTTTATTTAACATAAGAATGGCCATACTGTCCACTAAGCACAGTATCCTGACTTTCGACAGTGGCTGGTGCCAGATGCTTCAGAGGGAATGAACAGAACAGGGCAATTATCTAATGAACCAGCTTCTGTCAGACAGAGGTTTAGGAATGCCCAAAGCATGGGATTGCATCACTGAAAAGGTTCATTTTATCTGGATTTATACAACATGTTGTAGAAGTTTCACTCTTTGAGGCACTATTCCTTCCCTTGTATGCTCCAGAGATGGAGCACCATCTAGCTCTTGGTTTTGATGAGAACTTACATACTATATACTGTTCAGTGCTATGGTTTTGCAATGGAGCATTTGGAAAATGTGACATTTGAATAAAGTTTTGTAATTTGAAAAAACAATAAAATAAAATGACATTTCTTGGCAATGTCATGATTGATAATGATAGTACAGTTTTGCTGTGTGTTATAGGTGGTTTGAGCAGTTGAAATTAAAAAGTGACCTATACAAATATATGATCTTCAAAGGAGAGTGATATTAATGACATTTTATGCAACCATAAGAAGCCTGGTAGGACTTTGAATTTCTTAGGAGTTTTGTAAGATTTTTATTTAATGTTATTGATTGATTGAGAAAGAGAGAATAATAATGTTTATAATTTTGTAGTGTTTCATATGCAATGTTCAGGATTGGAAATGATTGATTTTTTTCCCCGAGGGTAACCTATATGTTATTCTGCAATTATAATCTCTTAGATTTTGCTGTTTGTTTACTATGCTGTTCAGTGTTATCACTTAAGATGCATCACGGTCAAAAAGTCATACTCAGATATCCACTCTCCATACAAATCACTTTGTTATCTAAATTAGGAGTGAATGCTATTGGTTATGGCTCTCTAACTTAAATAGAACACAATACTTTTATGCAGATAGTATGTATTTGTGTACAGAATTATACAAAACCATCTCTTAACAACTACATGGTTAAATATGCATTCTAAAAGGGGCTTAAGATGAGGCAAATTTACTGTTTTTCTTTACAAGTAGGTGGCCAACTGGCATGAAATTTCACATAATTTTAATGCCCTCTGAATTTCTTATGTAGATTATTTGGGTTGGTTTCTCTTCATACATTATTAATAGAGCAGCTTTGAATTTGGTTTCTGGATGAAATTCTTCCTTCATCGTGTGTCCTCAAAACTTGGAACAATGCAACTCTTAAAATAAACAAACAAAATCTTCTAAGAAAAATGTTGGATTTTGGTTCATTTTTTGCTGTTAATTATATAACAACAGGAGAAATTTTAGTGCTAAGCACATTGTTTGATCAAGAGGTACACTTTCCTATTAGATTTTATTCTACAACAGAAAAGGACTAATGCAGTGGTCCCCAACCTTTTTGTCTGGCGGGCGCCAGAAGAAGGACCGTGGCAGCGGTTGAGCATCTGTCGAAATGCCACCAAATTTCGGCAGCGACGTTTCTTGATGACGTCACTTGTCAGTGGCAAGCAGCGTTGCCGCCGAATTTCAGCGGCATTTCGGCGGATGCTCAACCACCAGCCAGGA
Source organism: Gopherus flavomarginatus (assembly GCF_025201925.1). Lineage (NCBI taxonomy): Eukaryota > Metazoa > Chordata > Testudines > Testudinidae > Gopherus > Gopherus flavomarginatus. Next base: position 88,952,381 of record NC_066623.1, on the reverse strand, counting down.
TTTAGATGCTCCTGCGGGTGCCATGGCACCCACGGGCACCGCGTTGGGGACCCCTGAATTAACTGCAGATGCAACAGAAAAGGATATAGCTGCAGATGCAACAGAAAAGGACTAATGTATAGCTGCAGATGCAAGTGATCTTGCTCAGCTGTGGATGGGTAAATGTTTTTCCTTCAGCAGCTAAATTTTTACCCCCACAACTATTAAAACCTTAGCCCCAGTTAAGTGTTTAAAAAAACCCTAGGAAATGAACACACCCACCACAAGCCTAATGCAATGCCACAAAAACAAAGAAATTAAAAGTTAAGCCACCTAGCAATACATACATGCTGTTCCTCCACCCATAAGCACACTCCTCGCCATTACCATAGGTGGTATAAGCCACTGAATCACTGAGGATGCCAGACTTCCATCATTCCCTTTAACTGTTGTGACCAAATGCACTCCTGTATTCACACCCTTCATGCTATTGTAATAATCTTTGTACAAAACATGCCTTGTGATATATCATTTGAAAACAAATAACTCACTTGTTAATAATATTATGGAGTAGTGGGTGTAGCCACATGATATGTAAAGTTATGAACGCAAATTGAAATTATGACTGAAATGTGTTTACCAGAGAAATCTGGGGAAGGGATAAACCTGTTTGTCAAAGACAAAGGACAAGCTAACACCTCTAGCCAGGTGTCAAAGTTGATTGACAATCACCTGTCAAATGGCCAATCTTTAGTAATGAAGGGGGACAAGAACAGATTGTTCTGCGTTTTAGCAAGCAACAACATGGAACCTCTTTCACCACAAGACTCCAGGTCTTCATCCTCACAGCTGGAATGAACTTTATCTAGTGGTAACGCTCAGGAAATGCATTTAAAAGGGTGACAAGTAAAAACACCTCAGGCATATTCTCTATTTTTCACCTAAGAAGACAAGGCATAGAGACCAACTGTGTTTTTCCAGGGGGTGCTCAACCCCAGGCCCTGCTTCCATGCTACCCCTTCCCGCAAGACCCCATCCCTGTCCTGCCTCGTCCCAGTCCCACTCCCACTCCATCCACTCTTCCCGTCGACTCCCGAGTGTGCTCTGCCCTTGCTCTGCCCCTCCCTTCCCACCGCCTCCTGAATGCCGCTAAACAGCTGATCCACGGTGGGCAGCAGGCACTGAGAGGAAGGGGAAGAGCTGATCGGTGAGGCCCCCTGGCAGGCGGGAGGCACCGGGGAAAGAGGGAGGAGCTTATCTATGGGGTCACCAGTGGGTGCTGAACACCCACTATTTTTTCCCCATGGGTTCTCCAGTCCCAGAGGACCCATGGAGTCAACAGCTATGGACAAAGGAACCAGCCTTTTGACTTTAGAAGGGATCCTGACATGAAAATTTGGTTGGCAATATTGCTGGGGACATATGGTACAGATTTTAGCTAAAACTTAACAAACTAGACTTGGTTCAAGGTACTAGAAAACATTTTATCTTTATTTCTGTGTAACCATTTCTGAATTTAATATCTTGTACTCATTTAAAATCTCTCTGTAGTTAAATAAGATTGACTGAAAAAAAATAAAACAAACTAATCCAGGATTATGTTTAAATGGAACAGTTTGGTATCTCCAGTTAAAGTAGGAAACAATTGGATATTGATGCTTCTAGGGGCAATGGACATATAATATCTGAATTGTCCAGGAGAGGGCTGGACACTGCAGAACACGTTTTGGGGAAAATTTGGTACTCTGTGTGTGTTGGTGTCACTCTGTAACCAAGGTTGCTGGAAGCCAGAGTGCAGCTGGTGTGTTGCTGAGAAGCTGCTGGGATCAGAGTTGCTACAGCAGAACCGCATCTGTACACGGACACTCAGGGTTTGAACTGCATGCTGTTTGGCTGTTTGTGAGAGGCCCAAGTTGGGAGCTACAACAGCAGAACATTGTGAGGCAACCAAATTTGCAGGCCAAGTTAGGGTTGCCAGTTTTGGTTGGACATATTTATGGAGGTTTCATCACTGGACATAATCTTTAATTAAAGATTAATCTATAATTGTTGTAGAGTCCAGGACAATCTCAGAGGGTTGGCAACCCTAGGCCAAGCGGTGACACAACCTTTCACTGGTTTGGATTGCACCCCAGAATGCGACAAGAACAGTGAAAGTGAAAGCATGCTAGTGGAAGGAAAAAAGCAAAGAAGAAGAGAAGGAACTATGGGCTACATCCTAACTCTAGGCACTCTGCCACTTGGTGGAATCCAAAGCCTGAGTGAGGCATCCAGGGTCCCAATACTATGCATGAAAAGAGTTAGGTACCTCAGAATGGGATTCATAAAAGCCAGCATGCTGACCAGAGAGCTACCTAAAGTAGCCAATCAGAAGTGCCAAGGAAAGGGTGTGGTGTAATCCCTCTCTGAAAAGGAATTGGGCACCTAACTGCAGAACAGATAGAGCACTTATTTCCACTTGGGATTCAGACCCATGAACCTTCTCCTGGAGGTAAGCACTGGTGGAGACAGGTTGTGCAACTGGGGTGAGATGATGGGTCATTGGTGGTGCCTCCCTATTCAATAAGTGCACAGCCCCTCTGCTGCTGCTGCCTCCGCCTTGCCCCACCTAGGTGCCACTGACCACCTGGAGCAGCACTCACCACCCCAGCACTGCAAACCTAATCCTAGCCTGGCCTAGAGGAGAGTCCCCAAGAAGGCTGTGACTCAAGCATGAGCCCACCCTCCACTCACCTGGCAGCAGCAGCAGCTTCTGTACCACTAGGCTGGGCCCTGCTCCCCACTCCAGGCCTTGTGGCCTGGCACACAGGGGTACAGCACCAATCAGGTTTGGCTCAGCCACCGTCTGTCATGATGGAAGGGCAGCTGGGCCAAATTTGAGTGAATGGCATTGCAACATGGCACATGGGCAGCAGTGCTTCATAACCCTGTGCACCATGTCAAAATGCCTGGAGCAAGGACAACACTATTGGGTGAGTGCAGAGCAGGTCGCTATCCAGCCTCATGTGAAAAGGCACCAGACATACACCTAAAGATCACCAGGGGAGATGATCACTCACCTGGTCCCTTTCTCCTCTCCCCCACATTAGCTCTGACACTGTGCCTAAGCCAGGTCAACCATCTCTCTCAAAAAAATGAGGAAATGGTGGCACTGGTGGTGCTGCTGCTGCCCCCTTGTATCCAATAATCCCAGTGGTGGTAGCTGTCACTGAGCATGTGGGAGACTAGTAGTCAACTCCATAGTCTGCCTGAGAAGAACAGAGACATCAACCTATGTCTCCTACCTTCTAGCTGAGTGCCTTAACCACTGGGCTGTGGAGTATTCTGGGGTGAGTCTCTCAATCTCTCCTGTGGACACTGTATAAACTAATTAAATATTCATTGAGGTGGGGACTGAAGCCTCCCACATCCCAGGAAAATACTCTGATCACTGGTCTATAGGCCATAGAAAAAGATTGAGAATGACTAAAGAGCAATTTAAATTTTTCCAGTAAAAAATGTGAATTCAACTAAATGGCACATTTCTGATTTTGAGAGAAACCAGGCAGGTTTCGAGTGAAATTTTTTTCAAAACCTCTAAATTTTTCACAGAAGTGAAATTCAGTATCCCAGCCAGTGCTAGTAACACCACTGAGCATTTGAAACTACCTCCTCTTATCCATCTTAGTAACTATTAACCAATTTTAAAACAGTCAAGGATACTGCAACTTTGGGGGGAAATATTAAAATCATAGTCTGATTTTATTTATTCCAAGTTTCCATCCAGAATAAAATGTTTATAACCATATTAAAAATGGTTGTAAAAAAATACAGGTTAGAGTGCCTTATTTAGATTTCAGATTATACACCAGTGCTAAATACACAACCTTGAATATGACACCGTAGGATGTAGGATAACATGTAACACAGGTGGTTCTTGACCTATAAACTTTGAATATTCACTTGCCAGATAGCTACTGTACAAGTGTCATATTGCTTTGTTACAGGAAACAATCATCTTCCTTCTATTTCTACTTGGTACTATTTATTAGGTGGGAACACAATTTTTGTATTACACAACTTGGCAACTTTATTGACAGATTTAATTTCTAGTTATCCTTGTTGCAATAGTAAATAAATCTCTCAACTGACAAATGTAGTTTTTTTAATATTTGTCTCTAAAATGACAGATATTTCCTGCACAGCTATTCATTGGCCATTCAACTTTAATTGGCCAATTTCTAGCTTTTTCCCAGTTGGCTATTTTCTCTGGATCAGGTAAGTCTCTTGATATTCAAACTCCTTTTTTGTCAAGTGTCTTCAAGTAGGAAAAAAAAGCATTTCTGAATCTTATACAAGTCATCCCACAAAGCATTTGTGAATCTTATAAAACAGTCTTACAACATCTAACACACAAATATTGACCCATAAAGGTAAAACCTCTTGTGGTTACCCAGTGTGTTTCTACTTTGAATTACCAGGGAATTCACAATGAAATAAGAAGCAAGTATCCTGATGAGCAAACAAGTGTTTCTTCTCATTTTAAGCCCAGAAATAGAAACATACCTTTTAAAACCTACAAAAATATTCAAAGATGTCTAAAGTCAAACCATAAAAGAAAACAAGAGATAAAACAACTCTTGCTCATGTGGCAACATTCTGCAAGGTGGGGACTGTGGGTAAAGGAAACTAATTGCTAGCTCATAATTTAATAAGAAAACTTTTAAAGTTAATTTTTCTAACAAAATTTCTTGAATAGTTTCTAACAAAAGATTTCTACAGGGGTTGCAGAATTGCAAAATACTACTTTGTAGTTTTAATCTTTGTCTACAGCAGTCAAAAGCAGTATAAAATGTATGTCTGGAATAAAGAGGTGAAGTAGAAATAGATTTAATTTTTAATCCAGTGCCAAAATCCATTTGACAACCATTTGGCCTTTGGCCATTCACAGTTGAGTCTGACATGAAGATTTGTCAAACTGGGTTAACATTACTACTACTGTAAACTGTATATGATTTGTATTCTTTATTTGGGGAGTTTGGCAAAGAGACAGAGGAAAGTTCCAGTTAGAGATGCTTGTATTTTGAATTTTAGATGTCATTCACTGGATAGTGCTTTTCTGAGCTAAATTGGATGAAACCCGGATAGTAAACTATCTTTCAGAAGTTACTACAGCAAACAGTAATTATTCAATGAAATTAGATAAATTCTATTTTTTTCTTAAGCAGTTGTCACAGGGAATTTCTAGTTATTTTGGGGTTAATTTTGCTTTGTACATTCTTGCAACATATCTTTGTGACATCTTCATGGATGTTTTGTACTGTATTTGCCACTGGTGGCAAGACACTACAACACATCAATTAGCCATTTCCTTGTTTTAAGACCGGTCTTTTCGTATGAATGTACTATTAATTATTTACTACAGCACAGCTAGTTATCATAGCAGCACTCTCACAACTCTATCTTGTGGGCCAAAAGGGTACCTCCCTGTGGATGAACAAAACAGAGCTGTTTTAAGTAAAGCTGGTCAGAGGGTGGGATTTTCTTCCACAGAAAAATGACTTTTGGGGGTAGGGGGAATTGAAAACCAAAACCTGTCAGCTGAAAACCAGATTGCCAGGCCATACTACATCTTCTATGATGAACCATGTTTTCCTTTCTTACTGAACTGCCTTAGTGCACCTTGGGAGTTGTAGTTCAGGTGTCTTATTTCCCTATTCTCCTCTACTGCCTGGGCTTCCCAGCTGGTGTACTAAGGGAGAGGTAGTCCAGCTGGGCAGCCCAGGCAGGAGAGGAGAATAGGGGCATGAGACACCTGAACTACAACTCCCAAGGTGCACCAAGGCAGTATTTCCAAATAAAAAAATTCACTTTTTCTTTTTCATTACAAAAATTTTTTTTAAAAATTGAAATTTTCTGGAGAAAGCATCTTTTACTTGCACACACGCACGCGCACACACACGCACACACACCTTGTTTAGTTTAAAACCCAATTTTGCTACTTCTAAACTTGTCTGTATATGAATTGTATTCTTTATTTTGGGAGGTTGGCAAAAAGACAGGAAAGTTCCAATTAGAGATGTCAACATTTTGGATTCTAGCTGTGATTCACGGGATAGTGCCTTTCTGAGTTAAAGTGGATGAAACTGGCTTGAAGGACACTGACTTTGCTGATGTAAATGGTCACAGCACCATTGATTTCCATGGGAGTTATGACAATTTACAGGAGTTGAGGATTTGCCACTTGGTGGTGAGTAGCTTCCATCATTACAAAGTGAAATCACAGCAGTATGTGTTCCATGTTGAAGTGCAATGCCTACCTGGGCTCACTTCAAATGCCAATTACTTTAAACACAGGGTTTACTGAATTAATATTTGAGTAGCATGGTGCACAAATGGAGTTTTACATTCTATGATCTAAAGGGCAGGACACTTGTCCATTGTAAGATTCCTATGTATTCCTGTTGACAGTTTTCAGTATGTATTACTGATGAATAGATTGTTGGCAGCACATACCCAGGCTAAAAATTTGATCTCAGTTACTCTGGTGTAAATCCTAAATAACTCCATTGCAATTAAGGGCGTTACATCACTGTACATCCATAGTAACTGAGATCAAAGCTTGATCACTGTTTATTTAAAAACAAAAAAGAACCAAACAGCTATTTTTCAAGCTTTAACACAAGAAAACCATTAACCATATCATTATGTTCCACAAAAAAACAACTGAAAAAAAATCAGTTATTTAACTTGAAGACATACCTTTATTTAATTAGCCTGGAAATACATCATGTGCAAAAGGAGAATCGAGCAATTGTATTTAATGTGATGACTATTTGGAGATACAAATTTAGAGGGGAAAAATAAGGTCTTGATTTTACAAAACCATTTGAGACCTGAGTTCCTATATACATGAGTAGTGCCTCTGAAGCTGATTGGACTTTTCACAGGAAGGAGTACATCCCAGGAACGGTCTACAGATCAGACTTCAAGATTGTATTTCTTACGCAAACAGAAATGGTTTGAGTTGTGATCTCATCATGGAAGAAATTGAGCATTTTTGCATCTGGAAACTGGCTGTAGTTGTAAAGCTCAGACTTTGAGAAAGTTTTTGTTGGGTTCTTTAATGAAACAAGTTTTAGCTGAAAAGTTAAAAGATTAAAGTGAGGGATGTCTGTCTGAGAGCTGCCTTTATAATCCTTTTTTACTAGTTCAGATTTGGAGATCTGTTTTATGTATACAATTTCTTTAGTGAAGGTTTATTGTGTTTACTGAACCATATGCTTTCCTGCAGCATGCTTGGAATTCATGATTATATTGTTTTGGTTTAAGCTGAGAACTATGGTATGTTTCAAGTTAGTTGATTCCCACACAAAGTTAGTCACTAATAAACTGAGATTCTGAGAATTTTCTAAGCAATTAAGTTCTTAATTTTGGTGATGGAGTTTTGCTGCAGAAGTATTCTTGCATAGCCAAACAGACAAAATGCTCTGCAAAGGTAGCACATTTCTTTCAGGGACAATTCATTACTTTGCCCAGAGGCTGGAATCAAGACCTTTTTACACTGAAAGCTTATTCCACTAATAGAAATAGCAAAAATTCATCCTGGATCCAATTCCCAAAACACCAACATCTGTTTTTAAATGAATGCACTCAGACTTGAAATGTGCCACTTTGCTAGTTCAACTGAATACTAAGGCTGCAAGTGGGAAGGGCAAGTGCAGCATTTCCCAAAGTGTCCCCCCAGTGCGAGGGAGGAATGAAAGACTATCCAGGGGGAAGCACGCTGGCTTCTCAATTCCTGTCCAGAGTTGTTACAAAAGTAACTTTCTTTAGCTATTATGATTGCAAAGACAACCTTGAAAATGTGACCCAAGTGTAACTGATGCAGCAATGTCTGCCTAGTTTTCAGAAAGCCTGAGACAAAAGCCTTGAGATTTGAACAGTGTCATTTATTTTAGTGGGTGTTAACCGAGATGCCAGTGATACCCGTTAATAATGTTGACATGTAAAGTGTCTCACTGCTTATCAAAGCATGTAAAGAAAGTAGTTTCATATTAAGAAAAACTACACAATCCACTCTGAGTCTCTGCTCATTTTGGCAACCCACTTGACAAGTGGGGTGAGGGAGTGGTACTGGAAGAGATCCTGAATGCCATCTGCTGCACAGGTTCAGTAAACAGGCATGCAAGCTTCACTGCCTGACCATTGCCATCTGCTTCCTCTACCCTGCCAGCCAACCTGTCTTGGGAGAGCAGTCATCCACAGCAGCATAGCTCCCAGCCCCTGGACTGGGTAGGTGGCACTGCTGTGTTACTCACTGTCTGTAAAGGTTGAGCAGGAATATTTGTATTCCACTTGAGTTAGCTAAATTCTGAGGAAACCAAAGGTTTAAACCTTGTCTGTGCTGACACAGCCCTGCATATTTTCAAGGTAGATCATGGGAGTTCCATCTAGCTCACAGTGTGACAGTCTCTCACATGTGACCTTAAAATATCTTCTCTACCCTGCATGAATATTAAAAATTGCATAGAATTATGTCAGAGTAAAAAATTTTACAAGTGCTCTTCACTACTTCCCCGTTGCCATTCGTATCATGCTGTGCACTGATTTCTTGTTAGTCTGTGGAAGAGAAGAATGAGGTGGGATTTGATAGCTGCTTTCAAGTACCTGAAAGAGGGTTCCAAAGATGATGGATCTAGACTGTTCTCAGTGGTACTAGAGGAGTAATGGTCTCAAGTTGCAGTGGGGGAGGTTTAGGTTGGATATTAGGAAAAACTCTTTCACTAGGAGAGTGATGAAGTACCGGAATGGGTTACCTAGGGAAGTGGTGGAATTGCCTTCCTTAGAGGTTTTTAAGGTCAGGCTTAACAAAGCCCTGGCTGGGATGATTTAGTTGGGAATTGGTCCTGCTTTGAGCAGGGGTTGGACTAGATGACCTCCTGAGGTCCCTTCCAACCCTGATATTCTATGATTCTTTTGCCAGCCTCTAGACCAGAAGTGTTTGCATTATAGTGGTGCTGTATTACACAAAATTAATTGTATATGTCAGCCTTAAAATCTAATCTATTTTGCCTAGATTAACAATACTTTAGTACTTGTGAATTTCATGTAAGAAATACTGAAAATACAGAGGTAATTTTTTTTTACTAGTTCAGTCTGCAAAACACTCAGATGAATGGTAAAAGTATTATTAAGAGCCAGTGCATGTGATTTGAAATGCCAGTTCTGTCATTTTTCTTTTCCTTTTCAAACCTGTCATGCTTATTAGACATCATTTCCTTGATAAAGAATCAACTTGAATTCATGCCTGTGTTTTTTTTGTTCAGACCACATTTGAACCACTCATCCTCTTCTCTCCCCCTCACTGTATATGTGGTCTATACCTTCTCCCCATCCTCTTTCTTTTATTTTGACACCTGATTCTTCATTTTCCTCTCATTCAAGTACCAAGTAACCAAGAGTTACATGTAACTAGCTCTGCACAAGAAGCCATTTGCTTGGCAGAGGCAGCCCTGTGCAAACTCCAAAAGGGGTAGGGACCGGTCTCTTTGTATGCTGGCCAAACTTCAAACCCATGCAGCTGGATAGCATTCGCTGCCCTGGGACCCTTGAGAAAAAAAAAGTGCCATCATCACCATGGGCTGTTTCTATTGTGCGGGATCCAGCTATGCTCTTGCCAACTGCCCATCCCAAGCTCCAGCATGATGCAGTTTGGGAAATAACCACGCCCAAGCCTGGTAGAGGGGGTTGGCCTAAGCAAACTCCAAGATAATGCCACCCAGTTGTCACAGAGGCATGTCCCAGGTGTGGCAAGCACTCCCTGAAACTTAAGGTCCAGGTCTCCTCTACCGAATTCCACCATAGTGGGCACTGGTGGATTCTGGGGCAGTAGACAACTTCATAGATGCTGATATGGCCCAAGCCCTGGCTATTCTGGTTCAACCAAAGTTTGCCCATGACCTGGTGGAAACTACAGATGGTTCGCTTCTAACATCGGGACCCATGACACAGGAGACAGTGTCTCTGGAAGTTGCCATTTGGGACCATCAGGAGATTGTCCAGTTTGGGATAATCCACTTACCACACTTCCCCATAATCCTTGGCATTTCATGGCTGGTGGCTCATGAACCACACATGCTTTGGCAACGGCACCATATTAGCTTCTGCTCCAAGTTCTGTTGAACCCCTGAACCAAGACACTCATACTACCATGCTTTGCCTCAAGGAGTTGACACACAGGAGCCCCATAGCTCCTGAAACAGTTAAAAGGTCACTTCCTCTAGGGAGAGAGGAGGAATCAGGTGTCAGGAGCTTTTTGCAGAGAAACAGAATGACACAGAAGCAGGCTTTGTAGGATGGGTCTGGAGGAGATGGGACTTCCTAAGCTGTCAGGGAGATGGTAAATTCGAGGTAAGACAGTCAAGCATGTAGGCCTTTATTGTTTTAAAATCCTCACTCTGTGCTATGCAGCATTCCTAGTGTTAAGATTCAACAATACTTGTTTTAATGAAGTTGTCTGGTCACTGTATTATCCATTGGTCACAGCTCCCAAAAGGAAGGCTTGCAGGGCTCAAATCCACTTCGGCTAGCCCTGTAACCATGGCAGTTCTATACAAAACCAAGTAACAATTCCCATTGTCTGGCACAGTACCTTAACAATTAGGTATTTACATATATACAAAAAACTTTCTTTTATAGCATCCTCCTGTAACGTTATCTTTACCTTCCATGTTAACCGGTTTGACACCACCAGTTTCTACTTTCTGAATTGTGTGTTTGAATTGTAACATTAGTCTGATTTAGAAACTAAGCTTTCTTTGAAAGTGGGGTGGTACTTCTGCAAGGAACATGAACAGAATCCATAGATTCTCTGGCGGTTTGAACATATCTTGACATGTGGCTAACCAGAACTGGCTAGAACTTCATATTAAGCAGACCAATAACTGGAAGTATGCAACGAAAACCTCACTAACTCACCAGAGAGTGAGGATATTTCACAACTGACAAGATATAGAGGAGACGAAAATTCTGCAGAAAAAGTTTTACACTAATGTTTTAATTGGATAGGAGAGGCATAGACAGAAAAATTGTGCTCTCTTGCTTTATGCTACAGTAAACATTTCAGATGAAATGCCAGAAACCTTTGTAGCTAAAGGACAACTGGCAAAATGCCAAAAATAGTATGTTTTTGTATGCATGTGTATAAGTAATATATAAAAAATATGGCTGTCAAATGATTAAAAAAATCACAATTAATCACAAGATTAAAAAAATCTGTGATTAATCATAATTTTAATTGCATTGTTAAACAATAGACCATACATTTTAATTTACTATACATTTTGGGGATATTTTTCTACATTTTCAAATATTGATTTCAATTACAACACAGAATACGAAGTGTACTGTGCTCATATTTTTTATTACAAATATTTGCATTGTACAAAAGAAACAAAAAATTAGTATTTTTCTATTCACCTCAGACAAGTACTGTAGTGCAACTTACAAATATAGACTTTTTTTTTAACATAACTGCACTCAAAAACAAAACAATGTAAAACTTTAGAGTCTACAAGTTGAAGTATGAGGAGGCATACGAATGTTTAGCATATCTGGTATATAAATATCTTACAATGCCAGCTACAATAGTGCCACATGAGCACCTGTTCTCACTTTCAGGTGATATCGTAAATAAGAAGTGGGCAACATTATCTCCCATAATTGTAAGCAAATTTGCTTATCTTAGCAACTGGCTGAAAAGAAGTAGGACTGAGTGGACTTGTAGGCTCTAAAGTTTTGCATTGTATTGTTTTTGAGTACAGTTATATATATATAAAAAAAGAATTCTACATTTGTAAGTTGCACTTTCCAGATAAAGAGGTTTCACTTTCATAATAAAGAGATTGCACTACAGTACTTGTATGAGGTGAATTGAAAAATACTATTTTATCTTTTTTAAAGTGCAAATATTTGTAATAAAAATATAAACTGAGCATTAATTTTTAATTGAGTTAATTTGTTTTGCATTAATCGCTTGAGTTAACGGTGATTAATTGATAGCCCTATTTTTAACTAATTATTCACTCCTTCCATCAGAAGGAGAGTACATTGTGAGAGACATAACATGATATTGAACTGCACCCCCTCATGGCTTTGCAAATACTTCAAAGATTTTATTGGCTTTTGTGGCAGTAGAAGTTCCTTTTTATTTTTGTTTTTGTACTTTGCATATGTTGAACATCTGGATGCTGCCACCTCACACTCAGTTGACACTTCAAGCCAATATAGACTCCTCTTGCTCATATGCAAGCACCATTTGTACATGACTTTTATCTTCCTAATTCAGTTGCTATGATCAGGTTCTGATCAATAAATAGCAAAGCATCTGCTTCATAACTCGCAACAGTCATATTCCTTTACTGTCTGGTGTTGGTTAATATTTTTTTCCTCATTCTTCTAAGAGCTGGTAGCATCTTAATAAAAATACCACTTTTAACTCAGACAGTTACTTCGAACTTTTCATTTTGGCATGCTTTAGACCTTTACCTGGAGTTATTTATTTAGGATATGCTGTAGACAACACGTAATCTATAGTATACATTATATTTCACAATGCGCTACAGGGTCTGATTCATCACTATATTTCTGCAGGTTTACAATGGGATAACTCCACTGATTTCAAGGAATTACATCAGTGTATAACTGGAGTAGTGCATTATGAATCAGGACCAACATTGCTAATGCATCATTGGTAGCAGTTTTCTATCCTTGTGATGATGAATAAAATGCAATTTTCTCAAAATGGCTCCTAGATGGTTAATTTCCATATCTCCAATATCTGCATATAAATTCAGTTATTTACAGGTGAAAGCAGCAATTAGAGAGAAGGTGGCTCAGCCAAATCTCTTTTATTGGACCAACTTCTGTTGTTGAAAGAGATAAGACTTCAAGCTACACAGAGCTCTTCTTCAGGTCAAAAGCTTGTCTCTTTCGCCAACAGAAATTGGTCCAATAAAGGATATTACCTCACAGTAATATCTGGGACCAAGGAAGCTACAACAACACTACAAATACAGCACTGTGTCAGTCATTTTCTAATTACATATAGTTACATTGGCGAGAGCTATATAGTCTTATTAGGGCATTTCTCTTAAAAGATGCAAGCTCCTAAATTCCCTTCCATTGCATGTGCTTGAAACTTCACTAGCCTTTCATATCAAAGATCATCATCAAAAGTTTGCTAAAGAACACTTATTTCAGCGTTTCTCATGCTGCTTCATGTTTACTATTCTAAATCCACTCAACAGCCTTTTCAAGAGAGCTCTCAGTGATGCTATGATGTTGAATGTGTTACAGTTCATACAGTACCTAACAAGAAGTTCGCTATGCCAAGTAAATGCTTTTTCGTGTCAGGTCTGGGGCTTTGGCATTCTAGCTATTATTTGTAATTTTCTCTTCATCCGTCTTCAGAGACTATCAAATCCAAACATATTCTACATCACTTCTACACTTTGAACTTGATTTTGTCTTTATTAAATCTAACTCTTGCCTTCCTGGCTCTGTCCATCACTTCCTCAGGATTCAGTCACTTCCATCACTATTCTTTGCAGCTCTCTATAATTTAGTGAATCAAAAATGACTGTTATATCTTCTATGCCTGTAAATGATTTTAACACTTTTTTCCTCTTTATGAAACTTTCGAGGCAAAGCTGATCCCAAATGGCATTCACATAACAGTATCACTCAATGGCTCATGACAGGTGCATAACCATGAGTTCTCTTCAGCCAGTTCAACATTCTGTTACCAATTTTTCCCACCAAGTAGTGTGAATATAGTATTTTCTTTCAGTTCCATTTTTTTACTACATCTAGGCAGATTCTGAAATGATCTCTCTCTCTTTAGTTTTATTTAAAACATTCAGATCTAAGTACAGGCCTAAAAATCGAGCTTGTTGTCCAGTGATTGATTCTTCACTATATAAATACTTAACTACACTATTTTCAAAGTAATTGCTATAATTTTTTAACCTGCAGAAGACCTTGGCTCAATACTGATCCAAAGCACAGGTTCCTTATCAACTCAGAAAAGAGTTCCAGCTATTGAAACTTTTGTACCATCACTTGCTGGCAAAATCTCCTGTCCAAAAACTCAACTAAACGAGCCCCAGCTTGGATCATAAAAACTGAAGAGGGCAAAGAATTAGGCGGTGCCATTGTACACATGTAGTTTATCCTAGTAAGAATTATTTCATTTATATTCTCCTTCTGCTCAATTAGTGGCACCGTATACCTCCAAGATTTCCTGGTCCATACAGTATTTTTTTTTTTTAAAAAGAGAAAAATATTTTCTCATTGTATATTAAATAATCACAAAGTGTCTGCCTGGATTTCCTTTAAAAATATGTACATTAAACAAACTCTAGCAGATTATCCCAGGTACAATCCAAAAGAGTTCTGAAGGACACTCACTTTACTGGCAGTGAGCTACATACCTCCAGAATGGAATGATAAGTGTCCCAAAGAGGGACTTACAAGGACTATCACAGAAAGACAGACAATTCATGCTTTTTCAGGTAATCCAGGAGTATGTGAGCGGATGTGATTTTCTAATAACCACCTTCTCAATTTAGGGAGTTAGTTGTATCAGAAAATAATCAATCACTGGAAAGCAAAAGATTCTTATGGGAAACCCTGGTTTTATTAAACACCATATAGTTTCATCTCATAGTACAGACTGTTTTCCTTTTAAAGATATTATACAATTTGTCTTCCTAAAATTTGAATGTCCCTTTCACTCAAAGTTATCTTTCTGTTGTTATGTTTAACAGTTGTACCATACTTTTTTTTTTTTTTACCATATTTACTTTTACAAACAGGAGAAAATTCTTTGGCATATTATTTGAAAAAGCATTAGCTTCTCTGAAGTTTATTTTGCCACCTTTTTATATAAAGCATTATGATCTGTTAAATCATCTGGAACTTGGGTTCAGCCCCAAAACAATATCAATGAATATGTAATATAATCTCCCAAATATATTTAAAAAACTAGGGAAAATCCAGAAGCCTCATTATCTGCACAGTTGAAAGCGTAGGCTATTTAAGGAACCTTTAGAGTGGAAGCCAATCCTTTCTACACAGATTTAGTCTGAATCTACTATTGCCCTCTCTAGGAGATGATAGCAAATGGAGATTTCAGCAAATGTTAAATTGCAGTCTACTCCTTGGCTGTAACTGAATCTTAACTTTAGCACCTGATTCATGAAGGTGGTTGTTTTTTCCTTAAAAAAAAAAAAACAAAACTCATTTTAAAAAAATCTATTACAAAGCTTATGTAGTGTTTAGAATAGGTGATGGAAGCCAGGACTCTGGGGTTCTAGTTACAGCTCTGCAACATGGGGCACACACTTAGAGTATGTCTACATTTCATCAGGTAGCGAACGAATTATCAGCTGCAGTAAGTTGCATTTGATTCACTGAACTTCACTGAAGCCAACTGAGTTATGCCAATTTACATCAGCTGAGGACCTGGTCCTCATTGTGGGACACAGCGATATATCTGTGTTAGGTCCCATAATGACTATTTTGAAATCTAGTGCACTCCATTATTCAGTATACACCTGAGTTTGGAAGTTTAAACCATAAACACTATGGTCTGGTAGAATGCAGTTTGCCCCTGACACTCATCTTGAAAAAGGTACAGAAGGAGCCACAGCAGTCCTCTGAGAGACTAGATGTAGAAATCCGAAAGGGTCAGCCAACGCTAGGTCTGACCTGGGAAGGAGGGAAGACTGGCAGGAGTAGACATTGTGTGAAGTGGGCTGGATTGGAAGCTCCAGAACTAAAAACTTTTGAATGCTTATTCAATGCAAACCGCCAAAACATTTTGCTTGTGTCGCTCACTGACATTTCCTAAATTTTGTAAGAATGGAAAGGAGAAATTAAAAAAAAAAAATTAAGAGTCCTCCTGCATTTCAATCTCTGATGTAACTGACAAGTACCTACATCTCAAAAACTAAATAAGCTCTGAATACTCTTATGACATTCTTAACATAGAACCTTTTCCTCTGGGGGGGAAAAGTTGTTTCAGCTAGGAATGTTTCTAAATTCCTTAATTATAACTTACAAGTTCATGAAGAAGTGCTCTGTATAAGCAACTACCAACAGTATGCCCAACACAAAAAATTACCTCACCCACCTTGTCTCTCACCCACCCTGTCTCTCCAAGTTCCCTCAAGACAATCTCACATTCCTGTATAACGTGAAATTCAGAGCAATGGCAAACTGCTACATGAACATGGAAGAATTTTGTGCAGACAGACACTAAGATAGAAAATAGTTAACAACCTGGTATGTGCTTTCTGGTTTCACAGAACGGAGTAATATAATAAAAAGTCACCTGGACATTAATGGCCTGTTTCATGTTTCACACCAGTTTTACACTAATATAAATCAATTGACTTCAGTGGAGTTACTCATTTACATTTACATAAGAAAAGGATGAGACCCTAAGACTTTAATGAATCCTCCATGAACACTCATCCGTCCAATTAAAATTATGTATATGATTCTTGATTGCTAAGCAGCAATGTTTCCTACAGATTCAGAGTCTAGGCCAGGAAGTCCTGAGATATTGTCTGGGGCATCTGTAATGGTCTGGATAGTTGTAATAATCTTCCTAAGTTATTTTCCTGATATGTGATTTCACTGTCCTTCTCTGCTTTGGAAAGCTGAAGTGTGCTTTCTGTAGGCAGCTCAGAATGCTCAACCCACTGCTAATTTCTTTGATTATTGGTTCTGTAACCTTCAGTTCCATATGACTTTTCCAAGCCCATTTTCAATTAAGTGAGCCAAACTTGTACATCTTTATTTTAACATATGCTATTTGATTTTATACAATGGTTCCTCTTTTAAAAAGGAATGTTCATTTCTCTAAGGCATCTTTGAAGCTTCAAAACAATCATGTTTATTCTATATACGCAGTAATTCATCTCTGCAACATGGACATACCATAGCTTAATCTTTTGATAGGTAGTGAGGAAAACCAATGTGTTTGATTAAGCTATAATGACTTTTCCAATTATTTGACTGTAGCCAGTACTATACCAGAGATATTGATGTGGTTACAGATGCCATTAAAATAGTCCATTATATCAATGTCCTGTTTCAATAGAAGTGGCTTCTGATTCACTGTATCATGGTCACAAGGCAGTGAATTTATTTTTATTTTACTTCAGGAGTAAGTTCAAAAGGTTATTACAGTAAAAGCATTTTTACTACAGTTGATAGTTCATATTACTGTACTTGTTTCTTCCTAATTGCCAGTGTTATTTTTCCCCTTAGTATTTACTTTACAGCTCTTTTTAAATTTTGTTGAAGGTTGAACATGATCCGTAGAGATAAGTGAATACTGCACAAAAATATTCAGATATTTTATCACAGTGCAGCCCATTTAGAATAGATTTCCCCAAGATGCAGTTCCAGGAGCAGAGCTGAGATCCCAATGAGCCAGAAGACCAATGGGATATAATGGCATGAAGAGTCCTGCCTCCAACACTTTTTCTTCCATGATAGTAAAAAAGAATAAATAGGACTGTGGCTAATATTGTAGAAGTGATATTTTGTTTTCAGGAATGTTCACAGAAAGCAAGAGCCTTATGAATACATATGTGACTGTATTTGCAAAGAAGTTCATTCTGAAAGTGTTTGTGGGGCTGTCATAAACAGATAGTTAATGGCATCTTGGAATCTCTAATTTCCATCCTCCAAACTAAGTTCTAGTTATTCAGTCAAGGAATAGAAAGGAGTATTATGTGACTTGAGCAGTCACACATCACAAATGAACAGGGCCGGCTCCAGGCACCAGCCCAGCAAGCAGGTGCTTGGGACGGCCAAGAGGAAGGAGCGGCAGGTTGGGCTCTTCGGTGGCAAGTCCCTCGGAGGGAAGGACCTGCCGCAGAATTGTCGCTGAAGAAGAAAGCGGTGCGGTGGAGCTGCCACCGAAGTGCCGCCTTTCGCCATCACAGCTTTTTTTCTTTTTTTCCCCACCCTTTGGGGAGGCAAGAACCCTGGACCCAGCCCTGCAAATGAAGAACAGTAAATAGTCAAAAATAATTTAAGTGATAACTCATCAATAGCCCATAGACTAAAATATAGTTGTTTAGAGTTCTCACAGAACAATTCCAAATAATGAATAAGTACATACAAATCTAAGACTACTCATAGATAATTAACAAATAGAAAAAAAGTTACATTTGTTGAATGATTAGTGGACATAAACAATTTTAGTGCAGGAATAGTTAATCTGTGCAGAAGTGCTGACAACTTAGTGCTTTTAGTCTGGTGGCATATTATTTCTCTCTCATGGTTGACTTACCACATACACCAGAAGTGGTGGCTTAGTTATATTTACTTAAACGTATTTCTTAAGCTGCATTACTATTCCTTGAGCTCGAGTAGGTCAGTCAGTAACAGGCATTAGTTCTACCAGAAAATATATTATTTGTAAGGACTACTAAAATAATTGCAACTACAAAAAGTTTTCCCTTATTAAGTGTAGGCCTGACTCACTTTTCAGTTACTCCCCATGAAGCTGGAGTAACTCCATTGATGTCAATGAATTTACAACAGTGTAAAGATCTCTTAATTGAAAGTGTAAGTCTCAGACCCTGTATAGTAAATTATTCCAGAATTAAGCAGTTATGTTAGCCTTCTCATTTTTAATTAAGCAATTATCTTGAAATCTTTGTATCTCAGAGAAAAGTTCAACTGAGCTTAAAAACAAAAACAAAAACCCACCAACAACAAATCTAACAGGAACATAGCATCCAGGCTTCGTGGTTAACTTTCTCTTTAACTCTGCTCACATGACAGATAATGCAGGTTTAACAGAAGGGTTGATAAAACCAGAGAAGTATAACATTCTTTTTAACTAAGAGTATTGCATTCCTTCTTATACAAAAGAACACAAGGCAAGGTCCATCTCTGTTCTTAGGTGTTGGCATGAAGGACAGTTAGTGAACATAGTAGGTGTTTATTTGAGGGAATCTATTTTCCCCCTGCCTTTGACAGAGGCAAATTTTGAACCTGTACATGTCCAAAAATGTTTAGCTAGTCTGTATTTTTTTTCTCTCTCTCTAAAAGAACATAAATAGAAACAAATACTTCAACGATTATTGCAAATGGCAGCTGGATAAGCAAAAAACAAACAAATAAAATGCATTAACTACTAATTTGGTATTGTAAATGCATCCACTATGCACTTACCTAGTTATTTTGTTCTGTAGAGGTTCTTATACCGCCATCATCAACATAGTATCTGAGAACCTTCCAGGGCCTGGGCTACAGTAGCGGGGGGGTTCGAACTAAGATACACAACTTCAGCTATGCTATTCGCGTAGCTGAAGTTGAAGTATCTTAGTTTGACTTACCTGGCCATCCTCATGGCAGCGAGTCAACTGCTGCGGCTCCCCCATTGACTCCACTTACTCCTCCTGTCAAAGTGGAGTACTGGCATCTATTTGGGGGATCGATTTATCACATCCAGATGTGATAGACGTACCCGTAGTTATTCATGTTGCTTAAATGAATGAACTGCACACAGCAAGACACCTGTGCAGGTCATTCTCTCACATGAGAACTGCCTATGCAGTGTATTGTGTTGTTTTAGTGAGTGCTTTTTAACAATATATTTGTAAATTAAAATTAATTAATAATAACAACAATGTTACCAGTGTCCAGAAGTCCCAAGAATCAGGGATCGATTGTGTTTGCACTGTACAAACAAGTTAAGAACTCAGACACCCCTTCTTAAGAAAGCAAACAATCTGTGCATTCTTTTATCCCAGTGTTGACAACTGAGTCAGCCCCCTCCTCCCCCCAAAAACTAAAGCCAACAATTTTTTTTAAAATTTCATTTCATTTGCCTCTTGGCTCTTGAGCTTTTAGAGTAAGCTTTTTCTCTGCAACCGTGAGGGCTAGGAATTTGATTACGTCATAATCACTTGTATCCAGGAGCTAGGGCCTTATGTAAAACATCAAATATAGTTGAGACTTGCAATAAAAATCACAACAGTTGGCAATACTGGACTCTTCTACAAACAATGGTAATGAATTGTCTAGTGACTGAACAAAAAATTATGACGTCTTAGGGTTACCATTATTTAACTAAATAAAAGTTCAAATATTTATTTTAATCTCAGGCAGAATAAAGGTTACTATTTATGCTAAGGCCTAGGTTAGCTGATTATACAAGTCAGTTCCTGCTCCCACTGAAGTCAAGATGAAAGAAGTTATTTTTTACTTTATATTACCTAATTGAGATGTTGTGACTCTGTGAAGTCTAATTTTTTTTTAATTTTAGTGTATACTGTAGTTAGCAAAGTTCTTTTCCATGCAATATTTTCCTCACTTCCCGAGATGTCATAGTGCATTGTTAATCAGGATAAGGAGGTATGTATTTCTAGAGCAGTCAAAGGCAGATGATGATTTAGAAAAGAAGGCAGACTGATCTGTGAGACTGTAAAATATCAAAGTATTGAGAGGTGAAAATGCCAACCCAGTGGTAACCTCCTGCCCACTAGAAGGAAAATTTTAACAGATATCTGCACCAACACTACAGAGAAAGCAGTTATGAGATCGCCACCAGAGAGGAAGGAAAGAGATAAGAGAACGCACATTATCTGGCATCAAATGCAGCTGTGGAAAAATCCAGCATTAACTGCAGCTAGAGGAAAATCCTTCGAAGACTTAACGATGTAACTAAAGGATTTACAGATATAGAATATTGAGCACCTATAATGTATTATTTATTAATGAATTCTCAACACACTTCACAAAAGGTAGACATTTATCATTTGCCCCATTTTATGGATGGGGAAATGGAAGGACAGAGATGTGAAGTAACTTTCTGAAAGAGATATAGAAAATAACTGAGACATAAGGTGGGTGAGATAATATTGTTTATTGGACCAGTTTCTGTTGGTGAGAGACAAGGTATCTGGTTTACACAGAGCACCTCTTTGGGTCTAGGAAATGTACTCAGTGTCACAACTAAATACAAGCATGGAATAGACTGTTTAGCATAAATAGTTAACACATATTTCAAAGGACCATTCAAGGTGAAATGGCCAGTTAACACCTCTCCGATCATGTGGGGCGGGGGGGAACAAAACAAAACCTGGAGCAGGGGTTGTGGATTATAGATTGTTGTAATAAGCCATAAAATATCCTGGGATGAACACGGCTACAACATTGCCAGTTATTTTCTAGTTGAGACAGGACTCCCAGTCCTGTGCCCTATCCACTCGAACATATCCCCTCCCTCACTTGGGGGGGGGGGGGGAAGGGAGGGAGCAAGCACAACTGTCCTTTCTATTCCTGAAATGATATAGACATCACTAGGGAGAGGCAATAAAACAACTGCATGATGTACAAAGGACTCATCCGGCTTTCTGGCAAGGTTGCCAACACAGTAGTTTTGCCCTGAAGGGGCTGGAAATACTTGACATCAACAACTTGATCTACTGGGATTGTGACAGCAGGTCTATATATTAGTGTAGTGTCAAAGAAGAAAATGTGGAAAGCAACATGGGACAAATGTTTTGACCTTGTGCTATGCTGTAGTGATGAGCTACTACAAGTGTTATTTTCCCTGCTAAAACTTGCTAGAAGCAATTCCATCTGCCATCTTAGACACTCTCTGATATGGCTGGCCCCAATTTTTTGTACAATTTCTATTATATATTAGTAGAGAAAACTAATGGTTTTATCTGGTTGGTTCCATAAATTCTGTCTATTCTCTGGTTACTTAACTCCTGGAAACACCTCAGCAAACACAAAATATTCATTTCATTCTAGATAAGAGATTTTAAAACTTTAAGAAATGCTTCTGTGTATTTTCAACCATAAAAAATACCTATCATTTGGCAAGGTACAGTTAACTGCTACAAAAGAATGACTCCAACATTTGCTTTAAAAAATTCTTCATAACTATATGCACCGCAACCTTATTTGATGGTTACAAGGCTACAAAAATACTGTATACGCTTTAACACCCCTCCCCAGCGTTTCCCATAGTCCAGCTTGTTTTTATTCTCCCCCCTTCACAGCAAGGAAGTCAAAATCCTATACATCTATCATCATTACAATTTCTATTTCAACAGATCAAATACTCCAGATAAAAGGGTTACATTATATCTAGGAGATATTAAGAAAAAAAGGAAGGCAAGATATGAGGCTATAGCAGGGGCAGGCAAACTTTTTGGACTGAGGGCCGCATCAGGTTTCGTAAAATGTATGGAGGGCCAATTAGGGGAGGGGGTAATGGCCCAGCCCCTACCTCCTATCTGCCCCTCCCCCGGGTCTCCTGCCCCATCCAACCCGCCCTGTCCCCTGACTGCCCCTGGAACCCCTGCCAACCCATCCAACCCCCTTTGCTTCCTGACTGCCCCCCCGGGACCCCTGTCCCTATTCAAATCCCTGACCCCCCCCAACTCCTATCCATACCCCTGCCCCCTGACCACCACCCCAAACTCCCCTGCCCACTATCCAACCCCCCCGCTCCCCACCCCCTTACCATGCTGCCTGGAGCACCGGTGGCTGGCAGCGCTATAGCCGCGCTGCCCAGCTGGAGCAGGGCCACGCTGCCACCTCTGCCACCATACATCACAGAGCACTGGATCAGACGCCGGCTCTGCAGCTGTGCTGCCCCAGGAACTCACAGCCCCACCACCCAGAGCATTGCCCCTGCACGAGCGAGCTAGCTGCGGCTGCAGGAGAGGGGAGACAGCAAGGGCCAAGAGCTCAGGGGCCGGGCAGGACGGTCCTGCAGGCCACATGTGGCCTGTGAGCCGTAGTTTTTCCACCTCTGGCCTACAGACTTTCAGTCAGCTGTAGTAAAAATATTCAGAAGTGAATGTCACATTTTAAAATTATACCTTAATGCTTTTGTTAATGTTTAGAAGGGACTACTCAACATGAACTGATTATTGGCTTTTATGAACCTCAATAATAGTAATGCCTAAAAGGCTTTTAATTAGGATATAAGAAAAAGGAAAAGAAAAAGAAAGATCTATTCTTACTATTAACCATGTCTGCAGATTGACAGATATATTTTATTTAGATTTTGCTTCTCTCCATCTGGGGTCTCATACTGATGGTCTTTTGAGGAGGTTAAGTATCCCAAAGCACTACCTCTTTCAGTATTTTGTTGAATTTGAAATAAGATTCCCTGTGGTAAATTGCAAAATTGCTCAAAATTGACTCTAGGCATCCTAAGAACCCTAAAGCTTCTCAGGGATTTGTAGAAAACTAAAAACTGAATATCTCCTAAAGGAAAACTACATGTCAAATTTATATTATAATGTGTTATTATGCTTTTTGTTCTAATTGGGTCTGAAGTAAAAAATGTTGTTGTTTTGCACATATTCCTGAAGTATTATTTTGTTACTATTAGTACCAGACACAAAACAAATAATCAGAACGAATATCATTAGAACAGGAGTAATTCTGGCAAATGTTTCCATCTATCATCCATATTATTTAATTATTCAAATTTAAATCACATCTGTGAATGAGATGATTTCATTCTAGTGCTAAAACAGTGGAACAAGTTAAATTTAATATAAGTAAATTAGTCCAATTGAATGTTACTATAGAGCTATATCTCATTTTCAAAGTTTCATCTTAACCTTAAGAATTAGTTCAAGGGTTAAAACAGTCCTTATCTGTAGGTAAGAAATATGAATATGAATACTGCATCTGTTGAGAAGGATGCAATGTCATCTTACGGCATTATTAGCATATTTCTGCCATTACTGTTCATCTCACTAATACTGAAAAACATCTCATTTAATGTAACTCAGAACAGTGAAAATTGCTAATGGAACCAGGTTACAGGTGATATTACAAGCTTAAAAATGCATTGCCCTTTCTTTAATCACAGAAATTTCTTCACAACTGCTATGTTTACAAGTGGGACAAAAAAGATCTTCTTTTATATTAAATATAGTTGTAGAATTCATGTTTTCTTCCATACTACCTACCCTTACTGAAATTCATATATAAAACACAAGACAATTCATTCAGAAGTAATATCTTTAATGCAATGTCATTTTGCTGCATTACATAGTGTAAAGAGAATTAGAATATAAATTACAAACACAAACTTATTACAAAATCTGTTTTACGATAATCCAAATTCTTATCTTTGGCATGTCACCATAGAATCATAGAAATGTAGGGCTAGAAAGGACCTTGAAAAGTCATCAAGTCCAGCCCCCTGAGCTTTCCAAACAGAAAACAAACCTAGCAAGCATTTTATACCTCTGACTTCTTTTCCTTTCAGATTACACCTAGTTAATTACTGCTAAATGTATATTCCTTCCCCCTCCCCATATATTTTCATAAAACTATGCAGTTAATAGTGCCTTCACCAAGAAAGATTTCCTCCGTCTGTTAAAGTTACACCAGCAACATTATCTACATCAGGGGTCGGAAACCTTTAGCACCCTGGCGGGCTGGGCTAGTTTGTTTACCTGCCACGTCTGCAGGTTTGGCCAGTCGCAGCTCCCACTTGCTGCAGTTCACTGTCCCATGCCAATGGGGGTGGCAGGAGCAGCGGCCATTAGGGCCCTCAGCCCCTGCCACTTCCCGCAGCTTCCATTGGCCTGGAGCAGCAAACCGCGGCCACTGGGAGCCACGATCGGCCAAAACTGTGGATGCGGCAGGTAAACAAACCAACCCAGCCTGCGAGGGGCTTTCCCTGCACAAGCAGCAGAACAAGTGTGGGAACCACTGCCCTAGGCCAAAGAGACTACTTGTGTGCTTAAATGCCTTGCCAGACCTGGATTTGAATTACTACATATTAAAACTGATATATACACAACAAAAGTGCAGAAAACCCCTGCTGTAAAAACTCCAACACTAAAGCAATTTAGATTTTTGAAACACAGACATTTACATTACCAAATAGATTAAAATTCTATTTGCTCAATGCCTACATAAGTTTTGTACTACAGGAAACAGATGGCATTTGACATTCCTCCCCTCTCTCCCTCCCCCTACCTTCGCTGCTGCACTCTCCTTTCCCCAGCCTCCTGAAAGAGGAAAACTACTTGTAGCAGATTGTGGACTCAACAGCACGGTGCCTCCTGCTGGTCAGTCCAGGAATTAGCTTATTCAGTTCAGGAGCGCCCTCCTTTGGCCAGTTTCTCCCTGCCCTTATGTGGCCCTCTGCAATCCCTTTATCTCCATCACATGTAGGCCCCACGTGCCTCTTATCCTTGGTGTGCTGCCCCTCACCCAGGGAACCCCACTCCCCTGAGCCCACTTCGCCTCAGTGACCCACTGCCAGTCCTCATCTAGCCCCTTTACTCGGGGCAAACTGCAGCCTGCAATGGCCTTTCATCATTGGCTAGGGGGTTTGGACCTGCTGCCTTTTTCCTGCAGCCCCAGTACCTCCTTAGGCCTTCCTGCAAGGCCTCAGCCTGGAAGGTCACCAGACCTGAGCTCCCCAACTCAGCCTGTCCCTTCCCCAGCACTGCTCTGCTGAAGGTACCCTGTGCTCCCAGGCAGCCATGTACTTCCCACCTGAAGGCTGAGTGAGACTGCCTCAACAGGCTGCTACCTGCCTTCACCTGATTAGCTCCTCGGGGCAGCCCTTTCCTAGAGCTGGTTTTAACCCCTTTTTCCCCAGAGCAATGTGCTCACCCCGCTACACTACTATAAATAAAAGTTCAGATGCAAAGAACTATACCAGGGATCGGCAATCTTTGGCATGTGACCCATCAGGAAAAGCCCCAGGCGGGCAGGGCCAGTTTGCTTACCTGCAGTGTCTGCAGGTTCGGCTGACTGCAGCTCCCACTGGCTGCACTTCACCATGCCAGGCCAATGGGGGCTGTGGGAAGAAAGGCCAGCACGTCCCTTGGCCCGCACCACTTCCCGCAGACCCCATTGGCCAGAAACAGTGAACCATGGCCAGTGGGAGCTGCAATTGGCAGAACCTGCGGACGCTGCAAGTACAGAAACCAGCCCGGCCCGCCAGAGGCTTTCCCTGACCAGCTGCGTGCTAAAGGTTGCCAATCCCTGCACTATACCATACTTTCATTTGTGTATTGTTGTTTAATAGGCAAACATATAATCAATCTAGATAGTAGAAACCAACACATTTGGAGTATATTTCACATAAAACAATAAGGCCATACAATAAGAACATTTAAAAAAAAAGCCACATCAGATCAGACCACTGGTTCATCTAATCCAGTATTTTGTGGCTGCCAGTTGCCAGCACCAGATGCTTCAGATAACAGTTCAAGAACCTGAATAATGGACAATTATGAAAAAGCCTATTCACAGGAATGGTTTCTTCCTAACTCATCACATAGTGGTTGGCTTATGTCCTGAAGCTTGAGGGAATATATCACTTAGGCTAAAATATTTTAGCCTATTTAGTGTAATTCTGGATGTTCTCATTAATAAACATCAATATATTTGATGTGTGCACAGACCAGTGTGTTATACAGGGCAGGTGCAAGGATGTTTCGCGCCCTAGGCAAAACTTCCATTTTGTGTGCCTCCCCCCAGCCCTGTGGCAGCTCTCTGCCCCCCTTCCGCCCTTAGGCGCCCCCCCCCATGGCAGCTCTCCACCCCCTGGCCCTGAGGCGCCCCCCCCACAACAGCTCCCCCACTCCGCCCTGTGGTGCCTCCCCCCGCAGCAGCTCCCACCAGGCCCCGGGAGCCATGCGGCTGCTCCCCACCCCAGCTCACCTCTGCCCACCTCCTCCCTGAGCACACCATCGCTACTCCACTGCTCCCATCTCCCAGGCTTGCGGCGCCAATCAGCTGTTTGGCGCTGCAAGCCTGGGAGGGAGAGAAGCAGAGCGGGGCGGCTGTCATAAACAGATAAGAAAAGTTAATAGCACAGAAGTACTTTATATCTCTTTGACTGTAAAGGGTTAACAAGTTCAGTAAGCCAGGCTGTCACCTGACCAGAGCACCAATCAGAGGACAGGATATTTTCAAATCTTGAGGGAGGGAAGTTTTTGTGCTGTGCTGTTAGTTTTGGTGGTTGTTCACTCTGGGGGCTCAGAGGGACCAGACGTGCAACCAGGTTTCTCTCCAATCTCCCTGATACAGGCTCTTATAGATTCAGAATAGTGAGTACTAGGTAGATAAAGCGACTTAGGCTTATGGTTGTTTTCTTTACTTGCAAATGTGTATTTGGTTGGAAGGAGTTCAAATTGGTATTTTGCTGAAAAGATTTTAATTTGTACTTGTATCCTTAGGCTAGGAGGGTATTCCCAGTGTCTATAGCTGAAAGACCCTGTACCTATTCCATCTTAAATTTACAAGATCATTTTTACTGTTTTTCTCTCTTTAATTAAAAGCTTTTCTTGTTTAAGAATCTGATTTTTTTTTATTCTGGTGAGACCCCCAGGGGACTGGGTCTGGATTCACCAGGGAATTGGTGGGGAGAAAGGAGGGAAGGGGGAGAGAGAGGCTAATTTCTCTCTGTGTTAGCATTACTTTCTCTCTCAGGGAGAATCTGGGAGGGGAAGAGAGAAGGAGGGAGGATGGTGCATTTTCCTCTCTGTTTTAAGATTCAAGGAGTTTGAATCACAGTGATCTTCCAGGGTAACCCAGGGAGGGGAAGCCTGGGGGAGGCAACGGTGAGGGAAAGGGTTTACTTTCCTTGTGTTAAGATCCAGAGGGTCTGGGTCTTGGGGGCCCCCGGGGAAGGTTTGGGGGGAACCAGAGTGTACCAGGCACTGGAATTCCTGGTTAGTGGCAGCGCTACAGGTTCTAAGCTGGTAATTGAGCTTAGAGGAATTCATGCTGGTACCCCATCTTTTGTACACTAAGGTTCAGAGTGGGGATTATACCATGACAGCGGCATGCTCAGGGGAGGACACAGAGCACAGGTGAGCTGGGGCGGGGAGCGGCTCCCCTGCGTGCCGCGCCCCCCACCTTACTTGCTGCAGGTGGCCCTCCCCGCGCCCCTCTGCCCCAGCTCCCTCCGCCTAAATGCTGACGACGACCACGGCGGCCAAAGATCTGTCCGTTGCGGTCACCAAAGGACCCGAAATGCCGACCGCCAAATGCCAGCACCCTAGGCGACAGCCTAGGTCGCCTAATGGGTTGCACTGGCCCTGATGTTATAAATACGTTCCAGTACTCAAAGTAATTACGGTACTGTATATTGCATAACACTACTGTAATGTCACAAAAATACAAATATATACAGTGTGAAAGTAAGCCAACATACTCCATACCTGAAGCAATAAAATTGCCATATAATTATCAGATTTAACAGTGAAATACAGTTACAATGAGTTTCACCCCTTCCTGCCTCACCACCCCTATCCATGTCAGTTTGTGATATCCAGGGCCAGACCTATTCTGCTTGGAAAATGCAAAAGGATTAACAAATAAATATATTAGTGACAGGAACCAGGGTTTTATGCTGTTGAAAAAATGTGGTTAACATTTGAACTTTGTCCAGTTTGGCACTTGATACAAAAAGCTTGTTCATTTCCTGGTTAATGTCCAGGAAACTTAGCTGTTTCCTTGCCAGTTTCCAAAGCATTGAAAATAATGCATTATTATTTATGATGTCACATGTCCTTAAAGTACAAAATGATCTTTTGCCATCTAAAAAATGAAATACAATAAAAAGAAGGAAGTTTACATGTTTCTTACAGCAAGTTAGGAACAAGACATTGTTCTTTATGGTGATTCATAGCCAGGAATTCATATCCAAATTCCTGTTAAGTCATACATTTGTCTCATCTCCTCTCTCAAGGCGCAATGCAGACAAGCATTCTGAGTCGGGGAGGGAACCTCTTACAAGCAGCCACATAAAATAAACCATTAATACTGGTGAGGATCATACCAAATCAGGAAAAAGGCTGATGGGATATGTTTGATCTATTACTTACAGTAGTTGCTCTCAGACTTAAGTCCACAATTTTAACTATGGAGCCATAGAATCATTGAAAAAAAAAAGGGTTAGAAGGGTTAAACAGAGCTCAGTGCAGATTAATACTCTCCCAAAATTTTGCAAGTAAATCTGTATGACATAGATTTATCTGTATTATCAACGAGGCTGCTCACACGCTTAAAGTCAGCACATGTCAATATCTGCAGGATGAGGGACACAAGGCCCAGCTCTCCAGAGTATTCACTTGGGGTGTACGCAGATAAAAGAGTTTTCAGAGGGTGATGTGAACATGATAAGTGTTAATGGATTTACAGCTGAAAGGAGAGAGCTACTCAGTTATACCTTGCATGGTGACAAGTTTCAGAGTGGTAGCCATGTTAGTCTGTCTCAGCAAAAAAAATGAGGAGTATTTGTGGCACCTTAGACACCAACACATTTATTTGGGCATAAGCTTTTGTGGGCTAAAACCCACTTCATTGGATGCATGCAGTGGAAAATACAGAATGAAGATATATATACACAGAGAGAACATGAAAAAATGAGTGTTGCCATACCAACTATAACGAGACTAATCAATTAAGGTGGGCTATTATCAGCAGGAGAAAAAAAACTTTTGCAGTGATAATCAGGACGGCCCATTTCCAACAGTTGACAAGAAGGTGTGAGTAACAGTAGGGGAAAAATTAACATGGGGAAATAGTTTTTACTTTGTGTAATGACCCATACACTCCCAGTCCTTATTCAAGTCTAATTTAATGGTGTCCAGTTTGCAAATTAAGTCCAGTTCTGCCGTTTCTCGTTGGAGTCTGTTTTTAAAGTTTTTTTGTTGGAGAATTGCGACTTTTGGGTCTGTAATTGAGTGACCAGAGAGGCTGAAGTGTTCTCCAAGTGGTTTTTGAATGTTATAATTCTTGACAATAATTGACACCTTAATTGATTAGTCTCGTTACAGTTTGTATGGCAACACCCATATTTTATATATGGGTGTTGCCATACAAACTGTATGTGTATATATCTATCTATCTATCTATATCTTCCTACTGTATTTTCCACTGCATGCATCTGATGAAGTGGGTTTTAGCCTATGAAATCTTATGACCAAATAAATTCCTTAGTGTCTAAGTGCCACAAGTATTCCTGTTCTTTTTTCAGTAAAACCTGCTGTTGCTTTTAAAAGTCTATTTCGGAGAAAGGAAATCAAGAAGAAACAGCAATGCTTCCCTTCCCACATATACAACTATATTCCCCACCTTGGTGAGAGGTATCAAATATAAAGTCAATTATTTTTATCTAAATTCAAAGTTTGTTCTAATTATACATTTCATTGAACTCAAAAGGACAGGAGGAGTCAGCTATCAGATCCTGGTCTTCATGGATGGTTTTTGTGCGATTGCAGCAGCTAGATTTGTTCTCCATTCAGGCAGTAAAGTTTGGAGGACTGGCGCTAAAACCAAATATTTGGACCTAAGCTCAATGTAAGGGAAACAAAGCTCCCCTTGCAATAAAATAAAAATAAAACCGTCACAACCTGCCTTTCACTGACATCATAGCAAATCTAAATGCTGATTTATAGCATAGACACAAGACAGGTGAGGTACTATCTTTTATTAGACAACTTCTGTTGATGAACAAGACAAACTTTCAGGCTTCACAGAGCAAACCAGTCATTCATAATTGTTAAGGGAGGGTAGGCATATGCACACAGCTCTATGGGCTGAGCTCTGTAACGCTAATTGAACAATCAAATAAAGCAAGGGTTCTCAAACTGGGGGTCAGGATCCCTCAGGGAGTCACAAGGTATTAAATGGGGGGTCACGAGCTATCAGCCTTCACCCCAAACCCCGCTTTGCCTTCAGCATTTATAATGGTGTTAAATATATTCAAAAGTGTTTTTAATTTACTGGGGGGGAGGTTGCACTCAGAGGCTTGCTATGAGAAAGGAATCACCAGTATAAAAGTTTGAGAACCATTGAAATAAAGGTTGCAAACGTAGCCATTACTTGGACACATGATGGTGCTGACACATACTGTAAACTCTGTGAAAGCCTTCACTTGTCTGTGC
Organism: Gopherus flavomarginatus; assembly: GCF_025201925.1. Classification (NCBI taxonomy): domain Eukaryota; kingdom Metazoa; phylum Chordata; order Testudines; family Testudinidae; genus Gopherus; species Gopherus flavomarginatus. The sequence goes on along the minus strand of NC_066623.1, from coordinate 88,921,422 downwards.
ACACCCAGACCAAGGCTTAGTTCATCCTGCAACCCTTTTCTAGCCACTCAAGTGTATTATAGACAGTACTCACAGTTGCGATGTCCCACTGCAAGGCAGACAGATCACACTCTGGTACTAGGTAAGTCTGGCTGCTCCCCTTGACTTCCAGTGCAAAGGAGAGCAAACGGGGAAGCTAGCAGTCAGGTAACTCCTCCTCAGTAGTGTAGTTTGGGGGCTCCTTCTCTCCTCTCCTTCAGCCAGATTTAGGTAGGCTGGCTCTGTTGACTACCTGCAGGCTTCAGCTTGTAGCTGGCAACTACTTGAATGTCAGACTGGCTTCACTTTCAGTCAGATGCCTATGATACCTGAGATGAATGGGGAGAGATATCTGAGAGGGGACACTCCCTATGAAGTCAGGAGCTTCAGATTAACTGAGCTCTGCTTGCTGAGAAATAAAATTGAGGTTTTTACTTATCCTACCCTATAGAGAACAATTTGGAGGAGGAGTCTTCTTCAGCTGCTGGAAGGCAACTCTACTACATCCTCCCAAGAACTGTGAAGGTTTGCCCTTTGGGACTATATCTGGAATCAGGATGGTCCCAGCCATGTGCAGGCTATTCTGAGTGTGGGATTGGCTGTCTAGACATGCCAATCAAGCTCCTACCCCAGTAATTCCTCCCTCTTCTCCACCCCACCTCCAGCTGACTGTGTGGTCTCAAGCATAAGGGTTAGGCAAGCAGTTTCAATTTTTTTTCCCCATCCAGCACAGGCACTGCTTCTCACAAGTTCCCCAACTAATAATTGGGCTCAGTAGTGCCTAGATGACTCTGTCAGGAATCAGACCTCCATTGTGCTAGTTACTGTACACACCTGTAATTAAAAAAGACAGTCCCTTCCCCATAGAGCTTGTAATCTTAGGGCATGAATGGAGAAAACGGATGGATACAGAAAACAAAAAAGGGAGAGGCAGGGCAAGATAACAATGAAATGACCTTGTTTAATATAAAAAGAATCTGATAGAGGTGGTAAGTCAGGGCTGGAGGTTGGCTGGACAGACCTCACAATGGAAGAAAAAAAATCAAAGGAGTCAAGGGTGATGAAAAGTGTGCAGCAAGACAACAGTTCCAAAGGGAGGATAGATTTAGTGTGGAGGAGAAGTTGTGGATGTCAATGGATTGGAAGCCAAGGAAGGACCAAGTAGCCAGGTAAGGAAGAGGGGGCAGGTGAGCAATACTGAAGGAGACAAGGCAATGGTCAAAAGGGAATCCAGCAATGGAATGATAATGAAAGCATTGATCTAGAGTTGCAGGTTAATCAAAGAGAAGAGGGCAAGAAGACTGGAGGCCAAAATGGAAGCTTTATTTCTACAAAGTCATGAATAATACATACTTTCCCTCCTTGATAAGCCCCTGATAGCACAACGAATCTTCATTTTTATTTCCTTGACTGGAAAACACGTGTCTTTCACTGGGGATTTATTACTTAGAGAGAAGTCAGAGGTCGAATGAAAGATCCTGATTTTTGTCTGCAGGACAGTGATTCTGCATAGTACAACAAATAAAGACCTATACAAAATTCTGAACTGTACAATATTGCTACTTTTTGTTTCATTTACCTCTGTGATTGGAAGGTGAGACAATACAGTAATCTATATGTCAACAAACTTATGATTGGGTGAGGTGTGATGACCCTCAACCCCCCCTTGCCACATTTCCAGCCCTATATTCAACTGTTTCCAAAAATAGCAGTTCCCACTGAAATCTCTCAAAACAAAATCATTCAGTTCTTCTTGGCCCATCACTTTGCAGCCTCAAGCCTGTAAATTTCAATATTGCAGCCTATCTTCAATAGGATTCTGTGTGAGAAGTGACTGCAGAATCTGACCATAGGAAGCAAAAACATTTCCTTCCATCATTGAACAAAAATCATTAAATGCAGCTAGACAGACTTAACTAGCTTGTAGGAAGTCTGCTTATCCTCAGGAATTTTACTTCAGTCTCTGCTTCATTTTTATTAGCACAGTGTAATTTGGTACAATGAAATTCTGTTTCTTGTGAAACTGAACTCTTGGCCCTTACACAGCCGCTGATATATGCATTTAAGGTGTTGGATTTTTTTTAAGTTACACCATGTTAAAGGGGGAAATAAAGCTCTCATACTAGAATTTAACTATACCAGTGACTTGGTCAATCACTTCAAACCCCCTACATATGGGTTGTTGTTTTTTTAATAAAGACTTTCCATATCAGCCTCAATTCATGATTAATCCAGAGACTAATTTTTGTCATCTCTCACTATGTTCAGGTAACTAGGAGAACTTCTCTTTGTGAATGCTAGCTACCAAAAAGCAAAGGTCAGACCAATTGATTAAAATGCCAACTAGCAGAGGCCATCTAATGTGGTTACAAGGTGGCCCCAGTAGTCTCCATGTGCACCTCGTTAGATCTAATTGCATTGACGTGAACTGTAATTCACTGTTAATCTAAAACAGCTGAGTGGATGGAGTTCTTTCACACAAAGTGCAGTCAGGTAAGTAATTTCAAGCATGAGTCCCAGCAAACTACAGAAGGGATAGAGTCACATATTACTGACAAAATGGAAAAGACAGCCATCAGTATATCAATGGGCTGGTGATACAAAGGTTTGATTCATAACTGTATTATTCACTTCTCTAGTGAAAGGCTCACAAGTTTACTGCCATTTCTTCTGGAAGTATGTTCATTACATACCTGAGTGGGCACCTCGTGCCATCCTTAGGTTTTATGGACTACAATTCAGCTCATTTCTCACCTACAGCTGCATTCTTCCCTCCAACTTTTCATATCTATGAAACACACCCTTCTGCCTCAGAGCTCCCCCCCACTCCACCTTCATACCACAGTAATTCCACTATTACCTGTCTGAAGAATCTGTGTTTTTGATTATGCTTCTTCACAGAGTGGGAAGCCATAAAATGAAGTCAAAGTGAAACTTTCTAAGAAGAGAATGGAAAAGGGGGGGACAGTTAAGGAATTCAGTCTCTGCAATTGCTAGATTTAAATAGAACAGGGAATTGTGGCTGGAGAACTGGGTAGGCTTGTTGTTTGGGATGCCTTGAAAAACAGACATCTCTTTACAGGTAGACCTAAGTCCTCTAAAATTGACATGCTTCATTGGATTTTTTTTTAAATTGGTGTGCATCAGGATTGCATGGGATAGGGCTCCTGATCAACCTTTGGAGCTATTTGACGAAGGGGTTCCAGATACATAAGCCCTTAAAAAATAGCCATTTTAAAAAAAAGTTTCTAAGGGTTGTTGGGTTTTTTTGCTCAGAGCTTGAGATCAAATAGTTGATGTGATGAGGGTAAAAACAGTCTCAATCTGTCAAGTTTTATTGAAGATAGTGCATATGTAAGTGGGGGAATGGTCTTGCTATTGTGGGGAACCTTCCCGGCTTATACACTACCCTAGTGGAATTGGCTAGTGAAGAGATCTGAGTCCTCGCTCCCACTCCCTTTACCCAGAGGCCTCCCTGCCCTCGAGGATTCCACTCCCCTGTGTGGCACAGTCCTCATACCCCCGACAAGGCTGGGCCTAGGATTCCTGGGGGGTTTGACCCCCAATTTCATCATGTCCCTTAGGACAGGGGCTAAGGTGACTCCATTCTGGGGTACTCTCTCTGCTCTGGACATTTCCCTAACCCACTGATCAGTACAAATACAATTTATTAAACAACAAATCAATTTTAAAAAGAAGGGAAAAAAGGGAAAGGTTAAAGGAAAACATGTAATCCTGCTCTGTGGCACAGACACACCACAAACAGCCATCTCTGGAATGTAAGGGAAGTTCACAATCTCTTCCTTGCACGTCCCACACCTCCTTCTCAGGCCCTGGATGTGTGGAAGGGATGCTGTGGGTCAGACACTTGCTCTGGAGGTGGCCACACGCTTTCAGACTTTAGGGGCAGGACCCTTCTTCCCAGGGTCACCCCCTCTCGCTCTCTCCAGCTGCTCACCACACCCAGGGCCAGTACAAGGATATTTTGCACCCTAGGCAAAGCTTCCACCTTGCGCCCCCCACCCTGAACCCTCCCCAGAGCATCACTTATTATGAACTTTCAAAAATGAATACTGCATAATGTGGCATTGTTCATTAGAATTAATACACATCGAGCTTGAAAATTTATGCATTTAATTATTTAGAATACATATTTAATGAAAATAAATGAATAACCTGACAGGGTGTGGGGCCGGCTGGCTTCAGGCAGGGGGATGTGTCAGCGGTTGGCTGGAGATGGGCGAGTGCGGGGCTGGCTGGCTTCGGACAGGGAGTTGCAGCAGGGGATGGCTGGAGACAGGGGAGTGCGGGGCTGGCTGCTGGCAAGGCAGGCGGTGCAGCAGGGGCTGGCTTCAGGCAGGGGATGCTGCAGGGGTTGGCTAGAGACAGTGGGTGCGGGGCTGGCTGCAGGCAGGGCAGGGGGTGCAGCAGGGAGTGCGGGGCTGGGAGGGCAGGGGGTGCACCAGGGACTGGCTGCAGGCAGGGGATATGGGGCTGGCTGTGGGCAGAGCAGAGGGTGCAGCAGGAGCTGACTGCAGAGATATTCTGGGGCCCTATGCAGCCCCCCTGTGGGGGGGTGTGCCCCCGGCCTCCTTGGGGGGGCGGGAGTGCCCCAGGATTCCATGGGGGGCAGGCCTGGCTTGGGGGAACCACCCCCCAGCACTCACCGACAGCGCAGCTGGGGCCAGGTCTCTGCATTCCCCCCATCCCCCCGGTGAGTGCAGCCCCAGCCCTGCTGCAGAGCTCAGGGAGTGGGGGCGGGGTCCCTGGGGCAGAGCCAGAGCAGCAGGGAGCAGCGCAGCGCCCCCGGTGGCCAGAGGACGAATGACATCACTTCCAGCCAGCCGGAGCTGATCAAAGCCACAGCACCCCCTCGCACAGCGGCAGGAAGAGGGTTACATGTTTAGCCGGCGCCGGGTGAGCATCCCAGACATTTTGGGCACCGCTTTTTGGCGCCCTCAAATCTTGGCGCCCTAGGTGGCTGCCTAGTTTGCCTAGTGGTTGCACCGGGCCTGACCACACCCAGTTGCAGCCTGCTCCAGCCCCAGCTCTACTCTGCTTCAGCACTGCTGCTGCTCTGCCACCAGCCTCCTTGGCTGCTTTTTCTGGCCCATCTGGTTCTGGTTGCTGCAGCTCTCCTCTCAGCTCAGGTCTGCCCCCGGGGCTGTTTCTCTCTGGCTAGCACAGCTCAGCTCTGGCCTTTGCTCTCTCCTAGCTCAGACCCACTCTGTCTGACCCAGGCAATTCCAGCTCACATAGAGGATGGGAAAATCCTGCCCCCCCTCATGACTCCCTCTGTCTTGTCAATCAGGCTGACTTAGAACATTGGCCTCTCCACATTGACCCCAGGGACTGTCAGTCACAGGATCCTGATTGCCCATCGAGCCTTCCCCTTTCTTTTGGTACTGGGAGATGCCAACCAAAAACCCCACTAAGTTTCAGTAAACGGTCAATAGTCCCCTTACACAAAGAACCAACTAAATCTTTGGGGGATCCAAACTGAGAGCAGTATTTGAGAAAATATTCATTTTACACTGCTCACATGCCATTGCTACCATTTTGTATGATTTAAACTCCACTCTTGAAAATGCTTTAAAATCCAAATAGTTATTCAAATTGCTTTGAAACTTGCTGTGCCTCATGAGGGTGTGCAATGGTGTTAGTGGTCCAAATTTGGGGTCTCTTGACCAAGGGTTTCCTGAGTTATAGGACCTCCAAAAACCAACTTCCTCCTACAGTCTTGTACTGTGTTAAACAGAGATACTAATGACTGGTTCAATCACAGATCTCTTGATGGCTGCAAACTCACCCTTCAATTAACATATCTAAAGACAAGTTAATCACAATCCCCCTATCTAAGACAAAAAGAGTTTTGGATGGAGGGGCTGGAGTTTGCTCCAGTTTGTGAGACATGGGTGGCAATTTCATTATGAGGGGAATGTGGTCAAAGTATTTGGAGAGGAAAATAAGACACGTGAATGCTTCTTGCAAGGAGAGGAGTTTGAGGGGTGATGAGTGGGAGGAGGGGTTTGGGGCTGCAGTTAGGGGACAGGGATACATGGGGATGTATGATAGGAGAGGTGAGAGAAATTAGGATCTCAGATGAGGAAGGCATGGGACCTCCCAGCTCTGCCAGTGCATTCCAACCCCCCTGCATCTCCCAGCCCTGCCAGTACACCCACCTACCTTGCACCTCACCAATCTGCAGCCAGCAGCCCTGCTAGTGCAACCCAACACTGCATGAAAGCTATTCATAAGAGTTGATGGAATATTAATCAGGAAATTGGCAGGTTCGTGGCTGCCAGAAATTGTGTACTATATGGCACAGAAACATTACAAGCTCTGACTCCTCAGTGTTTTTTGGAGATGGGATACACCTATTGGACAAAGGTCAGAAGATCTTTCTGTCCAACATAAAACTGTTAGTATTTTGGAACAGAAACTCCATATGTAATGTCTCTTTTTGGCTGTGCCACACCCTCCATGCTCCAACCACTGTGAAACTTAAGCAGGAACACCATTCCACTGTAACATAATTGTCCTTCATTCCAGGTATGGCGTGTGAGTCAGGTTATAGGAGCAGGAAAGTAATAGCAATAGAAACACAGACAGATTTTGTTTCTTTCTTTTTGTTCTTTACTCACATCCTGTGAGTGCAAGTGAATGGACTGTAAAAGGAGGTGAAGAGCTTGTACATTTCAACAACTATGGGGTTGCCAGAGTAAAGGTGTGTGTGTGTTAACAGGGCATATTTGGGGGCATTGCTAAACGAGGCCATAGGTTTTCAATTTCCCGGTATTCAGAAATGTGAGTTTTGCTTGAATCAGTGTTCTACAAGATGGCCTTGTATCACCAAGGGACCTTAACTCTGCATTCATATAAATTTTTGCCACTGAATTCCACTACGTAAGGCTCAAAGGCCTACTTCCACCACAGGTGCCAATTAGACACACATGATTAAAGACTTAAAAATATAGTGGGGAAATTTATACTTCAGCTCTGAACGAAGTCATATTTTCCTTTTCAAACCCTAAGACTGAATGAAGAGTTTTACCTGCAGTTTTAGCAACCTCTGAGGCTCCAAATATTTTACTCAATGCTTTTCTATTACTTTTACATATATACACACACACACACATACATAGAATCAAAAGCAAGAGAATTGAGGACATAGTAATAACAATGTTCACTAGAGAAACCTCACAACCACAAATAATTAACTCGGGTACAGTATACCTTTGTTTAGAATCTGTGGCTTCTAGTAAATTTAATTATTTCCCTGTGGTTTTAAAATGAGGGGGACTTCAAAATGAGGGCTCCTTCCATTAAATTTAATTACTTCCCCTCACATCTTACATGGTAAAGGGGTGGCTATTAAATGAAGGCAGCTTCTAAACAAAGTAATACATCAACTACTGAAATACCATATCTAAGTTTGAAAGCTCAAACTTAAGAGCTTACATATTTTTCTCCTCCAATTTTGGGCCAGCTCCTGTGCATGTGTGTAAGTGAGGAGGTTACAAGGAATCTGATACCCTAGCACATCAGCCCACAAACCAGGCTCCAAAACAGTAACTCCCTAGACACTAGGGCTCATTTTCACAAAGGAATTTAGACACCACTGTGATTCACAAAACCTTCACTCAAGTGGCCACTAACTTCACTAGGTACCTAATTTCATCTGTAATAATCCTTGAGGGACCTAAATTTCTGCCACCGGGTACACACACTAATGCCTCAGGCTGGCACCAGGAGACCTATCTTCTGCCTAAGCCCCACCACAGTCTTCAAACCAATTAAAGATAGGCAGGGCAACACCTATCTTACCTGCAAGGCCCAATCCCACTGGACTATGAGATATTTTGATGTGGAGCTCTCTCAGTCTCTTCTGATGAAGCTATTCCACGTTGTCTATATCAATGGTTTTCAAACTTCTTTTTCCACAGACCACTTGAAAATTGCTGAGGGTCTCAATGGACTACTTAACGATCTTTCCAAATGTTGTTTGTACTGTTAGCTAACTGATATAAATCGCTTTGGATAAAAGAAGGTTTCTTGAAGTCACTTCATTGATAGTTACGGGCAAACATTCATCATACAGTTCTACCAAACCATTGATCAGAATGGTCTGTTGGAGGAACAATATTCTTCCTTGAAGCCCTTCTTAAATGCTTAGTTTCATTTTCCCTCAAGCACAGACTACTTGAACTGGTCCCTTGTCCTGAATGAAAGGGTCCATTATCCCTTCAGTTAATGTTTATGGAAGCTACAGTATGTGCTTGTACTGAAGGGAAAACTGACTCATAAGAGTGGCAGTAATGAAACAGTGGGGAAAGTTTAGGTAGTTATTGTTACTTTCTGAACCTAATACGTAAAATTTCTATTGAAATGATTGTGAAGTGCATTATAGTAGGAGCTTATGGGGAAGAGGGACTTGGTAACCTTTAGAAAAAGCTAATTGCTATAATTGCCACCACTTTTCTCTGTGTAAGCACGTCACTGCCACCCTAGCTGCATCATGCTATGGCCCCTTCATACATTTCCCTTGCTGTGGCCTTTTAGGTACAGTTGCTCTACTTGTTAAGTGTCTCCAAAAATAGTAGTACTAAAATAGTTAACTATATAAAGAGATTCTTAAGTACTTGCTGGAAAGAATGTGCTCTGCATAAAGAACCATCATTACAGTCTTTGTATTCATGAGTTTGCTTGGTCATTAAAGATAGGCAAGAATGCCCATTTTCTCCAAGAATGTTTTACTAATAATGTTGAATACATACATACAGCATAAACATATGTTAATTCACAAGTAAAGATGCCAAGCAGGTCAAAGTAAATTGTTAAAATACTATGTGCCCTGAAGGGTTAATGAAGGCTACCAATTAACCAGGGACCAATTAACCAGACAAGTCACGGCTGAGAGGAATAAAGTGGCTTAAATAATCCCCTCACTGAACAAGGGTGTCCAGCTGTGAAGGAACAACTTGGGGTGCCTTTATAAAGACAGGAAGGTGACAACAGAGAGGGCAATGCAGGAAAGTAGTTTACAGCTTCTCCTTGGGAGAAGGGAGGTGTGTTTGGGAGCTATACAGCCAAAGTAGTCTACAGTTACTTCCTGGGAGGAGGGGGTTTTGGGGCTAGCAAACCCAGAGTCAAAGAGGCACCAGATGGGTAGGAAAAATGGGAAAAAAGCGGTAAAGTCCTAACTAGAACATACTTTCTCTGCTGATTAGAGGGTCCCTGAGCTGGAACCTGGAGTAGAGGATATGCCTGGATTTCTTTACCAGCCAATGAGGAAGTATCGAGGAAGTATCAGCTGGGAAGAGAATAGAAAGACTGCCTGGGACCATTTGTTAGAAGAGATTTTGATACCCCAGAAGGGGAGGACATGTGATTTGGCTGGGGGACTGAGCACGAACACAGAGCATCTTGCTTTGCTGAAAGCCAAGAAGAGAAGGCAGGGTGTATGGTGAGAGGGGAAAGGAGGCTTCAGACCTGGAATCAGCTGATACTCAGAGTGACTAGGAGGAGGAATGTACCAATAATTGGGCAAGTAGGCGTGATAGTTCTTGCTTTCTGTGTCAATCCTGAGTCCTACTGAAGTCAATGGAAATCTTTCCATTGACTTTAATGGGAGTTGGAGCAGGCCCTAAATCTTCATAATTCTACATTAAAGTGACTTTGTCATAGCATCACAGCATCTGCTTGCCACTAGTGTGCCTCCTCCAAATGACATGCACTATGCAATCTACAGCAACAATGTTCCTTCTTCACTTTAAGATTATACTCTTCCAGTTTCTACTACATCCATTTCTGAGACCCTCTTCATGGGTATTAATCACTTTGTAAGGAATTAATCTCTTCTATACTAGCAGATCACTCATTTCTGTGCATTATTCAACATTTCTGTTTATAAAAGCAGCTTTCAAGCTATTTCTAAGTCGATGCTACTCATTTAAAATTAGGCTGTGCCTTGTGGCCAGTAGTGATACCCAACCCCTGACATTTTGAACCTGCCAGTTGACCCACACTTCCTGTTGAGATGGAAGTGGGGCTAGTTGGATTGAAGTTCAGGGTCCTCTCTTTTCTAGATACTTTACCAGCTGGCTATTTTTCCAGCTTCTGGGACCCAGCTTCTTTGGCTTGTGTGCTACTGCCCCTGACTGGGGGCTTGTCTACATCAGAAAGTTGCAGCGCTGGTGAGGGAGTTACAGCGCTGCAACTTAGGAGGTGTACACATCTGCAGGGCACCACCAGCGCTGCAACTCCCTGTTTGCAGCGCTGGCCGTACTCCCGTTTTGTCTCGGGTGTAGAGGATCCAGCGCTGGTGATCCAGCGCTGGTAATCAAGTATAGTCACTTACCAGCGCTTTTCTTGACCTCCGTGGAATAAGCAGGTATCCCAGCATACCTGAGGAAGCCTCTGGTAATCAAGCTGGTCTCCTTCCCCGGCTTGCTCTCGCGTTCCCCGAACCCCGAGCAAGCAGGTCTCCTTCCCTGAGGTTTGCTGGGTGGTTCCGGGAAGGCGAGAGCAAACCGGGGAAGGAGACCAGCTTCGCCGCGGTTTGCTCTCGCGTTCCGCGAACCCCGAGCAAGCAGGTCTCCTTCCCTGAGGTTTGCTGGGTGGTTCCGGGAAGGCGAGAGCAAACCGGGAAAGGAGACCAGCTTCGCCGCGGTTTGCTCTCGCGTTCCGCGAACCACCCTGCAAACCGCAGGGAAGGAGACCTGCTTGTTCGGGGAACGCGAGAGCAAACCGCGGCGAAGCTGGTCTCCTTCCCCGGTTTGCTCTCGCGTTCGCCGAACCCCCGAGCAAGCAGGTCTCCTTCCCTGCGGTTTGCAGGGTGGTTCGCGGAACGCGAGAGCAAACCGCGGCGAAGCTGGTCTCCTTCCCCGGTTTGCTCTCGCGTTCCCAGAACCCCCGAGCAAGCAGGTCTCCTTCCCTGCGGTTTGCAGGGTGGTTCGCGGAACGCGAGAGCAAACCGCGGCGAAGCTGGTCTCCTTCCCCGGTTTGCTCTCGCGTTCGCTGAACCCCCGAGCAAGCAGGTCTCCTTCCCTGCGGTTTGCAGGGTGGTTCGCGGAACGCGAGAGCAAACCGCGGCGAAGCTGGTCTCCTTCCCCGGTTTGCTCTCGCCTTCCCCAAAACCCCTTGAAGCCGCCCAACAGCGCTGCAGTGTGGCCACATCTAACACCACTTGCAGCGCTGGTTGCTGTAAGTGTGGCCACTCTGCAGCGCTGGCCCTATACAGCTGTACTAATACAGCTGTAACAACCAGCGCTGCAAAATTTTAGATGTAGACATGGCCTAAGTCTGTTTCAGGACCCTGTGACCGCTATCAAGATGCTGCTGCCTGGTCCCTGTCCATTCTTCTGTATCTCTTCTTCTTTCACTGCCTCTATATCACCTCTCAGTTTTGAATTGCAGGGTTACGTGGTTCAACTGGGCCTACAGATGTGCGTGAATTGCTATGGTGCACATTTTTGTGGAGATGTCTTGTTAAAATATGGGCAGTAAATCACTGTTATGGACCCTGAGAGTTTTCTGGGTGTAATATTTTTAAAATAGGCTGGTCTGCACAAGAATCATTTCTACTAAAAATCCCAGGAATGACTTTGGCCTCAGTTAACTGAGTTTAAAATTGTGTAGTCAAAGACCTGAAACTCATTTTTGCCTAGCTGTATACTTTTCAAGGAAAACTTTTAGTCTTTGAGGTTTCCTTTTGATGCAAAGCAAATGTATCAAACCACAAAGAAGAGGCTTACAGAACTGGTTAACGAAATTCCAACTCCCACCATGCATACAATGATATTTGCCTAGAAATAGCAGTGGCAACCAGGTCTCCAGAAGTGAAAAGGTAGTTCATAGTATAATCAGCAAGTACATAGATTATGGGTTACAAAAATACCCAAAAGCTATATTGATGGTGTCATAACCTTAGTCCCAGATTTGGACCTTAGCGTCCAAAATATGGGGGTTAGCATGAAAACCTCCAAGCTTAGTTACCAGCTTGGACCTGGTACCTGCTGCCACCACCCAAAAAATTAGAGTGTTTTGGGGCACTCTGGTCCCCCTGAAAAACCTTCCCTGGGGACCCCAAGACCCAAATCCCTTGAGTCTCACAACCAAGGGAAATAATCCTTTTTCCCTTCCCCCCTCCAGGTGCTCCTGGAGAGATACACAGACACAAGCTCTGTGAATCCAAACAGAGTGACTCCCCCTCTCCGTTCCCAGTCCTGGAAACCAAAAGCACTTTCCTATTCCCCCAGAGGGAATGCAAAATCAGGCTAGCAAATCCAACACACAGATCTCCCCGATTTCTTCCTCCCACCAATTCCCTGGTGAGTACAGACTCAATTTCCCTGAAATTTCCCAGTAAAGAAAACTTCAACAGGTCTTAAAAGAAAGCTTTATATAAAAAAGAAAGGAAAAATACATACAAATGGTCTCTCTGTATTAAGGTGATAAAATACAGGGTCGATTGCTTAAAAGAATATTGAATAAACAGCCTTATTCAAAAAGAATACAAATCAAAGCACTCCAGCACTTATATTCATGCAAATACCAAAGAAAAGAAACCATATAACTTACTATCTGATCTCTTTGTCCTTACACTTAGAAACAGAAGACTAGAAAGTAGAAACTACTTCTCCAAAGCTCAGAGAAAGCAGGCAGACAGAAAACAAAGACTCAGACACACTATTCCCTCCACCCAAAGTTGAAAAAATCCGGTTTCCTGATTGGTCCTCTGGTCAGGTGCTTCAGGTGAAAGAGACATTAACCCTTAGCTATCTGTTTATGACAGATGGGCATTTTAAAAATCCCATACAGTAGGCAGAAAATCTAGTTCACCCCATGAGGTACTTCAGTTACGATGGAGTTCAGTACATGATCAGTTTGTAATTTATATACACCTGCATATGATGATGTGATTTATAGAGTGAAAGGTTATACTAGGAGTTCCCTTACTTTTCTTGGTAAAAGTTACATTAATATTAAAGAAAAAAAGAAGGAATACAGAAAAAATACATCACTTGATTAATTGTAATGGCCAGCTGTTATACTTCCACTGAGATTGTAAGAGCCTCTGCCTAAGGTGCATTTAAGAGTGCCAAACCTCACAGCAACTCAGCTCATCCTAAAAAGCTCCACGGCCTGGAGTGAAAGCTGCAATTTAAAAGTCTCCCAGAGACCCATTATTTGCAAATCATTGACACAACAAATGGTAACAACTCTGGTTATCCCCATCAATGCATACTTAGGGAGCTTTTCATCCACAGAGGCTTGTATGCTCAATCATTTCACCTACTAACAATCCTTATAAAATTTTGGATAAAGAGGAGTTCCTATATATGTGCAGGGGCTCTTAAATTTTTTAAAAGCTTTTCCATATAATCCCAAGTTAATGTCAGTCCAATTTGTGCTAGAAACATTTTTATTATAGGAAACAAAGTTGGCATTTAACAAATCTAAGAATTTTAAAGCTCAGAAATCCAGGTTGCCCCGTCACTCTTAAATCTTTGTATAACTTAAAAAATAGCATAACATACTTTTTCTTTGAAAGAAAAGTGGGAGAGGGGAAAAAAGCTTGAGAGATTTAGATGTTTTCTACCAAATTTCACCCCCAAGGAATCTTCCTAGTTGAGTTGTAAGTCCTTAATATAAGAGATTAACAAGATAAACAGACACAACTATACTACAATAGCGCTTGTGGGTCCTGCCGCAGTATTATTCCACAGTTAAGGTTGCACAAATGGGCTTTCCAATCTCCTATGTAATTTAATAATAAAAAAAAATGCAAGCCATTAGGAATGGACAGACAGAACATCACCTGATTAGCTGGCCATTGCTGACATTCATTCTCAATGCTTGGGATGGGGAAGTGGCCAGGGGGAGCAGAAACATCCAATGATTCTCCTCACCTGGAGATGGAAAGCAACAGCTAGGAGTGCTGAAGGGGAGCCTCTGAGTTTTGGGAGAAAATCCATCATTACCAGGGGAAGACAGAGCAGAGAATAATGGAGGGGCAGCCAATGACAATGCAAGAATACAGCCACTGAAATAAGAAGGGAGTGGTGAATGAACCATCTATATTTTGGATGGGGAGGCCAAGCATTAAGTGGGAGCATGGAAGATGAGGAAAATGCAATGTTTCAGTTGGAATAATAATGGTATTTTGATCTTTACATCTTCAAAACATTTTGCAAATATTACATTAATTTACTCTAATAACACCCCTGTGATGTATTAGCCCCATTTTACAGATGGAAAGAAAGTCAGATTTGCTGAAGGCCACACATGAATACACCACCAGACTTGGTATTGGAATTGATCAATCCCTGATTCCCAGTCCCACACTTTATCTAGCTACACAATGCTTTGGAGCATCTTCAGACACCAACTTGCCAACCTCATGAGGAGCGCTTTAAACTCGGTTTGAAGAAGCAGGTGACAAAACCCCACTGGTAAATATATTTTTTAAAAGTGACCTTGACAGAGGTGTGGAAGCTGTGGATAGAAATGAAAAACTAGGATAGGGTTACAGGAACAATACAACATACATTGAAGAAATCTGCTCAACATCTGAGATGTCTATATTCCTGTAGGTGCACAACAGATTGAAAAAACAAACTTGGTTATCGGTGATTTTCCAACAAACTGGGGGGATGTATCTAAGGACCCCACAGAATTCTATCCTGGGTTTGGTACTCATCAATAATTTCATTAATGACTTGGATAATGGAGAACATGCTTACAAAATTTGTAGATTACATCAATCTGCAAACACTTTGGAGGACAGGCTTAGAATTCAAAATGACCTTGACAGATCAGAGAATTGGTCTGGCAGGCGATTGGACTAGATAACCTCTTGTGGTCCCTCTTCCAGCCCCACATTGCTATGATTCTATGTTCTCTCTCTGAAAAGGTGGTGAGTTTAAGCAATATTAGGAAGCCATCCAAAAAAAAGGGAATGCAGTGGAATCCAAAAAGTGTTTTTCTTTCTAAGCAATAGCACATAGTATTACTATAGTGCAGTTGGCTTTCAAAACCACCATTTGTCTACTGTAGTCAAATAGCTGCATTATGAGCAGCCAGCAAAAAGAGGGTATACCGTGTTTATCGTATACAGTTGCTCTTTATACTCAAGCTTTCTTTGTGTTTTTTTTTATTATTATTAATGTGTGAATGCCTATTTTTTCTAGCTTTTCAAAAGCCTCATTTATAAGCCAGCTTTTAAACTTACGGGTAGATTTAGCTCTAACAAAAAATGAATTGTTGGTATATTATTGGCTTTTAAATTTGCAGGTAGAATTTAGGAAGGAAACTTGAAAATATAAGACATTTTCCAGACTATAGACCTGTTCTTCTCAATTTCACAGTAGAGAATGTCCCTCCTTATAGAAATTGTATCATAACCTCTGACCCAGATGATGAAGAGTTAAATCAAATTGCATCTTTTTTCTTAATTTTAAAATCATTTTTTTTCTTTTCTAAATCTGAAAAGTGAATTTAGTGTTTGAGGAAGGTACCTCATTGACAGAATAAATGTTCCTAGCCAGAGATAAGCTATGAAATGAGAATCAGAAGTGCAGACTTTCTAAACCCACCCCACAGTCCTTCCCAACTCCCTTCTACTAGGACCGCTCAGAGTGAGTTTTCATTTTCCTGTCTTTTCCATCCTTGACCTCTTTGTCATGACTGCCAGCTGCAGACACCTATTCAGCAGGGACTAGAAGACTGATATCACCACCACATTTCACAAAACACTTATGAAATGGTAATGGCATTCAGTCATTATCAACTTGGGCAGAATCTGAACCAGTGACCTAGAGGTGAAAAGACTTTGTATTTATTACAAATCCCTTCAGTCATTCACCCACACCATTGTAGCCTTTTCATTTTCCTACTGTAACTACAAATGTTTTTTTCTATACCTATCAACACTTTTTTTGGTCTTGTCAATCACACCTTATCTTCTTGTAAATACTCTTTCTACTGGGTGTGTTAGAGAAACTGGTAAATAATAACACAAGAACTTGTTCAGGTTCAGTGGCCACCCAATACAGTAATTTCTGCATGAGGGGAAACTGGCTCTCTTCCCTTATTCTTAGCAACGTCCTTACCAAAAGTCCATTCTGACTATTCCAAGCAAGTCTGAGAATGGAGTACAAAGCAATAGAAACAGGAAACCCTTCCAGAACCAAAATAGTCTATCCACAGCCAAACAAACAGCTTCTCTCTCACAGACACACACACCAGCAGCATTCTAGGAGGTGCCGGTTGAGAAAAATGCAGGACTAATTCAAACTAAACCATGCAGCTTTCCATCTCTTTTCACTCTCTTGGAATTGTGCAAGAGAATAAGAGAAGGCTCATAAATATCTTTAAAAGCCCAGCATGATCCACTTTTGCTGCACAAAAACACATTTTGTCACCATAAAACACTTACCATGTTTTTCCCCTCAGGCTGAAATAAGAGTATTTACTTTTAAAATAAACAATGCAAAGACTCTTTTCTTTTTAATGACCTGTATGCAGCTTTGTCTTATAATAAAGTGATTTTTTTTAGCTGAAGTATTTTTTATCTAATGCCTTTTACACAATATATTTAACATTTGTGCTATGATGGAGAAGTAGAGTAAGTACTAATTATGCAGATTTGTTTTGATTTTTGGCTAGAAGTTCAATACAGGAAAAAGGCGAGGAGAATGGGCTACTGAAATATATCCAGAATTCCCCAAATAATCCCTGTCCTATACCCTACTTTGTTCAAGAAAAGGCTGCAGCGTGTTGGATTTCATGTTCTAAAGTAAATGATGGTTCAAGCTTTATACAGAAAGGTACTTACTGAAGTTTGATGTTTTGTGTAGCGCAATGCAGTTTAGGTCATGTGATCCCTTCACCTCTTTTCCTTCCCTCTCACTGTTGATATCTGAACTATTTTTCCTGTCCACCAGTCTCATAACCTTAATGACTTCATGTTCTCTCCTTCTTTTCACATATTTGACACCACTGACACACCCTTTCAGCTCTACATCTCCAGAATACGTCTGTTCTTCCCAATTCCCACAATAGAAACCCATCTATGCCCTGATTATTTTTCCTATTCTTTGGCTTCCTGGACTCTACTCTAATGTTCCCTATCTACACTTGTTCAAAATAAAGTGCCATTTATTTTACCCACCATCTGAATACATTCAATCTCTCTTCATAGCTTGTAACTGGTTTCTAGGTGGTCCTCAGGATCAAATTGCCTGGTGGGTCTGTCCACCAGCTTGGGAGACAAAACAGCCAGCAACACGCAACTGTTTTACCCTTCAAGGCAAGCTCTTTTATTCTTCTCTTACACAAATGCAAAAAAAATATCAAAAAGGAACAGAGGTGATAGTCCAGATTCCTCTATTTCTGCCCCTCTAGCTCAAGGATCATGACTCTTCCTTAGCCTCAGGAGGACCACAAGGCAAATGGGCTAGCCAGCCATTTCTACCACCACTGCTCAGGATGTTTGTCTCTCCTGACACCCCGTCTCCCCATCCTTTACAGAGCTGGGCCTTTATTTATATCTTCAAGTTGGGAATCAGTGCCACTAATTAACTGGACTAACTGGTTCGCCACACCTGCCTCCTTTGCTTCTCCTTAGGCCAGGGCTTAGTGTTCCTTAGCTCTGCAGGCCCTTAAAGGGCAAGACTGTCCTGCTATACTGCCCCATGTCTGTCTCAATTTTTTTCCTCCTCTTTTCCACGTGCCTGAAACCTTCTCCCTGATCCATCTACCACGCTTACTTTAAATGTCACTTTTTCCAAAAGGCCCTTCCTCATAGTATCCATCTTAGCCACATGCTAAACAAATAGACAAATTAATATTTTTTAAGCAAGTAAAAAGATCAACCCATCAACCTATAAACATGCACCACACAATCAAATGACTTCAGTCTCTTCAGACACCCTTCCTGAGTTTGTATGTTGTCTTTCTAGATTGTAAAGCCTTTCAAGACAGGGATCTTGTATTCATATATGGCTCCAGCACATTGTTGGCATTAAATACTTAAAAATAAAGCATTGTTAAAGTTGGTGTTATACAAGGAAAGGATCAGGTTGGTCATAACGGTATGTTGCTAGGATGACCCATGAGTGGGAATAATGGCTAACCACCTTTGGAATATTATTCCCATATGAAGGGAGTGGGGACCTGAATACCTCCAAATGGCATAAACTATTCCAGATATTAAAGGTCAATACATCTAACTATTACAGAAAGGAGAATATCTTACTCTATTGATCTAGATACTTATGGGGCCTCGAGCACTGTGGTAACTGAACATCACTCAAACAGTAATAAATCCATCCTCAGAACTCGCCTGCAAAGTAGGAAATTATGCCCATTGTACAGATGGGAGAACTCAAGCACAGAAAGGTTAAGATTAGACAAGAGGTCTGTGGCAGAGCCAAGAATTGACACCAGATCTCCTGAGTCTCTGTCCAGCAACTTATTCACAAGACCTATTGATAGATTGGCGTAAGTTAGTTTCTTACTGTAGCAGCTGTATTCAGAAGAGTGCAGAGAAGATCCAGGTTTGCATCATGAACAGTGTGTGTTATGCCATGAAGCATGAGGAATTTGAAATATCATTGAAGGGACTTAATCATCATTGGAGGAGGGACCAAAGATGTGCACAAATGTTTGCAGAAATAGTGAAAAAAAAGTGCTTTTTTAACTTTTCGCCAGTGCTGCTGCTTCTGAACATTTAAAAAAACACTCTTCACTACTTGTTCTAAGTAGAATACGCTTTCTGGCCTCCGAACGAAGAATATATACAGCCTCCTCTTGGGGATGAGTCTTTCTCCACCCTCTTTCTACCATTCTTGTTAGATAGGTCTCTGACTTTCGGGTGAGCTACTGAGTTGTCCCTTTGTATCCTTCCAGATGGTAATCTGCCAAATATAATAGCACTACATAGCGTACAGAAGACAAACATTCCTGGTGGAGACTGATGCACCTTGAGAAGCAGGAGTGATAGTCTGGACGGCAATGGCTCTGCAAACTTCCTTCACCACCCTAATGCTCCCAGACAAAGAATTTCCATCACCACTCAACTTCCATATGGCCTTGTTTGTGGCTGAGTGTATGTCTACACTACGAGATTATTCCGATTTTACAGAAACTGGTTTTTTAAAATAGATTGTATAAAGTCGAGTGCATGAGGCCACACTAAGCACATTAATTCAGCAGTGTGTATCCATGTACCGAGGCAAGCGTCAATTTCCAGAGCATTGCACTGTGGGTAGCCATCCCATAGCTATCCCATAGTTCCCACAGTCTTCCTCGCCCATTGGAATTCTGGGTTGAGATCACAATGCATGATGAAGCAAAAACAGCGTCACGGGTGATTCTGGCTAAATGTTGTCAATCAATCTTTCCTCCTTGAAAGCAACAGCAGACAATCATTTCGCGCCCTTTTTCTCTGGATTGCCCTGGCAGATGCCATAGCATGGTAACCATGGAGCCCGTTTAGCCTTTTTTCATTGTCACCGTATGTGTACTGGATGCTGCTTACAGATGTGGTACTGCAGTGCTACACAGCAGCATTTATTTGCCTTTGCAAGGTAGCAGAGACGGTTATCAGCCCTATTGCACCGTCTACTGCTTTGGAAATTGGTGATGATGGTTACCAGTCATATTTTACCATCTGCTGCTGTCATGGGTGCTCCTGGCTGGCCTTGCTGAGGTCGGCCAGGGGCCAGGGGCAGCTCTAGACATTTCGCTGCCCCAAGCACGGCGGCATGCCACGGCTCCGGTGAACCTCCCGCAGGCATGCCTGCGGAGGGTCCTCTGGTCCTGCAGCTTCGGTTGACCTCTTGCAGGTGTGCCTGCAGAGGGTCCACTGGTCCCGCGGCTCCACCAAAGCTGTGGGACCAGCGGACCCTCCTCAGGCATGCCGCCGAAGGCTGCCTGCCTGCCGCCCTCCTGGTGACCAGCAGAGTGCCCCACGCGCTTGGCGTGCTGGGGCCTGGAGCTGCCCCTGCCAGGGGCGCATGGACAAAAATGGGAATGACTCCCCAAGTCATTCCCTTCTTTATGTTTTGTCTAAAAATAGAGTCAGTCCTGCCTAGAATATGGGGCAAGTCTACTAGAGAACCAGAGAACAGCCGCTCCGGGTCAGAGCCCCAGATATCCCGCAGAAATGATGAGCTGCATGCCATTCTAGGGGGTGCCCCTGCAACAACCCCACCCGTTGCTTCCCTCGTCCCACACCCCTCCTGGGCTACCGTGGCAGT
This sequence comes from Gopherus flavomarginatus, assembly GCF_025201925.1. Lineage (NCBI taxonomy): Eukaryota > Metazoa > Chordata > Testudines > Testudinidae > Gopherus > Gopherus flavomarginatus. Next base: position 88,901,137 of record NC_066623.1, on the reverse strand, counting down.
GTCCCCCCATTTGTGTGATGAAGTAATAAAGAATGCAGGAATAAGAAACACCAACTTTTAGTGAGATAAAATGAGGGGGATGCAGCCTCCAGCTGCTATGATATTCCAGGCAGGACATCTTCATTACTCATTAAAGGGTGCGGAGGGGGAGAGGAGCACAGCCTCCAGCTGCTATGATGAGGACCATCTGCCAGGACTGAATCTCCAGGACACAAAGCTTAAAGAAGGGAATGACTGGGAGTCATTCCCATTTTTGCCCAGGCGCCCCCGGCCGACCTTACCGAGGCCAGCCAGGAGCACTCACAGGATGATGACGAGGACGGCTATCAGTCATATTGTACCGTACCATCTGCCGCCGGAGAGGGGAGGGGAGAGGATGCTGCTGTTTAGCGCTGCAGCACCCCGTCTACCAGCAGCATCCAGTAGACATACAGTGACATTGAAAAGAGGCGAGAAATGATTTTTTTCCCTTTTCTTTGAGGGGGGAAAGGGGGGTAAATTGACGACATATTCCCTGAACCACCGACGACAATGTTTTTGACCCTTCAGGCATTGGGAGCTCAGCCAAGAATGCAAATGATTTTTGGAGACTGCAGGAACAGTGGGATAGCTCGAGTCCTCAGTCCCCCCTCTTTCTCTCCATGAGCGTCCATTTGATTCTTTGGCTTTCCGTTATGCTTGTCACACAGCACTGCGTTGAGTCCCTGCTGTGGCCTCTGTCTATCATAGCCTGGAGATTTTTTCAAATGCTTTGGCATTTCGTCTTTTGGAATGTAGTTCTGCTAGCACGGAATCGTCTCCCCATACAGCGGTCAGATCCAGTACCTCCCATATGGTCCATGCTGGAGCTCTTTTTCGATTCTCGGACTGCATGGTTACCTGTGCTGATCAGCTCTCCACGCTGGGCCAACAGGAAATGAAATTCAAGAGTTAGCAGGGCTTTTCCTGTCTATCTAGCCAGTGCATCCGAGTGCAGATTGCTTTCCAGAGCGGTCACAAAGGTGCACTGTGGGATACCGCCCGGAGGCCAATACTGTCAAATTGCAGCCACACTAACCCTAATCCGACATGGCAATACCGATTTCAGTGCTACTCCCCGCTACTGTCGGGGAGGAGTACAGAAATCGGTTTTAAGAGCCCTTTATATTGATATAAAGGGCTTCGTTGTGTGAATGGGTGCAGGGTTAAATCAATTTAAGGCTGCTAAATTCGGTATAAATGCATGGTGTAGACCAGGCCTAAGAGACAGAAGACATCCTGACACTGAGGTCAGCATTAATGTGTCACAGATGAATATCTGTGCCAGCAATTAGAGAAGCACAAGCACTTAGACTTGCACTTGCAATTCCACTACAGGCCAAAAATGCAAGCAATGCTGAGACAAAGACAAGGCATCTAAGGTCTAAAATGTTCACAAATGGCCTCTCAATTTGTATTGGCATTTTTACATGTGCAATTAGTACCTGAATATACTCACCGAATAGATGACAGTCTTTGGCGACAAGGAGATCCCTTTTAAAAGCCAGACTTTATTTTTAAACAGAGTAGCACTTTAATCTATTACTTTCATAATGTGCCATGACTTTGGAAATGAGCAGGCCTTTGTGGGATCTTGCTGAAACTGCACGATACGGGCACTTTGGATTTGCTTCTCTAAGGAGCGAATCACTGCAGCGACACTTAAACTGGAGGTCAGAGGAAGGGACTTGTAACTCCGGCCACAAAGTTTTGCTCTTCAGAAGAATTGCTTTAAAATGGGAGGCATAAGCAGGTGTACTATGATTTTATGGTTCCTGTGATGTACTGTCTTGCAAGAGCTTTGTGCTTGTCACACTGTTCTATTTTATAAACTGAGCCTTAGTCATATATGTAATGCATCCTATACAATGGTGATGATACCACTATATTTTATTCAAATAAACTATTTTAAAGTGAAGACAATGTACCCATTTTGTCCTACTGACTGTCTTATAGGATGGACTGGTTGTATACTTCAACCAGGGAGAGAACAATCTATCTGCAAAACTGAGATGTTTCAAAGAATTACTGTTCTTTTATAAATAAGCAGATTTCAAGCAGATTAATTGTATAATTTATTTTCTATCTACTCGACACAAATACCATATACATATCACATGAGAATACTGTATCAGTAGCATGTTTTCTATCTTTGTTAACTTATATGAGATCATATATAGACTCATAAAAACTAAATATGGTATATAAACACAGCCAGATACTATATTAGAACATTGTCACTAAATACTAGAAAACCCTGAAAGGCATGACCTCAAACATTAGAAAATATGTGTTGATCATTTTCTTTCCTCTAGTTCCAGTTATCTCATTAATATTTGTTTTCATGCTACAGAGAATATACTTTAGAACATCTGTTTGCTGATCTGGGTTTCACTGAATCACAATTGGCCACTAATAGCTGCAACAAAGAAAATGATGAGAAGATTGTTTCTAAAGCACAAATGTTTGCTGCTGTTGTTTTCCAGCAGCGAATATGCTTTTGGAAAAAAGAAATAAACATTAAGGAGGAAAGCACTGTGGTCTCCCTGCTGTCTGGATCACATTCTGTGAATGGGAGCATCGTTTTGTTACTGCGTAGCTAAACAACTGCTTAAGTGATCGATACAGACCATTATCTTAAATCATAGCATGAATTCCCAATATCATACATAAAATCAATAAAACACACAAAGAATAGGACTGAAAATTTCCACTAAACATAGCCTGCTGCTTTTGAAAATAATATTTAGTAGGTTGGATTTTTTTTGTTTTACTAATTATGAGCTCAGTGGCAGTTTATTCTGCAGTAAATCTGCTGGTGTGAGATTAAACCTGTTATTGAACAGAGTTTTGAATCTACTGCAAGGCACTCATCACTGCTGGAGAGTGAACATTGCTGTTATCTCATTTAAAAGTTGGCCAGCAAAGCAGCCCATTTGTTTAAAATGCAATTAAGCTGGTGTCTTGAAGAGAAATTAGCAAGGAGTGCTTCATTCTGAAGGCATAAGAGGTCTGTTCATAGACACATTAATCCTGTGATTTGGGACATCATTGCGATTTGGGACTGTGTTCCGAAAGGATGTATGCTGCACACAAGCACAAAAGAGGAAAGCTATTCAGTGCAATGGATCAGCTCTGTTTCATGCATTCAGGATTATGTTCACTATTTCATACTCATTATGTGTGCTAATTATAGAAATAAAAAGTTTAATGAAGATCATTGCTACTATCTTGAATAAAAACATCGTGCACATTGACCACTAATCCACAGACATTAATGGGTTGGGGAGCAAGATGATGAACACATGGTTGTTATTTATGAGGAGGTTATTCCTATCAAATTAATTCAAAGTAAATATTCCAGAGCTAATTATTTTATTTAGATTTCTAATATAGGCTTATCAATACTCTTAGTACATGCAAAAATAATAAACTGTAATGAGCTTGCTTTCTCTTTAAAATGGCATAAGCAGCTATCCACAGGCAAAAATCAGCTCAGGAAAACAGGAAGTAGGGGTTCTTTTCAATTGCACCACTTCAGGCAGCAAAGTGGGTTATATACAGACTCAGTAGATTCAAAATGGCCAGTCCCTTACACGTTTGCAAGGTAGAAAGAAGAGTGAAGGACAAACTTATCCCTGATGTAACCCTACTACAGTCAAGTGCCAAATTCAGCTTTCACCAAAGTCAATGGAGTTACAACAGGGATGAACATGGGCTCTGAGACCCATAGTTGAGGTTCAGGTCTTGTGATTCCTCAACACTCTCCAAACATTTGTGATGCAGCAGAAAAAAAATGCATTCTCCGTTACAGTTACAGCCAAGCCGGAGCAATCAGGGAACAGAAAGCCAACATCCCAAGTATGAAGTAGGGAGAGAGAAAATACCAGTCATTTCTTTCTGCCCTGTACAGAGTGACCAAGTCCCACTTTGAAGAATGAGTAAACAAATACACTTATTTTCAAATACCCATGTACCATGGTGTGCACACATTTTTGCATGCAATCCATTGAGGTCTATGAAGCCAGCCAGGGTTTGTGCCGACACACTCTTGATATGAGTGTTTATATAGCATATAATATAGAATCCCATGGGACAAATTGGCAAATGATGCATCATGCCATGTTTGCAACTCCCCAATCTTAGGGCTGGCCAGGGACATCTTTGGCCACTCCTTGAAGTCAGAATAGCTTCAGAAGTGCTCTAGTGTGTGGTTGCCCTTGGCCCCAGGAGCCATTCCAAGAGCTGGGACTCACCAGATCATTACAGCTCTTTAGCCAATCATCTTTTTTCCCACTGTCCCTGAAAACAGAAATTGGGGGTATTGAGGAGTGTAATGTACAATTGACTATGCCAGCTCTAGGTTACATAGGCATTTTCCTATGAAAGGAGATTCCTCATGTGGCCGGGTATACATCTGCTTTGTGCTATGGAGTAGTGCAAGACAGAGTTAACAGGAAGCAGGATCTGGCTCTTGCTAAGTGTTTATTCCTTAAATTGTTGTTGTTCCATAAAGTCCTAACAAAGTTTTGTCAACACTTTCACTGAGGCAGTAGGCGTGGGAAGCAGGTAGAAGAATACACTTCACATTTGCTGTTGCTCTATGGGCTGGTGAACATTTTTCAAAAGCCAGATTATAACAGGGCAGTAGTGCATTGATAATATAATTGGGTTTATTTTTGCAATGGAAAGTACAAAAACCATGCAATTAAACTAAATTCATACAATTAACTCTTTATTTTTTCCGTCACAATTTTACACTGGTTTTGGTCACAGAGCTTGAAACCAGGTATTCTAACATCTAAAGTGTGTCAGGAACTTACAGCACCTACAAACTTCATTGTGGACTGCTCTGCTCAGAAGATGGAGATTTTAAATTCACTGCTACCTCGATATAACGCCACCAGATATAACACGAATTTGGATATAACGCAGTAAAGCAGTGCTCCGGGAGGGGGGCTGCACACTTCGATAGATCAAAGCAAGTTCAATATAACACAGTTTCATTTATAACGAAGTAAGATTTTTTGGCTCCCAAGGACAGCGTTATATCGAGGTAGAGGTGTACTATTAAAAAAATTTAAAACAATAGGATATTTAGACTTTTAAAAATATAATTATTGTATTTAAAATAAAAATTAGTCCTCGCTACTATGAAAGATTTTAAGAACAATTTTATTTTAAAAATAATCTTAGCTCTCCTATGATTCTTTGGACTCTAAAACTTCAGGGCCAGATTAAACTAATAATTTTAATTTCAGCATTGCAGCCTTTGAACTAAGTGAGGATGATGCTGACGACAACTTCAGTAGAGAAAGAATAAACACTCTTTAAAGAACTAGACTTTAATTCTCCTTGCTTCCTGTCTGTCAGTATAAACTAATGCCTAGTTTTCAAAACTCCAGGTTTGTCTGTACTGAGAGGAGCGCCCATGGGTATACTTCAAAGATTTCAAAAGTTAGGAGAGTCTGTGGAGAAGGCTGTGGCAGATCCTCCCTAAGAAGCATCCATGGATGCCAGTCTCAGTGCAGAGAGACCAGAGATTTAAGGAAGAAACTAGTTTGAAATGGAATTGAAGCCTAGTTTCTGAGACAACTGTTTTTTCAGCCGCAGCTACATTTAGTTCAAAAGACAAAAAAGGCTGCAGCTGCGACTCAAACTGATAATGCTACTTTCAAATGACACCAGAGATTTTCTATCTCCAATGCTTTCTATTCATTTTAATGAATAAATAAGTAATAACACCACCAAAGGAAAAAAAATGACTTTTTTCTCTGCTACTGTTTCCTTGGATGTATTGATTCAGGGAGTCTTAGCTGGCTAACAAGTTCCAATCATATTAGTACAGGCTGGAACCTTCATTAGCCAATAAGATCACTTCCTTTTTGTATCCCATAACACATTGCGTCTATTGAATTGTCTAATCTTTCGTTTTGGACAGAATTAATGTAATCGTGTTTGTAACAGTTTACAGAAGATGTCTTGCCAGCAAACTGTTACATATAGTGATATGGTCCCCATTTCTGGCTTGCCTCTCACACAGCCAACAGAAAAGGGAGTTTGAAGTTAAGCTAATTTTTTTTTAATTATCTTTTCTTTTTTATGATTATCTTTTGATCACAGATAAGTGGAACAAATGACAAGTGTTTTTTCATTATCTGAAGAACCTGATGGTGTCTGCATGTCTGGTAATGCTTACTATTTCTATAAGATGTGCTGACAAGATTATGCTTGGATAAAGTAACTTTTAAAGAAAAACAATTACTAAATAAACTATATTTGTAGAATGCCTGGTATATTTTTTGATTAGAGACAAGTTAGCCAACAGGACCCTCAAGTCCTTTCTTCCTTCCCACCACAAACAACCACAACAGGGGAACACAAACAGTTCATTCTTCAAAAGTAAACCCCAGAAAGCAATAATGTTATTGCAATGATAACATTATAGAAATTAGATATGGATAAAACATATAAGGTCTTCTAACTCCTCCCCCAGCCAGCGTAGGATAATTCCCTATAGCACATTGTAGCGAGGGGGCCCCACTCCCCCATGCTCCTGAGGAGAACAGGCAGAAAGGGCGCGGCCATGGGTGGAGCCCCCACCGCCTGTCCCGCCCCCCGGAAGTCAAGGGGCGGGACAGGAAGTACAAAAGCCTGGCCCTAGCGCTCATTTAGGAGAAGGCTACCAGATAAGGCAGACGCTAGAGCCCGAGCTTCCACTGGGCCCGGCCTACCCCGTGCCCAGTACCCGGAGGGGTACTGGCCTGACCTCCCCTGGGGCCAGTACTCAGAGGAGCCGACTGAGCGGTCTGACCCTCAGCCTGTGGAGGAGCTGCCTGGACCTCCCGACGCCCGGTACCCCGAGGAGTGGACCGGACCTCCCGATGCCTGATACCTCGATGAGTGGACTGGACCTCCCGACACCGGACACCCTGAGGAACCCATGGTCTAGGACCCCCCGGACGACGCTGGCAGAGGGCAGGTACCCGGTGAAGGGGAGGTTGGAAGTGGCCCGGGGGCAGCCGACTCCAATCAGGCTGCAGGCTCGCCGGAGCCAATGGCAGTGTGTTTCGGTCAGGATTCCCCACTGACCGTCAGCAGTGTTAACCGCTGCTAGGGCCCCGGGCTGGAACGCAGTGAGTGGGAGGGCCTGCGTTCCCCCTGCCACCCCTTCAAGGGTGGCAGACTTCCCCTCCCCTGACCTGTGGAGGCTATATGCGGGTCCCCTGTGCTCAGCCCCGCTGACGAGGCCTGAGCCTAGACTGTGTGTGTTGCCCTGCCCTGCCCAAGGGCCTGGGCGTACTTATATACTGCCACCTTGTCGCTCAGCCCCTGCTGAAAGGCCTGAGCGTAGGCTGTGTGTGTTGCCCTGCCTTGCCTAAGGGCCTGGGCTTATATATATAGATACTGTTCCCTTGTCGCTCAGTCCCTGCTGAAAGGCCTGAGCGTAGACTGCGTGTGTTGCCCCGCCCTGCCTAAGGGCCCGGGCCACTTGCAACTCTTGTGGGTTCACTCCGTCCCGCAGCAAGGGATGGGCCCCGAGTCGACGGCGTTCGGTGGGCCGGTGTGGCTCCCCTCCACCCGCAAGGAGGGTTGAGCCCCGGCACCGCTCTACTACACACATTTTCTAGGTGTTTTGTCCGTTCTTGTTTCTAATGTGCCAAGCAATTTGGCTTCCACTTTTACCTCTGGGAGATTACTCCACAATCTAATAGATCTCACTGACAGGAATTTTTTTATGTTGCCGAGTCATTTCCATGAGTGCCATTTTTAGGTGAGGGAAGGGAACCCAATTCCGGCAAATGTACAATTGTTTCTATGGTATTTCAGTTACTGGGTGCAGGTAGCCAAACACCATCTGGTACCCAGCTGGTACAGCATATTTAGAGATGCCTAAAATCCTTCCAGCCCTCCCTGGCTCATCTTTGCTTTTTGAATCAACTTGTTAATCATTTTTAATCACTGTATTGTTTTGCTATCTGGAAAAATTTCTTTGTATGTATACAATTATTTGAAGGAAGAATTTAATTATAGTTCAGAACCTATTATTATGAACAAAGCAGTGAAGCAGGGCTTTTTTCCTCTTCACTTCAGTTTAATTATCTGTAGCAAGTTTTAATTGTATATCTTTTTGAGTTTACAGCATGCAAACTGTCTCATGAGATGAACAAATCTTTAAAAGCAGGGCAAGTATAGTGGTCACATTTACGAGCGAAAATAGATTTCTTACTCAGAATATCAGAATAATGAAAAAGAATGCTACTGTTGCAGTTTTTAAGAATTTAATTTTAAAGTATTCAAAAGGTATATTTAGAAGACGTGGCTTTCTATAACAATCGATTTTAGACTACAAATGCTTTTAGCTATATTGAGCCTCATGGAAAAAGTAGACAAGTTAGATAATGTGACTTTTTAAAGCAGACAAGATGGATGATTGCCCTATTAAAAGTCTAGATATTATGGTTCTTACTAAGGCACAACTCCCACGGTTTTTTTCCCAAAAGATTCAATATAACTAGAAATTTATTTAGTCTGCAGTATATTGTAGCAACTACGAATATCTACCTGTTCTCAATGGGTTTAATTAAAGGCCACTGAAATCAATAAGAGTCTTTCCACTGATATCAGTGTATTTTGGATTAGACTCATTACGCTGCTAAATACTTTAAAGGACCACTAGTAAAAACTGCAGTGAAAGACATTAAAGAGTGGGGTCTGGTTCCGCTCACGCATGCCAGTGTACATTTCCAGTGAAATCAAGTATGTTATATATGGCTCCCCACATTTGCCATGGAAGTCAATGGGAATTTTCCATGAGAAAGGGCCATAAGAGAGTGGAGACATGATTTCAGCACTTCCTTAGGGAGTGCAAGCAGGAAGGCACACAGCAGAATCCTCTAGAGTGGAAACTTTTATCACTATGTTCCACGGCACATAGGAAAGCAAACTCAGCCTCCACTGTTTAGTAAGTAACATTGGAAAGCATCGAAGTAAAATGCAGAGGCGAAAATAGAGACCAAGCACTAATAAAGACACAACTACTTTTTGCTAAGAGAAGCTGCACAGGTAAGAAATGGAACCACTAGATGAAGACAAAGAGCAATGTTTTTAAGAGCACATATTTTTGCTGATGATTGAATAAAAAAATAATAACGCTCACTAGAAAGTAAACTATCCACATTCATTATTTCAGTACAACACAGTTTTATCAAAGATAGAACCAGCTAAAAAAATTAGATCCAGATATGGATTTTGAATGCCACCAAATCTGTTAGGTTTTGTTGGGTTTATTATAAGCAAGAAGGTAATTTGTGAAATGCAGATCTAGATCTGGATTTTGATTATGCCCAAAACGCAGGGCATTCAGAACTGGTGTATATTATATCCAAAAAACCTATTGTAAGAGAATGTTAAAATTGCAAAAAACTGGAAGTGCTACAATTAAGGTTGCCTATACAATCTTAATCCAAATGCACTGTGTGTAAGCATGATACAACTACCTTAAGCACAAGACCATCTCTTTTCTTCCAGCAATCCCCTGCCATATCCACTACATGCTTTCTAACCAGCTTCTCCAGAACCCCTTAATCAGGTCCCACACCTCCTGATTTTCTTACATCCCATCTAAGGTCCCACAAAGCCGCAAGGTGTCCTTGTCAACCTCCTCCTGGTGCTGGCTAAGATGGCCATCCATTAGACCAGGAGAAGAAAGCTGGACAGGGTGGTGCTCTGGAACTGTGCGGCCTATTTCTGGTCCCTTCCGCAGTCACGGCTCTGGGCAGTGTCTCCTGACGTTTCAGATACCTTTGAGGAGCAGTGGGTGCTGTTGGAGGTTCTCAGCTTGGTATCTCCTCTGAATCCCTCATTTTCACCCTATGACTTTCACTCCTGTTCCTGCTTTTTCATTTATTGCCCCTAGTATTCACTTGGAGCCTGAGTTAACTGGCCTTTCCCCCTGGCTAAGGAGAAAGGCCTTTAGCTACAGGCCTGCCATCTTGCAGCAACTGCAATAAGTACACACTTTCCAACTGGCTTCTCCAGAGCATCTTACTGGGGTTCTGCCTGCACTTCTCCCCACACTTCCTCCTTTATGCACACTCCATCCATGCGTTCCTCATCAACCTCTCCTGGCACTGGCCAAAATGGCCAACCAACAGTCTAGAAAGAGGAAGCTGGATGGTGGGGGAGTGCTCAGCAACTGTGGGAACTATTTCTGTCCCCTTGTTTGTTCATGTCCTCAAACAAAGTTCTCTAGGCAGCATCCACTGACTCCACAGATGCCTTTGACATCCTGTGGGATGGTGGTCCCTGCCCATGCCTCACCTCTGACCCTCCAGAACTCAACATTAGGCCCCTGCCATATGAGACCCTCTCCCAGCCCCCACGCACCTCCACATGCCACCTGAGTCGACTGAATGACATTCAGTTAGTCCACTTCTGAACTGCATCCAGAGAACATCTGTATGCACTTGTGCCATACCAACCCACCCCAACATCAAGTAGCAGGACCTGTTGCCACCCGAGGAGGGTGAGGAATCCCAGTTGACTGGTCTGTACCTAGTTATATGGCCCACTGGGGATATTAGTTGGCAGCTCCTCCATGGACTCATGAGCATGGGCATATACCTGTCCCAGGTCACAAACTCCCCTGATATCTGTCCCTTTTGCGGTGAGAGGGCAACCCTGGCACATGCCTATGTGAAGGTTGCATCAAGTTTAAACCCCTCTTCCAGCTCCTCCAGAGCCTCTTACTGATGTTCTAGCTACACTTTTTAGCACATCTTCTAATCTATGCACACACCATCTGTGACAAAGTCCTGGGACCTCCTTGTCAACCTCCTCCTGCACTGGCCAAGATGGCCATCCATCACTCCAGAAGGAGGTTCTCTGCAACCATGGGACCTATTTCTGTTCCTTTGTTCAGTCATGGTTCTGGGCAGAGTTCCACTGGGCAGTGTCCACTTATATGACTTTAAGTAGCAGTGAGAGCTATCAGGGTTCTCTGCTCAGTGTCCCCCTCTAGATCCCTGATTTTTAACCTTTGACCTCACTCCAGCTCCTATTTTCTCCTTCGTTGTCCCATATACTCACTTGTGGACTTGGCCTTGTGATTCCTCCCTCTTAGTTCAGGGGATGGGCCCTAAGTTTTGGGTGGGCTTAGACCCACCAGTCCCAGCACCTGCAATTATTTTTTTAAACACACTTTCCAACATCTGCAATAAACAAGGCAGGAGTCCTCATGCACTACACAACACTGCTTTACTCCCAGAGCAGTGCCATTGTCCACTGAATCATGCAGGGGTGCTGTGGAAAAAACAGCATGTCATTAAAGACTATATCATATTCCATTCCATACAAGGGGGCTGAATTAAAGTTCTACAAGCAACCTTAATTCTGGCATTTCCTAACTTTTGACTACTTGACATTGCAACCTTAACCCTCTTTTAATATAATTTTTTTTAAATGTAATTCCTTAAAAAAAATCAAACATAAGAAAAAATAAATTCCATCATGTGAAGCCATATTGATACTCACATGGGTCATCAGTAGGGTCTGAACTTTTACAATCCACAGATCTCTATCACTTGAGTTTACAGAGTAACAGTAGCAGTAGTAGGCTATTATTCTCTATGTGGACCAGTGACCGGAGAGGGAAGATACATACACTTTGCTTGTGAGTTTCCCAATGATTTGCTGACAGCAGAGGCATGCTGGGACATAGTAATCTTGGGTTCAATTCCAGGTTCTGGACAGGAGTATGCTATAATGGTTGTAATTCCTTCTCTGCCCCTGTCTCCCACAGTCTACTTCTTTTGTCCTCTGTTACTACCTTCATCTCATGCCTCTGGTTACCTTCCTTCCTATTCCTACAGCTCCTCCTGACTCCTGCTTGTCTCCTCCATCTGCTCTCAATTCTGGTGCCACGTGTGAAAATGGGAGTCATATGCGTGCCTGGCAACCAGGAGGAGCAATTACAGGACAACTCCTACTCAGCTCCTGCAGCCCCATGGTGTGTGCTCAGAGTGCAGACAGCATGGAGGAACCATGAGGGTTTGGAGAATTCTCATAGCAGACAGAATCTTTAGAGATTTAGCTGCCAAACTAAAAATTCTCTACTGAGCATGTGCAAACAGAGATTCTTACAACAGCCAAATCTTACAGGATTTTCATGGGGATATCAAAAGGCTATACTGTAACATCCCCCTCAAGTGCCCATTCCAAAGAATGGAGGCACTAGTTTTCTTAATGAAGTCAGCTCAAGAATTTTTTAGAATGGTCAGGAAAAAAAATTTTTTTCCCATCACCTCAATCTCAGAAATGGCTGAACTGTTTCAGTTGTAACTTTCAAAAACAAAAATAAAAAATCAGCCTGAGGCAGCCACCAGGTATGATACATTTCAGCCCAAACAGTTAACGTTTGGTGAAGCAATCAAAACCAGGTTCTTATATCAGAAATTATTAGGCAACCTTAGCTATAGAAAGTGCTATCAGTGCTGCTTATAATAAAAAATGAAAGACAGACAACAGGGCAAAGGAGAGAATGAATAGCTGACAGACAAAGGAAAACACTGCCTTCCACAATGGCATGAATCAAGGAATCTGAACTTCAGCTGCACTCATCACAATGGAAGAAAAGAGAGAGTCAACCTCATCCATGTGGAACTGCAAATCAAATAGCAGCAACAAGGCCCACAGACAGTTGCCACTTTAAGTGTTGTCATGAGACAGCTGTCCTCTCTCACTCAACGTACATTATAGTTGAAAAAATTAGTCATCTTGGTAACAGAAGTTAGCAATAAAACAAAATTAGTTTAAGTTGCCTATCATTTTCATAGGCAGGCAAAACATACAGTACCTGATGGTCTAATGGATATGTGACAAATGATTCCTCAACTGATTTCATCTCCTCAGTCATTTCTATTACAAACTACAGACCTTGTCACTCCACAGCATCTTCTGACAAGCACAACAGCAGTCAAATGAAGGAAATTCTTTGTTCCACCCTCCTAGATGGAGGGAAGGCATCAAAACACTGAAATACCACAGTGGTAAGGGTAACATGAATACATGCTTAGATGGATAAGACTGCAGTGGTTACAAGATGTCAAAGGAGGGGGATAAGGAGTTTGGGAAATCAGAATGAAGAATGCTTAGGATTAAGAATGAGAGGGGTAGCCGTGTTAGTCTGGATCTGTAAAACCAGCAAAGAATCCTGTGGCACCTTATAGACTAACAGACATTTTGGAGCATGAGCTTTCGTGGGTGAATACCCACTTCCTCAGATGCATGTAGTGGAAATTTCCAGGGGCAGGTATATATATGCTAGCAAGCAAGCTAGAGATAACGAGGTCAGTTCAATCAGGGAGGATGAGGCCCTGTTCTAGCAGTTGAGGTGTGAAAACCAAGAGAGGAGAAACTGGTTCTGTAGTTGGCAAGCCATTCACAGTCTTTGTTCAATCCTGAGCTGATGGTGTCAAATTTGCAGATGAACTGAAGCTCAGCAGTTTCTCTTTGAAGTCTGGTCCTGAAGTTTTTTTGCTGCAGGATGGCCACCTTAAGGTCTGCTATAGTGTGGCCAGGGAGGTTGAAGTGCTCTCCTACAGGTTTTTGTATATTGCCGTTCCTAATGTCTGATTTGTGTCCATTTATCCTTTTCCGTAGAGACTGTCCAGTTTGGCCGATGTACATAGCAGAGGGGCATTGCTGGCATATGATGGCGTATATTACATTAGTGGATGCGCAGGTGAATGAACCAGTGATGGTGTGGCTGATCTGGTTAGGTCCTGTGATGGTGTCGCCGGTGTAGATATGTGGGCAGAGTTGGCATCGAGGTTTGTTGCATGGATTGGTTCCTGAGCTAGAGTTATTATGGTGCGGTGTGCAGTTACTGGTGAGAATATGTTTCAGGTTGGCAGGTTGTCTGTGGGCAAGGACTGGCCTGCCACCCAAGGCCTGTGAAAGTGTGGGATCATTGTCCAGGATGGGTTGTAGATCCTTGATGATGCCTTGGAGGGGTTTTAGCTGGGGACTGTATGTGATGGCCAGTGGAGTCCTGTTGGTTTCTTTCTTGGGTTTGTCTTGCAGTAGGAGGCTTCTGGGTACACGTCTGGCTCTGTTGATCTGTTTCCTTATTTCCTCGTGCGGGTATTGTAGTTTTGAGAATGCTTAGTGGAGATTTTGTAGGTGTTGGTCTCTGTCTGAGGGGTTAGAGCAGATGCGGTTGTACCTCAGTGCTTGGCTGTAGACAATGGATCGTGTGATGTGTCCGGGATGGAAGCTGGAGGCATGAAGGTAGGCATAGCGGTCGGTAGGTTTTCGATATAGGGTGGTGTTAATGTGACCATTAATTATTTGCACCGTGGTGTCAAGAAAGTGGACCTCCCGTGTAGATTGGTCCAGGCTGAGGTTGATGGTGGGGTGGAAGCTGTAGAAATCGTGATGGAATTTTTCCAGAGTTTCCTTCCCATGGGTCCAGATGATGAACATGTCATCAATGTAGCATAGGTAGAGAAGGGGTGTGAGTGGACGAGAGCTGAGGAAGCGTTGTTCCAGGTCGGCCATAAAGATATTGGCATATTGTGGGGCCATGCGGGTGACCATAGCAGTGCCACTGATCTGGAGATATAGACACCACGGTGCAAATAAGTGATGGTCACATTAACACCACCCTATATCGAAAACCTACCGACCGCTATGCCTACCTTCATGCCTCAAGCTTCCATCCCGGACACATCACACGATCCATTGTCTACAGCCAAGCACTGAGGTACAACCGCATCTGCTCTAACCCCTCAGACAGAGACCAACACGTACAAAATCTCCACCAAGCATTCTCAAAACTACAATACCTGCACGAGGAAATAAGGAAACAGATCAACAGAGCCAGATGTGTACCCAGAAGCCTCCTACTGCAAGACAAACCCAAGAAAGAAACCAACAGGACTCCACTGGCCATCACATACAGTCCCCAGCTAAAACCCCTCCAAGGCATCATCAAGGATCTGCAACCCATCTCGGAAAATGATCCCACACTTTCACAGGCCTTGGGTGGCAGGCCAGTCCTTGCCCACAGACAACCTGCCAACCTGAAACATATTCTCACCAGTAACTGCACACCACACCATAATAACTCTAGCTCAGGAACCAATCCATGCAACAAACCTCGATGCCAACTCTGCCCACATATCTACACCAGCAACACCATCACAGGACCTAACCAGATCAGCCACACCATCACTGGTTCATTCACCTGCGCATCCACTAATGTAATATACGCCATCATATGCCAGCAATGCCCCTCTGCTATGTACATCGGCCAAACTGGACAGTCTCTACGGAAAAGGATAAATGGACACAAATCAGACATTAGGAACGGCAATATACAAAAACCTGTAGGAGAGCACTTCAACCTCCCTGGCCACACTATAGCAGACCTTAAGGTGGCCATCCTGCAGCAAAAAAACTTCAGGACCAGACTTCAAAGAGAAACTGCTGAGCTTCAGTTCATCTGCAAATTTGACACCATCAGCTCAGGATTGAACAAAGACTGTGAATGGCTTGCCAACTACAGAACCAGTTTCTCCTCTCTTGGTTTTCACACCTCAACTGCTAGAACAGGGCCTCATCCTCCCTGATTGAACTGACCTCGTTATCTCTAGCTTGCTTGCTAGCATATATATACCTGCCCCTGGAAATTTCCACTACATGCATCTGAGGAAGTGGGTATTCACCCACGAAAGCTCATGCTCCAAAACGTCTGTTAGTCTATAAGGTGCCACAGGATTCTAGGATTAAGAAGCAGATCCCGATCCCTTTACAATCTTGTCAATCCTTGCCTGTTTTTTCGTACATCACCACCATCATCAGACCTTCTGTCCTAGAGACAGGCCCAAAATAGAATCCCAGATCTTCATGTTGTTGAATTTGGGAAATGTGAGATATGGATTTGAATTTCATATCTCAGCCCTGTCTCTAACTCTATCTCCACTGAAGCTTTCCCCTTTTCACTCTCATCACTCTCAACAGTTGTTCCCAACAGCCATGTATTCTCCCTCCTCTGCATACGTGCTTCACTGTGAATGTGTACACACCTGCAGAGCTGGTGGCTGGGACAGAGGCTGCCTGAGAAATGAAGCTGCCTCCTACAGTGTGATGCACAAGTTTCAGTTTCTCTGGGAGTTTTTTTCCACAAAACTATAGCTGATTTTCATTTTTTAAAAAACATTGGTGCAAATAACCAAGCCTGGCAATAAGGTAACTTTCATTTTCTCTCATTCAAACTTTACATATGAAAACATTCATATAGCTCTTCTTCTCAATCTGGTCCCTTTCAAAGATGAATGTATACAAAAAACTCATTGAAGTTCCACTTCTACACCTTGACCATATCCTTTTCCAAGTAATAAACCTGTCCAAACAAAATTTATACCTTGCAAAACCTTCACCCCCAACCTCCAATGCTCGTAACTATATATTGTCCACTATACTCAAAAAATCTTAGATGCAGACAATGCTTTTGGTAGGACAACACAGTGTTATCTATCCATGCTCCTTGAGAAATTTTATTTACAGTGGAAGAGACTTATACCAAACAACTCCATACATTATACTAGTTGCCCTAGGCAGCAGGTTTACTAATGGATTACTTCCTGACCCATTCACACTTAACATGGAGCCCAGCCAGGGATTTCTGCGCTTTCTACTCACAGTTAATTTTGGAACCCTTGGTGTGTGATTGAGAAGAAATGCTCAATGTATCTTTCTTTCTGGTCAAAAACAAAAGCTAGTGTTTTACTTACAGGACAGCATTTGAGACACTATCCAGTAGCTAAAGATCTCTTAATCCTCCCATTACAAACACCTATTTTAGGGTGTTTATTATTTGGTCATAAAAATTTACTCTGGACCAAACTGTCATTCAAGGCAAAGCCTCAGCACATATATCATTATAAAATTAAAATAAAAATCCTTCAAGCTATTTTTAAATTGACAGTGCAAAAGGAAATGAAGATGGACATATGAGATTCTATTTATACTTGAAGTTTCATTTATCAAACTGAAATTTTCCCCTCAATCTTTGCCCCAGACACCACAATCCATATTTTCAGTCATACACAATGCTCCAAAATTCATCCTTCATGTAACTCCACCAGTTCCTAAAGCTAATGTTTTAAATATGATCTGCATTATAGAATCTGTGACGTCTCAGTCAGTAGAACTCTTCTAGATACTCAGCCGCTGCTGCCACCTCATTGTTACTAAATATTTACATAGTTTTGCATGGTTCTCTTCAGAGATTAAAAATAAGCTTTGCCCCAAAGAGTTCAAACTCCAGTTGAGGGTGGGCCCATGCTGCGCCACACAGCTCCCCTGCCCAGCGCCCCCTGGATCCACTATGCCCAGAGCCCCTCTACAACCCTTCCACCACAAATACAATGCTGTGCTCACACATCCCACCCAGCGCCCCCCTGCCCACAGCCCCACCACAGCTGCCCAACACCCCACACAGAACCCCCCACTCGCTAGTTTCCCAATACACACAGATTTTCCTTCCCTCCCTCCCTTCCTGGGCCCTTCCCCACAGCCCCACCACCACAACTACACAATGCCCCACACAGACCCGCACTGCCCAGTGCCCTGACACACAGATCTCCCCTACTGCCCAGCACCCCCCAACAGGCCCCCACCATCTAGCACCCCAAAACACACAAACCTCCCCCATTGTCCAGTGTCCTCCACACTCTCACAGCCCAGCGCCCTCCACACACCTCTCAAACACTTACTCCATCACACCCTGCCCCCTTCCCTGGCTGCATTCACCAGTCCTGCTGGGAGGTCTCTGGCTCCTAGGGTGAGAGCGGCGATGGGAGTCTCCAGACTCTCCACGTGCTGCGCCCACCACAAATGCGAGCTCCGTGACTCCCATTGGCCAGGAAAAGCATGAATGGCAGCTGCCAAAGCTGCGGAGTGAGGCTTGCAGGCACCAGCAGCAAGCAGAGCCCCCGCACCCTAAGAGTCAGAGGGACCTGCCAGGGGGCAAGGTGGGGAGTCCCAGTGGTGCTCACCTGGGGCAGCTTTCCATCTCAGGAAGCATTTGGCAGGCTGGTCCCTCTGGCTCCTAGGGTCACAGGTCGGATTGGATGGGGGGGCGCGGAGGGCTCTCTGCCTGCTTCTGGTGCCTGCAAGCCCTGCCTCTGCAGCATGTGGTGCTCCTGCTGGCAGGCGGGCACTGGGAACTGCCCCAGGAAGCGGTGAGCAGTGGCGCCACGGCTGCAATCCAGACAGTCCCCAATATCGGGACAAAGGGCATCCCGACTGATGTAAGGTCGGGACATGGGACAAATCCCCTAAAATTGGGACTATCCCTATAATATCGGGATGTCTGGTCACCCTAGTTGAAGATAAAGACCAATATAATGTAAATCATACTTTGCAAGCAAATCTTATACATTTTGATATTTAATAAATTGAAACCGAGAAAGGGCAATGCAAGAAGGAAGAAGATCACACAGGAGTGGACATCAACTATAGAAAGCAAAGCAAAGCAAAGGAAGAGGAGTGTGAGTAGGTCTTCAAAAAGAGTAGAGTGAGGGAGCTTGATTCATAGGGAGAAACATGTTATTGCAGGTTATTGTAGGGACCAGCATTAAAAAAAAAAAAAAGAGGGGCAGAGTGGGAATAGGCCAGAAAGAGTAATATGGTAATGTCATCTCACCCAGGAACACTCAAATATTTCTTTCTGTAAGGCATTCTGTATTTTATTCACAAGTAAAAGCTGTATGGATTTGTAACAGATCGACCTCTTCCACTGGAGCAGATCTTTGACTGAAAGGGAAACTGCTGCATAGCCTCTGGGTGAGTCCCAGCCAATCTCAAACATCAAGCTCTACTATGTGCTGGGGGAATATTATGCTGCTATCTGCAAACTGGGCCCATGCAACTTATACCTAGTAAAATCAAGCAAGAACCATTAGTGTCTGCCTAATGAAGAGCAGATTATTAAGTCGTCAAAGGAGTGGTCATTATGCACCTGTTAAAAAAAAAACTATTTATTGATATTGTCAATATTGCTACCATCACCCTACCTCTAACCTTTCACTTTGTGGAAAGGTTTTTGAGAAGCTGATTCTGTAGTGCTCAGAGGTCCTTTATCTCTGCTGATTGAGCATTTGGCCTGTGTATGTTAAGCTGTGTGGTTTCATTGATTAATGACGTATGCTTAGCAATGAGCAATGGTCAGACAGACATGCAGATTCTTTCAGATCTCAGCCTTTGATGCCATTGACAATGGGGTTTGGGTCACTCCACTATAGACTCTATCAGGCAGTAGAGGGGTTTCACTGCTTCCTCTCACAGAGCTCCGAAAGATTAGTATTCGGAAATTGCTCATTTCTCTCAAAAGCTCTCTCATGTGATTAGCTTTGCAAGGTTCTGTTCAGTTCCCTTGCTCTTTATTCTGTATGTGAGGCTGTTTGGGCAGTAATGCAAATCAATATGTGGATGATGCTACTAAGCTCTGCATTTCTTTTTCATCCAATCTGCTGATGTAATATCTATGCTGGCTCCTTCCAGCTAAAACAAAGTTTGAATAGCTGTAAAATTGATCTATAGGGCCTGGTATGATGGATGTTTGCCCCCATCTTTGAGGAACGTATGCATACCTCTCATCTGTGAGGTTCAGAATTGTGGGACATACATGGACCCCTCCCTGCTCCTGGAGTCCCAAGTAACATCACTGTCCAGGCATGACAATTTTACATTTTCAATTAGCACTTTTACAACCATTTTACTCGGATATGGACCTTACCACAGTCTTCTATGCATTTGTGATCTCCAGATTAGGTTATTATGCTCCTCATTTCTCTCTATGTAGTGGAATTCCAGGAGCAATGAGGAATTTAGGTGTAACCCCCTTTTCTGAACCTCATTGATAAGAGGAAGAAAAACTTCTAGAAATGTGGCAAACATCCTGCCCCATAATCTATTCTATAATGTTTCCCCAAACAGCCAGCGTTACCTGTATCTTATTTAGAATGGGGCTATCCTTAAAGAGCATTAAGATTCTGTGCCTGGTGTATGATGATGCAGCTCTCTGGCTTAGCAAGGTTGGCTATAGGTAAGGCTATGATTATGTCACAGCGGTTACAGAAGTCATGGAATCTGTGACTTCCATTGGCCTCTGTAACATTTTCTGCCCTAGGCTGGAGTTCCACCCCCAGACTCTCACTCCCCACAGCTGCCCAGCTGCAGTGAGTGGCAGGTGGATCCTTCAGCTGCCCAGCCATGGCAGTCAGTGAGGACTCCCCACAGCTGCACAAAGGCAGCAGGTGGCTGGCAGACCCTGCAGCTTCCCAGCAGTGGCAGGCGACCCTCCCCCTCCCCCGAAGCTGCCCAGTCATCGTGGGCAGGGAAGGGACCTCCTGCAGCTTCCCAGACATGGCTGGGGGACCCTGCAGCTCCCACACCCCACAGCAGCAGGGAACTCCTGGAGCTCCCACAGACCGCAGGCCTGGGGGACCCAGGAGCTCCAGCAGCAGTGGGTACTGAACCCCCTCTCCATTTTGTCAGGGATATTTTTAGTGAAAGTCAGGAACAGGTCACAGGCTTCTGTGAATTTTTGTTTATTGCCCATGACCCATCCCTGACTTTTACTAAAAATATCCATGACAAAAACCTAGCCTTAGCTGTAGGGCATATTAACAGCCCAAAGTGCCAAAGAATAAGCTAGCCTCCTATTGGCTCCCAAACATAATTTGAGGTATGATTATTGGTCTTTACATAGTATGGGTCCTAGCTACCTAAGAAATTACCTTTCCTCTTCTGTATCCTTGTGACGGTGGAGTTCAGCCAATATATTCAGGCTAAAAGTGCCTAGATTTTAAAATATGAAAATTAGTGGATGAGGCATTTTTGGTGTGGAGGGCTCAACTCTGGATGGTTGGGGGTTTTGTTGTTGTTGTTGTTTTGCATTAGTCAAATAGCTTCTGGTTTTGTTGATCCAGGATATGCTGTATATCCCATTTGTTCTCTTGGACCACCGCCCAAAGGGTAACTTCTGGATGTATGAGTGTCATATTCAATATCTGATTCGTGAGTCTGATCAACTTTGTTTAAACCTTGATTAACTAATTTTGCATTGTTCTTTTTAAAATATGTTCAGATACTTAAAGCCATTTGTGATTATGGTAATTTGAGGAATGGAAACTAAATAAAAGGAGCCATAATAAATAGAAGAGATAAAAACTCCTTTTTAAATAGTCTCAAATATGTACAGGACATATATAATAGATATAAAAATTCAATGGCTCCAAAATACCTATTTGTGACCATCTGTACTCTATGTTCAAAACTATGATAAGTTTTGTACAAACTATGCCTGTCGCAGCCCAAAGGCCTCTGTTCTAACATGGTGTCTGTATGGCCAATTGTCGGTCATCTAAAGGTCACACTGGTACCGTGTGCAACACTGTGGTGCTGTGTGCTACCTTAAGGTGCGGTGTGCAACATTACAGTGCTGTGTGCATTTTCCCGCTCTTTTTGATTGGTCACTTAGGGGTCAAGCTAGTACTATGTGCATAATACCAGAGTGCCGTGAGCAAAGGGATCCAATCTGACCAATCATAGGTCAGTTCAAACGGTCAGATTAGGGTTGTGTGCAAAACCATGCTAGTGTGCTGGGTGCAGCTTCTAGTAGCTTCTACTGTGCGGTGTGCAGACTCTATCTACGTAGAGGGCGCCAACTCAGAACCTGAAAGGTGAAGGAGCTAGGGACAAGTGTAAAACAGCCTTTGAATAAAACTATGCCTCGTGCCAGAATCTGCAGGAGTATCCACATATTGACTGAAGGACCTGATCAACCCTTCAGCCAGGGGTTTCCTCCGGATATAGCCGGCTTGGGACGTGACATTTATTTTTCAAAGTTATCTTCTACAGATTCAATATGCTTCTGGTGTCTGTACTGCTGGTCAGCTGCGCCTGGAATATGGTACTTGCTTTCTATTTTTCTGTGAATACTCTGTGCTTTGCTTAGTCTCTTCTGCAGAACTGTATATTGTTGTTATTCGGTATAAAGTGTGTATATATAGCATATGAAAGTTGAATTGTTGTATTAATCGCTATTGTTGGTGTATTTTATGATATTTGGTTAATGTGCACACAGTTCATTTAATTTAGTGTATTTATTTTACTTTTTTAAAGAACAGTTGATTTTGAAGTATTTGGTTCTTTGTTAATGAATATAAATAGATTGCTTCAAGTTGTGTGAATGTTCTTGTTTTAATAGTACTGTTAGTTGGTAGAAGTGCTCCTCCTCAGCCCAAGTTGTGATTTTTTCCCTGTTAATAAACGGCCACATGGTGTTTTGAAGTTTCAATTTGTCTGGTTTTAATTTTCCTCTCTCAATTAAAAAATTCACCGAACCCGCATTAGGGATGGACGATGCCTTGTAAGGTATCATCTGAAAATTCATGATATATTGATCTTTATTGTCCTGGTAAAATATGTGTGGCAACATTGTATGTAAAGTTATAAGAGTCTATTCTCTGATGTTACTAAGACCTATTCCAAATCTGGGGAAGCAGCCCACTTTTTCAGAGACAATATTCCAACTGATGCCTCAGTCAGGTGTCAATGAAATCAAATGGACCATCACCTGGTTAAGTGGCCATTCTTTGGCAGGAAAAAGGGTGTGAGTGAGAAATTTATATCTTGGCAAAGAAACAGCTAGCGGTCTCTATTCCCAGAGATTTCCTGTCTCCTGAACCCCAGGAAAAGATGATTCTCAAAGCAGAGGAAAAGGTATAAGAATAGGAAACAGATGCCCATGGCAGGCACCACATCTGAGGAACAAAGAAACAGGTTTGGACTGAGGGAGGGATCTTGTCTAAAAGGATTTCAGTCAGTAAGACTGCTGAAGCATGTGGTGAGAAAGAATTTTGTTTTGAATTCAATTGCCTCATTAAGTTAGGTATTAGTTGTGTTTTATCTTTTATTTCTTTGTAACCAATACTGACTTTTATGCCTCATTACTTATAATCACTTAAAATATATTTTTCTAAGTTAATAAACTTGTTTAATTGTTTTATCAAAACCAGTGTGCTTGGATTGAAGTGTTTGGGAAACTCCATTTGCAGTAACAGGATTTGTGCACATCATTTTCTACTAATAAAATGATGGAGTTTATATGAGCTTGTGTTGTCCATGAGAGGGCTGGGCAGTACAAGATACACATTTCTGGGGGGAAGTCTGGGACTGGGAATTTTTTGTTGCTGCCCTGCAGTGTAATTTAAGAGTGGCTGGCAATAGCACTCATCCAGTACAGCTGGAGTAATTTACATGCCAGAGGCTATGTGAGAGCAGACCTAGAATGGTTGCTCTCACAGTGAAGCAGTATGCAAGACACCCCAGGTTGGAGGACTGAGGGGACGCAGCTGTTCAACAGTCTAGATTGTATCCTGGGTAATGTCACATTGTTGATATTGTATTTTAACTACGTATTGTAATTTGTTTGAACTCACACACAGTATAGTCTCTGTAAAATTCAACATGTAAATTTTTGAAAGAAACAGAAAACAAACAAGCGAGCAAATACCAGTCTACGTGACATGGAACTGGCTAATTTAAGCTACTAAAAAACATTTGGGAAAATTAAAAACTGTATCCTTTACTTATCCTGTTCTGTGAGATATTCTTTTGAAATGTGAATCAACTTTGTTACAGTAGGATTTGGAACACTTAAGACAAACTCAGTTTATGTTGCCTTGGAATTTCCTCATTGTCTGCATTTAAACCAAACCTTTCTTGTATTATCATTTTGTGTGGCTGTAATGATCTGATTTTCATAATGACACCAGTCACAACTCTCACAGGATAATCTATATTAGTTATGAATCTAGCAATTTCTCTGACTACAAAATCTTCTTAAGTCAGAAGCCTCTGCCTGCCTGCTCCTATTTTTGGCATTTATATCGCAGACTGCCAGTCTTCATTTACATTAACTGGAAGTAGTTTCACCATCTTAGAATACGTATACTTCGGTCATTACATAATTTCTATAAAATGACTATCGGTCCCCTCCTTAATAGATTTGATAAATATTTGTCTCAATGGCAGATTGCAGCTTTTTTTTTCTTCAGGGGGGTGGGGTGGGTAAAAACTAAGCCTAATTAAGATGGCAGTCTTCCAATAGTTTCTTTACCAGAGAGGGAGCAAGGACATCTGTTTGAGATGAAGATAACAGCGATTTTGATAAATTTATTTCCTGATTTTATATATGGCAATAGAAATCCACAGATTTCTCTTGCTTTAAATTACAATTATCTGAACTTCATCTTGGTCCACTATTCCCCTTACACAGGGCCCAAGGATCATACCTGCCAAGGAAGTATCTTGCCTAAGAGAAAAGCTGAGAAGAGTATGTAATTTTAAACAGCCCAAAATAAATATTTATTACTACCTTAAGGTGGTGGTGAGATCTGGCATGAAGATGTTTGGAGAATCAGAAGATATGTACAAAAATAGTAATTCAGCTTAAAATTAATTTACATTTCCTCTTGGGACATGGAGTTACATTATCCTATGTATACAGAGTTGAGAGTAATAGAATTTCATTCCTGTCCTGTTACATGGTTGATCAACCAATATTCCAGCATTCCAGAGTTTCATCTCATACTCACCAGGATTAAGAATGAACAAAACCTTATTTCAGGTGTTTGTCCAGCCAGAGTTTGGTTTTGTTGGGTCTTGGCTCAGTCAGGCGGCCAAGGCCTCTTAACTATTTTCCATCTCTCCTCTTTCATATTACCATTTTGGAAAAGACCCCTTTTTTTTTTAACATGCACAACTCAGCTTTCACAAATGTGTACTCATTTTTACATCAGAGAAAAATCCTCATAACTTTTTCATAGAAAAACTTGGAACCTTTTCTGGTAGCAATTTCCTGGGAAGCCAGTATTTCAAACTGAAAAACTTCGATCCAGCAGCCACATTCAGACTGTAGTTGTTTTTTTTCCCCACATTACAGTACTAAATGCTGGGGAAAGCCCCTTTTTTGCATTGCATGTTGTTGTACCCCAAGCTAGTTAAATTCTTCACTGAAATGTAGTTATTTTTTGACTATAGGTATATTCCTTTTCCTGTGGGTGATGGATCCCATCTGGAAGCTGACCCATGAGAATGGGAAACCTTGTCACTCTCTCTTTTATGCCACAAGGAACAGCTTAATATTTCAATAGACTAAATGTCTACCTGATGTTTTATGTAATTTGATAGTTTTGGACACACATTCAACAGTTAAGAACAAACCCACCCCTTTCACAAGAAGTTTCAGTCTGATTCAGTTTTACGTATATGAAATATTAAATTGCGAAAACAGGGGGTTATAAATGGAAATGTTACTACAACCTCATCAGCAGCAGTACAACCCATGCTGCTTGGATAACACATAAGCAATCAGCCACAAAAGGTATAGTGGAAGGAGACAAGGTCCAAGGAGGAAGGGGAAGATGTGGCCCAGGAACCAAAAGAGGAAAGGGAAATCACTGTAATGGAGGCAGAAGACAACAAGAACCCATGTAGGGGAAATGGATGAAAAGATGTTCTCATTGAAGCCAATGGCAAAACTCCCATTTATTTCACCAGGTCCAGAATTTTACCCCAGAGGAGAAGAAGGGATTGGGGGCTACGAAAGAAGAGAAAAAGGACCAAGGAATTGCATGAGGGTAACAGAACCTGGGAAAGGAGGGATCGGAGTAGAGGTTGCCAGTCCTTCCCCAGACCCCATTCCATTTAGACATTATAGATCTGATTTTTTTTTTAGAGGTGATGAACAGCCACAATTCCAGTTGAAGTCAATGGGTGCTGTGAGTCCTCATTATTTTCCTTTCTGAAACGCTGACAAGTCATATGAGAAAATGTAGTTTCCTGCACAGGGATACTGGTGTCCTTTCCTCCAAATCACTCATTTAAGCCTTTGTTTGTCTCCAACAAGAAAACTTTGTAGGATTTTTTATTTTCAGAAGAACATTGCCAAACAATGTCAGCTATTTTCCCAATCGAAAACTGAAATTTCATCCTCAGTAGCAGTCTTTTTTAATTGTTAACTCTTAATTATTTTTCTTCGGTTCTCATCACCTGCAGCAAATATCACCTTCTTCTAAAAAATGATTAAGACAGGCGACACTGAACTTCACAAACAGACAGTCTGTCAAACCTGCCCTGTCATCCAAACCACCAGACAAGCTGTTTGTATTGATATCTTAAACATATGAATTATCCTCTTGGGTTATCCTATCTTCAACTGCTTCTATGCCTATGACATCTCATCCTATACCCACTCCAGCATTTCCTCTATCTTCAACAACTGAGCTCTCTGTTTCTCAGGGGCTGCCCATGTTTGTGCATGTTTGTTTCAGTGTTACAAAGTGGGTGGGTATTAAAAATTGCCAAAAATGTGTTGGACAGCTCCTCAACTCATGCACACTTGCATCAGCACTCACACTGATGGACAAACCTGCCCCATCAGCACTTGGGTCAAAGGATATTTCATGACCCTAGGCCCTGTAAAGCAGGAAACAGAACCAATTGTCATAAGAGTGAGATAGTGCCAAGAGAGCTGGCTGATGTGGAGAGAGGAGCGGCAAAGGTTGGGGAAAAGTTTATAGATAAAAGGATTACAACGGTGCTCAGAGCACTGCTTTTTCACTGTTCACATTAGCAGCAGTTGAGAGCAGCTGGCATCTGTAGACTTTGCTACACCTTAGGTTCAGTTCTGGACATTAGATCACATGCATGGATGTAATAACCTTAGTCCCAGATTTGGACCTTAGCGTCCAAAATATGGGGGTTAGCATGAAAACCTCCAAGCTTAGTTACCAGCTTGGACCTGGTACCTGCTGCCACCACCCAAAAAATTAGAGTGTTTTGGGGCACTCTGGTCCCTCTGAAAAAACCTTCCCTGGGGACCCCAAGACCCAAATCCCTTGAGTCTCACAACAAAGGGAAATAATCCTTTTTCCCTTCCCCCCTCCAGATACTCCTGGAGAAATACACAGACACAAGCTCTGTGAATCCAAACAGAGTGAATCTCCCTCTCTGTTCCCAATCCTGGAAACAAAAAGTACTTTCCTATTCCCCCAGAGGGAATGCAAAGTCAGGCTAGCAATCCAACACACAAATCTCCCCTTGATTTCTTCCTCCCACCAATTCCCTGGTGAGTACAGACTCAATTTCCCTGAAGTAAAGAAAAACTCCAACAGGTCTTAAAAGAAAGCTTTATATAAAAAGAAAGAAAAATAAGTACAAATGTTCTCTCTGTATTTAGATGATACAACACAGGGTTAATTGCTTAAAAGAATATTGAATAAACAGCCTTATTCAAAAAGAATACAAATCAAAGCACTCCAGCACTTATATTCATGCAAATACCAAAGAAAAGAAAACCATAGACTTACTATCTGATCTCTTTGTCCTTACACTTAGAAACAGAAGACTAGAAAGTAGAGCTACTTCTCCAAAGCTCAGAGAAGGCAGGCAGCCAGAAAACAAAGACCCTAGACACTCAATTCCCTCCACCCAAAGTTGAAAAAATCCGGTTTCCTGATTGGTCCTCTGGTCAGGTGCTTCAGGTGAAAGAGACATTAACCCTTAGCTATCTGTTTATGACACGCCCCCCAAATTGCAGACAGTGGGGAAGCTCACTGGCGGCGATTTTCTTCTAGAACTTGAAAATAAACAGATTAATACAACACATACATCTTTACATATACTCCTAAGTATATAACTAACAGACTTTTACATTTTAAGAACACTTTTTAACTACTGAATTTTGGGAAACTTTTACGGGAGAGTGCATCAGCTACTTTGTTAGAAGCTCCTGTGATGTGTTGAATTTCAAAATCAAAATCTTGGAGAGCTAAACTCCAACGAAGAAGTTTCTTGTTGTTCCCCTTGGCAGTATGAAGCCACTTTAGTGCAGCATGGTCAGTTTGTAGTTGGAACCGCCGTCCCCAAACATATGGGCGTAGCTTTTCCAGGGCGTACACAATGGCATAGCATTCCTTTTCACTGACTGACCAGTGACTTTCCCTCTCAGACAGTTTCTTGCTGAGAAACACGACAGGATGGAAGTTGTGATCTGTTGCTTCCTGCATGAGCACTGCTCCTATACCACGCTCAGATGCATCCGTGGTTACTAGGAATGGCTTGTCAAAGTCCGGGGCCCTGAGCACAGGGTCAGACATGAGCGTTGCCTTAAGTTGGGTAAAGGCCTTTTGACACTCATCAGTCCACTTAACTGCATTTGGCTGGGTCTTTTTGGTCAGGTCGGTCAGTGGGGCAGCGATTTGGCTGTAGTGTGGTACAAATCGCCTGTAGTATCCGGCCAAGCCTAAGAAGGATTGGACCTGCTTCTTTGACTTTGGGACAGGCCACTTTTGGATAGCATCCACCTTGGCCTGTAGGGGGTTTATGGTTCCTCGACCCACCTGGTGCCCCAGGTAAGTCACTCTGTTTTGGCCTATTTGACACTTTTTGGCCTTAACAGTGAGTCCTGCCTGCCTGATGCGCTCAAAGACCTTTTCCAGGTGCAGTAGGTGTTCGGGCCAGGAGTCAGAAAAAATGGCCACATCATCGAGGTAGGCAACTGCAAATTCTCCCAGTCCAGCTAGTAGACCATCTACCAGCCTTTGGAAGGTGGCGGGTGCATTACGAAGGCTGAAAGGAAGGACATTGAATTCATACACCCCCGCATGGGTGACGAATGCTGACCTCTCCTTGGCAGGTTCATCTAGCGGTACTTGCCAGTACCCCTTGGTTAAGTCTATTGTAGAGATGAACTGGGCACGTCCCAACTTCTCCAATAGCTCATCGGTACGTGGCATTGGATAGTTGTCCGGACGAGTTACAGCATTTAGCTTACGGTAGTCCACGCAAAAGCGTATTTCCCCATCTGGTTTGGGTACCAGAACCACTGGAGATGCCCATGCACTGGTAGATGAGCGGATTATACCCATCTGTAGCATGTTCTGGATCTCCCGTTCTATAGCGGCTTGGGCATGAGGAGACACTTGGTAGGGTGGGGTTCTGATTGGGTGAGCATTACCTGTATCAATGGAGTGGTATGCCCGTTCAGTCCGTCCTGGGGTGGCTGAGAACAGTGGGGCGAAGCTAGTGCACAGCTCCTTGATTTGTTGCCGCTGCAGACGTTCCAGGGTGGTTGAGAGGTTGACCTCTTCCACGCCACCGTCTTTTTTCCCATCGTAGTAGACACCGTCAGGCCACTCAGCATCATCTCCCTGGACTGTAAACTGACAAACCTGTAAGTCTCTGGAATAGAAAGGCTTGAGAGAATTAACATGGTACACTTTAGGCTTTAGTGAGGAATTGGGAAATGCTATGAGGTAGTTTACAGCTCCCAGGCGCTCTTGGACCGTGAAGGGCCCTTCCCATGATGCTTCCATCTTATGGGCCTGTTGCGCCTTCAAGACCATAACCTGGTCTCCTACCTTGAAGGACCGATCTCTGGCATGTCTGTCATACCAGGCCTTTTGCTCTTCCTGAGCATCCTTTAGATTCTCTCTAGCAAGGGCTAAAGAGTGTCGGAGGGTGCTTTGTAGGTTGCTTACAAAGTCCAGAATGTTAGTTCCTGGAGAAGGCGTAAACCCCTCCCATTGCTGCTTCACCAACTGTAATGGCCCCTTAACCTCGTGACCATACACAAGTTCAAACGGTGAAAACCCTAAACTGGGATGTGGTACAGCCCTGTAGGCAAACAGTAACTGCTGCAACACTAGGTCCCAATTATTGGAGAATTCGTTGATGAATTTACGTATCATGGCCCCCAAAGTTCCATTGAACCTTTCCACCAGGCCATTGGTTTGATGGTGGTATGGGGTGGCAACCAAGTGATTCACCCCATGAGTTTCCCACAGTTTTTCCATGGTCCCTGCCAGGAAATTAGACCCTGAATCTGTAAGGATGTCGCAGGGCCAACCTACCCTGGCAAAGATGTCTGTTAAGGCCAGGCACACAGTGTTAGCCCTGGTGTTGCCTAGAGCTACTGCTTCTGGCCATCGGGTAGCAAAGTCCACTAAAGTCAGTACGTACTGCTTTCCTCTGGGCGTCTTTTTTGGGAAAGGGCCCAGAATATCCACAGCTACTCGCTGAAATGGGACCTCAATTATGGGGAGTGGCTGGAGAGGGGCCTTGACCTGGTCTTGAGGCTTTCCCACTCTTTGGCATACCTCACAAGACCGGACATACTTGGCAACGTCCTTGCCCATCCCCTCCCAGTGGAAGGACTTCCCCAACCGGTCCTTGGTTCTGTTCACCCCAGCATGGCCACTGGGATGATCATGGGCTAAGCTTAAGAGCTTCCCCCGGTACTTAGTTGGAACCACCAACTGTTTTTGCGGCTGCCATTCTTCCCGGTGTCCACCAGAAAGAATTTCCTTGTATAAAAGTCCTTGGTCTATAACAAACCGGGATCGATTAGAAGAGCTGAGAGGCGGTGGGGTGCTCCGTGCCGCCGCCCAAGCTTTCTGAAGGCTGTCATCTGCTTCCTGCTCAGTCTGGAACTGTTCCCTTGAGGCTGGGGTCACCAGTTCTTCCTCAGACTGTGGACTTGGGCTTGGTCCCTCTGGAAGCGATGTAGGTGATGGGGTTGTTTCCGTTGCTGGTGAACCGCTCTCCGCTGGTGCACCTGAGGGTATTTCAGGCTCCGGCTGAGCCTTTTGGGTATGGCTGTCTGTTGCTTCTGCCAGTTTTGGCTCGCTGGCGCCCTCTGGCGTTGAGTTTGAAGATGTAGTTGCACTTGCTGGTGCTGGTTGCTGTTCCAGTTCCGGGCCTGGGACTGGAGATGCTGTGGCTGGTTCAGTGGTAGGCATGGAATCCGGGTCCACTACCTCTGTCTGGGTCTCTGGTAACACAGACGGGGCCTCTGTGGACGGTTCAGGAACAGGAATGGGTCTGGAAGCTTGCCTGGTTTGGCTACGTGTAACCATTCCCACTCTCTTGGCCCGCCTCACCTGGTTGGCCAAGTCTTCCCCCAGTAGCATGGGGATAGGATAATTGTCATAGACTGCAAAAGTCCACATTCCTGACCAGCCTTTGTACTGGACAGGCAGTTGAGCTGTAGGCAAGTCTACAGCTTGTGACATGAAGGGGTAAATTGTAACTTTGGCCTTTGGGTTGATGAATTTGGGGTCAACGAAGGATTGGTGGATAGCTGACACTTGTGCCCCCGTGTCTCTCCACGCAGTAACCTTCTTTCCGCCCACTCTCAAATTTTCCCTTCGCTCCAAGGGTATTTGAGAGGCATCCGAGCCTGGGGATCTTTGGTGTGATGGTGGTGTAATGAATTGCACTCGCATGGTGTTCTTGGGACAGTTGGCCTTGATATGTCCCAGTTCATTACACTTAAAGCATCTTCCATCTGATGGGTCACTGGGCCGAGGTGAGTTACTGGAGACTGGTGAGGTTGAAGGGTAGGGTATCTGTGGCTTTACTTGGGTGGTATGTGGGGTCTTTGGCTGTCCTCGGTTGTAGGGTTTATGGTCTGTGTGCCCCCTGGGGTAATCGTTCCCCTTGACAGTAGCTTTCTTGCTTTCTGCCAGTTCCATCCATTTGGCTCCAATCTCCCCCGCCTCAGCGATATTCTTGGGGTTTCCATCTTGTATGTACCGCGTGATGTCTTCAGGAACACCATCCAAGAACTGCTCCATTTGTATGAGGAGGTTCAGTTCTTCCAAGGTTTGAATGTTGTTTCCTGTTAGCCAGGCCTCATAGTTTTTTGCAATGTAGTAGGCGTGTTTGGGAAATGACACCTCTGGTTTCCACTTTTGGGTTCTGAAGCGCCGACGGGCATGATCTGGGGTTATCCCCATCCTGTATCTGGCCTTGGTTAGGAAAAGTTTATAGTCATTCATTTGGTGCTTAGGCATTTCAGCTGCCACCTCTGCTAAAGGTCCACTGAGCTGTGACCTCAATTCTACCATGTACTGGTCTTCGGGAATGCTGTACCCAAGACAGGCTCTTTCAAAATTTTCCAAGAAGGCCTCGGTGTCATCACCTGCCTTGTAGGTGGGAAATTTTCTGTGCTGTGGAGCAATAATTGGCGCCGGGTTGTTAGGGTTGGCTGGCACATGCAGCCCAGCTTTTGCCAACTCCAGTTCATGTTTTCTCTGTTTTTCCTTCTCTTCATTCTCTTTTTGTTGTTTTTCCATTTCTTTTTGGTGCTTTTCCATTTCTCGGCGGTGGGCCGCCTCTCTTTCTCTTTCTCTTATTTCCATCTCTGTTTGTTTTATTTCCAGTTGTCGCCTGTGTTCAGCTTCTCTGACTTGCTCTTGGGCCTCAATTTTTGCCTTAGAAGTCATGATTCCTGTTTTCTTGTGTTGGGGTGCCCTCCGGTGTTTATCTTCTGAACTGCAGGTTCTCTGTTGCCTCCTGAAGTCTGCCTAGCAACAGTGCTTTTTTCCTTTTCTCTCTCTAGCTAATCTTCAATGTCAAGTAAACCTGAAAAACCACTTTATTTGCATTCATATAGTGCTGGTATGACTCTCAATGGGAGTGCTATTGTGTGACAAAAGACTGTTAATAGTCCTTAACGACTTCTGCTTAACATGCAAGCCACAAACTGCCAGAGAGAGCAGAAAAAAAAATTTCTCTCTGGTTCCCTTTTAAAACCAAACTGTTTCTCTCTGCTAAAAAGCCCTTAGCAGAGAAAAGAAAAATATAATATTTCTACTGGCTTCTGGGTTCTGTCTATCTCCCACCAGCTGCCACTCATGTAATAACCTTAGTCCCAGATTTGGACCTTAGCGTCCAAAATATGGGGGTTAGCATGAAAACCTCCAAGCTTAGTTACCAGCTTGGACCTGGTACCTGCTGCCACCACCCAAAAAATTAGAGTGTTTTGGGGCACTCTGGTCCCTCTGAAAAAACCTTCCCTGGGGACCCCAAGACCCAAATCCCTTGAGTCTCACAACAAAGGGAAATAATCCTTTTTCCCTTCCCCCCTCCAGATACTCCTGGAGAGATACACAGACACAAGCTCTGTGAATCCAAACAGAGTGAATCTCCCTCTCTGTTCCCAATCCTGGAAACAAAAAGTACTTTCCTATTCCCCCAGAGGGAATGCAAAGTCAGGCTAGCAATCCAACACACAAATCTCCCCTTGATTTCTTCCTCCCACCAATTCCCTGGTGAGTACAGACTCAATTTCCCTGAAGTAAAGAAAAACTCCAACAGGTCTTAAAAGAAAGCTTTATATAAAAAGAAAGAAAAATAAGTACAAATGTTCTCTCTGTATTTAGATGATACAACACAGGGTTAATTGCTTAAAAGAATATTGAATAAACAGCCTTATTCAAAAAGAATACAAATCAAAGCACTCCAGCACTTATATTCATGCAAATACCAAAGAAAAGAAAACCATAGACTTACTATCTGATCTCTTTGTCCTTACACTTAGAAACAGAAGACTAGAAAGTAGAGCTACTTCTCCAAAGCTCAGAGAAGGCAGGCAGCCAGAAAACAAAGACCCTAGACACTCAATTCCCTCCACCCAAAGTTGAAAAAATCCGGTTTCCTGATTGGTCCTCTGGTCAGGTGCTTCAGGTGAAAGAGACATTAACCCTTAGCTATCTGTTTATGACAATGGAATGCTTCACTCTGTCAAAATTGTATCTTCAGCATGAGAACCTCCAGGAGGTATGACAAGACAGCTTTCCTCAAGGTGCAGAAGAGAGTTTTCTGTAAGTATTGTGCCATGGAGGCAATCGGAGGGGGTTGTGGTGAACAAAAGTTGAGGATATTAGAGAACAAGTTCATAAATGTTCATCAAAAGAGCTAGGTAGACTATGATTCAAAAGTATACCTTGCTATCACAAAAAGAACACAATACTAGCAAAGAACTTTCTGAAGGGCACTAATGGAGGAGCTAACGTTTACTGTCAATTTAACCAAATTAATTGTAATCATATTGAGAGGAAAAGAAAGATTCTGTATTAAATAAATTCTGTTTGCAATACTTGTTCTTGGGGGGGTGTGAAGAACCATTTAATGTCACAGAGATGATAATTCTTTTTTAGGGACTGATCCAAAACTCATGGAAGTCAGTGGATCAAGAATAATTCATCTCAGTTCAGAAGGCTGTAATATAAACCTCAATGATGCAAAATTATCAATAAAATCATTATAATTTATTCTTATAATGTTATGTAATTACAATCTTGTCTGCATCTTTAATGAATTTAAGAGACATGACTATTTTTATACTCACAAAACTTGGAGAATATAACAACTTACATGCCTATGTTTTTGCCTGTGTATTTTATTAAATGAGATATTTAGGCTTATTAAAGAAATTCAAGGAAATTTTTGCTTCCTGTTACCCAGGGACAGGCCAAATGCCAGGGGAGATAACACATCTTTGTCCATAAAAATGTGTTTACTGAACCCAAGTGTGTTTACAGAGACTCTAAAAGGCAGCTTTTATAGTTTCTATCTTGTTTTAACTTTCTGTGCTATGTTTTGAAAAACACATATAAGCATTGGTTTTTTTGTTTTGTATAAAATATTTAATAGAAGACTTTTGTTGCAAATATACTGCAAATGGCAGGTCACAAATCCAAGGAACATTTTGGTCAATAGGCAGACAAACCACAAGGGTTTTTATCAAAGAACAAGACAGATCTCTTATATAAGATAACAGTTGGTATAGATATGATCTCACCTTGAAAAAACAAACTTTGTCTTAGAAAGAGTCCTAACTTTAAAAGGATGTAAAAATATTCTTTGTTCATGATCAAAAAGGATGACAGCAAGGAGCTTTATCGGAAGCCATTAAACTAAGCTTTAAAAGCGGACTTTCCTTTACCCTCCTCCCATCATAGGAAAAAAAAAACACCTTTTGTTTAAACCTACTGCTCAAAAGGTGCTAAAGAATTTTCTTATCAAAAATAATTTCTTCTGTAAGCACTCTAAAATTTTTAATTTTCAAACTAAGAAAAACATTATGGTTGGAAAATATTTTCAGAGACGATGTTGTCTACTTTTATCCAACTCATGTTTCCTCTCAATGGTGTAAACCTTTGTTTATTCCTTAAATACATTCCTTTTGTGATGTTTGTTTGCATATATTTTGTGTCTAAGTGCAAGCCTCATATAACAACTTCCTGATACCTTTGTTAGGTGAATAGTAATATGATTTATGCACAGATATAGCAAGGTCATTTGATAAAGGATGACAGTAACTTATTACTACTATAAGAAACCATTTGAGTATAGAATATTTATATTTCTCTGGGAATTAATTATCTAACGTGCTTTAGCAACTTCCTCTCCAGAGATTAAGGGAAAAAAAGAGATAAAGCCTTTTCAAATTTGAATTTAAAGACCCTCTCTAAGAGTTAATTATGTTTAAAAAGACTGCCTTGAGAACTAAAAAAAATGTTATATTAAGTTCTTTGAAGCAGAATTTCAACTCCTATTAAAACCTGATGAAGCTAAAGGGATATCTCAGATAATGGTCTGAATGAAAGAAAAAGTTAAAAACCTAACTTTAAAGATGCTCTGAGAATTTTCCACCACAAGAATAAAAGCAATTAGAAGTACACAGCATATGCATTAAACAGAGAAATGTATTCATTAACTGACTTTGGTCACTAGGCCCCTGCTCCCTTGCTAAGAAGGGTGAATCTATAGACTGTGATCGGTAGCCCTTACTGTCCTGCTAAGAGGGGCGAACCTACTGACTTTGGCTAATGGGCCACACTGCCCAGCTCTTATGGGTGGGTACGTTGACTCTAGCCATTAGGCCTCATTGCCCTGGCAAGAAGGGTGAACCCATGGACTCTGGCCGTTAAACCTTACTGCCCTGTCTTCATGGGGCGATTGTACTGATTGTAGCTACTAGGCCATACTACCCCGCAAAGAGGGGCAAATCTATTGCCCTGTCTCATTGGGCAAACTTGCTGACTATAGCCGCTGGACCTTACTGCCCTGCCGACAGGGACCAATTTATTAAGTCTGGCCATTGGGCTGCACTCCCCAGCTGGGGTTTAGGAGTGTGATGGTGCGTGCTTGCCCCGCACTGGATGGGGTCATCCCCAACCCTGTCACACACCTCCCATGTACTCCAGACAGGAGTGCATTTGCCTTGTGGAGCCGGCATGATCAGCTGGGCAGTTGCTATGTGAGCTTTCCACACCGAGCAAACAGGAAGGGCAAGTTCAAAACTTTCCAGAGCTTTAACAGGGGAGGAGCATTCACCTATGTACCTGGCTGCAGGGCAATGGAGTTCAAAGCGGAGACCAGAGTGGTCATGATGGGATACCTCCTGGAGGCCACTTGGGTGATGTAAGCAATACAGTGTTTATACTGACACTACGTCACTCTAACTATGTTTCACTAAGGTCTACGCCTCTTGTTGAGATTGTTTTATTATGTTGGCATAGCAGGCGAGTTAAAGCTGCAAGAGGAGCACTGCAGTGTGCACACCTCCATAGTTAGCTCAACGTAAGCTGCCTTGCATCAACAAAACTACATAATGTAGACATGGCCTGAAGAGAAACAGTCACAGAACAGCATGAAGAAACTGCAAACTTCTAGTTCAGATTACATCACTAGGTCTTCAAGATGAGTTGATAAGATGTAAAGCACTGACAAGGAATTAGATTTAAATGTTCTTGTAATGATTTTAATAGGCTATTGAAATGCTATTGCAATTTAAGAGTCTAACAGCTTTTCTTGTTAAATAGCAAATTGTTTAGACTTTGAGAGGAGATATAGAACTAACGGTTGGTAATCAGAGAGAAATAGTGGGATTTAAGTCAGATTTAAAATTCTTGATATAGACTGATTTGCCTATCTCAGGTCAACTCCTTGAATGGCCCATATGAGCGACTGATTTAAAAGCTATAAAACCAAAGAGGACTGAGTTAAGATTATTTATATTCACCCATTTATAAACTGTTTGCATTATCAGTGATAAAACAAACAGCACTTGTTGGTTGAGAGAACTGGAGCTTGATTCTACAGCCCAGTGGTTAGGGCACTCAGCTGGGATTTAGCAACGCCAGGTTCCAGACCTGCGTTCAAGGCTCCACTCCACATCAAGCAGAGTGGGGATTTAAATCTAGGTTTCCCACATGGGCTATGAGGGGTGACTGTTACTGCTGCCTCAGTGAGTTGCAAGAAGAGCCTTCCATGACTTAGGTGCACAGCTGTGAATCCCAAGTAGAGGGAGTTGCCTTTGATGGGCAGGGTTTAGGTCACAGCCCTCTCCTTGGCATTTTCTGGCTAGCTCATGCAACTTACTGCTAAGCTTGCTGGCTTTTGTGAATCCCATTCTTAGGCACCTCTCCCTCCCCTTTGTACAGGGAGCTGGGGTGCCTAACTCAGGGCTCTGGATTCCACTGGACAGCAGGGTGCCTACATACTAGATTTTGCAATGCTAAGTCTAGATCCCTTTTGTACATCTAGTCCTAAGTCTCTAAAAGTTGATGCATTCAAATAGACATAAGACAGATAGATACTTAGATAGTTGGTTACTTTTTATTCTTTATTCAAAGTATATTCATCTGCAAAAAAAATTCAACACACCAGTCCAATTTTTCTGAATACTAACATTTGATAGACATACCTGGTTTGTTAAATGTGTAGATAGAGATTTCACTCTGTGTAACAAAATCAGTAGAAGCGATTTAGGTATTGTAATGATGCTTACTCTGTAATATGGCAACACCCTGTTAAATAGAAAGATCTGATAGCTTTTATTTAAAGAGACATTGTATAGGAATATAATCAAACTGTTGTAATGATTGTTTTGTTTCTGGTATTTACATGGCAAGGATTGTAAACTTGTTAAAATTCCTAAATAAACAGGTTAAAGAAAAGTTGATGCATGCTCATCTTACTCAAACCAATAGTCCTACTGAAGTCAAGAGTATGAGTAAGGCGAGCAGGATGTACTTCATGTGCGAACATACAGTAGTATATGAAGAACACAAAATACTAAGTAATTTATAATATAGAATATTTAAATGAACAGAAACTCATTATGATTTCCATTTTAAAGGGTTGCTAGATATAAAGTTGCAGTGGGGGAAAAAGAGGTTAAGAAATTTAGTCAGACACCAGTTTTTTTTTCTTTTTGCATGAGTCTCTGGTTTTGTTAACTCACTTTCCAGTTTTCCATCATCCATGCCATTCTGCTTTTGCTACGCTGAGCTGTGAGTAAAGTATTAGATTAGATGAGAGGCAGCATATAATGCTCAATGTTAGTGTGAAAATAGAACTTTTTTGCACAAAATCATAGGAAATATGAAGAATATTCTCAATTCAGGCCAAAAGACTTTGAAAACCTTCTTTCCTCCCCTGCCATACAGAGACATCTACACCTAGTTTAAAATAAATATACATATTCTCCAGGTCTGATTTAGTTCTCATTTCCACCAGCGTATATCAGGAATAACTCCAGCAAAGTCAGTAGAGACATACCAATGTATCATGGTGTGGGGGAAGAATCTAGGCTTTTGATTGTTTCTTACATACTTGTATTTACCGTATTTTGGGTTTAGATGTTAGAATGTTTATACAAAACTCTAGGACTACACAGATCCTACTTGCCTGAGACACCTACACTATTAGCTCTTTTTAAAAAATTAATGGAAGACAGAGTTGGCTTTTTCTAAATTTTATACATATTCATCATCTTGCAAGAATATAAAGGTTGCTTAATAACTAATAGTTTTAAAGTAACAAAAACTTCAACAAACACACACACAAAGAATGTCTACTCATGAAAATCTGATGTCAATTTTTTTCATATTTCCTGCAATCTGTACACATTTTGTCTAATTATTTTTGAAAGTACATCTGTTTAGACACCTGCAGAATTACTGCAAGCTGTCATTTTGATTCCTGAAAGATTATTTAAAATTTAGATTTGGCACCTGTCAAAAAACAAAAAAACTACTATTGGATATTATAACGCAGCAGCTAATAATTGCTAAATTTCAACCAATTACGCAGCATGACAGACAATGCTTTCAAACTGGAACTTTATGTCAGGACCATAGAGCAAAAGAAAAAGCACTGCAAGTTAACATTTTTGGCATGGTAGATTTTATTTTGATTAGCCATGCAAAATGGATTGCCCCAGTTAACTCGTAAACACTGACAATATGATTTTTTCCCCCTCAAAGTACCATCAAAAACTTTCACACAGGTCCCAGTAATATGAGTCTCAGTTACAGGCCGTTTGACAGACTAGGACACAGAAAGCTGTCAACCTAAGAGTAGACCAAAGATGATTGTTAAGGGGATTTGGTACTTTGTGTATTTTGCCTAATAGGGGAGCCTGTGCTCAGCATTTCCTGAAGCAAGAGAAGACAGATGAAATCTCTGGGCACTTCATTGCTGCTGCCTCTCAAAGATTTCCTGTCAAAATGGGCCTATAAGGGGAGAAAGGTTTTCAATAACATTGTTTTTTTTTACCTGGCAGGATTACCACTCTTGCTATGAAAAGAATTTGAAGGGGCTGTCTATGTAAAAACACTGCTGCCAAACTACCATATCTAGTTGTGTTTAAAAATAAAAAGCAATGTGACTTACAATATCATAGCGCATATTGTAAAACCAGCTTTGATTGACACTTCCTCCAGATTTTATATAGTGCTTTTCCCCCTCCCATCAAATGGAGCAAGTAACCTTACTGTTAGTGTGTCTGCAACTTAAACGGGGAAAGCATATTTCTTGTCAGCTACATTAGGGATACATTTTCAGCATAGAGTGGGCACCACACGCTCAACATAAAATGCACAATTTCTGAAACCCGACCCTTTCATGTCAGCCTTTCAGAGGATGGCACTGATCCAAATTTCAGTTGCATAGGAATAAAGGTGACAATAAAGACGGTTGCCCTTTGCAGTAACAGTTCAAACAAAAAAATGTTGTACATGACTGGAAATCTAAAATATACCTTGGAATTTAAACTTGGGCACAGGTCATAAGCGAATTGGCTGCATTAGAAAGAGCTGCACATATGAGAGCTAGAGCCAGGAAGTGAAGCTTAAGAATTATTTAAAAAAAAATTTGTTTGCCTTGTCATTATTTTTAAAATGCCAGTATTGAAAACTTATTCAGAATTGGGCCAACTGGCTTTGGGAAAAATAAGACGACGACTTCCAGACCTTTACTTGCTTTTGGAACTTGAAGCTTGAATCTAAGTAACTTAAGGGTTTCTTAATATTTAATTAACTTGTTTTCATTATGGAATATATGGGGATAGTAAATTAAGGGACATAGTTGGCATCTTAACATTTGGAGGAAGTGTAAAAGAGATGAGATTTGAGCTGCATTTTAAAATGGGAGGGAAAATCTTGTGGAAGGGAGGAAGCTTTTGCAGGTAGTTGGAGGAATGAAAGTTAAGGATTGACTTCCAGCTGAGGACAGTGTGGAGCAAGGGTTGAGATAAAATACAATGCAGGAGAGAGGGCATGGTATTAGAAGCAGAGAGTGAGACCAGGGAAGTTAAAAGATTGACAGTGAATCTGTGGAGACCACTTTAAGACTCCGGCAACAATTTTTTTAGTCACTGGCTATAGGGGAGAATGAGAAAGCTGGGATGTTTTCAGGATAGCAATGATGTGTTTACATATACAAGCAACATTCTAAACGGGCTGAATTATGAATGCAAGTGACTCTGAAAGACCATAGAGGAATCAAGATGTGCAGCATGGACTAGCAGTTTGGCTTAGCTAAAATCAAGGTTCAGTAGTAGTGGCCACAGGCTACATGGTGCATAGGTGATAGAAGGCAGACTTGAAAAGGAAAGCGTTGTGAAATGGTACAGAGAGAGCGCCTGGGGTTGAAGGTAGGCACATAAGCAAAGGCAAAAAGGAGATCAGAGCTAAGACAGGAGATGAGTAAGCTAGAGACACGCTTGAGGGTCCTCCCCGCTATCTCTGCAAGAAGATATGCATTAAGGCAGTTAATATAGAAACAGTATATAACCTCAGAAAAAGAGCCTCTACCAAAACATTACAGAGGTAACAAGAAACTCCCCATAACTGTAGGTTTAAGTAGAACAAAATTCCTGGATACAGCAAAACAAAGAAAAGACTTGCCATTTATTGCTTCTGCTGTCAAATACTCTGTCAAAACACGCAGCTATTGCACAGGTTAGCAGTATCTATTCCTTTATTTTAAATTTATTTAGCCATGTAATAAAAAAAAAACTATGCAAGTCCATCATCTAGGTCCTGTGGTTTAGAAGAAAACTCAGGATTCACACCTCTCCGGCGACAGCTGTTTCAGAGCCTGTAATGAGATCTACAGGCCCCATACTGAACCAGGGCTGGATTAAAGTAATACTGGACTAGGCAGGTCTCATCCTCAACAAGGCATGTTCCCAGAGGAGGAACAGTTTAAAAGGACAGAAAAGGAGTGGGGGAAAGGGGGGAAATGAGCTGCATTATGACACCAGAAAGCAAATCTTATGAGGAGCGTTGTGCTAGGAGTGGCAAAAGCTTTATGAGGGCTGGTCTAACAGGAGGATTGGATTCCCCTCCCCTTCCTTGGAAGTTGAAAGCCCGAAGAGAGATTGTATCCTTCAATGTCCTATTCAGTCAACTGTAATGCAACAAAAAACCTGCAGCACCAAGTCTCAATGCCCAGGTCAATTGCAGTGTAGTTGTTCGGGCTTGGGCTGGAGCATTGGCTTTGAGACCCTCTTCCCTTGCAGAGTCTCAGTGCCCGGGCTCCAGTCTGAGCCCAAACATCTACACTGCAATTTTTAGCCCTGCAGTCTGAGCCCTGTGAACCTCAGCCAGCTGACCCAGGCCACTTGTGGCCATGCCATGGGTCTCTTATTGCACTGTAGACATATCCTAAGAGACCAAGGAGAGTTTGATAAGCTCCTAATCATGTCACAAACTGAGGAGCTCCAGACTGGCAGGAAGTGAGCAAGGGGAAAACCTTATTTGGAGTAGCTCAGTAACTGGGCTGGACACTGATAAACCCCTAGGGCCTGGCGGAAGTGGGTTTGCCCCTCCCCCCCATGGGAGCAATTAGAGCACACGAGGAGATTGAGGCTGCAGCTGTGGCCCCCTCTGGGATGACTAGGCTGGCAGAAATAGTAAGGCCACAACCTGGCCACCAAACCCTCCCACTAGAGGACCCATTGCATGGAACATTTCTTTAACACCACATCTGAACCTGTACATGCTTAGAGTATAAACATATTCACATAAGAAATATTTGCATATTAGTATTATAAAATTTTTAAATAGCACATAAATAAGGGGAGACTGAGAGCTGCTAATACTTCAGCTGAGCAACCAGCTCTGTTCTTGCAACTGATTTTCCTGCAAGCAAACCTCCTGTAGTTCACCTCCAAGGAGTCCCAGTTTCATGAACAAGAGGATGTTTCCCAGATTAGGAAGACAAAGTGAAGGAAGGCTGAGCCCAATAGAGCCAGGGACCATTATTTGTGGGGAATGATTTTAGAGAAATAAATAACAGGGGAAATATCCTAGATGTGCTCCCCTTCCATGTCCCCCTGCTCCCTTATTGGCATCCAGGGAAATATTCTCTCTCCACAGAGAAATGTCTCTGGAAGATATTGTCCACTTCACCACCAGCATTTTTGGAATGAAACTTCATATGATGTCAAGGACGAGGACTCCCTGCTGGCAAACTACTGGAGGTTCCCCAGACAGCGATGCTATTAAATGAATAGAGCTGGATGTCTCTGAGATACAGACAGCCTCACCTACCAGTCTTTCCTTCTGCTTGACATCGTGATATCAAGGCCTGGAATGGGAAGGGGAGACAGGCCTGAAGAAGTCAGTTCTGCTCTTGTGGCACCTTCTGTGGCCAGCAACCCTCCTGTAATTTGTCACTGGGAAGTCTCAATCAGATAGAAAGTGGGGTTGTGGAAAGTAGAGAATGAATAAATGAGAGAAGGAGTTTCTTCTTGTAGGATATGAAGGGAGCAGAGCAAAAGAGTCAAGAGAAAGGTGAGGAATTCTCCTTTCGAGTCTTCCTTTCTTCTCCAATCTCATGTCATGACTACTCAAAATTTACTAGACAAACATTTTTGTTAAAGCTGGAGTTAAGGCTCTGCTGCATTTCACTGTGTTTTACAAGCTAACAAATAAAACAAAAAACAAACTCCTGACCCACAGGAGGGGTGATTGGACCTATATTCTTCATGTATGTCATAGTTAAAAAAAAACCAACCAACCAACCAAAAAAACCCCACAACTGTTTGTACTTGACAGCATGATCATACACAAAGTTATATGGAAATGGTGGCTCCACTACGGCTCACGTTTAAAACCAACATTAAAAATCACCAAAACCAAATTACACTTTGTTTTCCTTTTCAAAAATAATTATCTTTAGGAAGTGGAGACACCAGCTTTTTGATTCAATCTACCTGCCATCAAAACTGTATGTGAATCCTAACCAATTTTATACTTAAAAAACGTCCCCCTCTCTGGGACTGACATCATTCTTTAAATTAGGAATTTGGGGGAGATGGTTAGGAGATGTCCAGGTAAACTCCACTCCAGATTTTAACATTGAGACAGAAGAAAACGAAGTAAGAAAGGATACAGCTGTGGGTAGGAGAATGGACATAAGGAGGAAGAGTAGAGTAGATACCAATCTAATAGGTGATACTGGCAGCAGAATCTCTGGGCCTAATTGGGTAAAGAATGTGAATGAAGCCAAACAGCAAAATGTTTGTACACTAATGCGAGGAGCCTAGGTAATGAAATGGAGG
This sequence comes from Gopherus flavomarginatus, assembly GCF_025201925.1. Taxonomy (NCBI): domain Eukaryota; kingdom Metazoa; phylum Chordata; order Testudines; family Testudinidae; genus Gopherus; species Gopherus flavomarginatus. The sequence goes on along the minus strand of NC_066623.1, from coordinate 88,857,330 downwards.
AACTAGAGTTACTGGTGCAGGAAGTGAAACCAGTTATTATAGGGATAACAGAAACATGGTGGAATAGCAGTCATGACTGGAGTACAGGTATAGAAGGGTATGTGCTGTTTAGGAAAGACAGATATAAAGTCAAAGGTGGTGGAGTAGCATTGTATATCAGTGATGAGGTAGACTGTAAAGAAATAAGAAGTGATGGAATGGATAAGACAGAGAGTTTATCTGGGTAAAAATCACATTGGGAAAGAAAGCTACTAGAGCCTTCCCTGGGATAGTGCTTGGGCTGTGCTATAGACCACCGGGATCCGATCTGGATATGGATAGAGACCTCTTTAATGTTTTTAATAAAGTAAATACTAATGAGAATTGTGTGATCATGGGAGACTTTAACTTCCCAGATATAGACTGGAGGACAAGTGATAGTAATAATAATAGGGCTCAGATTTTCCTAGATGCAATAGCTGATGGATTCCTTCACCAAGTAGTTGCTGAACCAACAAGAGGGGATTCCATTTTAGATTTGGTTTTGGTGAGTAGTGAAGACCTCATAGAAGAAATAGTTGTAGGGGACAGCCTTGGTTCAAGTGATCATGAGCTAATTCAGTTCAAACTAAATGGAAGGATAAACAAAAACAGATCTGTGACTTGGGTTTTTTATTTCAAAAGGGCTAACTCTGTGCATTTGGGCATTGTGCAAGAGGTCAGACCAGATGATCATAATGGTCCCTTCTGACCTTAAAGTCTATGAGTCTGGATAGAGAAGACACATTTGACTCCCAGGAAAGTGAAGATCGGAGTGGGCGGAACCTCAGCAAAGTGATTGGTGCCAGTATAATAGGTTGAAGAGATGAATTAATCTGAGCTGGAACTGATGGCACCAAGGACCTGTGTTTTTGCCAGTGCTGGATGCATTAGTGGAGCTGAGGACACTAGTGGTGGTTACAGCAAAGGAGAGTCCATAGGGAAAGGCAAAGCAGATCCCTTGCCAACAAGAAGGCCTGTGGCACCTCAGGTAAATGTATCAGTGTTAACAGTGTCAAAGGACTTGGCACAGGTGAAGAAAGCAGTCTTGACAGCCCCAAAGGAGTCAGTGTTGCTGCCTCAAACAGGATCAGTGAGCGTTTGCGTTTGTGAAGCCTCAAACCAGTACTGGAAGACTTAGCAGAAAAGTTCTGGCTCTTGTCTGCATCAGAATGCCTGGAGCACTTTGACGAGGCTGACAGTGAAGACAAAGCGTAATATTTCTCACCAGACTGGTGCTTTGAATCAGACGCAGCTGGAGGAGCACTTCTTGTTGATTGAGTCCCCTTCCACACGGTTGGGAGCTCAGCTCTGATGCAGGATGCATCGTCTTTCATGAGTGAATTTTAAGATGAAATTCCCTCTCTTTTTCAATCCAGTAGAGGAGAAGATACTAATACGAACCCTTGAGGTCCTCCTCGTATTTGTCCCCTCATGGCCCTCCCCAAAACAAAATCAAGCAGCTCTTCTGCCTGTCTGTGAAAATGCTGCATGTGGCAACACTGGTTAAAACCTGGGGATTGTGTCATACTAAAATTCTCCAGGTAACTACAAAACTAAACAACTACTAAATACTCTACTATATCTATATACACTGAAAAGCCTTAAGGTGCTGGCTAACCAAAGCAAGTGGTAAGGGCAACTCCAACTCTCACCAAGGGTGGTGAGCCACTGAAAGGAACACAGCAGATACGCCCCTTTTAAGTCTGTGCCTGTGCATGAGGAGAGCAGAGCAGCATGCGCCACTTATTTATCAGCAGTACCATTGTCTCCGACTTGAGTGCATTGGGCACACATATATCTGCAGTGTAATGTAAATGTGCAAATCAACTTGAAGAACTTGACTTTCTAAATGGTAGGAATGCATGAAGCACAGTAAGCTTTCTATAAGTAAGCAAAGAAAGCTGTCCATGGGTGCACAGCAACACACATAATGGACACAGGAGGGGCAGGGGCTCTTCTACAAACTTGAGAAGAGGCCATACATGACATCAGCAAAAAAAACAGGAATGTTAAGTTCTTCCATGGTCCATTGTCTTTGCAGATAGGCCATCAGCACTGTCTGGCTTCTTCATTGTTGTACCTGAAAGGCTAGTTGTGGGTGTCACCCAGAGTAAGCACAATTGAAATACAGATACATAGTCAATATTCCTAAATTTAGATACAAAAAATGATATATGCATACAAATAGGATAATCATATTCAGAAATCATAACTTTTCCAATGACACCTCACATGACCTGTCTTGTACAAAACGCATCATAATAATATCACTATGAAGAATATGGGGTGCAGTGTCACACATCTGATCCCAGGTTGACAGACACCACCGTGACCTCTCTTTAAACTTTTATTTTCTTTGGAAGAGTTTTTCTCAGATTCTAAATATTGTTATAGAACATCCACTACCATCACAGAAGTTAAAACAGATGGCCTTTATGTACAGCTTAAAGAAGTGGTCCCCAAACTGTGGGGCACGTCCCCTAGGGAGGTATGGAGGAATGTTTAGGGGGCACAACGGGGCCAAGGTCAGCCTCCACAGTGGAAGGGGAGGGTGCACCACCCAGCTCCACTCTGCGCACAGTTCTGCTCCAGCCCTGCCTCACTCCTGGCTGCAGCTCTGGCACCAGCCGCAGCCCTGCTTCTGGCCCTGGCTCCTGGCCCCACTCCTGGCTGCAGCCCAACTTCCCAGTTCTGCTCCCAGCCCCAAATCCCTACCCTGAACCCAGTTCCACACCACAGCTCTCAGGGAAGCATGGACAGGTTCCATTATGGGTAAGAGGGGTGCAACAGAAAATGTTTTGGGACCACTGGCCTAAAGGGCTGTTGGGGAAAAGACCACCACCCAGTTGATTTTGGATCAGACAGCCTGAGGCACCTTTATTGTTATAACAAGACTACAAGATTACAAGTATGCATACAGGGAGAGACAGCGTAACCTCATGCAAGGGGTAGGCTGCTCTGCCCTTTACAATTTTTACCAAGCTTATAAAGGTTAAAACCGCAAAATGTCATATTGATTACACAAATTATTTGCCTTTTCTGGTAAATTAATATTGCAAATCAGCAAGCTATTTCAACATGTATCATGTGTACCGTATCTGGTAAAAAATATTATAATTGAGCAAGCTATTTCAACACCTATCATGCATTTTGGCAGTGGGTGAGCTGGTCATTTTGTAACTCCACCTTGCAGTTACCGTAAGCAAGCAATAATTATCATACTATATTTTGCTTAAAGCAGCTGGCACTCAAGTGACCCCTTGCCTCCCTCCTAGTTCCTCTTTTGTCAGTGTTTCATACCCCGCTTTCTCATATCTAGTTTCTCCACACCCAGTGCCACAGTATGCAGATAAACAAGTTTTCTTTGAGAACTAAAACCATGGCTTTTATTTTGCATTTATTTAGCTTGCATGGGCCTGTAAACTAATTAAGCTAAAAGCATATAATTGTTACAATATTATATGTTAAAATCACAGATGCTTATATCAATGGCAGGGCTCTGCAGCAGGGACTGACAGATTACTATTTCAATCAGGGCCCTGATACAGCATCCGACCGGTGACAGCAACCTCCCAAAGGCTTTGGTGGCAAGACAAGATTCCATATAAACAGTTGCAAAGCTCTATCCAACAAGACTGGGGGGTGGGGGGGTTATGTTCCCTCACAGGGCTAACTCCTGAAATCCAGATGAATTGCACTTTGCATAGGACCCAGCCTGGGGTGGGGAGGGGGGAAGGAAACAAAAGCAGTTGTATGTCACCTCTGTGCCTCTGAGATATGTCACTGGGAGCAGATTCAGCTTCTGGTGTAAGTTACAGCAGTTCTAACTTGCACTCTTGCTGCAATGGCCCCCAAAGGCTACTCAGGCCGCTGCTGATTGGCAAAGTATAGAGATGTTCCAGTTTTCCCCTCTCCACCCAGCCACAAAGCTGCATTGTGGGAGAGAAGGAACAAGATGGGGACAGTGTAGGTTGGATATGACCAGCCCTGTACTACCTAGACATTCCCCTATACTGGGGAATCCTCACATATTGGCTAATCCAGTTTTGCAACCTTGCACTGGCTGACTGTCAAAAGCAGCTGAAGTGAGTGGCTGGTTCTGCCTAATGTGTTTTGTGCTGTCTGGACAGATAGTAGAAAGATCACATATTAATGTACATGATTTCAAAGGGGCTGCACAAGTCAATACAGATGCAGTATTGTATGCACAGCTGACATTTGGATTATAAATAAAAATTCTCTCTACTTACGGAATCTTTTCCACTTGGCAAACAACTTGTGATATGGATTCCAGCAGAATGGGACTCAGGAAACTTTCATTGTGCTCTTGACTCAGTCACTGACTGAATCCCTTTGTGACTACGGGCAAATCGCTTAACTTCTAAGCATTACTTTTATGGCTCTGTTTTTCTTACTTATTTGTTCTAAGCATCATTGACATCAGCAGAGTGCTAGGAACAAAATTAATGAATTTGTGATTCCAGAAACCAATCAGGGCACTTTCAGAGTAAGGTCGTGCTTAATATGAGTAAGGGTGGCAGAATGTGACTGTAGCAACTAAGCCTCTGAGCAAAAATTGATTTTTCTGAAACATAGTGGTAGGGTTGCAATGTTCATTTAGGCCCAAATCCTTAGTCATACACTAACACCATCAGTCTTCCTTTCCATCTTCAGCCAGAATCATCTTTCTACCACCTGAATCTGTGAGCAATGCTTGAGTTAGAAATCACAATTCAGTATTCTGGACATGATTGTGTTGTCACAAATGCTGAACATCCCTAAAAATGATGTGGCAGAAGTAACAGACTGTACATAAATAAAGCTTCTATTTGATGCCAATATCTTAGTCACCTTAAATAATAGAAAGGTTGTAAAGGGAAAAAACAACATTAGTGGGTGCTCAGATACCATGTAAGTGCTTGGGAAGAGTGTGGCAGTACCTCTTTAATACATTGCTAAATTCACATTTAGCAAGTTTTTTATTTTAATTAAAATATATCAAACTGCCAGGTGGCTTCTTCTAGACTTGCAAATAGATTAAAGCCCTGATATTAAGCAGTCATTTTCATTAGTGTTTAAATGTCCCCCATCAAGAATGAGATTATGGAAGAGAGAGGCAGCTAAAAAGACTGATGATTGGTCAAGTCTACCATTTCAAGCCAGCATTGGCTGAGGATGCTGCTGTCCTATCAAATTCTTCAGTTATTTTAGATTCTCACATTCAGTATAACAGAACTGAGTCTTCTAGTTAATGGTCTAAAGCAACATTGAATAAATACAAATAGTTTAATCTTCCTGTGTGGTCACCCCCTCCCACACAGGTGAGTATAATTAGGAAAATGCTACATTGCATGTCTTGAATAGTGAATGTAGTTGGTTGTTAATCATATTTACATAGTTTATATGAAAAATATATAAATTCATGAATGCTCTAACTTTTCTTTGCCATACCATTAAAACTTGAAAAGTGTCTCAATGTATAATACTGTATTGGTAGTGTATTGATTTTTTCCTGTGGTATCCTCTTGGGAAAATTGTTGGACAACAAAATTCCAGGTGTAAGGAAACTTTTAGTTTAAAAAGAGAGATATTATTTTTTGATGAACATGTTGCAGGGGGCATGGAGATACACAGTTGTAAACTGACAGAGAAGTACATTCACATTAACAAATAAGCTGTAATATATTACAAAATATTGGAGAAATCTGTCTTATGAAGCCTATTTTGCAGAATGAATTTTGAATATATTTTATCTGTATTTTACACCAGTGTAATATTGATTTCCTACAAAAACACATTAGATAAAAGATTTATGTGAAGCGTAGGAAATCTCATTTGACCAACAAACAGTAACTGCTTCATATCTGCAGTATGAACAATGGCAAAATCAGAAATACTTCACATATTTTGATAATTAAAAAAAACATTTGAGAACATTGTTAATTTTTTAACAAAATCAAGCACTCAAGAGCACCAAATGATTAATAATGTAAGAAGTAATTTGTCTTTGCTAATGAAGTCAGTGGTAAAAATTGTACCGTGGCAATTTGTATAAGTGGATATTTCCAAATAGATTAACAAAAGACTGAAAGAGGAAAAAAACTGTGAAGCAGAGTTTTGAGATAATAGATTTTAAGAAGTTTCTGGTAACAATAATTACTTTAACAATTGTGGCCAAGATTTTCCAAAATGGCTAGTGCTTTTGGACAACTTGGTTCCTGGGTGCCCAGTTAGAGACACCTCAAGGCCTAATTTTCAGAAGGTAAGTACTCAGTACTTTCTGTAAATCAAGCCCCTTTAGAAGTCTCAGGCTGGTCTCCCAAAAGTGAGGCACCCAAATCACTAATCACTTTATAAAACATTGATTAATAAGAGTTGCTTGATTCTCTTAGGCATGTGAAATGGATGACTATGCAAGAGTCAGCTTCAGCAGTGGAACCCTGTTTATCCTCATCACTAGAAAATACATACGCAGTGCAGTCAGCCCCAAGCATTCACAAATTACATGTCAGGAACCAAAAACTCCTGAGATTTGCTTAAAAATAATGGGATTTAAAGAAAATTACTTTTGGATCTTTTTTTTCCCCTCTTTGGTTTCTGAGTATTTAGACTTCACATACTCCACCTTTCCTCCATAACTATGAGGGCTAGAAATCTACTCATTTTTAAATGAAAGTTAAGATTTTCACTTATTTACATGACTCACAAAGCTAGGGCTATCAAGGGGGGAGAACCAAATGCCATGAATGTTGAAACTACACCAAGAGTTGGTTACATTGCTGTTAAAACCTAGCCCATTTCCCACCTCTGGATCCAACTCCTGGACCCCAAGTCCTCCTGTGTCTGAGTGGTGACTGATCACTGTTCCTAGGTCTTGGTGTCTCTTTTGCAGTCCCAAGGTAGAGACCCCATGTCTGGTATCCTACCTGGCCCAGCCGTCTACATCCTGGAACCAATACGTCAACAATCCTAAGTCCCCAGTTGCTTCGATGTTTACCCTCAGGAGTATACCTTGCTGTGGAAGGGACAATCATATACCAGTAATGCCAGGAATATAGATTTAGCATAGGAATTTCTTAACTACAGAGACCCTTACTCTTGAAAGCACTGAAGAGTTAGAGAGCCTTGAAGAATAACAAATAGTCCTAACCACAATCTCCCTGATCTGAGCTCACCCACTCCTGTGAATCCTGCGTTTGGTCAGAGTTCATTAGTCAGGCAGCCTTTCCTGCTTTCTGGTCTGGTTGTTTTTCATCTAGTGTTGGTTGGTCTCGTGACTCTCAACCCTCTTCAGGAAAACAAAACAAAAACAAAAAACAAACAAAATAAACAAACAAACAAACCCTTGTGATGCCACTCTTCCCCTTCCCTCCATAAGGCTTTATGGAATGTGCTTATGAATGTATATATAACATAACTAGAATATGTTTTAGGCTACATATGCCATGTAACATATCTGTGTAAAGGTCATGATCTACTGAATGTAATCATCCTATTTATATGCATGTATCATTTTTGTATTCAAAGTTATGAATATTGTCTGGGTACTGGCTTGATTTTAACTAGCTTAGTAGAGCATTTGCTTAGTAGATTTTAAATAGCTTAGTAGACTAGTTGATTTTAAATAGTTGATTTTAACTAGCTTAGTAGAGCAGCTTCTTGAGAAAAGTGCAAATTAAGTGCCCAGTCAAAAACCACTTATGCCAACAATGAACTTGAAGATGCCAATCCACATCTGAGCCTTCCCAGGAATGTGGCTTGTCTGGTAAAAACTGAGTCATGCATGGACATGTGGTTTGCCCATGTGACTCCAAAACTCCATCTTGGTTCCTGGACTTTGCATAGGAGTGAGGAGTGGGTCTCCACTCACAAGAGAAAGTCTATTTAACCCCCGGTAAACCCCTCCATTTTGTCTTCAGCTGGCTAAAGAGAGAGCCTCTCCACGCCCAAGGATACCTGAAAGAAACTGGAACAAAGGACAGTCACTACATGGAGTGTGAGTGATTGCTGGACCCAGACTAGTCTGTAAAAGGAAGCTTACTGGAGCTGGTGAGGTTTTATTTGTATTCAGTTTCTTAGACATAGACTTGCATGTTCTATTTTATTTTACTTGGTAATTCACTTTGTTCTGTCTGTTACTACTTGGAATCACTTAAATCTTACTTTCTGTATTTAATAAAATCACTTTTTGCCTATTAATTAACCCAGAGTATGCCTTAATACCTGGGGGGGCAGCAAACAGCAGTGCATATCTCTCTGTCAGTGTTATAGAGGGTGAACAGTTTATGAGTTTACCCTGTATAAGATTTATACAGAATAAAATGGATTTGGGGTTTAGACCCCACTGGGAGTTGGGTATCTGAGTGTTAAAGACAGGAACACTTCTGTACGTTGCTTTCAGTTAAGTCTGTAGCTTTGGGGCATGTGGTTCAGACCCTGGGTCTGAGTTGGAGTAGGCTGGCGTGTCTGGCTCAACAAGACAGGGTGCTGGAGTCTGAACCTGGCAGGGAAAGCAGAGGCAGAAGTAGTCTTGGCACATCAGTTGGCAGCTCCCAAGGGGGTTTGTGGGATACAACCCATCACAAACCTTCTCTCCTCTTTAGTCAGCTAGAGAAATTAGAGCTCTCTCAGCCCCCGTGCCGGGGATTTCAGCCACCAGACAGGTTTCTGTGTAGAGAGTCCATTCAAAGTCAATGGTCCTTGCCAGAAGCAAAACCATCCTTTTGCAGGGAAGAGCCATTCAACATTGATGGCTTATGAGCTCTCTAGGAAGTTCTGCATCCCCTACCATGAGCTCAGTATCCAGAATACACTGGCCTTGTCAGGGCTAGACTGGTTTGTTTCACTCATGGAACAAGAGTTAGAACACAAAACAGAAAAGCCAACACAAAATGAAGTTCACCATTTGACACAGACTGCAGTCACAACTGCAGTGTTGCCAACATACAAATTTATTGCAAGTCCAACAGTTCTGCCCTCTTCTTCAGGAGCTCTTGTGAGGCCATAAGGTGTGCCTGTCCTCACATTGACCTTGAAGCAGGTGTTTGCACTCACCTCCCTCCCACTTCCAGCAGCCATCTGCTCTCCCCTCCATGGCCTATATAAGTACCTGCTTCCCTGATCCCTTCCCTCCCCTGAGTGCCCTTATCCCACCAGACTCCTGGCTCCCTTGAGTCCTGCCTCCTCCCACTGTCTCAGCCTTCGCTGCTCCTCAGCCCCAGAAGGTACTTGCTACCCAGCCCCTCCTCCTACCACTGGCTCAAGCCCTCCCTATTTCTGGACTACCTACAGCCCCTGCTTCCCAATCTGACCCCTTCCCTCCTCACCCATCTCTCCCAGTTACCTGGCCCCTTCCTTGCTCTCCCTCCCACTAACCCCACTCTCCACCCCAAGTCCTGGCAGATATCTGATATCCTCCAGTCCAATCCCCACCTCCTCTGGAACTCCTATACCCCATCCTTTCTATCTCCTCCCTCTCATTGGCTCAGTGTTCACCACTCCCCAGCCCCAGCAGGTACCCACCACCCAACCCCTTTTCTCACTACTCTGTTGCGTAAAAGGAATCTGATGCCCTGAGCCCTTCCTGCGCCTGACGTCTACAGCCACTTACTCTGCCCGCCCCCAGAGCTTCTGTCCTCTCATCCCACAAACTCCTCACTGCCCCAAACTGCGTCTCCCACTCACCCTCAGAGTCTTTTTGGGAGAATCTCATGGTCTTGATTTTGCCTACTACTCCACAAGCTTCTCGGGATTACTGGCTGACTTGCTCCCCATTTTTCCTTGGGGGATTGACAAGATGGCTCACTCTCCTCCCCAATCTGATGAGGTACCACTATCAGTGGCTGAGGCCAGCCTTCAGTTCCCTTCCTTATGCAAACAGAGATCAACTGGGGGGAATCCCTTCTTGCTCTGGGAGTGGGGAGGTAAAAATGGTAATTCCTCCTCTGTCTCTCTCCCTGCCTTGTGGAATTGGGAGCTAAGGCTGAGCCCCACTGCCTCTTCCCTCCTTATCCCACTGTCTGGGAGATATATGTACATTGTTACAGGGAGGCATTTCAATATACCCTCTCAGTAATGGCTGCACTCTGCCTCACAAGAAGCTGCTTGGAGTAGCATTGTCCTGATTGCTCAGCCTGCAGTAGCAGCATCTTCTCAACCTCTCTGCCTGAAAAGCTCTTCTCCATGCCTTCCTCTCCTGCCATGGCTGCCCCTCCTTCTGCTGATTAGGGGTAAGGGAAAGCTAAGCTCTGACTCCTATATCTTCCTCTGCATCCCCCAATCCTGACAAAAGGTTTCCTGCAGCAGAGCCCTGGGATCTGGGGTAGTAGCAGGGCCCACAAGAATGTAAGGGGAGTATGAAGTGATTATTGTGGGGGAGACGGTGGCAGTAGCAACTGACTTTTATGGGGCAAATGAAGTTTTGTGCAGCTCCATGTGTGATGTTCCTCATTTGTGAGAAAGTCTCTAATGTCCCTCCCTCCCTCCCCCCAACCCGGTGCAGTGGCAGCACAGAACCATGGAGGGGAGATTAGTGACATTTTTACACTGTAAAGAAACCTCACACATGGAGCTGTGGAAACGTTGGCAGGCAAGGGAACAAGTGGCTGCCAGGACCTGGGAGTAAAAGACCTAGAGAGCAAGACCTACAGGCACCTGCTCCAAATCTGCATAAAGGCAAGAACCCTTCATGTTATTGCCAGGGGAACTGCAGCAGGGGCCAAAATCTTTTCCTTTAGTAAATATGCCAGATTGGCCATACTGTGCTTGTCACAGACTCATTGGGAATAGGCTGGGGAAATAAAGTATCAGAAGACAGACTGAAAACTGTGATCTCTAAAGAGGCTCATTATGTATTCAGGTCTGACTCATGATCTTTGAACTCATGGGGCAGGCGATACTGCAACTACATACAGAGTAAGTATATTTTAAACACACAGAAAGCATAACAGATAATGAAGCATACATTTCCCAGCACATACAGTATGTGATCATCCTCACAAAGGCCTGCCAAGTGCCATGCATCTTACATGACACATAAGCAGAGTCCTGCCGTGTCTCATTCCCTAAGCCCTCCTGTAATGTCACACATCCAGCAGCTCTTCAAGGAGGCAGAAAGGTTTGCCCTACAATTACTCATTCTCACTACTGGAGCTACTGTGACACTTGCTAAACAGCTAGCCAAGCTGTCTCTCTCCTCCTCCTCTCTCGCTGTGCCTCCTCCTGGATCAGGAAGGAAAAGCAGCCAGCATTGAGAAGTAGGGAAGGAAAAGGTAGTAACTATGACCAGCAATGACAAAGTGAAAGCCTTCTCATGCTCCCCATTGCTTGCTAGCTATCCAAGGACTTGTCACCCAATCCCACTACCACCTCACCCCTTCCCCAAATCCATCTAAAACCTTATGTTCCATAATTATGCAAATGCAGAATTTGCAGCTACACTCATGATACATTGTACTCCAGAATCTGAATTTTCATTACAAAAAAACCCACCACCACACACACACAAAACAAAACTTGTGCCTTATCATTGCAAAGATAACCTTGAAAACATGAATCAAGAGTAATGCCAGGTTTACACTAAAAAGTTAGGTTGACCCAGCTGCATCACTCAGGGGTATGAAAAAAATCCGCATTCCTGAGAGATGTAATTAAGCTGACCTAACTCCTTGTGAAGACAGTGCTGTCAACCTCACTACCGCCTCTTGGGTTGGTGCATTAACTACAGCCATGGGAGAACTACAACATTTCTAGTGATATAGCCTAATTGATGCAGTGTTGTCTTTTCTAACCATAGCTCTGAGAGGTGCTAACCGCTGCTAGTCAGCTCAATGACATATTAATTTTGAAAATTAACGATACTTCAATGTCATCACTGTTATCTGTTTCACTGCTGATCATTTTCACAGAAATGTCCAGTTAATTTGTTTATCACACAATCCAGAAAAAATAACACAGGCACTAAAGTACTTTGTTATTACTCTTATACTTAGTTCAATAACACCCCTCTCCCCAATAATTCATTTATCTTTAGCTGTTGCAGAATTTCTACCACCTTGCCAGAAAATTCCAGAGACTATGCAACAAAATTTTAGTCCATCTTGTTTGAATATAAAATGGAGCTTTGCACATAAAAAGGATTAAGGACACTGGCATAGGAGAAACACTTATGGAAAAGTAGTACTTTAAATATGTTTAATAAGTTCAACAAGATTATCTGTTTAAGGCACAGTGTATTCAGAACAAAGTACAACTGTCGGGAGTGAAAGGGTGGATCACTCAATAGATATTGGCTTTGTATTAATGTCACCTAGTGGAAACTTTTACCATTAGTAAACAAAACTTTTCTGTAGTAATAATGGCAAAATTATTTCAAATTCATTGAAAGGAATCTCAGTCCTGATTCTGAGTTTTAAAATTAATTTTTAACAAACAGAAATGTTTTCACATTTAATTTAAAACCTGCAGTTATAGAAGTGAAAAACCCTATTGAAAGGTTCATAGTGTACAATCACGCCCCCCAAACAAAACTCATTGGTGATTCAGTATTACAGAGCAACCACTAAAATACAAGCAGCCCATGGGTACTACTAAAATATCTACTAACTCAATATGTCAACCAGCTGAGGAACACCGGTTCTGAACATGGGCACTTAGATCATGCATTGGGGCCTTCAAATGGGTATTTAAGTGCATAGCAGGAGCAGGTACGCATCTGAGAACCCATATGAGTACACTCATGTACAGCACAGACATCCACTTTTGGAACATCTCTGCTATATACTTCTACTAAATGCTTCTTTCCGGAAAACTAAAGCATCTATTCCTGAGTTAGAGCTCCAAATGCCTCTTAATATCCTCCCAGTGGTCAGAGCAAAAATTGTTAATCAAATCTTTCAAAAGTTGTTAATCCAATCTTTAGTTTTATAACTGTCACATACAACAATATGTTTTGTAAAAGGGGTGGGATTCTTCATAAATTGTAAACATACCTGTGAAGTACCTCAATCTATGGCTGAGGTATACATGAAGATTCCTTTGTTGTTAAGCAGTAAAAAGCACGGCAACACTGTGCAATAGATAAAATATTATTAGTAAACTGCACGTTGGGAATTCTGCATGCATTATATAACACAGTTTTGTTAACTGACCCCTTTAAAGCTTTAAAAGCCAAAATTTTCAGCAATTATAGTATTCTTGCAGTGAGCTCATTAGAAGTAAAGTGGCAGACTTGAAACCATTTCTAAGTTGATATGTTTTGCCCGTGATATCTCCCAGAAATAGAGAGAGTACATAATAATCCAATGCCTCATGCAAAATCAATTATTTTTTAGTTCAGGATCCTCAGTCACTGAAACAGGATATTACTTTATGTCTTGAACAATACCTTGTTCTAGTTTCTAAGGAAACCAGTAGCAAAACTAAGTTTACAATGATGCATCCTCAAGAAATTGACTACAATGTCAGTCTCCAGGGTCTCATTACAAAGTGCTATTTGCATTTAAATTTCTATAACCCTTAAGCAACTGAATTGTTTGTTTATAAGCACAGATATGATCTATCAGGTACCTGGGTGCTATTCCTCCCCCCGCCCCCTAGGTTAGCAATATATTGGCATTTAACTATGTGTAAAGCTAGCTTCCATACCTGAAATACCATTTTTACATTTGTATTTTATAATTTTGTTTCCATACACAGTGAGACTGCTGTTCAAGCCTCGATGCATAATGTGTGCTTCATTAATTAAAGTTGCTCATTTTGTTGCACACGTGGTAGCAACTAGGCTAAGTGATGTTGCTGTGTGTTACAAAGAACAATATCTATTTTGTACGCAGGGCTTCAGGAGTCTTGGGCTAGGCAGTGTGGTTATATGCTCCTAGGGGAAGTCAAGGAAAACCCTAGATTTTTCTTGACAGACACTTGTCTCTTTTGTCAAAAAGAAACAACAAATATTCTGATGAGTTACTGATACTTTTATAGTTGAAAACTCTCCTGACAAACTACTCTGCTGACCAAAGATGACAGGGCCCTGACATCCTGCTTCTGCCTTCAGAATATATAGAACTGTTGTAAAAACTGTTCACATAGGATGCAATCATAAAAAACAAAGACTTGGGGCTATTCCCCCCCCAGTGAAATCAACATCGATTTATCATCTAGCAGCAACCTCTTTCCAACTGCTTTCCTTTTCACTGTTGTTTTAAGACTTTACATTTTTAAATTTGTAATTATTTTTTGCAGAAAAAATCTAAAAGCTCTAAATTAATTCTGTATTTAGTGAAACAGAACCTACCAAACATGATTAAAAAAAGGTTCTTCTAAACAAAATCACTTTTGTAAGCGGTTATACTCAGAAACACAGAACCTGAATAGAAGAGGCCAGATTTCTGCTCTGAATTGCAGTCAGGCAGTTGCAAATGCAGCCTTCCACAATAAAACAAATGTAATTAAGTAACTTTCAACCCATGGCAGGTACAGCCATTGATTTGGACCAGAGTTTTTAGCAGAAAATTAATTTAGCGAAATAATTGTGAGTCAGTCTTTTTTCTTAAGCTTTTCTCCTTTATTACACTCTGCTCACTCTTCCATATCAACATGTATGATAAATTCATTGCTTCTGCAAAGTACAAAATTATAAACCTGAGAGAGGGAAAGAATTCTTCTGGGTATCTGCAAACACAAGTATACTGCCAGCTGATTGTCTGTAAGGTTTCTTGTACTTTTCATCAATATGCCTTAAGCCTGACCTGGAAGATCCCCTTCAATTGATGGAAGCAAGTAATTAAGTCTCTGTGCTCATTACAACCTGTGCAATCTCATGAGCAAAGAGTGCCCTTTGAGCCAAACATCTTGGTGGTTTTATGACAAAGACTTTTGTAATGTGAGGTTAACAATTAGAGTCAGGCAGAATGTTCTTCTCATGGGCTTGACACTCACTGAGGTGCTACAATCACCAAATTCATTTGAAAAGAGACTGGTTTAAAACCAGTTTCTGGGAGGCAGATGGCTTTTTGATTCACCAGCTTAGTCTTCTAGCCTTCCTGTTTCCCCTTTCAACTCTCATGCTCAGACTCCACCCTTAGGATGTGGATTGGGAATGTTTGCTGTTTGTCAGCACACATATAATAAAACTCAAATGTAGGGCTGTATCTGGACAACAGGGGGCACAATTGCATATGCCAGTCTCAACCAGTCCAACAAATCCTGGGGTTGATGGAATCTGAAGCTGGTTCTGGATTTTGTGGCTGGTCCATATCACTATAATGGGCTGAAATGCTGGATCTGAACTCTCCAGACTTTGAGGTACATGAGGAGTGGGGAAACAGGAAAGGTGTAATGGTCTGACATCCAAATATTATAGCTTGTGCTTGTCTCTATATCTCATGTGAGCAGCGGTCAGGTTGCCTGAAGATTCCCAGGCCTTATCCTGCATTGTGCAAATGGACAGACCACACACAAATCTGCTGGGTTCCTAATTGTGAATGCTCACCAGTGTTCCAGTCACAGAAAGCCAGCATGTAGCCTAAAGGAGGCCAGAATCAGGATGGAAAACTTCTACTCATGCTGTGTTTCTGCTTGCATGTTTTGCAGCATTGACTATAGACCGCTGGTAGCCAGAATCTGGCACTAAAATTATATTTTAAGGGGAAAATGAAAGGTGGGGGGGGTTGTTTGTTTTAGGGCTTTTTTGTTTTTGTTTTGTTTTGTTTTGTTTTACACTTACCAAGACCTGAGTTCAGGCCCTGTATGTTCCTCTTGTAAGAAGCAGACCTCGTTTTGTGCTACTTCAGGTGTCAGTTATGCCACTATCTTTTCCTTGGGTAGCAGACTCCTCCTGGGGGTTTGAACTTAAGTCTTTGAAGGCAAATGAAAAAGGAACACATTTGAAGCAGTTTTATTTTAACCATTTCTTCCTCAATTCTTTTTGGCAGTGAAAGAATAGTATAGTAGGATGAAATAATCAGTGGCTATGTAGGGTAGGAATGGGGGGTAGAACAGGATTAATTGGACAGAGGCAGAAAATGGAGAGTTAGAGAAGAGGAAGCCAAAAGTAGCAGAAAGGCTGGTGAGCGGAAACGTTGGAGAGGAATGAATGGCATGCAAGAAGGAGACTTATTGGCACATGTTGAACAAATACAACTATGCAGACAACCAGAGGGGCAGTGCAAAGTGCATCTGACAGATATGAAGCAGAAGTGTGGCTGGGGCAGAGAGACAGGGAGCCAAACAGGAAAAGCAGTTAAAGAGTTAGCCATGATGACTAGTCCATGTGATCGAAGGGTTTGAGTGCTCTTGGATGGTTGAAAAGAAAGGTTACTTACCAGTAATAGCAGTCCTTTGAGAGCATTCCCACTGCATACTCATACTTGTGTAGGGTGACCAGACAGCAAGTGTGAAAAATCGGGATGGGGGTGGAGGGTAATAGTAGCCTATATAAGAAAAAAAACCCAAATCAGGACTGTCCCTATAAAATCAGGACATCTGGTCACCCTAGGTGGGATGCACATCCTGGCACTGCTGAACTTTGGAAATCTAGGAAAGTAATGTAGTCCCAACTGGCATGAGTACCTCCTTATGGTTAGAAAAGTGTATCATCCCCAATGGCTTCAATTCCGCTAAACCCATGTCCATCAAAGAACAGAATTTGGAGGCAGAGGGAACAGTGGGTGGGGATATCAACAACACTTTCAGAATCGCAATTGATGGTAAATAATCTCTGTTTTTCAAAGTGGCTTGGGCATATCCCTATGTGTGTGTGTCTAATCAGCAGCACAGCCCACAGAACTGTGTGGTGAGGAGTTAAATTAACCAAGGATTGAAAAACTGCCCTTTTAAAATGAACATCAGATCTAGATGCGAAGATGAGAGAGTAGTGCTCCATGTTCTGAGCAAAAGCTAATTTTAACACAGAGATCTATGTCAGGACAGCGCCACCTCTAGAACAACATGTCTACCACCAACTGCTTCACAGACCACTTGTGATGGTCTTGAGGGCTGTGACAACTTGCCTGCCATTATATTTTCTTTAGCTGCAAGGTTCGGGGGCTACAAGATGTATTCAGTGTGCCAAAGAGTTGCTCTGAGCATCTTTGGTGGGAAGTGATTGCTCAGTGGAAGCACCCCTTGCTAACGGAAGAAGTACATTGCTCTTTTGTTGTCCATCAGCTTTATGTCCATCAGCTTAATGTACCATTAACAAAAAGATTGGTTAACATTCTTTTTCGTGTTGGTAAAGGTTAAAGGTCTGCTTTGATTTTTGTCAGATGAAAGGTTTGTCCAGCACCATATTCATCCTCATTCAGCTGCTTTGGCAGCAAAGCCATATTTCTTCAGATAAAAAGGAAAAAAAAAGAAATAGAGTTAAATTAATATTGGATTTAAGGTTGGGTCACTCCTTGCAACATCAACACACATTCTCAGGGATTTACAAAGATTTGCTCTCGGCTAAAACACAAAACATAGGCAGAGAGCACATTTTGGAGGGCATGAAACTTGAAGCTAATCTGTTTGGTTTTGAGCTAAACATTCCTAAAATATAAATCAGGATTTTAAATATATTTTATTACACCACTGTAATTGGGATTAGTATATATTCGTATGACAACAAAACAAGCATTTAAAATTAATGTAGTGGAAAGCTGTAGGTAGGAGGCATTTTTAAAAATAGTGTTAGTATGTAGTAGTTTGCCTACTATAATACTTGATTTTTAGTATAGAGATTGTGTGTGTATTATAATTTTAGATAGAGATCTGTACAATTATTACATCTTAAAATCAATAAAGAATTAAAATTCCAATGATTTTAAAAGACATTTTGCAAGTCATTAGTCTCTAATTTGAACCAGACACTTTGTGTTTAAAACAAACAAATTTAAGTCTAAGGAGTAATTTCATTTAACTAAATAGTCATTCTACAGGAGAGGCACATTATATGTACCCAACAAACATTTTTCAGTCTGAGCGCTTTCTTCCAGTGCTTAAAAGGCATATTTTAATCTTAGAAAGAAGTTTAAATTTATAAACTAAAAGTTAGATTAGCTATTATAAAAAGGTATTATTATTTTGTTAGAAAGCTTTGTTGAATTTCACAAAATATGCAGAAATATAGAAAGGACACATCCATAACATATAAAAAACAAAGCACACCAACCAAATGAAATATAAGAAATAAAATAAAGATGTGGATACCCACAAAAAACATTTAAAAGAATGTTGAATGTGTGAATAAAATCAAGAAAATTCACTGTTAAGGGTGAAACTGCCATATGTTATCCAATGCTTGGGCACAATGAGAGCACTCCTTTTACTTCTGTTGTAATGCCCCCTGTGATGCCTAGAAATAAAGAACATATGGTATATTTCCCTTTACTGTAAATAATTGAGGTGGTGGTGGTGATTTGAAAGATGGATTACTATTTTGTAAGTGTTTAGTTTGCTGGGTCCAGCAGCTGACCTTATAAATTCATTGCATTATCTTGACAACGAAGTATCAGATGTGTAATGGTCTGATTCAGTGTGCAGCTGAGTGCCTCCTGAGAGGTGCTGAGCCCCCACAACTACTAGTGAGTTAAGTGGGAGTTGAGGCTCCTCCTCACACACAATGAAGCTTTATTTTAGGAACTAAAGGCCACACATTGCCGTGAATTGCCACATGAAATTTCCATTGACTTTGACTCGCACGTGTACAACTATCATTCAAGGCGGTATACAGGAGATAACATTTAGCAGTTCTGTACTCTCTAGGCACATGGAGCTTTAATTTGCCTGCCATGTCATAGAAACAGTAGCAAAGTCACATTGTTCTTAAAACTGATATCTAATGGGTAAGGGTAGAGTGGGCAAGTGTTATTTTGGAACTTTGGCATCTACTCAGGCTGCTCTACTGCAACACCTGGTATTATTTCCAGTCTAACGGGCACACATTTCATTACATCACAAAAAGCCACTTCAACAACTCAGTCTCAACATCATTTCAATTTTTCACTCTTTTATCTGTATATGTTTTATATCTCAACAAAGTCTTATCTCTCCAGGCTACTGAGATAAGATAATTCTCTGTAACAAAGCCCAACAGAATGAAAAAAGAGAACATTCCAGAAGAGAATGGCTACTGCCACAGTGACTGCACTGGGTTCGAATCTCAGCAGGTAGGCACACACTGCTGGTAGTTCAGTGCCATATACATAAATCAACAGAATATACCAAGACACTGAATAGGTGTTAGGAACTATGGCAATGGATGCTATTATAAGACCCAAGGCAGAGAAAGAGAACATGAATTAGAGAACTCTAAAGATGGGGGATGTGTTTAGGAAACCTCTAAAAGACTGGAATAATTTCTTTTTAAATAGAGAAGTGTGTTGCTGAAATATCAGAAATATAATTGGCATCCTATATAGTCGTGAAATACAGTTATCCAAATTCTGAGGTGATGTAATGAGATGTAGCTGCTTTAATAGAAATGGGAAGGTTGTTGCAGGAAAACAATTAACAGGAGGATATACTTAAAGGACAGTAGTGGAGGGAGGGGGAATAGACTAAATATGTTCAAAGTTGATATAGTACCCTAAAGCATGCATGGGATTTTATACTTGTATAAGATGACAATGAGATTTGGAAGGAGACAGAGAGGGGATGACGTGGACAAATCCAGAACAGCAGCTCCATATGGCAGAAGCCAAAGAGATGGTTTTTACACCAAAAGTGGCAAGATTGCACAAAGGAAAGAGGCATTGCATGAGCAAAGCAAAAGAATCACAGGAAAGGAAAGCCTGAAGCAAGACTATGGAGAGTTTTAAAACAAGACTGTTCTAAATAAATACAAAATGAAACCTCTGGATGCTCAACACAGCTATCTTAATTGTATGTCACAACTGAGCTATCTGTAGGACATATCACCACTGGTGCTTAACTGAATAAAACGGAAGGAGAGCGCACTAAAAAAAAGGAAAAAGAAGAAATATTCCACTGCACAGCGAAGAGGCCTTTTTCTATTTTTCACTTCTCTTTTTATCTCCTCCCCTCCTATTTCTGTAGCTCATGTGATTTCTCTTCCTGTTCCTGCTGCAGGAATAATACCAAATTATTGCTTCTTTAGCTATAGCACTTCTTTAGAGTTTCCATTTATGGTCTCCTTGCAGTGGGTTGGTATTTAATACATCCATCTCCACTGAAAAATTCAAGTTCAGAACTGCAAAACAAAACTGTTAAAAAGGTTTTTAAACTGCTCCCTAACAATGAGATAATCATTCAAGAGAACTGAGGTAATCATTACAAGCAAGCAATTCTTGCCAAAGACTGAATTAAATTAGTTCTAGAAAGACAGCCATAGTGCTGAAGCCTGCATCCTGTTAAGAATATACAAAAGGAAAATGCCTCATACATATTTTTGCATACGTTTTTCCACTGCCTAATTGGGCAGTAGGAATGAGATAACTCATTCCCAATTGTTCTTGCAAGCCACAAGTGTAAAGAGAGAAGGGAATTTTTAACAAGCTAATATTAGTCCAGTAACATGATTCGATCATTTTATTTCTATCAATTGGATGGATGTCACAAATTCTCTTGTAGCAAATTTGCTTTTCCTTTTGCCACAAAGACTAGCCACAATCTGTGATGCTAGTACTTTGCTGGAACGAATAGTACAGAAGCTTCACTGCTGTGTTATTATCTGGGATCTATTATGTTTTACATTTTTCAAAAATCTTTAAGCTAGATCTTTGACATTCAACTGCCTATAAAGACATATACCACCTGATGAGAAGCTTTGATGTGCATTTTGAGGATTAAATAATCTAGATGGAAGGCAATGTGTTTCCAGCCAAGAAGAAAACTATGGAGGAAATTTTGCCTCCTGCTGTTTAGCACTGCTGGCAGTCAATACCTTTCAGCTTACCCTCTAAATTTGATTTCATACATATTTACAAACTATTTTTCCTCTTACTACTAATTCTTTTGAGACCAAATTAAGAACAAAGATAGCTGGGACAGACTTCATCAAATAAAAATGTAAATATGCTGCATCTCATTTGTGGATAAAGAAACTTTATTTAAATATTTTCTCAAATAGAATCTCCTTGCTGTGTCATTATTGCTTGCAACTAGAAAAGTAATAGCCAACAAGTCAGAATAACATACTGAGGCTTAAGTAAATTTATTCATTCTGATAATGTAATCTAGGAGGGTTTTTTTTTTAAAAAACCAGAATTTTCTGCATCTTCAGACAGGGAAAACATATTGATGATAATTCCATATCAGTTCATCAAGACTAACTTTATTATAATACATACAAATGAATGTACAATCATTACTTACTGTACTTACTGTATTGTGAGGTAGTTCAAGAGCAAAATTTCACCTACATTAATATTTCTATAATTTAGAGGGGAAAGTTTTCTTGATTCATCTTTCATTTGCAATGCCGTTCTTCTACTGCAGAAAAATTGGACTTACAATATTTTTGGCTCTGCTGCAGTAGAGTCTGCTGTTAATAATCAGTTGTTAATAATTTGCTAATAATCCTAACCAAATAATTGATAACCAATAATTGATAAAATGTTAACTTTAATCACATGTTTAGAGAGAATGGCTCTCTTGAATCCCAATTACTGCAATAACAGCAAGCCTTGGATAAGTTAGCTTTGTTTGGATATGTCAATTTAACAGTTAGTAAGGACAGCACATGCACAGAGAAGTATACAGTTACAACAGCTGTGGAAGACGTCCCCTGTTGTTCACTGACAGCCTGCCTCCAGTCTGCAAATCATCTCACTTCCCCTATGTTTTAGGGGCAATTATAGGCTTGTTCCACTCACTGTGTATCATTTTAGTCTTTTTCTATTTCCTCTTTTTAATATACAATTCTTATTTTAGGCTGTTTCCAAGGTTCCCTGTTCCAATGCAACTGTTTCAACACCTGTTGGTTAGTCACTATCTATACACTTTTTGGATAATTTAATTCTTTATACATCTTGCAGTTAGTACATTATGAAATAAATATCTTAAAACTGCCTACAAAATAGGTTAAGGGTTACTGAGCAGTAAAATTCCATTCTTCATTAGATTTCAGGGGAGTCTTGCTCCTAGGCAAACGTTAAAATCTTTCTTGGCTTATCTTAAGGGTATGTCTACACTATGAAATTAGGTCAATTTAACAGAAGTCAATTTTTCAGAAATCGATTTGATACAGATGATTATGTGTGTCCCCACTAAGTGCATTAACTCGGTGGTGTGCATCCACAGTACCGAGGCTAGCATCGACTTTTGGAGTGTTGCACTGTGGTAGCTATCCCACAGTTCCTGCAGTCTTGGCTGCCCATTGGAATTCTGGATTGAGCTCCCAGTGCCTGACGGGTGCAAAAACATTGCCGCAGGTGGTTCTGGGTACATGTCATCAAGCCCCCTTCCCCCCTCTCCATGAAAGCAACAGCAAAAAATCATTTCTCACCTTTTTTCCTGCGTTACCCATGCAGACGACATACCACGGCAAGCATGGAACCCGCTCAGCTCACCGTCACCTTATGTCTCCTGAGTTCTGCTGGCAGACGCTATACTACAGTGCTACAAAGCAGCATCCCCTTGCCTTGCCTTGTGGATGGCAGATGGTACAATAAGACTGCTAGCCATCATCATCGTCCCATGGGTGCTCCTGGCCGACCTTGGTTAGGTTGGTCGGGGGCACCTGGGCAGACGGGGTGCTCCTGGCTGGCCTTGGTGAGGTTGGTCAGGGGTGCCTGGACAAAAATGGGAATGACTCCAGGTCATTCTCTTCTTTAAGTTTCATCTAATGGAGATTCAATCCTGCCTGGAATATCATGACCTGCTGGGTGGTGGATGTGTTCTAAGCACTGGAGGAGGACCCATGGGGCCAGGTTCAAGACCCATAATCCTTGACAAAGTTATGAAGACATAAATGACGTTGAAACACAAAGAAGTAACTAAAGAAAACAGAACAGTGACTTGTTGCTATAAAAACACAGAAGAAAATAATTTAAATGAAAACGAAGAAAGTGGTAGGGGAAGATTTTTCTTCTGATTTTGAATTTCACATTTAAAAACTAGAGCTGAAAATTATATAAAAAAAAATTTATTGTGATTCTCCAGAGTGACATTGAAGCACACAAGAAATGTTTTCTATTTTACTAAAACCCGTTAATAGTAACTAACTAAAATTTCAGTTGGATGGACTTCGCATAGACAAATACTCATTATCTGAAGCATATGGCAGTGTGCAGGGAGCAAGGATGAAATCCTGGCCCCACTGAAGTCATTGAGAGTTCTGCCAATGACTTCAGTGGGGTGGGTGTAACAATCTTGGAGTTCATTAAATAACAAACCAGTGAATGAGAAAGGAATACAACTTTAAAAAATCAAACTGGAGAGCATCTCTCTGGTAAAATGGTTGCTTTCACTACAAGATCATACTGAACCTGACTATGAGACACCCTTTAGGAAATATCATGACCTGTTTCAAGAGTTGGGTTGCTTGCAGGGTTAACATACAATTCAGATAAACAAGCAAGTCCCTCCAGTTATCCATCCATGTAGAAAGGTGCCATTTACACTCTGTGGTAAGCTCAAGGCTGAGCCTGCAAGAAGGGAAGCAATGCAAGTAATACAAAAAATTGAGGAACCAACAGAATGGGTGAGCTCCCTAGTCATTGCGGAGAAAAATAATGGCCAATAACGCATATGCTTAGATCCCAGAGACCTCAACAAGGCTATAAAAAGAACATTTCAGACTACCATCCAGAGATGAAATTATGGCTCAATTTACAAATGCTCAATATTTCAGTAAATTGGATGCATCTTCAGGTTTTGGGTACCTAAATTAATTAAAGAAAGCACAAAGCTATGCACATTTAATACCCAATTTGGAAAATACAGATTCATATGCTTACTCTTCAGCATAGCTTCAGCATACATATGATCTATCAACATATTAATGGTGTTGACACCTCAATGAATGACATCACCATTGGGGCTCAACAAAAAAGGAGCATGATTGTAGACTTTGGGAAGTCCTGGAGGCAACTAGAGCTGCAAAGCTCAAAGAAGGGGGAAATGTCCTTAAGGAGTTAGAGAACTGACTTTTATTGGGGACATTATTTCTAATGAAGGTGTAAAACCTAAGCAGAAGATTCCAGCCATTAAAATGATGCCATGTCCCCAGTCAAAAAAAGATGTCCAACAATTCCTGAGAATGTTTAATTATCTTGGAAAATGCATACCTAATCTATCTACCAAAGCAGCAGCTTTGAGAAAACTCCTACAGAATAAAAATGAACGATATTACAGTGCAGAACAGGAGGATTCATGGGAAGGTTTAAAACAATAACTGATACAAGAACCAGTGTCGAAATTCTATGCATCAGGAAGGCCTATTAAAATTTCAGCAGATGCTTCACACAGTCTGGGTTAGGTGCAGAGATTTTACAGAAGCATGAGGATTGTTGGAAACCAGTGGCATATGCATCCAAATCACTGACTGAAGCAGAAACCAGATACACATAGATCAAGAAGGAGACATTCAATCAGTATATTTATGGACAGTGGAAGTTGAAACAGACCACAAGTTCCTGGTAGCGTTATTTAGCAAATCACTAAATGACTGTACCTTAATGATTCAAAGAATTATGATAAAGCTGCAAAGGTAAGACTTGGTTGTGACCTACACACCCAGTAAATTCATGTTCACTGTTGATGCACTTTCCAGAGCAGTGGCTCCCATGAAATCAGAGAAGACTTCAGAGACAGAGATGCAAGCCTATGTAGGTTTGATTGTAAATTCCCAGAGCTAACAGGAAACTGTAACAAATAAGAGAGAAGAGGTTACCAGCACATCACTCCCAAGTGAGTCTTTGCCACTCACTTTCCTCAAATACCCCTTCTCCAGGTAGATTAGCAAGTCTCTATGAGTCTTTCAGGATGTTTAATCTCTTTCTCTGATCTTCTCAGCATCAGCCTTTCTTTAGAGCCGAAGTTGTTCTTTT
Source organism: Gopherus flavomarginatus (assembly GCF_025201925.1). Lineage (NCBI taxonomy): Eukaryota > Metazoa > Chordata > Testudines > Testudinidae > Gopherus > Gopherus flavomarginatus. The sequence goes on along the minus strand of NC_066623.1, from coordinate 88,832,320 downwards.
GTTCCTTGACAGTGAGGATTTCACCCCTAGAATTTTAAATATGCTGAGTTCCCTTCATCTTCTTTAGCAGACATCCTTTTCTGCCCAGCTTACATTGAATGAGAAACAATGAACATTGTTTTCTGTAACTGAATGCTCTGAGATTTCTTCCTTAGTTATTACTTTGGCAAAGACTACTAATTGCTTATATAGTCATACAGGCTATCCTAACATACCTCTGAATGTATACCAACAATAGTACAAATGTTGTTATAAACATTACAAGCTTTACAACTCAATGACTCAATATTTCAAAATGTATGATAAACACATTTTCAAAAGCAATGATGAGTTTTTAATAAAGTTCAGTACATAATAGCGATATACAGAAATATATTATCATTGGAAAAGAGGTTGGAAACATTTACTGAATGTTTGTCTTGCTTGGTGCCATTAAATCAGTAAATCTGGCCTCAATGCTCCTTTCTATTTTATCTAGAAGATCTAATGTGACAGACCAGAGGGGCATGGAAGGAGAGGAGCAGAAACTCTGTGGTATATTCCTTCCTCCCAGGACCCTGTGGAAAATGCTCTCTGAGCTCTGGGACCAAGGCACTGCACAAATTTGGGATTGATGCTAGAGCTAGAATGCTGTGGAGCAGCTTTATTGCATCACATGCTTCCCTGCAGAGCTGATCAGATACTAGCTCAGCTGACTAGACCTGATGAGGAGCACTCAGCACAAGTTCAGTGGAACTTCAAGCTGCCTTTGTGCCTCCTTAATCCTGGGGCTAACTAGCCAACCCCCAGCATAGATTAGATTCAGGAACTGTTGCCTAGCAGTGTATGAGTCAGATTCAAGAACAGCCCAGCCCCACCCCATGCCAGCAGCCAGAAAAGTCTGCTCCTAAGCCACTATACCAACATTATGCAACCTGACAATCCCCTATGCAGGGAAAATCCTTCACTGGCTGGATCCACTGGCTTTAGAATACAAAACAGGCACTATGCAGTGGAGAACTGAGGCCACTCTGTCTGCACTGGGGTTAACAATGCACCAAGCAATATTAACTTCTACTGGACTTTCCACAGTTGCTATAGGGCAGATATAGGGGGATGCAACTAAATGTACATTGCTTCTGGTGGAACCACGCTGCTAGGAATAGGGAGCACCTATGGTTGGGCAGCAACATAGAGGGTCTAGAACCAGAATCCCCCACAGATCTCTAGGCTCCACAGATTTCAGTGCCCTAACCTCCAGCTTCCTCTGTATTCTCTAAACCTTTTTCTTTGAAGGGAGCATACAAAAAATATCTCAGTGAGCTCCATCTTGCAAAGTGTTTCCTGGGCTCTCTGTCCTCTCCTGTAGGTTTTTCCTTCATAGAAAATTACAATGTGGCCTCTTACCTTGGATCATTTTTTTTCATGAAGTTGTTCATCGGCAGTTTTTTCATGAAGTTCAGCTATTTGGAAAGTGTCTATATTCACAAGCACAATATTAAGCTGAGATGTGTTTTATTTTATACTCTTTGTTGGTTTCTTCTTTGCAAGTTGAGATAAAATCTACTTGAAAGTAGAGCAAATTTGTTAAACAAATTTTCTTCTTGACAACGTCCCATGTAAAGAGGGAAGACAAAATTAATTTCTTTATAAATGCTGTCTGCATTGCAGAGCAGTGTCTACGAAGAGTTTTGACAAGTTTAGCATTGATGCTGGATAGTGAGGGAACTAAATAAGAACTGAGTTTTCCAAACTTTCTCTTTAATCTCTTACTATATAAATCAATAAAATGCATGATGTTTTATTAGTGAATATAAACATGTTACAAATATAATAAACAAAGGGCCCTGCCCTTACTCCTGTGAGTAGGACCGTTCATTTCAATGGGACTACTCACATGATTAAATGCTTCAGGTACAGACCAAAACATTCTCATACACATTCACAGTTCAAATGTATGCCCCCTCAGACCATTCACTGGCAAGGGCTTGGTTCTACTCTAAGCAAAGCCTTCAGTCAGACTGCCTTAACTGACTTCTCTATCACTTCAGAAAAACTTGAATGGCCCATTTCAGCATTACCCTGCACCTTGTGTAGTCATATGTACAAGTGCAAGGAGAGTGAACAATGATAGCAGTCAGAATGGTAGCCATCATGACCCTGGGCTTCCTACTACCTGGTCTCAGACCCTTACTGTACCACCAAGTTTCTCATATGGACATTTTACCTCAGGGAACCCCTTTCTCTGCTCCCTTGTTACGAGGAGCCCATTCCCAGAAGCAGGGTCCCCTAATAGGTATGAAGGCTTTCTCTGACCACCACCGAAGAAGTCACCATTCACCACAGCTCCACTCCAGACTGAATTAACAACCTTGGAATTTATTATTTACAGTTAACCCCTATGAATGGACACTGTTACTGATCATCTAGCAGTGCCACTGTACCTTTCAAGTCCTGAAAAGTATTATTTCATACCCCAGTTCAGGCTTTCTTTCCATAAGCTATGGAGTCCAAGGCTTCCCACTCCAGTCTCACCATCACCCTGCCAGCACCTGGACCTCTACCATTTCTGATGGAACAATCTCTGCAGACACCTTTCTCGGCAACTTCCGTAAGCTTGGACCTCCAGCTGACAAGTCTCCACACACATTCTCCTCCAACAGCTCTTTAGAACAAATGTTCTGGGGTCACTCCTAGCAACCCAGTGGACCGTCACAGAGTCCTTAGGTTTCAAACCACTCTCATTTCCACTCACATATTTTACCTCCCACATACCTTTGCCTAAGATAATGTAAATGCAGTACATATGTTCTCCAGCATAGCATTTTACATCAACTTGGCACTCACCTTATACTGGTGCAAAGTACCAGACAAGCTAGTGAATTGAGGCCTACAATGTGAATCTTCTGAGTTTGCCTTGAAACTGCAAAATCTTCCAATATACAATGCTCTGGCACATGCCTATTGAACTTCATAAGAACACAAATATTAGGAGGAATACATGTTCAGGAAATCTTCACAATTTTCCTGGAAGAGTAAGACTATAACTTGGACCACTACATCTGAAAATAGATCATCTTACAAACACACACATTTCCATCTCTCTTCAAAGGTTGATGGTGCACAGATAATAGGATGAGTTTAAAAAGGGAGAAAGAAAGATGACATCTTAATAATGAGAAAAGAAGATAGAAAGATTTAAGACTGACCTTTAGAAGAAAATATTTCATGCTAAATGTTTTTTATAGAAGGTCTGTCTTCACCATTTCTGCAGGTGAAATGTGTTCATGATAATAAGTGGTTTCCTGGAATTTTAATGTCTAATTTACGAGGAAAAAAGAAGTTTTTCTTGTCTGCAAGACTGTATTCAAAAGAGATGGTTAGAAAATACCTTCTCTAATGATTGTATAAATTTGAATTACACAAATGAATGTTTCCACAGTCCCAAAGGTCCCACCATTGTAATTAAAAAGGTGAGTTAACTTTCACTTTTATTTTGTTATTCTTATCTTCTGGGGCTAATTTAGGATATTTGTGACACAATAATATCCATTTATTTCTCTGTGCCGTGTTGCACGTTATTTTAAAACTAACATCTATGGTGTCCTTGCTTTTAAATGTAGATTTAGACTCTCTCTAGATGAAGCTTGGTGGAATATCTGTGTTAGAAAGTATGAAAAATTATCATTTTCTGTGTGAACCAGGCACAGTGCTCACATTATACTGTCTTATAGAGAGAATTAAAGTGATGCTGATGTCTGAGGAACTGGATGGCTCAAGGGAATGGTAATGTGACACAGAGTTTCATTTGATGAAAACCAGTGTGAATTCAGCTCATGCTGATAATGACCAAAAGTCATTATGATTTGATGGCTGTCCAATAACTTATAAAAAGTTATAAATAAGTTAATGGCCCAGTCCAGTTCTTAGCAAAGTGTCCAAATTAGAAGTGAACAAATAATTCAAAAATGATTCTGCAAATATAAGCAAAATCATTTAGAAATATGAATTTAATCTTCTTTTGTATGCACTGTCTTTTTAATAGTGCCACAAACAAGTTCATTGGGAGGCATGTTTGTGAATTTAAAACAAATACTCGTGTATACTTATGAGAAATTAGTCTCAAATACAAATGACTGCACTGGAGACCTATTCCTTACAATTACATTCATCCAGTCAAGGAACAGAAATGTGAGAAAGGATCTACATGTTCAATCAAAATTAACAAATACAGATTGAATTTTGAATATCAAATACTCACAACTGAGCTACTCATGATCAAGTTATAGTCCAATAATTACTCTCAGAAATTATTTGGCAAAAAAAATAATTCAAATGACAAATTCAAAAGAGTACTACGTTGTTCACACATAAAAAGAGAGGCCAAATTCTCCTAATAAATAATAAGGCATGAATCATTCACCTTGCATATGAAGTGGAGAGTATACAGACCTGGTAGATACTGGAAAGGGGTTAAGGCCTTGGCAGGGAGGAGTCTGGCTGACAGATGAGGCCATTCTGGGCATCCAGCAGATTTCATGAGTTGGTGTATTCGGGAGTACAAAACTCTAGTATTGGCATTTAGGGAGTGCTGGTCCTTGATGGTGTGTGAATCAGGGAGTATAGATGAATGACCAGGAGAGAAGGGAGATCTGGTGGATGGGGTATTTGAGATGGTTGTTAGTGTAATACTTTAGCAGTGTTAAGAAGCTACAAAGCTCTGAGAAGGGTCATTTGGGTGCAGAGTGCTATCTATTTATAGAGGTATTTATAATGGCACCCATGCCACAGGGCCTACACATCTCTGTGGTATTTGAGCAACTCTTGCTGGGAGAATGGCAAGAGGTGCAGGGGGTGTTGGCATTTGGCCTGAGGTTGGGATATTTGGTGGGTGCACATCTGATATGGGTTCAGGATCTGATGAGTGGGGGTATCTAGTGGATGAAGGGTTCTGGGGTAAATATTCCAATGAAATTTTTGAAGCCAATGTAGAAATAACAGTATATAACTGGTATAAAAGTGGGAGGAGAATCAGACTCTGACATCTGAAAGGACTTTGTTGAGGTTCAGACATATTGGTGGAACAGAGGGTCATTTATAAACAGATTTCAGTTTTTGGGGCTGTCAAAGCACCACCTTTACACAGAATCGAATTCCATTTGCATTATTTCAGTAACAATTGTAATAGATTATTGCTGATGATTTTGGGCTTTTAAAAGGAGAGAATATTCAAATAGAAGTGAATGAAAGTGCATTGTTTTATCCTGATCCTGTGTTCTTGTTTGTCCCCATGTTCCATTTACAACAGGATACTGTATGTGCCTCATATATGCAGATAGCAGTGAAGTAGCAGGTAAAAATGAACTTGTTTACAACAATTACAGCCCAGTGACTAACTTCATGGCTATGCACAAGTCTTGTCAATTTCTATACCCCATAGATGGTGCAGCGTTGCTGGAACAATTTTTATAGTGGGGGTGCTAAGAGCCATTGAACCAAACTGTAAACCTTGTATATAATGGATACCACTTCAAGCCAGGGGGTGTGGCAGCACCCCTAGTACCAGCACCTATGCATTGGTGTATTGAACAGTAAAGTCCGATTCTCCTCATTTACTCTGGTTTTAAATCAAAGGAGTTCCATTGACTTCAGTGGTGTTATTCCTGATTTACCTGAATGTAAGAGAAGGGAGAATCTGATCTAGAAGTGTTTGCCATGAGAGTGACCACAAGCATATTTTGTTGTTAAATTTAATGACAGTCACAACACTTCCAATCTGTGATATGTATTGTTCACTATGTACAATATCATGCCATAGGGAAAAATGATGCTTAAGGCAGAATGGTTATACCACTTTAGCCTTGAGCTAAAATGACATCATGAATAAACAGTGCATGAAATAACAACAACAATCAAGAAAACTATATTAAAAACAAGCAGAATGAGGGCAAACAATTAAAGCCCCAAATTTAAACAAAAACCAACCAACAAAACATTAAAAAATGTAAACATCTAGATTAACAAAAAGAAAATGGCAATATAAAAATCATTAAAGTCATGTATTGTGGTGGACGCAGCAATTTCCTCTCTATTGAACTGATTGGCGACCAGTGGGAGGTAGGGGGAAGTGAGTGTCCTCAAAGATGCAGCCCAAAGCAGCCTCAGACTCTCCTATCTGCCTCCTCTGCTACTTCCTTACCCTCCCTCTCTAGAGCTTGACAGAAACAGAGGAGTGGCTGAAGGCACAGTTGTCACCCCACGTTGAAAGTTGGGGGAGGGCAGATATAACTAGGGTGACCAGATAACAAGGGTGAAAAATCAGGACACTTTCTTTTTTGGGAAAGGGGGATAATAGTTGCCTATGTAAGACATAGCTCCTAATATCGGGATGTCTGGTCACCCTAGATGTAACCTGCTCCCCTATGATTACACTCTTACTAAGAATAGCTATAAAAACTATAGAAGAATCCAAACAGAGTTTACACCCATGCTGGAAACTTCATAATGCTGATGAATTTCATATTGAATCCAACTTAATTTTACAATTGATTTTTTTCTTCAGTGCAGTAGAGAAATCATATTATAATACCGCTTATCTATAGAGAACGTTAATTCACACTCTGAATTAAGTGGCTCAAATGAGGATTTAATGTAGATTTACTAAGACAACCATTGCATGTTAATTAAATAGCAATTGATTATTAAAATATTTATACTGAGGTTTAACATCTACAGTATATAAAATGATATGTTAAATAGTGGGCCAAGAGTAGTCCCTTTCAGCGTACCTGTATAACCCCACTGAGTACAGGGGGGTTGTACAGATGTAAATGAAAACAAAATTTGATTGAATAAATTGATTTACCCTCTTCAGTTGATGTTTATTTAACATACAATAGCTTAATGACTCTAAATCAAATGCTTAGCTAAGTGTATTTACAACACTAAAAGTATAGTATTGATTATGCCATATATTCTGAACCTGTAAAACATGCTAGTAAATGTACTTCTTAATTGCAATAATAATCTTTACTTCAAATAGGTGTTGAAGACTGTTGATATGTGTACAAGATTCTGACATTACAGATATAACTAATGACTACATTTATACCATAAATAGAAATCCAAGCTATTACAAGCCACAATATGAGTGAGTTAACAATGATATGGAAACTCTAACTTGTGAATATCCTGGGCTGGACTGTAACTTGGAGTAGGCACTTACACAAGGGAATAGGGAGAGTTTCATGGGTTGCTTAGTCCTTGGATCCTGGAACACAAAAGTAGGCAAGTACTCGGTGCCAGCTTTTTCCCCAACTGGAGCAGGCAGTTGGGAACTGGAAGAGAATCCCTCCTCCCCTACTCTAGAGTCACCACAGCTGAGTCAAGTATCAGCCCCTCTGCTATGTACATCGGCCAAACTGGACAGTCTCTACGGAAAAGGATAAATGGACACAAATCAGACATTAGGAATGGCAATATACAAAAACCTGTAGGAGAGCACTTCAACCTCCCTGGCCACACTATAGCAGACCTTAAGGTGGCCATCCTGCAGCAAAAAAACTTCAGGACCAGACTTCAAAGAGAAACTGCTGAGCTTCAGTTCATCTGCAAATTTGACACCATCAGCTCAGGATTGAACAAAGACTGTGAATGGCTTGCCAACTACAGAACCAGTTTCTCCTCTCTTGGTTTTCACACCTCAACTGCTAGAACAGGGCCTCATCCTCCCTGATTGAACTGACCTCGTTATCTCTAGCTTGCTTGCTAGCACACATATATATACCTGCCCCTGGATATTTCCATTACATGCATCTGAGGAAGTGGGTATTCACCCACGAAAGCTCATGCTCCAAAACGTCTGTTAGTCTATAAGGTGCCACAGGATTCTTTGCTGCTTTCACAGCTGAGTCAGCACAGGAGGTGGTATCATAATTTGCTAGTGGTATACTTCAGCACCAATTTACTTAGTCAATAGGAATTTTGTATGAATAAAGATAGTAGGATGAGGCAGTAATGTTGTGTTAATAGCTTTCCTTCAGACTCTAATGCTGTATTAGTTGTGGTGGGTTTTGTTTGTTTCTTTTTCATGCTTTTTCAGATTCTGGCACCTTCAGGACCTAATCAAGGCATAGGCACTATAAGCTCATGTCTAGAGTTTTGTCTTCTGGAGTCACAAAATGAAATCAGGTTTCAGAATGGTAGCCGTATTAGTTTGTATCAATGAGGAGTCCTTGTGGTACCTTAAACCTGGTCTACACTGAGTGGGAGGAGAAATCGATCTAAGTTATGCAACTTCAGCTACGTGAATAACGTAGCTGAAGTCGACATACTTAGACCTACTCACCATGGGGTCTTCACTGCGGGGAGTCAACTGCTGCCTCTCTCCCGTCGACTTTGCCTGTGCCTCTAGTGGCAGTGGAGTACACAAGTTGATGGGAGAGCGCTCGGGGGGTCGATTTATCTCATCTAGACTAAACACGATAAATCGACCCAGCTGTATTGATCACTGCCGCTGATCTGGGAGGTAGTGTAAACATACTCTTAGAGACTAACAAATTTATTTGGGCATAAGCTTTCATAGGCTAAAACCCACTTAATCAGACGTATGGAGTGAAAAATACAGTAAGCAGTATATATATATATATATATATATATATATATATATATATATTACAGAACATGAAAAGATGGGAGTTGCCTTACCAAGTAGGAGGGTCAGTGCTAACAAGGCCAATTCAATTAGCACTGACCCCCCATTTGGTAAGGCAACTCCCATCTTTTCATGTGCTGTAATATACACACACACACACACACACACACACACACACACACACACACACACACACACACACACACACACTGCTTACTGAATTTTTCACTCCATGCATCTGATGAAGTGGGCTTCAGCCCATGAAAGCTTATGCCCAAATAAATTTTTTAGTCTCTATGATGCCACAAGGACGCCTTGTTGTTTATGATGAAATCAGAATTTCAGTTTTTTTAAAAAAGGTGTTTCTAGCCCTCAGAAATGGGGGAAAAAAAAAAAAGGTTGAAAACATGACAGGAGTATAATGTATGCTGGTCTATGTTTGCAGAAGGGTGAAACCATAACTCCAAGAGGTGAAGTCACTGGTGTTTTGGTGTCACAACAAACTAATCCAGCCTGAAACCTGACCCTCTTCTTTTAGTTTCATTCATCAAATTAAGTTTTTCTTTACAGCTAATGTTAAATATATATATATCACACATAGGTTGAGAAAAGAGAGTGTCTGTACATCTGGGTATAGTTCCATTCATCAAATTATACTACAGTCTGAACAATTATATAAAGTGAGCCAAGAAGATTGACGCTCATATTACTAGAGAAAGTATCACTATTTTTAATTTAGCTCCCATATTTTCTAGCCAGTAGCAAAACTACTAATGGACAAAACATCAAATTCAGCCCTTTAACTTATTAAAATGAAATATTCGGCAACCACATGAAACAGACATGTGCCCTCTGGTGTGTGTTCAGAACTTCTTACAATATTATAAAGCAGACACAAGTATTCCAATGATTTGTACTAGGTATAATTTCTTTCTCCATTTAGCTTTTCCTTTCTGGTGGCAAAGGTTGTCGTACAATGCTATAGTGTAGTTACAGTTATCAAATAGACAAAAACTATTCAATTTCCGTAGAAGATACAGGATCTTCAAAATATAAGAGAAATACTAGTTGGTGTGACTCCATTTCACATTCCTCTGCTTTCAGACTGGTGTGCCTGATTTTTGTGTTAAATGGTTTCCAAGTTTTCAAACTAAAAGCAGTTAAGAAACAAAATATTTACATTCTTACAACTTGCATTTCCTGCATAGCTAGATATAATACAGATGCAAAGTCACTGTTCTGCAAGAGCCTTCTACAAATCAGTAATAAAATAATTAAATTAGGGAGCTGTGTTTAGATCAGAGATTCTTGGCTGCCAGCTCCTAAGAACTCTGGGAATTCAGAACCACAGAAGGATCATTTGGAGTCCATTTGGCAGAAACGTCAGAAACTTGCTGCTCTTGGGAACATCCTTTCCCAATAACATTTATAGCTCTAGATGGAAGTGAAAAGCACCATATGGTCGGAGTTTCCTGCAAAGCTTCCTGGTAAGAAAGGAAATAAATTCAACTTGTCACATCTGCTTGTGGGCCAGTCAAGTAGGATTTCATCACAGCCTTAAGTGGTTTACAAAATTGTTCTATTATCAATTGAAGGGGATTTTACTTTTGGGGAGATGCAGGGGTACAATACAAATGTTCACATAATCTCAGTCATCGAATGATTTATTCTTCAGTGGGCTTCAATAACGTATTATTTCTTGTCTATAAACTAAATTTACTCACAGTTTTTCAGCTAAAAGTCATAGTTCAGTTGGGGAGCCAATTTGCACGGTTCAGCTGCACAAGAGGCTAAGGATCTCTATTCTACCCTGAAATTTTGACCCAAGAATCTGTACATAGTATATAATTTACACTAAAAACTGCATTTAATTAACCAAACTTAAGTTTCTACAATCCTAAAAATCCTGCATCTGGGGCAATGTAGTTACATGAGCTGAGCTGAACTGAAGTAACACTTCCACAGAATTGGGCCTCATGAGGGCAAAGTTGCATACTAAGATTTTTGCATTTGCAGTTGCTCAAGTAATCATTCTTCTCTTTGCAGACAAAGCAGAATTTTGTAAAACTAACTACAAGTGACAACAGTATTTTGCTGAAGAACTGTTGGTGAAATGCACAGTGTTGCAATCTGGTTGTGAAATTGTTTCAGAGTAAAACTCCAGAGGCTACATACACATTTTTGGCATCTGGTCCTGTTCCCACTGAAGTTAATGGAAATTTTGCCACTGACTAGAGAAAGAGCAGGATTGGGCCCAAACGGTGCAATTATTTGCCAAAATAATCAAATTACAGGAAATTGAGACTCAAAAGGTAGACTTTTTTTTTTCATAATTCCAGATACGTACATGGAGCTGATCTAATCTACACACACTGGGCCACATACTGCCCTGTGTTTGCATGCACGGCTTCCATTGATGTAAATGGGAATCTAATGCTGCTCAGGGGCAGTACAAGACAAGTCCCTTAGAGCCCATTCATTCTGCTCTATCACCAAACACTAAGCACAAAGGAGAGTAGAAGTAACACATCACATTACATTCAATATTCATGTAATTATTGAAGTACACTGTATGTACTGCATTTGCAAACTGTCCATAATAATTTAATTTTGTCTCTTCAATTTATAATATGTTAATTAGGCATGAAATTAAATGCATTTTAACATACAACTGATTATGCCATAATGTATCCAACAACGGTTGATTACTGAATAATAAATCCTAATTTGCATAAATATTTTATATCTTTTTTAAAAATCCACATGCTGTAACAAAAGAAAACATAGGAGAAAGGCAGTAGTTTAGCAAAAAACTCTATATGCACTCATTTACATTAATAGGGATTCATCCACCCCAGGGGAGGCAGTCTGTGTTTGCAGTGTCACCTTCACCAAGAAACTCTGCCAGGAGAGGACAGCTTTAAATTCTAACCCGGGCTTCAAAAAAGCTCCCTTAAGAAAGTATGTTATTCAGTGCCTTTCCCAGGAACTCTGGCTCATCCTTGGCTGGCTGACACTGCCCACTTTGGGTACTTATTACTATGCTGCTGCTGGGAGCTAGCCTCCCAACCGGGTAGACAGAGAAGTGCTAGCATGCCAAAAATAGCAGTCTAGCGATCGCTGCATGGGTTAACCACCCGAATTCAGACCCAGGGGGTCAGACAGACTTGTTCTCGGGCAGCTACCCCAGGCCACTGCCCTTGACGCAGCATCCATGCTGCTGTTTTTAGCACACTAGCTTGAGGAGAGCTAGTGCATTTCTGCCTGCCAGGCTGGAAGGCATGCTCCTAGCTGCTGTGTAGACATACCCTTTGTAGCCTGTCAGACAGCTCCAGCCTCCTCACAAAGCTGTGTTTATGGTTTGCTTATCCTCGAGGGACTTCATACCACCAGGAACACAGACCCACCAATATAGGGCATTATCCAATACATGCAAAAGACAATGAAAAAAAAACCTCTCATTGACATCAGTGGGCTTCAGATCAGTCTCACAATTTCCTGGAACTATTTAGCTTGTATAGTGAAGGACACACCTAGAATTGTCCAGACACTGGGCTCTGTCCTACTATCTCTGAGTTCAGGGGGAGTTTTCTCTTTACGTTCAGTGGGAGCAGGCCCACTATGTGTAACTGAGGCAGCATATCTACCTTGGGTAACTTTATTTGTGTTTTTTCCTTGGACTGTTTGGATTGCCAGAGACAGTTAGGAGAAACATATTGTTCACTCAGGAAATGCAGCCAAAATAAGTGAACAAATTTCCCGCCCATGTCAGGGCATATTTTTATTCTGGTTTATATAAAGAAGAAAGAAGGGATTCATGTATAATCAGATGGGCCAAGATGCACATTCCCCTTCTAAGAAGAAAATCTGGATTTAATGCCAGCCTCAACATGTTCAATATAAACAAATGTCTGTTTATATATATAAAGAGAGGGAAAACTTTAGTGTAATGAGAAAACCTGAGAGCAGCAAATTGTTTTCTATGTCTGCTGAACACTCACCCAGCTAATCAGCAGTGAGTGCCAAGAAGAAATATTCCTTGTAGGAAACAGGCCTGCAATAAAACATACTTAAGGCTCAGTCCTTAAGTTGCTGAGTGCCTCCTTCCAGACTCTCAGCACCATACAGGAGCCAATGGGAGTTGTGGTTGCTCAGCCCTTTCAGGATCAGACCCTTGGATATTAATGTTATTTATGTTTGAAAAGTTTGTTTTCTCGCCCAGAAAGACTGTGATGAATTTGATCTTAAGTAAGTTTTCAGAAAGACTTCACCATCAATGGGAGGAAACAACGTAAACCTCAGTATTTAAGAAAAGCTTTGACATGAGGAATGCCCTGACTGTTGAATTCACATATAGGGGGTTACTACAAGGAATTTTAACTTGAGAACTTTTTTTTGCAGAGTATCTGACAATTCAGCCACAGAACATCTAATTAGATCCTACTCTTAGTGGATAAGCATGGAGTCTTCCCTCCATGGATGAGAAGGAGTAGCAGGAAGAGAGACCAACCTGTCTTGTTTTAAAAGTCTTATTACACAGTACACCAAGAAACAAAAAGAAGGCAATTAAGAAAGAGGAAGAAGAGCAGGAATATGTAAGAATAAGGAAGAGGAAAATAGGGGAAAAAATGCCTTTATCTCCTTTACTGTTGCTTTATCTCCTGTTTCTAGGGCATCCTCAAATTCCATTTCTCAGCATGTGCAGAATGCTGCATGCTGCCTTCTTACAGGTACAAAATGGTGATAACAACAAACACTTGGCTCTTACACAGCACCTTTCTTCCATATAACTCAAAATGCTTTAGAAGTATCATCCCCCTCTCCCTCCATTTTACAGTTGGAGAAACTGAGGCACAGACGGGTGAACTGACTTGCAGCACTCATCAGGTCGATGGTAAAGTCAGGAATAAAATACTGGTTGCTTGATTACCAGTCTTGTGTCCTATCCACTGGACCATGCTGGATCCCTAAAGTACAGCTGTATTAACCCTTCCCTCCTCAGATACCTTTACTAGACATCCAGTTCTTTCAGTGTTGATTTCAAAATTGCTCTCCCTTCCTGTTTTTTTTTAAATTCATCTCATTCATAGATCTTTTTTCTATCCCATTTTCCTACTCCTTTTGCCTAGCCATAGTGTCCCTTCATCAGGGGTAATCTGAGGAATAAAATGGATATCATTCTCCTCACGAGCCTTACTTGCCCTGCCCACAGTATCAGCATTTGTCCATTCATCACATCCACTTTGTCCAGGTCCTAACATATTCTTAGTTAGATAAAGCATGTTATGAAATATATGTAGGCTGACACATCAGGAGTATTACCTTGAAACCTTTTATTATAAAACATTTTTAAAATAGCCACACAGGAGAGCTAATTATTCACTGAAACAAGCATTGAGAAATTGATACTGAGTTGGTATTTCTTCTCTCCAATATCAGATTGCTACTATATGTAAAGTACAATAAAACACTCACATTTAAACTTCCCTGTGTGATATCAAATTACTAAATGTTCAGAATTTGCATAACTTATTTATCACCTTCATGCTCTAGTTAAAACTCTGTGTCCCTGCTGGGGGACAGGAGTCTTCATGATCTATCTCCTATAAAAGCAAAGGAGGCTTCTTCAGTTGCAGTAATATTCTAGAACCAAACCATAAGCTAAATATCAGAAAAACATATAAGACCATTGCGGGTGGGTCTTTGCCTCTCAGAGTTGAATGTTTTCACACCAATCCTGCACCCGATGAGGACAACAGGAAAACACCTACATTTTATTATTATTGTTTATTTACATCATGTTGAAGGTGCATTAGGCACCCTATAGACAATGCATAAAAGACACTTGCAAATGATTAAGCCAGTGCTGCATCCTGGTACTACCAAGTGGACTTCAGTAGAACTAGTCATGGCAGTAAGCACTACGCAGAGTAGTAAGCAAACAGACTCTTCATAGACCATGTAGAAAATCAAACAGATGAAGGATGAGATGGTAAAAGGTTGTAGCATAGGAGCAATGCCACTAAGGTGATATTTGGTACGCATCTTGTTATAGCTCCATGGTTTTATTTTTAAATTTTATGTTTAAATCCAATCACATCCCCATCTCCCTACCTAGACTGAGTGTGAGAGTTAAAAGCAAAGTTAGTTTATATGATAAGGAAAACAGGACAGAGAAGATGAAAGAACCCCCTTCCCCTCCACACATACAAATTCCAGTAACTGTCTTGGTAACTTTCCATATAACACTGTTTATCTGCTATGTAATCAACAGATCCTTGGCAATATACAAAGATGATACCTTTGGCTGAAGTTAATGATTCTGTTTTGAACTGAATTCTGGAGGAGATATCATCACAGTTATATATTCCTGGAGACTTTGGTATAACAATCAAAGAGTTCTCAAGGTATAGGAATCAATGAAGAGTTTTTTGTCAGCCAATGCTTCATGAAAAATTGGAGTGCAGGGCTCAACAGAACAGTGTGAGAGCAAGCTATGGTCTGAGGGAAATCAGAACTTGGTCATGATCTTTCTAAGGTAATAATATTTTGTCTGTATTATTCATTTTCTGTCCTAGAAAAGAGAGAATGCTTCTAGTGTGTACCTATTTCTCAGATTGTAGTTCAGTGTTTTAAAATTTCATTAGTCCATCTATCCACTTTAAATGGGACCCTTGTAATTAAACCTACTAACACTACAAGTGACAAATCTCATCGTTTTGAGAATACTGTCCTTTCCTTTTTCAGAGAGGCTTTATCATGTTGCTTGCCTGCACTGCAAAGACAATGTACATAGCCACTTCCTGCTGGACTCAGGGAAGGGAGTTAGAATGGCAGGATGCCTGAGCAAAGCCTGGAGGTAGGAGTCTGGGAAGTGGAAAGAGACTCCACAAAGACAAATGGATTTTTAATGTCAGTCTTCTTTTGTAGAATGCTCTTTATTGTGTCCACCCCATCCCGCCCCCCCCCCACTGCCGCAGCCACAATCTTCTCTCCTTTTCTTCTCCCAGTGAACTCTGTCTGCTTGCCTGTCCCCAGTCACATGCACTACCCCAGTGACATCTCCCAATCTCTCCCCTTGTCTGTCTGTTTTACTTTCTGTGCTGCTTTTCTTCTCATGTCACACTGTCACATAAGGCCTGGCCCAGTCAATCATTTCCTCCTCCTCACCAACAGATGGTGGCAGACAGAGGCGGCTCCAGGCACCAGCACGCCAAGTGCGTGCCTGGGGCAGCAAGCCACAGGGGGTGCTCTGCCGGTCGCCGCAAGGGCCACAGGCAGGCTGCCTTTGACAGCATGCCCGTGGAAGGTCAGCTGGTCCTGTGACTTCAGTGGACCTCCCGCAGGCTGCTGCCGAATTCGCGGGACCAGGGACCTCCCGCAGGCAAGCCGCTGAAGGCAACCTGCCTGCCATGCTTGGGGCGGCAAAATACCTAGAGCTGCCCCTGGTGGCAGAGACCTCCCTCCCCTATCGAGCCCCGGCCCATCTGGAGTTCTCAAGCAGATCTAGGGTGCTCTTCTCCCTATTCACCAACACGTATCAATAGTGAGCTCCCTTCTCTTTGAGGCCTTTTTTTTGGTCTCATCTTTCTCTCTCTCTCATTAAGCCCTCTATTTTTCTGTCTCTCTCTCCCCTCTTCTTCTCCCCACCTCCTGTTGCTGGATGATTTTCAACATTTCCCCTCCTCAAACCCCCAACTGGTCCTTGGAAGATGCCTCCTCACCCCAATTCTTCCCTATGCATCTTCCCCAGCTGTTCCCACTCTTCTCCTCATGTTCCCTGTTGGTTTCCACTCCCCTGCCCCGTTTTCCTTCGTTATTCCCTCCATTCCTTCCTTGTCTCCTCCAGTTGTTCCCTGGCTACTTCCTACTCCTAATCCCCTTTTTCCCTTTCCCTCCCTGTGTGCTTCCCTCCTCTCAGCACACAAAGCTTTCCGTCTGCCTGAGCAGAGCAGTTGAAATTGTATTTAACAAGCTGCTCTGAAGCAGGATAGCACAAGCACTTTAGGGCACTTGTTAATGTAATCCCCACCTTCTCTGTTTTGCTCCTTTTCCCCTTTCTGATGTTCCCTTCTTCTGCCTGGCTTCAAGCAGGAGTAGAGGGTATAGTCAGAGCAGGCAGGGGGGTGAAAATGCACTGAACAAACTGTTCAGAAGTGCAGTGCTACTGTGCATCAGAGCAGCTGGCTAATTACCCATACCTCTCCACACAGTTGCCACTACTGTTACAAGAGCCTTCTCCTCTGAAGCTCCAGCTGTCTGGAACAGCATCCCTGTATCTCTCTACTTCATTGACTCTCTTCATCTCTTTTCAGAGTACAGCTGAAAAGTTATCCCTCCCTAGCCTGTACCTCTCTGCTGTTATTTAACTCTGTAAAGCTATTATTTACAGAAAAGTTGTCAGGGCCTTGGGATACAGTATGTATGAATGACATTGTCAAACTGGTTTGTATTGGCGGGATGGCAGGGGCAGGGAAGGGCAAGAAAGGAAGACATTAAAAGGTCCCCAGCAAGATGACTCTAAACTAGTGCTATATTTACTGACCCAAAGGAAGTACCAGGGGCGCTGGAACAGGGGGCGCAGGGGGCCACAGCCCTCACACTTTTTGAAAGTGGATGAGCCTGTCCTGTCCACTTTTTGCAACAGGTCCCACCCCTGCCCCTCCTCTTCCCCCTGAGGCCCCACCCCTAGGCCAGCCAGCACACCAGCAGCTGGAGCCCAGCTGGGGAGCCCTGGGCAGCAATGGGGACGCACATGCTCTCCACCTGTCTGGGGTGTCGGGGCTTGAGAGCAGCCCCTGGCTTTGTCCATGCTCCCTGAGCTCCCTGGCCAAGGCAGATGAGGGGGGGCACAGCCCCTCACAGCTTCCCGGGCAGCTCGTACCATGGCTCCGCCTCCTGACTTGAGCCGGGTCAGGGTAAGAGCAGCAGAGTCAGCTGTGGGAGCCATGGACCCGCCACCTGACTGGGCTGGGGACCCTGGGGCTGGGTGTTAGATCCTTGGGGGCAGCCGGTTTAGGAAGAAATCACTTGAGGCCAGACAGCAGACAGCTAACAAAACTACCATATATTTACAGACACAGAGCTCGACTAACCGGCCGAAGCTGGCTGGGCTATCCCCTAATAATCTAACTCAGTTGCCATAGGAACAAAAACCATGACAACCAAATACACAACATATTCCTCCCCCCCAATAAGAACATCCCTTAAATAAAACACACACTAGACTAGAGAAGGAGGGTAGACTGCCTCCATTCCCGGCTCAACCCTGGGAATTATTTTGCCCCATAACCATGGGTTCGCCCTAGCTAAAGATCCAGCCAATGAGGAGGCCTTCTGTCTCTAGGTGGATTACGGCGAACTTCTGGTGTTGTTGCACCTGAAAGTACCATGGGCTCAGGATCCGCAGCACGAACAGGTGAGGAGGTGGTATCAGCTCATGCTGGGCAAAGGGGTATCTCAGCCTCTGGCAGTAACGGAGGAGAACAGTCAGGAACAGGTGATTCGTGATTCGGTGTCTCACCAGAAGAGATGAAGTCAGACCCCTCAACTGCAGATGTGTCCTGAGGACTGGCATGACCTGGCAACAGCTGATCTACATGTCGCCACCAGGTAAGATTCTCTGCAGTCCAGATTGTGTAGGAAACAGGTCCTGTTTGAGTGATGATCATGGCAGGGACCCATTTAGCTCTGGAAGTATAATTCCGAGCCAAAACTGGCTGTCCCCGGCTAAAGGTTCGGTCTTTTGCTCTGGGTGCCCGTCTGATGACTTGATATTGCTGCTGATGTTGCACAATTTGTCGGGGTTCAGAAGGTTTCAGCAGTGTCATCTCATCATTAGAAAGGCCGGGGATGCCTGGATCGTAGCATGAGGAGTGTTTCTGTAGGAAAGTAAGAAGGTATCCAGACGCTTTTGAATGGAGTGTTGTCCCCTTGCTGATTTCAAAGCATGTTTCATTGTTTGCACAAATCTCTCAGCTAATCCATTGGTAGATGGATGATACAGTGCTGACATGATGTGGTGTATCCCATTTGCCTTCATAAAATTTTGAAACTCCTGAGAGACAAACTGCGGTCCGTTGTCGCTCACAAGTTGTTCTGGCAGACCGAAATGACTAAAGAGTCCCCATAGTTTTTGGATAGTACTCTCTGCAGTAGTGGACTGCATTATAGAGACTTCTGGCCATTTAGAATGGGCATCTACTGCCACCAAGAACGTGCTTCCTTCAAGGGGGCCAGCGAAGTCAATGTGAATACATTGCCATGGGTTTTCAGGCCAGTCCCATGGGTGTAGGGGTGCCCACTGGGGTGCATTACTCACACCCTGACATGACATACAAGCTTTTGCCTTCTCTTCAATAGCACTGTCCAATCCAGCCCACCAAAAATAGCTTTGTGCAATTTCCTTCATGCGCACTATTCCACAGTGACCGGAATGTAGCTGTTCTAACATCTGTGATCTCAGTGGTGGTGGAATAATGACACGTCTCCCCCACAACAAACAACCAGATTGGACCGATAACTCCGTCCTCCTGGACATGTAGGTAACAAAGTCGGGTGAGACCGGAGAGGTTTGTCGAGATTTTCCATGCATCACCAGGTCCATAACTTGGGACAATACTGGGTCAACGCGAGTTGCCTTCTTTATCTGAGTAGCAGTGATGGATGTATTCTCTACCTGTTCAAAGTAGAAGATTTCCTTTTGAGCACTATCTTGATGTTTGACCAGCAAAGGCAACCTCGAGAGGCCATCTGCCTTGCCGTGCAGAGTGGATTTCCGATATTTGATTTCATATGTGTGTGCTGAAAGTAACAATGCCCAACGTTGCATATGACTAGCAGCTAATGGGGGAATGCCTGTGTACGGTCCAAAAATTGACATAAGAGGTCGATGGTCTGTGAGAAAAGTAAACTTTCGCCCAAACAGATACTGATGAAACTTCCAAGTTCCAAAAACAATTCCTAATGCCTCACGTTCGATTTGGGCATAGTTAGTTTCTGCTTTGCTTAGAGTGCGTGAAGCAAAAGCAATAGGTCTCTCTTCTCCCGAAGGCATAATGTGTGACACAACTGCTCCCACTCCATAATGGGAGGCATCGCAGGCCAATTGTAGGGGTAAGGATGGATCAAAGTGCGTTAGAACTTCAGAATTTAGCAATGCATCCTTAGCTTTGTTAAATGCAACATCATAGGCTTCAGTCCACTTCCAGGCCTTGTTCTGCCCCAGGAGCTCATGAAGTGGTTTTAGTAGTGTGGCTAACTGTGAGATGAACTTTCCATAATAGTTCAGTATGCTAGAAATGAGCACAGCTGGCTTACATTTCGAGGTGGGGAGCCTCCACAATAGCTTTAACTTTTGCAGGGGCCTTATGAAGACCTGCAGAATCAATGATGTATCCCAAATATTCAACAGAGGGTTTGAAGAATTCACACTTGTCTTTGAGAACTCGTAGGCCATACTCTTCTAGTCTTTGTAGGGTAGCCTCTAAATTCTTTAAGTGATCCTCTTCATTCCTTCCAGTGACCAGGATATCATCCAGATAGCACTGAACTCCTGACAAGCCACACAAGATCTGGTCCATAGCCCTCTGGAACAGGGCGGGAGCAGACGTTATTCTGAAGGGTAGGCGACAGTATCAATAAAGCCCCTTATGAGTCACAATAGTCAACAGCTCTTGGGACTTTTCATCGACGTGCATCCGTAAATATGCTTGACTCAGATCAATCTTACTGAACTTTTGTCCCCCAGCCAGGCCTGCGAATAGGTCATCGATGCGGGGAAGCGTGTATTGGTCTGCACACAACACTGGGTTGACAGTGACTTTAAAATCACCACAGATCCGGAGAGAGCCATCTTTCTTCACTATTGAAACGATAGGAGTGTCCCATGAGCTATGGGCAACTGGTATTAGGACTCCATTGGTGACCAGGCGCTCCAGGTCTGATTCAACTTTTGGCCTGATGACATATGGCACAGTTCGGGCTTTCAGATATTTTGGTGGACTGTCAGGTTTAACATTCAATGTCACAGTGATTCCCTTCATACTTCCCAAATCATATCTAAAAACAGTAGCATGTTTCCTTAGTATAGGGGTTAGACTGGTTTCTTCTTTAGTCATCCAGTGCACTTCTACCCAGTTCAGCTGAATCTTCCTAAGCCAAGACCTACCCATTAAGGCTGGGTAGTTACCTCTCCCCACAAACAGTGGCAATTTAGCAGCCTGTCCATTGCACTCCACCTTAACATCAGTAGTGCCCAACATGGTCACAGCTTCTCCCGTATACGTCTTCAGAACAGTTTTTGTTGCCATAAGCGGAAGATGCTGTAGCTTTTCTTTATACACAGTCTCGGAGACCAGCGAGACGGCTGCACCGGTGTCCAGTTCCATGCATATAGGTTTGCCATCCAACAACGGGGTTACTCAGTATTCATGTGAGCCCACTGCCAAAGACAAAACATGCAGTGGCACTTCCTCTTGCGATGAGGTGTCACCTTGATCATCCTGGGTCTGCTCTAGGGTAGGCAGGGTTCCTCTTTTTGTCGGCCAGACCACAGGCCTCTTTTTCTTTTGTTTACAGGCACACTCAATGTGTCCCTTTTTGCCACAGTGTCAGTACACCAGGTCCTTACACCAGCATTCTGATGCCTGGTGACCCGGCTTACCACAGTGGCAACATTCTTGACTCTACACAGTTTTGTGGGTAGGTTCTTGTGACACTTTTTGCACCCTAGGGGATGCACCAATGTATTGCACCTCCCTTGTAGCCAGTTCCATGGAGACAGCAATATCAACAGCCTTCTGTAATGTAAGCTGAGCCTCTGTCAGTAGGCTCTTCTGTCTAGCTTCACTGTAGAGGCCACACGCTAACCTGTCATGCAGGGCATCATTTAACATCTCTTTAAATTCACAGTGTTCTGCTAGCTTTTTTAAAATTGCTACAAATTGTACAACTGTTTCATCTTCTTTTTGGTCTCTTTTGTGGAACCGATATCTTTCAGCAATTACCAGTGGTTTGGGGGAAAAATGAGACCCCAGGA
This sequence comes from Gopherus flavomarginatus, assembly GCF_025201925.1. NCBI lineage: Eukaryota > Metazoa > Chordata > Testudines > Testudinidae > Gopherus > Gopherus flavomarginatus. The sequence goes on along the minus strand of NC_066623.1, from coordinate 88,810,649 downwards.
TTTCCACGATGTCACTGTAAGATTTAGTCTCAGGCTTAACAGGGTGTAGTAAGCTGTGTAGCAGGGAGTAGGTTTTAGCCCCTACAACACTTAAGAATATTGGCACCTTCTTCGCTTCTGTAATGTAATTTGCAATAACAAAAAGCTCAAAACACTCAGTATACACATGCTACTGCTCTATATTCTCATCAAAAGGTTCCAGTGGCCTGGTCAGAGTAGCCATGATTTTTAGTTTCACTTTCACAGTCAGTGCAACAAGCAGTTTTTTTGTTTGGTTGTTCTTTACCTTGACTTCTACTTCCTTCTGTTACTGGAGCAGCGCCGGAATCCCATCCTCGTCGCCACTTGTTATATGCTTGGGGGCAGCCAGTTTAGGAAGAAATCACTTGAGGTCAGACAGCAGACAGCTAACAAAACTACCATTTATTTACAGACACAGAGCTCGCCTAACTGGCCGAAGCTGTCTGGGCTATCCCCTAATAATCTAACTCAGTTGCCACAGGAACAAAAACCATGACAACCAAATACACAACACCGGGGACATGGGCTGCTCTTGGGCCCCCAAACCCCACGCAGATAGAGGGGCCCTGGCTCCTTGGCCCAGCTGTCTTCCAGATTGGCTGGGGGTGAAGCCTCCAGGGAAAAGGAGGGGAAGGGGCAGGACCACAGAGTGGGTGGAGGGCTCTGCCCCCCCACCCTACACACACACTTTTGGGAAGACTCCATCACCCCTGGAAAGTACCCGTCCTCGTTTTTTAACCCTTAGCATATTGTTCTATCTTAAAATGTTAATCAGCATAAGGACTGGCCAGTTCCTGTCTGGGAGTTACTAGAATAGCTGCGGACTTGGTCAGAGCGGGTTTCTCACTGTGGGAAGCAAGGCCAGGATAGTTTGCTCTTGTGTAAAGTGGCCCTGTTTCTTCCTGACCAGAAACATACCCTTCTCATTCTCTGGCCTTCTGACCAGCCACAACTTGGTTCCTCTCAGGCCAGTAACTTGTGCAGGGTAGGGACACAATGGGGAGAACAGAACATGAGTATGAAGAAACTCTAACAAGGAGCCCTGAGCTCAGTGCTCAGATGAGGAGACAAAGTATGCTAGTAATCAGTACCAAGTCTCAAAGAAATGGAAGGTAAAGGGAAGAATTAGGTGCTGAATGCAAGGTCAGGCCACTGCAGAGGAGAGAGTGAGAAGAGAACAGAGGCAGGAGCCAAGCTAATTTTGCTCCCATCCTCAACCATAAATCCTAAAAATGTATATACATTTCCCTCAGGGTTAATGACAGAAAGGCTATTTGTAACTCTGCACTTCTACCTTGCTGTCATTGTCCCTTCAGAAGTTGCATGCTGCATAAATAGATTCTTTCTGCCTGTGATTCATAATAATAGTCCACTGCATATCTATATCTATATCTATATATATGTAGCACCATTCATCCAAAAATCCCAAAGCTCTTTCCAAACAATAATAGCAGCAAAGAATCCTGTGGCACCTTATAGACTAACAGACGTTTTGGAGCATGAGCTTTCGTGGGATGCATCTGAGGAAGTGGGTATTCACCCAAGAAAGCTCATGCTCCAAAACGTCTGTTAGTCTATAAGGTGCCACAGGATTCTTTGCTGCTTTTACAGATCCAGACTAACACGGCTACCCCTCTGATACTTGACTCCAAACAATAATGAAACCCATAGCACCCTGTTGGGTAAGCAACTATTATTATTCCCATTTCACAGATAGTTAGCCTCAACCAAAGAGAGTATTTGACTTGTACGAGGCCCCATAGGAAGTCAGCAACAAAGCTGGCAATACAGCTGTGCATCCTGCTTTCCAGTCCTGTGCTCTAATCAGATCACCATTCAACCCTTCCCCCCCATCCCCCCAAGAAGCCATGCCTCCTAGAAGAGCAAACACCAGTGCATTAGTGGACAACAGAAAAATGAGAGGACAGTAGTTTAATGAAGGTCCAAATATATAAAAGGGAAGAGAGACAATTTGAAGAGGCAGTTCCCTAGTATAAGACTTGACACAAGTCACTGGCAGAGGTGTGCCTGTTCCAGGTCATGTCACCATTTTAAAAACAAATTTCACATAATCCCTTCACTAAGGGCTTGTCTACATGGGAAAGTTTGACCAGTAACACTTCTATAGTTATACTGCTAGAGTTAACTCTATGTAGTTATATGGCGTAGACCCTTCATATACAAAACTGGCTTTTTTCAGTTTAGTTAAACCTCTTTCCAAAGTGACAAACTAAACCCCCTCCTAAAAATAGCCACTCTTATTCTGGAATAAAAGCAGCGTCACAGGGAATTACACAAATATAATTATATCAGCTTAAATTCACACCTTATTTTATACCAGTATAATTTCCCCTAGTTGACATACCCTGAATTACCTGTAATCTCAGGCTGCTAAAATACTGCAGTGGTGGGCATGAAATGGATAGAACAGAACAGAAGCCATCAACAAAGAATAGTAGAAGGCTGCTCCAACCAAATCCTCTTCCCCTTCTCACTCACTGAATTTTAGGATCAGTATTTTAACAAGATGATCTGGGCACTTTTTTCAGCTCCAGATTATTATTTACTACGTGTATATAGTACTAGAAGTGTGGCATTGGGCCTTACACAATGAGTAAAGATATGTTCCCTGTCCTAAGCAGGTTACAGCTCGGATAATCATAGAACTACCAAAGGCAGAATCTAAAACTAGATTGTCAATTTGGTAGTGTTCATCCAAGGAGAGAGAGGACTGGGACTTTATTTTATTTTTAAATGATCAATTAAAGGAAAGTTGTCAGGTCACAAGAATTGTTCTAATTACTGAGTTTTCACTGTATTAAATACTCTAAGTTAAATCAACTAATGTTGAGCAAACTGCTGCTACTTTGCCCCTCACTTTCTTTCTAAGAGGCCTCCACAGAATTAGCAGTTAGGTGCTAATTGCAAATGATTAAGTGCTCACCAGTCTTACACTTCTTGTTTTAATATTAATGAGATGCATTAGCATGGAATATTGCTTGTATTAATATTATAAATGGAAGTCTGCATGGATCACTGCCTACTGTTTTGTATTGCAAAAACCATGAAGCAAAATAAGAAAACAATTTAAATACTAAAAGTGTATTATTAGAATACCATGTATTTCTGTTAGCAAGAAAGAAGTAAAGGGACTGAGGAAAACAAAGTTAAACACAATTAATTTGTACAAACTATATATAATTTTTTCAATAACCAGAGGGTGCAAAGTTTATCTTTTTATAATAGTTATCTCATCAGTCTCTGTAAATAACCAGAAGATGTTAACCATAAATTGGGTTTAAATTATTCCATACAGCACAGACACACGCATAGAAACACCTGTCCTGCTTTGCTATAAAGAAGTAAGTTGGCTATTGAATTTTTTCACGTATCTGAACTCCTGTCACAGGACCACTAGTAACCCATTCAACATCCTAATTGTTCTCTCTTATCTTCAAGATGAAAAGCTATTTCTAAATGGGCTTTTCTTATTATTATGAATCATCTCTCCTTCCTACACTGCTGTTCCTCCTCCTCCTCAGATGCCATGGAAGATTAAAGCCTAATTTTTCATGCATTGTTGTGTTAGCATCTACAACATTTGACTAGCTCAACCCTGCCCCAGTGACTCAGGAAGAAGGTGATTGCATTTCACTGTAGAAGATAAATCACATCTGTGTTAAAATGAAATTAAACTGGTTGAAAATGTAAAATAAATTGTTTTTATTTATGGAAAACAGGAACAATTATATGTAGATACCTGATCTGTGGAATTTTCACTCACATAAATTTTGTTGAATTTCCCTGGCAATATATATATATATATATATATATATATATATGAAATGAATTTTTAGGAAGTTTGCAGAGTTTGCATATTACAATGTTAATTACTGGAATAGTATGTAAAATATCATGTTTGAAGGGCAAAATCAGTGACAGTGCCTGTCTGTGATTTTCCAAGTGGCTGGGGAAAAAAACTCCTATTTGCAAAGTATCTTTATTTAGTGAAACTGAAAAGGGAGGTGACAAAATTAAAATTTAGTATATAGTACCCTGTGGCCTCATTCCTTTTTTTTTTTTAAACTTTTGTGCTTTCTCTCTAATCACTTGGAAGGGGAAAATATACAAGTATCTTTTTTTAAAAGGGTGACAAAAACTATAATTAAATATTTAAAATCAAAACCATGTTGTCTGGTTCATGGCTTCAGTTTTGTGCCCTGATCATGCAAAACACTAAAGCATATGAATATCTTCATCCACCTGGCTAGACCGATTGACCCAAACAAGGCTACTGGTGTGACTGGAATTACTCACACACTTAAGGGTCTGCAGAATCAGCCCCCCTGCTCTCTCGTCTGAAAATTGCAATCTCTTCTTTTTGCAGCTTTTTTTTCTTGAGGTTAAAGGTAAGAAGAGGATTGTGGAAATCAGGAGAATTATTTTATAATATTCCTAATAAAAGGTTTAAAAATCATACAAAATACAAGTCTAGAAGAAGCAAGCCTCAATTACAAGATTAGCAAGAATACTGGAGCAACCTTAATAGAAGCAATAGAGACAGGCACACATGGCAGCAATTAAGAAGGGATCAGTTACCAAACTCTGCCCACAGATACGCATGTGCAACTGCTGTTGAAATCAATGAAAGTTGAGCACAAATATAGGAAAGAACTGGCCCATAGTTTAGCTATCACTAATACAAAGATATAGTACTGATAAAAGGAAGCATTGCTGCAGACACAACAGCATCTGCAGCAAGAACAGATTCAGTAAGATCTTTTGCTGTTACTCAGGCAAACTAGCCTCTGGCTCTTAGTTCTATCTTACAGAGAACCATAATCATCTCTTACCTTCTCTTAGTAGGCCACTGTTGCTGCTCGTGATGCTATTACTAATTTCAGCAGTGATGCCGCATTGGGATCTAGTAGCATATACCCCCACATCTATGCTGAATTCCACTAACTTCAATGAGACTCAACACGGGTTCAGGGGGTCTGTGCTAACAGATTCTGACGCAGCATCAGGACGTTATTTGGTAGAGAAACAAGAGTTAATTGTAGCAGCATATTATCCATCAGCTGTATGTTGCCCTAGGCACATTGTTAACCTGTAGCTAGTTACTAATTTGGGCAGCTTTGTTTGTTTGTTTGAGTCCTCTCAGTTTGTTTCTCTGCTTCACATCACTTGTTTATTTTGACTTTAAAAATATGAGATATGGGTATCTCCCAGTTGATAAACTGCAGCTTCAGGTCTGGTTAGTAGACATTTGGTTTTACAGAGAACTGCCTTTTTTAAAAACAAAAAAAAGTACTTTTTTGTGAAAATATTCATTAAAAATGTCTCTTTTAAAGGAAAAAAGTTTTGAAATTGAAATGCTTTTGACATCTCTACTTTTACATGAGATTAGGGAAGATTTGCCCTCTGAATTATTAGCATGAATGTTTTATTTTGATTTGTTTTTCTATTAGATGTCATTATATAAAAGAAGAAAATCCTAGTTCAGTGATCTCTTTTTCCTCTAACTAGGTACTTATACAGCTTCCATCTTCATAAATGACAAGTACCTTGAAGTATTTATGGATTTATCTTCACAACAGCCTTGTGCAATAGGGAAGAATTATCATCACGATCTGACAGATGGGGACCTGAAGCAGAGTGGTTATGTGAGTTACCCAGGAACACCCAGCAATCTGTGGCAGACCCAGGAGTTTAAACCTGGTTCCTCTGAGTCCCACTGCCATAACCCTCCTCCCTGGAAGTCAGTAAGCTCCTAATTTTGAGGTGGAGAGTATAGTTGAGATTCAGATCTCATATGCACATCAGTGCATCCTGATTGGCTGCTGATTGGCTGCAGTTGAATTCAGTGAAAACTATTCACCTTTCCAAAAGTGAGTAGAAGTTTTCTTCCGGATCTTGAATATAATAATAATAAATAATAATAATGCTTAGCTTTTATATAAGGATTTCCTAGAGAGGGGTCTTGTGAAAAAAGAAATGTGAGCATGAACCATTAATTTTGGCATTTCCCAAATTTTGGGTGCTTGACCTTAATAATGTTCTTGTAACATTGGGGGCGGGGGTGAGAATGAGTGATGTTATTGGAGTTATGCCAATTCCCCCTTGTTCTTAGAAAAGGAAATAAATTTGTTAAATTTATCTTTTTAAGTGGAGACCACTACACACTGAGTACCTGTGCAGATGAATACCAAGATTTATCATTCTTGGAGTAAACATGGACATTGCTGATCTTGGATCAATGAATCTGGAGTCATCTCAAGAGAACTTTGTATCTGATTATTATATAGCTTGACTATTATTTATAACATAGTGTGGCAAATCACAACAGCAGGTTCTTGTCTCCAGAGAGAGAGAATGTCTCGTATCACAAAGGAGGTAGGCAGAAGATTCAGCTGCCACCTTCTTGGATGCTATCATTCAGTCTCATAAAAGATGCAGCCACAACTTCCAGGTTTCCTGCATTGATGTCCCATGTTGCTCTGAAGTAATTAGAGAAGCAAACAATTATATTTCTCCTTTGGCTGTCATCATCTTCCTTAGACCGCAGGACAGATTATTGGTCTCCTGATTTTCCTAGGCTTGTTATGAGGAATGGATGCATTTGCTACTATGTGGATTCAGCAGATGGTTGTATTCAATGGTCCTAATATTTAGATCACTGAATCCAAATATTACCTAATCCTATTAACAACTATGACACCTTCTCTCCATCTCAATACAACATGTCAGGAGTCTTCTCTCCAGTGCCCTCTTTCCCCATGGAGGTCTGATTTTAACTTTAACTAGCTTTCTGGGTGAGAAGTGACAGCCTCAGGTTCTACAGGGGGAAATTAATTGGCTGGCCTCCTATCTTCTATCTTAGGTGTATGAGTCCAAGAAGTAAAACCACTACATCCCAGACTCTGTGAAAGTATTTACATGAAAGTATTTACAGAGTGTAGGATGTTTGCCTAGCTCCATCTTGTCAGCTGGCTGAGAAACACAGCTACCCTTTAGAGTATGTCAGTATCTCAACCAATTTATTATGGGAGTCCTCCATTCCTAGCAATTATGCAACAAAGACTGGATGAAGAAATAGGGCATCATGCTTGGTACTATGGTTTGTCTTGTGCAGCATTAGTGCACTGTCATTTCTTCTGTAATTTTTTTGTATTAATAAATACTATCTTCCTCTTTGCTAATTCTTTTTCACTCCTGCTATAGCATAGCAGGACACTCCAAAATCCCACTTCCACATAATCAACCTCCTTTTCCTCTACCCAAGTAAATGTTTACATTACCTAAACAATACTAGTTCATGTGCTACATGTTAATTTCATGCATTTCATTAAATTTTGCAAATTGGTACAGTTTACCAAATTTTCAATGTAGATTGTAATGCTACCCATTTTCTTTACTTTTTAAAAGAAAATGTAAGTTGTTGTGGTTTTTTTTTGTTTGTTTTTTTTTGTGTGCAAAAATGGCAAACAGGAAAGAGATGTCTGGACTTGCCTCTGATCACCCTATAATTACAAAATGAATTCGTTTTCTCCTCTTATCTGTACTGACTTCTTAACCAAACAGAGAGAGAAGTTGGGAAAAACAGTAATCACAATACTCAGTTCCCACAGATGTGTACAGGCTTGATCCTACAAGCTGTTCAGGCCCCAATCCAGCAAAGCACATAAGCACAAGCTAGTTTAAGTGCACAAATAATCTAATTAAAGTCAATGGAACTACTCTGGTGCCTAAGGTTAAAGACATATTTATGTTCTTTGCTGATGGGGTTTAGCCTACGCTGCACCTTGCAGGATCAAATCATAACTAAGCATCATTTTTATGGCATGTGCAATGAGGGTCTCAGCATTATTTCCAGTGTGAATGCTTTTGGTTTCCAATCTATCAATTCTTTTTCTTAACCACATGTACAATTATTCAGTCACCTTTCATTTCCTCACATCAGGTCTATATCCTGTACAGTTTCAAAAGGGGATAGAGAGTGCTGAAAAATGAGGCAAAATGATATATTAGATACATATGCACATCAAAAATACACAAGAATAGGGGGACAGGGAAGAAAAGCATGTTCTTACAATCCAAGGACCAGAGTTCCTGTCTCCCAAAGGAAACTACAAAGCATTGGTGACCTTCCAGAAAACACCATCCTAGCCACCATGGATGTAGAGGCTCTCTACACAAACATCCCACACACAGATGGAATACAAGCTGTCAGGAACAGTATCCCTGATGATGCCACAGCACAACTGGCTGCTGAGCTCTGTGCCTTTATCCTCACACACAATTATTTCAAATTTGATGACAATATATATCTCCAGATCAGTGGCACCGCTGTGGGCACCTGCATGGCCCCACAATATGCCAATATTTTTATAGCCAACCTGGAACAACGCTTCCTCAGCTCTCGTCCACTCACGCCCCTTCTCCACCTACGCTACATTGATGACATCTTCATCATCTGGACCCATGGGAAGGCGTCTCTGGAAAAATTCCACCACGATTTCTACAGCTTCCACCCCACCATCAACCTCAGCCTGGACCAGTCTGCGCAGGAGGTCCACTTCCTAGACACCACGGTGCAAATAAGTGATGGTCACATTACCACCACCCTATACCGAAAACCTACGGACCGCTATGCCTACCTTCATGCTTCCAGCTTCCATCCTGGGCACATCACACGATCCATTGTCTACAGCCAAGCACTGAGGTACAACCGCATCTGCTCTAACCCTTCAGACAGAGACCAACACCTACAAAATCTCCACCAAGCATTCTCAAAACTACAATACCCACACGAGGAAATAAGGAAACAGATCAACAGAGCCAGACGTGTACCAAGAAGCTGCCTACTGCAAGACAAACCCAAGAAAGAAACCAACAGGACTCCACTGGCCATCACATACAGTCCCCAGCTAAAACCTCTCCAAAGCATCATCAGGGATCTACAACCCATCCTGGACAATGATCCCACACTTTCACAGGCCTTGGGTGGCAGGCCAGTCCTTGCCCACAGGCAACCTGCCAACCTGAAACATATTCTCACCAGCAACTGCACACTGCACCATAGTAACTCTAGCTCAGGAACCAATCCATGCAACAAACCTCGATGCCAACTCTGCCCACATATCTACACCAGCGACACCATCACAGGACCTAACCTGATCAGCCACACCATCACTGGTTCATTCACCTGCACCTCCACCAATGTAATATACGCTATCATATGCCAGCAATGCCCCTCTGCTATGTACATCGGCCAAACTGGACAGTCGCTACGAAAAAGGATAAATGGACACTAATCAGATATTAGGAATGGCAATATACAAAAACCTGTAGGAGAACACTTCAACCTCCCTGGCCACACTATAGCAGACCTTAAGGTGGCCATCCTGCAGCAAAAAAACTTCAGGACCAGACTTCAAAGAGAAACTGCTGAGCTTCAGTTCATCTGCAAATTTGACACCATCAGCTCAGGATTAAACAAAGACTGTGAATGGCTTGCCAATTTCAAAACCAGTTTCTCCTCCCTTGGTTTTCACACCTCAGCTGCTAGAACAGGGCCTCATCCTCCCTGATTGAACTACCTCATTATCTCTAGCTTGCCTGCATATATATATACCTGCCCCTGGAAATTTCCACTACATGCATCTGACGAAGTGGGTATTCACCCATGAAAGCTCATGCTCCAAAACGTCTGTTAGTCTATAAGGTGCCACAGGATTCTTTGCTGCTTTCTCTCAAAGACAATGTACCACACATGTGTTATTTATATGCCACCATTTTAACAAGTCATCAATGAAAAACATCTTGTTACCACAGTAACTGGCACATTGCATGCTATCTCTGAGACTACTACATCACCAAACTAGACACACAGAGGCTCACACCAATGAGTCATATTTCAGCAAAGGCGAAAGAACCGTGTGCACACTCTTCTGTGTATAATGTTATTTTGAGCTTAAAAGGGAAAATTGTGCTACTGTTCATTGATTTGTTGCTCTGGTAGAGATATCCATCTGATCTCATCATAGTGGCACTTTACTTGGTTACTTCTCATAATGTGTCATTTTATTAGGGCTACCCCACTTCCAACTGTTAGAGAAGGAAAAGACTCTTTAGGACATCCCATCTCTGTGCCAATTCAGAATTGGTTCTTCTGGTACATATTCTAGAATACTGTCCAATTTACTTCATCTCTCTCCACCAATGATGGCAATTCCACTGCTTCCTTTGAGAGACAATTCCCACAACTTAATACAGGTCACTCTCAGGAAGTGTTTCCTGATGTTTAGCCTAAATGATTACTGTCTCAGTTTCATCCCATTGCTCCATGATAAGGACCCCAGAAACTATAGTGATGAACATGGAGTAGATGTCAAAATTGATAATCACTTATTCCTAGTGATACCACTGTGTACAATCCTAAAAAATTCCTCTCCAACCTCGGTGTTTATAGCTGCCAATTAATATTTGAAGAGTATGTTCTTTCTTATTCAGAACTTCATAAAGAAAAATAAATAAATAGAACGAAAAGGGAGACTGAAAATTTGCATTGGGAGTGGCACAATGAAACATACTATATCATGAGCTTGAGAAACTGGTGGATGAAAAAAGAGCATAATCACTTTGCAGTGGTAGGTATGCTGTACATGTTCACCCCAGTGAGAGTATCAAGAGAGTGCAGCCGAGGCCCTGTAACTAATGCAGTTATGCCTCCTAATAAATGACTGCAAAATTCCCCATTCATAAATGTGTAATGTTGCAACAAAAACAAAGCTTCCACTAAAAAAGAAGTGAAGATACTCTCAGTTCACATCTTGAAGGTTAAGAAAAGCAGTGATGCCTGTCTGAGTCTGTAGACAGCACATACCAACACCTTTGAGAGCAATGAGCCACCCCATTCATTTCAATGGGGGTATTAATGCTGAAGTCTAGCTATAGCTATTTAAATGTCAGCATTGTTAGCTACACTGCTGATCAAGTTATCAGAAACATCCAGCTGCCATGCTTATACCAGTACATTGTAGTTGGAGATAATGGTAGATACTGGGGCAGGCAGTTATTGTCAACATTTGTGGGGCTGGAGAAAGAGAATTATAAAATCCTATTGCCCCAAATTGAAAGACACCTTCTGCCCAGTGCAAAACGAGAAAGGAAAGAGATACATCCACTCATCAGTATAAAAAGCCTTAGCTGCCTACAGGCTACTAAAAACCAAACCCATCTCCTGGGACTCCCTGGTATCAAAAGCCTGATATCATCTAACCATTTGTCAAAATTTCCAGCTCCTCCTTTCAACATCTACATTGTATTATGCCCTAACCTGGACAAAGCCATCCAACATTTTGAGAATTTGAGGGCAGAGTAAAATCAAATGAGTTTATTATCCAATTAAATAGATAACAGCAGGGTTACTACAGATACTTCACTGGAGCATAAGGCCATTGTTGGAGAACCATTGGGGAGTAAGTACCACATCCATCCCGGGTCTTGGCTTCAGAATGTATGTCTAATGAGCAACATTGAGCCTTGAACAGTAGCATCCTGCATCCTTAATGATGGGAAGGGAACTTCTAAACCAACTTTTTAATTGACTAGAAACTCTGGAAACCCCTAAAACCACTTACACACACTGCACAGCTTACTGCTTCTGCCTCCCCATTAAAAATCATGAGAATTCATGCAGTATTTTCCTCTTACTCATGAAACTGACATTGAAAAAAACAATGGCTTTCTCACACCAGACGGAAATGAGATCAGCCTCAAGACAGATACCAGGAACCTTAAATTCCCACCCTCTACAACTTACCTCAGCCCTGACATGATGTTCCTGTTTATAATATAAAGTATAAGCACTAACAGTGGGAGTCGGCATATCTGCATAGTCTAGGGCATGCTATTGTGCACATAAAGTTTTCTGTTATCTAGGTTGGAGAGAACCGCCTGTTAATTTTCCCAGCATGTCATTTGATGGTCTGTTATACAATCAAAATATATAGGCCTTGACAGAATAGCTTAATGTCACAAAGTTAACGTGCCCCAGGCCATATAATATATTTTTATTACTAAGTTTCAGACATAGGAAAGAACTGTGAAAAAGTAAAAAGCAAAATGTTTACAACTTGCCAAGTTTGAAAAAAGGCAGGGATGAGATAATTGGGTCAAACCCGTACAGATGATGAACTGGTTCTAAACTAAACCAGTGGCCCAAACTCAACCAGAACTGGAACACAAGGTTTGACATTTTGAAAGTTTAGATCATATTTTAGAAGTATTTTAAAGTTTTGTACTCCTTTTAACTTCCCAGGTTTAGCTGCCAGTTTTATGCTTTTTAGTTAATGCCACATTACTGCTGATTTACCTCTTTATTGCTTCATGTTCTTACCTTGGTCCTCTTTTTGAAGGTCTTACCATGAATCTTCCCTTTTGCTTAGCTATTGAAAAAAATTAAATGAGTTGCTCTTCTGAAGAAATAATTTTGCACGCACCAGTGACATGCTCCATTGACACTTAACATCCTAAAACTGTAGGCAGCTTGCCACACTAAGGACCCACTCCCCCTTTGAAGTGAACAGAAAAACTCTTATTGATTCCTGAAGGAGATGGACTGGGATCTTTGTATTAATGGATCTGGCAACTGGGGGAAATGAATAGGTCAGAAAGAATTGGACGCCAATTACTTTGGTTTTGGTTTCTTTACATTTTCAAATTGCTCTACAAGGAGCAGGAGCAAAGTGGTAAGAGATGGCAAATGAGAGACCAAAATTTTCTGTAGCTTAACCTGCTCCTGAAACAGTCCTTTCACAAAGTGGATGGAGAGGAAATTGCATTTTGTTGTTGTTGTTGTTTGTTTTGGAAGGTTTCCAATAACCTCTAGCAAATGATCTGGAGAATGCTGGGAAGCTCTATCCCCATTCTCAATTTTAACATGCTCAGAAGTGCCTGATTCCAGTCCCGTAAAGCCTGTGAGCAGTTCTGCTAAATTCAGTTCTTAATGTAAAGCCTGTGGTTAACTGTTTGCCATACAAAATATGGATTTCTGTAACTAACTTTAGGCACTCAAATTTGAAAATGTTGTCCTTAGTTCATTGTACTAGAGGGGTGTGTGTGTGTATGTGTGTGTGATGGTGAGGGTTACATTCAACTTTCCAAAACTTGCTGAAACAGCATTGGGTAAATTACGTTCATAACTTATTTATACTTCAACCATTCTATGGTGTTTCCCACGTTTTAACCCTGTTTTTCCCAGTGTCAATCACAGTTGTCTATGAGTTTCAGACAAAAAGCAAGGAAGAAAGGCTAAACACGAAAGTGATTTTCCTAGCAAAGACATGTGAAAGCTTTCAGTGCTTCCATCCCTACTTCTGTGAGTTGTTAATGATTTGAATAGTGTGGGTAGTGGAAACAGATGCTATCAGAGCTACATTTTTGGCGGAGATAAAGCAGCCAAGGAGAACATATTCATGCTGTTTACAAACGGACATGTACCAAAGTTCATCTTTACTACATATACTTGGGCAGGGCAGAAAATTTCCAGCTCTTGGCGTCAAGAAATGATACAGTTAGTTAATGTCTCCATGTACCTTTTTATTTTTGAGAAGAAAAAATATTTCTTAATCTTTTTAGTTCTCTACGTGATCTAGGATACACACCTATGTAGCTGTTTGGGTTTTTTGCTCCCAGAAAAGCTAAATTGAGTTTACCAAGTGCTTTGGGATCCTCAGATAGAAGGTACTTTATAAGTGTAATTGTTTTTTATTGTTACTATACAACATTCACTATATCCAAAGAGCATTCTAGGATACACTGCAATAAAAGACCTAGAGCATGGCCACAGCGGGCCTGGGTCAGCTGACTGGGGCTCGCAGGGCTTGGGCTGTGGAGCTGAAAATTTCAGTGTACACATCTGGGCTTGGCACAGAGCCTGGGCTCTAAAACGCTATGAGGCAGAAGGGCCACAGAGCCCAGACTCCAGCAGGAACTCTACACTGAGATTTTTAGTCCCACAGCGTGAGCCCCCAAGCCTGAGTCAGACCTGGGCTCTGTGGGTTTTCAATTGCCATGTAAATGTACCCCACAGCCCAGTCCCACAGAGTTGGGTTTAGTCTGCAGTGTAGACATGCCCTTCCAAGCTGAGGTGCAGTATAAAGCTCCTGGACTGCAGTGCAGAGACTGAGCCATAGCATATAATGCATTATAGCCAAGGACTTCAAAATGCTTTGCCAACACTCACTGCAAACACCGTGTGGTAGGTAAAAACCATAACTATTTTACAGATGGCTGCTCTAAGCTACAGAGACATTAAACTGCATTCAAAGTGTTCTATGTAGGGAGAGGGGGAATACTTGATCAAAATGGGATATAATAAACACTGTTCACAACTACCCCACCTCCCCCTCTAATCCTACTGTTGTATCTCTGCAGGCAGATCCAGTGCAGAGCCTCACTTCAATGGAACTCCATCAGTGAATAGGGAAAATTGTCTCTGGATTAAAATCTACTTGAAAAAATCCACAACTGAATAGGCACTGGTTATACTTGACCACACCATGCCTTTGCTCTGTACTGCAGAGGCAGCTGGAATACAAACCCTATTCCTAGAATCGTGCTGTCATTACTGATGGCATCATTGATGAGATTAATAAACAAGTCAAAGCAATGCTGGTTTGTGGTCTGTGAAAAGCAAGAAAAAATCAATATTTACCTTTTTTGGGGGGAAAGGAGAACACTGAGAGGGAGATGTTATTTTGCATCTGCTAAGAAGGTCTGACCAATAACAGACAGTTAAAAGCAAAAAATAAAAGTGACCAAGAAATTCTTGACAGCGTTTCTTTGACAGTATTGCAAGGACACGATGATCTCCATGATAGCTGTGTTTAAGAAACCCCCAAATCAGAGGTGATGAGTAATGGGGGCATGCAGGAGGAGTCAGGTGCCCCCCAGATTGGCCTGCCGGGGGCAGAGAGGGAGAAGGGCACCATACTCTCTGGCAGCTGGACAGGGAGTGGGACGAAGCCACTGTCTGAGAGAGCCTGGCTGGGAGGCAGAAGCAACCCGCTCCCTGCCCAGACTCAGCAGCGAGGGACAAAAATAAAATTGTCCCTTTTAATGAAAAAAATCCTGATTTCTTATGTGCTAATAACATAACATTTTATACTGCACCCATGAGAACAGGAATTCAATATTTTTAAATTTAGAAGATTTTTAAAATAATTGCACATACATTATATTTGAACCTGCCTGGAGCCAGACTAACATTCAAAGGTACAGCTAGCACTAGTGAGGAACACTGAGGGCTTGTCTGCATGGTTGAGCAATACACTCTGCGGCAATATGATTTCTAAAGTGCACAAACATGTTGCAAGTAAATTGCTCTGTGTGGATCCTGCTGGTGTGCACTAAATATTCTCTAGTGCACTTTAATATAGTTCTGTTTCAAGCAAGATCCACATGGAGCAATTACTAAGTGATATGTTACACACCCCCAGAGCGTTATCTCACCATATAAAAATAGAGAGCGTTATCTCACCATATAAAAATGCTCTGAGTTTCAATTGTATATATTTTAGTATTAAAACGACTAGAACAAAGATTCCCCCATTTTCATTCATGATACAATTTCCATTCAGTAGAGCCTGGGGATTTTTACAGAGACTTTATATGATCCAAAGAGATTTACATTTTGAGACTCTTCGCAAGAAAATGCATCCAGCTTCTGTTAAATATTTAAATCTATTTTAACACAATAAATTATCAACATTCAATATTCTATTTTCTTTGAATATCTTCATTGAATTAACAGGAAAATAAAGCCATATACTACTACGTGTTCAGTTAAAATGACCTAAATCATAGAATGATTTTAAAGCAATATGTTGTATCTCCTTATTTTCCTTAGGGTGAATAATAGTGGTCCAATAATGAGGGAGAGTTGTGGATCAGTGAGCACTATGGTAATGCTAATTTGTGAGCTGGTTTTGACAGGCAGTTACTATGGCGGTTAGATGGCTGAAGTTGCTCTATTTTGCTTTTTCAAAGAAAGTTGTTTTGGTAGAAGGAGTGTCTAAAAAAGGTACAGCCAGGATGGAAAAAATGGGGAAATATAAGAAGATCATTTCTTCTTAGGATTACGTGTACCATAGCTAATGCTTCTTATTCCATCTGTATGCTTGAGGCAATAAGCCCTACCAGTAAACCTTTCACCTCTTACATTTTCTATTCAAAAACTGTCAAGGCAGATGGCAGTAAATGCCATCTTTATTGAATCGTGATCCTTAGTACTTTACCAGAAATAAGCAAGTATTAATCAAAGTACAAAGGTTTGCAAAAGGTAAAGCTGTGAAAGCTTTGGGAGAAAACAGCTTGGCAGGCAGGCTCTCATTTTTAACAAAAATTAAAATACAGGGGATCAGAAAGCTCACCCGACACCAGACTTTGTACAGGGCCTTGCCAGCTCCTTGGCTTACTTTCAGAACATTCTGCCTCTTGTGCTCTGGCCATGTCCAGGCCTTTAGATGGCTGCTTTCCTTGGTCAGAGCACTTAAAAAACTGCACACTAAACTACTACTTCTCAAAAATGGGTGTGGATTTTTATCTTTCTTGACCCTCATTGTGTTCTCACTGGCTCATTGTCATCCAAATTTTCTGCATCTACTGTTCCTCATCAAAGCACAATCCTGCTTTCTTAAATGCGCGGTGGAGATTATACACCAATACAAACTTTTCCTCATGTATTCAGCATAGTGCTAGAATGAGTGCATCCAGTTTGAACCTTGCCTGGCTGAAATCATGAGCTGGTATAGCGTTTGTTGAGCCTACAGAGTATAGTCTAGAGTTTGAATCCCCTAGCTTGAAATTCCCTAGTTTGAATCCCCTAGCTCTAGAAACCAGCAGAAACTTAACGATATTTACTGTTTAACAATTATCTATTGAATCACTATATGTCTTATATTTAAGTTACCTAAACTAATATTTGATCCAATTTAAATGTGTTTATGGCAGTAATACAGCTCAAAAGCAAAGAGGGATTTGTGATGTATCTACAAATTTGCATGCCAATCCCCAGAATACACTGCTACATCACAGTTAGCCCAAAGCAGCACTGATGGTAGAACCCGAGGAACAGAGTGAAAGGCCTGGCTATGTCTGTGTGTGAGGGAGATTTGTGGATGACTTTCTCCACTATTAACTTCCACCTCATAAAGAATGTGGCTTAAACATTAATCAACAGGTAATTTGTTCGTACACTGTCAGCTAGACTCCAAAGAAGTCAATCAACTTATACCACACTTTGAGGCAGAAGCTGAAATTTTAAAATTCTGTTTGGTTACCTTGAAGCCAAAAAGCTGTGTGCATATACTGCAGATGAAAGTAGTTTCTTTAGTGAAATCCCACTAGGTGCTCTTCCAATGAGCAGTGCTCATTTCATAAATGCATTCTGCCAGCGGGACGTGCCAGGAGCAACAGCATGTTTGGAACATAAATGTTGTTTAATTAATATTGCTTACAAATATCCATTTTATTAACATCTTTATGGCCAGCCCCAGGCTTTGCAAAGCAGTGTGGCAGAAAAGTGGTTAAATAAAAGTTTTCACTAGCTAGGTATATTCTCTGCTGTAAAAACAACCCCCCAAAAACTGGACTTAGTGCATAGATGAGGTTATAGTTGACACAAAACAAAGCAATGACAATTTATCATTAGTCATAAAATATATTAAGTAACTCCAGAGCTAGGACCTCCCCAGCACCCTAAACTTGGCTCCTTTTTGCAAGGCACTACAAACAAAGCCCATAACCACAGGCTTCATAATATGGGAATAATTATTTACATTAAAGTACTGCTCTGGGGTGAAACACATCTTTTTGCAGAGTCTCAACACAAGGTTTGCACAATACTTCAGTGCACAGGACCCCGAGATAAAGAATTTTAAACATACTTGGTCTGTCACCTTAAACCTCTTCCTTTCCTTCACCTTAATACTATTACTGTGCTGATATTCCTTTTCTTCCCCATCTGGCACCTAATATCACCTGTGCACAGGCTTGAACTAACAGTTGGTCTGTTTACCTAGAAATGTATATTGTTTCCATCACAGATTCTCAGCACTAGGCTTGCACTGTTTGCCCCCACCTTTCTTTGTGACACTTGCCTAGCATACTGGCTTGGTTCAGCAAAGTACTTAAGCACATGCTTAAGTTCCATTGAAATCAGTGTGTAAGAGCCTGACTGAAAAGAAATAAATGGCATGTACGCTAAAATCACTTACTTTACATTTTGTTTCCAAATGCACAGAACAAAATAGCTCCGATGCAGCTACTCTGCTCTAAAAGATAATATATATTTTGACTTGTCTTCTCTCTAACATGTATTATATGAAGTACTTGACATATGGAATTGGATTCATGGAACAGAACAGTGTCAGGCTATTGGCTTTAAAAACAATGCATATTTAACTGATCAGTCAAAGTGGTATTTTTATACTTTTGTACATACATAATATATAGGTAAATGTACAATGCAGATATAATATATGGATTAACTTTAAGAGGCATAAATACAGACCTGTCATACAAATCAGATTGTGTCCTATAAAAATAAAGTTGCATCTATTTATGCCAAATGTGAATTTGATCCAGAAGATAAAAGTCTTTGCAAAATTTAGCTCTTACAATTCAGAGATGCAATACCTGCTTATTGAAGGTTTAGTCTAATCCAGAACATGTCTGATGTAGAGTAAACACTGCATATGCATGCAGCTAAGTGCATTGTTTGTTTGTGTCCAGTTTTGTGTGTGTCCCACTATGCATATCAAGAGTGTAACTGAGTTCAGAATTTGACCCCTCATCTGGACATTAGATAGCGCCCTTAGACATTCCCATTTTATAATTGTAGCATTGCATGATGGGACAAAGTAGAAAAAGCAATCAGGGCCTCAACAGGGTGGTTTGGGGTTGCACTTTCTCCCCTCTCCTCCTGTTTAACTCCCGGATTCTTTATTATTAATTATATAGTAGAAGATGCACAGTAATGTAAATACAATATTTACAGTACACTGAAAAATCGCTTATGGTTACCACTATCTATGTCTAGAGAATTTCTAGCTTTCTGAAATAAAGCCCTAAATCCAATATATTGTTCCTATTGAAAAGTAAAGGCTGATTGCTAAGAACAATTGTAACGAACTCCCACTTACACACACCCACACACTAGTCATTAGTGATCAGAAAAAAAATTAGATCTCTCAATATATTTCTCCGTGTATACTCTAAACAATCTTCTTGCTATTTGACCCATGTAATTTTTGAAAATATGCTGAGCACCGGCAAGTTTGACAAAGGGTTCAGCAACACAGACTGCTCTCTAGCTCTGTTTGTGATATATTCCTAGATTCAAATAGTTGGTAATTTACATCCAAAGATGTAAAATAAACAAGGCATGAGGCATTCATGTTAGAAGTGTTACTCCTTCTGCAAAACTATGAATAACTTATTCACCAGCATCAACAGTAATTTCATCTAGATTGCAGTCTTTGCATTGTAGGAACTGAAAGGATATTAAATAAAATATTACTGCTGTCTTTGTTATAAGCCATACCTCTCACTCTTTGAAATGGAAAACAGTGGTACAGAAATAAAAGTAAAGATGGAACAAAATGATCAAAATTAGCTCCGCCATTCCAGGAGATATACATAAGTGTTTAGGAGTCCATTAAAATGCTTTAAATAAAAAGTATTCTTAGTTTTAGGACATACAAGTAGACAGCATTACTCTTTATAAGGAATGAATTACATTTCTATTGCAAAACGTTAGCTCACACTGAGTGAAATACACTAGACATGAGTCCCATGCTGGAGATTCATAAACTTTGCTTATATCAGATCAATTTCAAAATACATTTGAAGACTCTAAATTAAAGTCAAAAGGGGTTGGGGGGGGTGAAAGTAGAGAAAAGGATAAAGATTGGACATGTAATATCTTACTAACCCATAGTTCCATTTGGTGTTAATGCATATATGAGTTTGGTGCTTATACCGGGAACTTCAGATAACATTGGAGTATTATTAGATTGATAACCGCCTCAGACACCAGCAGGTAACTCATAAATACTTAAATATATGCAGATTAGCTGGGAGAAGATAGTCTTCATTTGTGGTCCTAGGTCATACTAATGTGATTTTTTCTTTCAAACAATACTAAATAGATGTGTCAGAAGGGGTAACATTCTTAATGGAAGAGAACACAAATAGTTTCTAACCTGCTGCTAAGGTTAGAAATGTCACGGATTGTTGTCATTATCATGGAACGGAGGGTGGTTCATCATTTTAAATGTATTTCCATATCCACAGGTAGTCAGATAAGTGACCATTACCACATGTACCAAAAGGACAAACAGATAGGATGCAGATCATTCATTTTTGCCTGTCTTTAATGCTTCAACTGTTTTCAAAGTAGTTTGCAGTCTTGTATTCACATTATGATGGGAGTGGTTCTTTGAAAAGCCAAACATTTATGCAGCGAAGGTGAAGAATTGTGTCTCTCTGAGATAAATAAACAGAGATGCCACTTTCTCCAAACTTAGATAACTTAATTGAGAAACTCTTGGGTATTCAAGCCAGTGCATAAAAAAAAAAAGGTCTGGACTCCTTAATGAAGAGAATTCAGTCTTGGGAAGGATTCAAGAGCAAAATGAGTGGGTAGTTGAATGTAAAACCTTTGATGATAATATTTATCTCAATATTAATTTTTTAAAATTAAACTGACAAATAGAAGGAAATAAAATATGAGAAATCATCATAGATGGTGATACGAATCAGTGTAATATATTTCTTTATATTTATAAAAATGTCAGATTGTATCACAGCATCAGTCATGGTTCCTGACGTGATCAAGGCAACCTGACCTGATGCATCTTCTGAAATATTTGAAAGAAACTCCATAGCTTTGAGTAAATCACAGCTTTTGAAAACTTGTTGAAAGCTTTTGAAAATGTTGGTCCATATTTTAGCCAGACTTTGTTCAAAACATTTTGCAGGTAATGTGTACGGCCAATCTCTTCCTACACTGTGGGGATATGATATTTGGAAGTACTCTGAAGCTTGGCTGAATCATTTGTTTTATTGCTTCTCTGGTTCAAAATGTACAGAGCTGTGAAGTCTGTGTTTTGTAGAGGATAGACAGATGACTAGAACTGTTCCTGGGAAACAGACAACTGGGTTCCATGTAGTTTATTTCCACATATTTGACTCACAAGATTAACTGCTCTACACAGTTGTGAAGTTTTGGGTGAGGGTGGCACAGGAATGAGAGAGGCTATCAACTTTGAGGCCCCAATCCTGCAAAAATTTAGACGTGCTTAACTTTATGCACTGTCAGCACTCATTGGGACTGTTTTCAGTATGTAAAGTTAAGCACATGTATATGTCTTTTCAGGATCGAGGGTTAGGTTTGTGTTCTATTTCAGTTATTTAAATATGTATACATTTGCTCGAGATAGTAAAATGGAAAAAACTTGTAATCTCTGGCTAAGACTAATATTATACACCAACTACTTTTGTACCAATCATAGTCCTAATTAGAAATGACTTTTTCATATCATTTAAAAACAGGTCACCTGGGATATTCACCATGTGGTTGGAGGCTGGTGCAAGAATGTCTGGACTGTATAACTATTTATCTAGGTTTTTAAGCTCACCCATCAACATAGGATCCACATGGGAGCAACACATGAAAGGTATGTGGTGGAGGAATCACAGAAAGGTGCTTCTGATGGATGTGTACTGTTTGCATGGAGGGCAGTAATGGAGCAGGCAGGGAAAGATTCACTTTTACACAGATTAACTAGCCCCAACACAAAGCAGAAGTGGCATTAAGGAGCTGCTGTTGTCGAAAGCTGCCCCAGGAAAAGTTTCTACTTAGATCTCCAAAATTAGAAGTTGGCTTTTGCCCTGAAGTATAGGTATTTCCTTAGTTTGATGGGGGGACTGTTTATATTAATGTCCCCAGAGTCTACCACAAAAGTTAGATATAACATCATATGCATGTATAACTGCCTATGCTGCTAATGAGACACTTCACTGTATGTGCTTGTCATTGAAAATCCATGTACATGAGGTCATTTTACACTGATTCTATAGACACATTACATTTTTATATATTCTAGTCTTGACATGGGAACTGTTTCCTGAGTGTTGCTTTCAGTGTAACTTAAGTTGCAATTAGGATATTTATCATGTCCAAATCCTTATTAGTATACAGTAATGTAGCTAAATTTAAAGCATTATTATAGCTTTTGTGGTAGGCAATGCCACTGTTATGCATTACAAACCCCGGTTTTCATTTATTATCATCTGGTGAAGGGAATAAAATGTTCTTTTTGGCTGAAACTTTCAATGCTTAGTTTCAGCAAATAGGTGATTTTGTTTTAATTTGGAGGAAATTTCATCTCTATTTGAGTAATAGGAGAGCAAAAAATATATACTGTTCCAGCTTCCCTTCAATGCATCATCCTCCCTTATTCTTGTTATCTCTTTTAGCATTGAATATATATTCACTAATTACACAAATATACAGAGAAGAATAAATTTATGCAACAGACAACCAACCTAGCAAGGTAGAGGGGTAAAAAAAAATAAAGTTTTAAGGGGACAAGTATACAACAAGAATTTTCTCTACGGAAAAGGATAAATGGACACAAATCAGACATTAGGAATGGCAATATACAAAAACCTGTAGGAGAGCACTTCAACCTCCCTGGCCACACTATAGCAGACCTTAAGGTGGCCATCCTGCAGCAAAAAAACTTCAGGACCAGACTTCAAAGAGAAACTGCTGAGCTTCAGTTCATCTGCAAATTTGACACCATCAGCTCAGGATTGAACAAAGACTGTGAATGGCTTGCCAACTACAGAACCAGTTTCTCCTCTCTTGGTTTTCACACCTCAACTGCTAGAACAGGGCCTCATCCTCCCTGATTGAACTGACCTCGTTATCTCTAGCTTGCTTGCTAGCATATATATACCTGCCCCTGGATATTTCCACCACATGCATCCGAAGAAGTGGGTATTCACCCACGAAAGCTCATGCTCCAAAACGTCTGTTAGTCTATAAGGTGCCACAGGATTCTTTGCTGCTTTAACAAGAATTACATTATTATCCCAAGGAATTTGTTTAGTCCCCCCAAATGGGGAATCCACTTTAAAATTCAAGGTTTGATATAAATCTTGACAGACCCGCCTCTGTAGCCACCTGTATACTGCCCCTATACAAGAAGAAAATATTGCTGTCCTATTTTCTCTTCTTAAACTATTCAGTTTCACCCATTGCATAAAGAAGAAGGTTGAAAGCTCTGCTAAAACATTATAATGGCCTCTAATATAGTGTCCTTTTCTGTTTTCCCTATCACCAAGTTCATTTAATAAAAATTGATTTTATGTTATTCGTGCAAAACACATCTCTGTTGCATGGCATTGCTTTTTGTTATTTTCATTTAATAGCTTTAAATTGGGATTTAAGTTAAATGGCTCTCCACCTTGACCTCCATCTTGTTGTGATCTGTAGGTGGCAGAGGCTGTGTTAGAGTTGCCTCTGGGGCATTATGCTAATAACTCCAGGGTTTACCATAGTAAACAAAATTGTGCTTTAATGTAGGTTGCTGATTATGCATTACTGTTCTTTAACTATTCACAGTAAGGAGTTTTGTGATAATCAGTGTTTTCCAAGTGCAGAGGCAGTATAGCTGATATGAGACAGCTTAAAATTTTCCATGTGATGTTCATTACCCATTTTCATGTGTTAAAATATATATATGTATATATTTTGTATACTTAACACAGAAGTAGAACAAATGGCTAAGATGATTGAAAATCTAAATCTCAGACTCTGAAATCGCTGTTTTTTTTCTAAACAGTGCAATTCATTGCAGATGTACTTTAAAATAAGTATCACAAAGGAAAGCATTGCCATTTGCAACCATACAGACTGAATTAATGCTAAGATCTGCTAAAGCCATTTCTGTTTGACTCAAGGCCTCCTTGGTGGTATTGTTCCAGCTCCTTAAACAGAAATCAAAGACCTTGCTTTAACACAGTGCTTTGGGGGGCTGGAATCACTCCTCGTAAAAAGAAAAATTGTTATTTAGAGCTTTAGCTTTTCTTTGGAAAAAATTCATCATCTCTAGTACCAATTTACAACTACTTCACAATTCCAGTTGCTGCGTCTACGCAAGCAGGATTGTAGCCTGTCCTCTTTCCCTTTTCACCTCGTTAGTTTGTTTCATTCTCTTGATGCATTTGTCTTAAACAAAACTATAAGCCCTTTGGGGGCAGAGACTGGCACTTACTATATAGCTATTCAGTGCTTAGCGCAATGGAGTCCTGATCAGATCGGGATCTCTTTATTATTATAAATAAATAATAATGATGATAGGAGATTAGATCATTTCACTAATGGAAAAGTGTATTATTTTACACTGCAGCAAAGAATATCTATAATGAGGCCAAATACATTACTGAACATGCATTCTACAAAGCAACAGTTTAAAATCAGGATCAATACAGTCACTCTCTGAAAACTGTTATCAGTAGGATGGTTTTAAATGGCAAACAATTGTTTTAAAATGTGCTTAGGGTCAAGCAAGTGACTCTAAAAATGGCATCTTGCTAGTGCCCGTACTTTCGCATGTCTTCAAGTCCTTATCTGTTTAATTTACCAACAAAAGCAAGTTTTTCCCACCTTGTGTCAGTACTGCAGAGGTGGTATAGCCATAGAAGAAGAGCAGATTCTTCTGTCTTCTGCATCACCAACAATATTGCCAGCTACATTCCATTTCCAACCCTTTCTAGAGAAATGCAATTGAGAGACTTCTCAGATGCATTGGAATTATGTTGATCTTTCAGAGTTGGCAACCAGAAAAAAATATATTGTTTTCACTCTTGAATTGAGAAATAAAATGTTGAGGTAGTTGATCAAAAACAAGAAAGAAAAAATGAAATGTAGTTATTACATTTGCTTTTATGACTAACCAGAATAGAAGCCTCTTGCCATTCACAGAAGTCCTTGGCTTTTCCAGATAAACAGCCATTGTGAAAATTTGTTTATACAATTCTTCTTCATTTTCCATTTTGCAGATATGCAAAAAATCACAATGGAGAACACTGCTGTTTGCAGCCAATGTGTTTCACCCTCCCTGTGTTCTTCTCCTGGTGCGTGTTAGCAAAAGTAATATATGGGAAATCCATTCGCCTGCAGAAAGGCATCATATTTGGAGGAGGTGAGATGATATCCCAGCTGAAAGGTTCCATTTCAGTGATATCACTTCACATGCAAACATTTTTGCACTGTGAGATTATACAAGAGCTGGATGAAAAACAAAAATTTATTTTACATTCACTAATTTTGAATGTTTTCAAGGCAAAGAGCTTGAAACGGGGCCACTTGTTACCCCCCAAAATTGTTCATGATTTTTCTAAATAAATAAAAGGTACTAAATGTTTTTGTGAAAGACAAAATTTAACCAATATTGACAATTTGTCACAAAAGGATAATTTAATAAAAAGCCATTTTTGGTTGAAAATACATTTCATTCAAAAAAATGTCTAATTGCTCTGAATTATGCCTAGCTTTGAGAAAAAAGCTTTAAATTAAGAAATTAATATGAAGTGAGCAACACCCTGCAAAATTAGATTTTTTCAGTGTAGACTTGTTTAATAGTCATTTGGAGGATCCTATCTTATATTTTTCCTTTGACATAACACTGTATATGTATTCCTATCATTGTAGCAGATATTCACTGTAGAGATCTGATCACCATGAATTCATGATGAGGGCACATGCACCGTGCTTCCATACTACTGGATCATCACCAGCATCCTTTATCAATCCATAGCAGGGAATAGGCTTACTTCAGATGTTCCTAATTTTTTCTGTGCTGCTGTCATACATATATTCCCAAGAAATATTCATATCTAATCCATTTAGTCTTCTCTCTTCTTCTGTGCTATTTCCCTATTCTCATTTACCATTGTTTTACAGTGTCCTGGATATTCTGTCCTTTTTAGTTTTGATGGTTTTCACAATGTCCAGAGCTTTCACTTTTTTCATATCTACTCCTTCAGTTCATGTGTCATTTTATTCCCAGCATACACACTTCAAAGGTTCTTTGGGCCATTTTTAACCTTTATTCAGCTTTCACAGCAAGGACACAAGTATCAATCTACATGAGTTTCTCTGTGTGCCATTAAAATGCAATACTACGATATTAGCTTTCTTCAACTGAATGAACTAGTTTTACAAATTACTTTTCCATAGGAATGTTCTGTTTTCATTTTTCCTCCCTTCCCCCAACTCCCACCAGTAAAAGGCTGATTTTTTTAATGTTGCTTTGTTCCAAACGGTGTGATGAGTCCAAGCTGTGATGATTAGATCTAAGACCTAAACTTTTCCAAAATTCAGGGTGCTTGCATCTAGATATTGTATTTTAAAGTTACAGGGTAGAGCAACTTTAATCCAGATAGAAAAATTTCTTAAAACATTACTTATTGCACAAAGGTGAACAGTTACTGATCAATTAAGATGAAATTCATCTCCAAAACTATGAAAGGTAACACTGTGGAAGCCTGTTTATGAAAAAACACGTAGGATTTGTTTTATCACCTCTAATTTTTCATCAAAAGAAGGCACTTATATAAATGGATGGCAAACATGGCAATGTTAGATGTAATGATTCAGACAAAAGTGACAAGGTAGCTGGAAATACCTATTTCAGAAACATAAAATATGCACGGTGATTGAGATATAAAAGTCATTTTTAAGTGTTTTATTAAAATCACTGCAAATAGCATCTATAACAATTTACTGTAGTTTGCAAATAAGACACAAAGATGCTTGTTTAATAAATGAAGTTCATCTATAGTAAATGGCTTGGTGCAATGCAAGTGTCTCTAATCAAATTTGGGACAGATGAGTTCTTGTAGATTCAGTTTATTTCGTTAATTTACAACTGTTTAGTGCTTATAGTAGATGGTCAATTGATATTATTTGTGACAACACTAAATAAAATAAGCAAAGGAAAATAAGGTATCTGATGTATTACCAAGATAAATCACAGCACAGAATGTGGGGAGATGAAAGCCTTCAGCTGCAACACTTAACACACTTCATTTGATTCCCATTCGTCAGTTTCAATGCCATTGGCTCAAAAAGAATGCAAAGGTAACGGAATACAAAAATATGATTTACAGCACTTGAAAAGAGTCATACTGAAATAAATCAAAATTCTAGTGTTTTTCAGGCAATGGTTTATTCAGAATATGGGCTTTTATTATAATATATTGCTAGAGTAAAAATATCACACCCCAAATGCAGCTATAAAGAAACACAGTCAGGCCAGACGGCCTAACTTTTTGTTGTTGTTTGATAGAACATTGCATTAATTTCATCCACATTTTCAAATGTGACTAGTGATGTTGGGTGCCACATTTGAGACACCTTCAAGCAGCCAGGTTATCAGGGAATGGGTGCTCAACACTTTCTGAAATGCAACCCCTTAAAAGATGTTACAAGTTGGGCACCCAAAATCACTCATAACTTTTGAAAACTTAGGCTGGAGTGTGTAAAAAGAAAAATGTTTTCGAATGCACACCCTCCTCTGCAATGCAGAGCTCAGCTGCATGAAAGGACCTTGTGTGGCAGCAGGAGGGGGATGGGATATTTTTTGGAGGTGGAGGGCCAAGGATCTACTGCTGCATGGATTCCCCTGTCCTCCAATGCTTATTTGAGCCATCAGGCTAGAGAAGGCTCCACAGACTGGCTCTGCAGCTGCTCCAGGGCCTGTAGTGAAGATCCCAAACCTATCCTTTCTGGCCCCTTATGCCAACCATTGTTGAAAGATGTTTAGCTGAATTAAAAATGCTAGATGAACAGAAACTTTACCACAACAACTTTCCCACAAGGGTGTGGGATTCTTCAGAACACCGAGAGATTTGTTTATTGCAAGTTTCCCATCCCATAGGGTAATAGTAGCACAGCCAGAAGAATTCTATTCCTTTGCACTTCACTCTGTGCCTAGTTCAGTCCCTGATGAGCTGACCCCCAACATTAGAATATCTTCAAGCAACCACACTGTGCATATCGCTTAGGTTAGTAATCCTTCAGCAATGTTATAGGTGGCTGCCTCTTTATTATAACATCGTCAAATAAATTGTTGGGTTTTTGCTTTCAATAACCTGAGCAATTTCTATGAGGCTAAATAATGCAAGGCTGTGGTTTGAATGTTTTGTTTTCGTTCACTCTTAGAAGAACCACATTGCAATGAATTTTGACCACTTACTGCTGTGTCTCCCAAGAGAACGTTCTGTACTTTTATTAACAAGCTGAGAAGTAACAGCATGGAGAATCTTTGATAGTAAAATAATACCCCCTATTTTATACATAAAACATCTTCCCAAGAAGATGCTTGTTTTTCTAGTAGTTGTTCCACAGATGCTTCTTACATTATTGAAACTTAAATTGTAATACTTTTTGCAAGCAGAGATGAAATATTAACACATGTACACTACTGGAGCTGTATGAAGTCAAGACTATACATTTCAAATGTTTAAATAGGTATTTACCTGAGAGCAGCAATCTCTATGGAAAACAAGTTCAGAAAGAAAACATCAACTAAATTTTCAT
Source organism: Gopherus flavomarginatus (assembly GCF_025201925.1). Classification (NCBI taxonomy): domain Eukaryota; kingdom Metazoa; phylum Chordata; order Testudines; family Testudinidae; genus Gopherus; species Gopherus flavomarginatus. Next base: position 88,781,941 of record NC_066623.1, on the reverse strand, counting down.
TCTGTTACCACTGAAATGGGCATTCTTCTTCACTCTCCCTTTTTTTTCTTGTTAATGACTGAATGTAGCAGAGTGGTCACCCTGCTCCAGCACTAAAGGGGTTAAAGCAGGCCTGGAGAAGGCTGTGGCTGGAAAAAGCTGGGCTGATTGGAGAACCAGCCATAGCTGTGGCCAGCTCAATAAAGGTCCAGCTGGTCCTTATAAGAGGGCTGTGGGCCAGAAGCTAGAAAACACACTCTCTCTATAGCCTTTTGAGAGAGAGAAGGACCTGGCTGCCTGGGAGCTGAGAAGGGTAACTGAGGTGGAGCAGTGCTGGGGAAGGGCAGAGGGCACTGGGGAGCTCCAGCCTAGCAACACCCAGGCTGCAGGCCGAGTTAAGGGCCCACAAAAGGGTACTAGGGCTGCAGAGGGGCAGCCCAGGAATAAGCAGAGGCAGCAGGTCCAATCCCCTTGCCAATGATGAGTGGTTTACAGACTGCAGTCTGCCCCGGTGAGCAGGGGCTAGACAATGACTGGCAGTAGCCACTGAGGCAAGGTGGGGATAGAGGGTGGGGGTTCCCCTGGGAAGGGAGACCCAGAGAGTGGGGCACTGTCAGTGGGCAGCACCCCAAGATAAAGGGGTACCAGGTTCCAGGAGGGACACAGGGGGCCAGCAGCAGGCAAGACACCGGCCTATGGAGGGTGCTCCGGGCTGGAAAAGAGCTAATTCTCTGGACAACCAGCAGGAAGCGCTATGCCAGTGAGTCATTGACCCGCCACACTGAATAAATCCACATTTTGGTTGTTTGTTTATAGCATCTTCTCCTATTTAATCCATGTGTCATATAAAGGTGAATAGCATCTTAAGTAATACCATACTTTAGAGTAAAAAGTAGAATTCACAAATATAAGCAGTTTATGGTAAGATAACTATAATTTTTTTAAATAAACATAAAGCCAGTAAGATTGGAATGACTCTCTGAGCTTTTTTTGTATGAGAGCTACTGTGGATCATTTAAGATTCTGGGCTATAATGCGTGCTTCAAGGAATTTTCTTCCCCCATTCTTTAACAACCTGCAACAAACAGTTTCTTCCTGACAGCCTGATTCACATTCCGACATCTTCAGGTTTACTGAGGTCTTTATAATCTAGTTAGCTTCCCAGAATCCCTTTCTGAAGCAGATATGGGAACTCCTTCCCTACTTCTTCCAGTCAGGTGACTTGGCAGGCATGATTATCTGCCCCAGATTGTATGTTTGGGGCTGATCCTCCTATGAATATAGTGCTTTCACACACACACTCCACCTGAGCCCCAATGAGTAATCCCAGTAAGAGTTTGGAGGACTGGACACTGAAGAATAACAGCACACAAGTCTCTCCCGCACACCTGTCTCATTTTTAGAACTGTATTGTTTCCTATCTGCATTACAAATGTTGTTTATGACTTTTTTAATGTCTGTGACACTGAATTGTTGTTTGCAGGGTGGCAATTTGAGTGTCACACTCACTAAAAGAGATTAAAGTAAAGGGGCTAGTTGAAGGAAAGAGGCAGCTGGCTAATCTTAAAGAAAGGACAGAATATGACATGCAGCATGCACCCTTCCCCTCTCCCCCATCCTTTGGGCCACCCCCTGCCTAGGAGTGGGACATGCCAGGGCAGCCACTGCTGCTTCCCCAGAGTAACATGGAGCTGGCCTTAGTCCTGCTGTCCCCCATGCAGCCTGGCCTGAGCCTAATACAGCCAACTGATCTTTTAGTGTCCTGGTCAGCTGTGCTGACTAGATGCTGCCAGGTTCCCTTTTTGACTAGACATCCAGTCAAAAAACAATCACCTGGCAACCCTAGCCATGCTTAAAAGTGGTCAGTAATGATGTTTATGGCAGGTCTCTGATAAAATTCCACTAACATCCAGGGCCTAATTCTCTGCTCTCATGCATGTTGTTTAGTCATTCACATCTGCAAAGTAGGTATAAAGCTCACATTCTGAGCTGGGCATGTTTTATACCCAGTTTGCACGGTGGGTATGTCTGCACAAGGCAGTGGAGAATCAGTCTCCAGACCACAACCTGTCATAACTCAGATCTCATGTGGATCATCTTTGAGTTCAAAAGCTATTTCAGTATAGAGAAGCAGTAAAAGTATCAGCCTTGCTGCTCTGAATTTTACTACATGGGAGCAATTAAAATTATCCAGTTTTAATGCACTTCTAATTATTTTAATCAAAATCTGCAACAACCAAATAATAAGAATCACTAAACAGTTTGGTGTCTCTGAGTTAAAAAGTGACTTGAGAAGGCATATGAACAGACTCATCATTTTCTCCTTGCCCTTAAAGATCTTTGACATAACTTACATTACTGCCAATGAGAATTCTACTTTAATGTCATGTGGAATCTCTCCGGCTTTCATGAAGTGAAATTCAGGTTTTAAAAAAAATGTTTAACCCTTAATGGCTTTTTAAAAGTCCTTATGATAGCAGTGAAACTAGATATTGGTGGCGGCTGCTGCTGCTGCTGCTACACTGGGGCTTACTTCGGGCTGCTGCATTAGTACATTCCGGAGCATGCTTCAGACTAAGTCTAAGGGGACTGGCAGATGCAGGACTAGAAGCAGTGTTCAGACTATCCTCAGAAAATATTCTCAGAACCTAGAGTAAGATTTGTAACTTGCCTACTCTCTGAATGCTGAAAATGAGGGAGGGAGCCAGCAGCGTGCTCCTGAAGATATCATGAGTGGAGGATGACAGGATGCAGGTCGCTGGAATGCCTCATCTCCCCACATCACCTAATGAAGGACAATGGTAAGGAACAAAGACGTGAAGAAACATTCCAATTTCATTACAAATCCAGAAAGCTTCAAGGGGGAGATTTGGAGGTTTCAGGTTCCTGGGGTACAAGCAAAAAGAGCCCATGAGTTTAGGTTCATGCAACGTATGCAAACCTAAATCAATGAGTTTCACAAAACATCAGTATTCAACATTTCTAAAGAAAGATGCTGGCAATTCCATGGGTAAAGTCAGAAATAACAGAGAAGCCACAAGGATGGTCATTCCATTCCTTATGCAAAAGGAAACAAAGAATAAACCATCGTTAAGTTTCTTTGTACAATAGCAATGAGGATTTCAAACAGGATGACAAACCTCAAGGTAGAGCTTGGCTAATTTATGACTAATACCTTAATCAACGTTATTCACCTTTTTCGGTTCCTGAATTGCCCGCTTGCAAATCAAGATTGTATCTATTTTATGCATTATTCATCTCTGCACACCTCTTGGCACATAGCTTACTCACAAGCAGCTCACTGCAAGCATTCAATACTTGAAATTCAAACCATAGGACTGGTATCATCCTGTTTCTTATCTGGATGAACAAAAGTCTTAATCAGGTTTCTGTTGCAAATGATTATTGAAAGCAGGTTACAGATTTGATGGTTTCTGTGGCTCTCTAATATTCACTTAAAATTGGCATTTTTACAAAAATTCTTGCCTGTAAACTTATTCTCTGAAATATTTGCAGAAGCTAAAACAAAGGGGGCAAAGGCAAACACAGCAAAGGAAAAGTCATTTAAAAATCTGAACGAATGTTGTCAGGTAATACATTGTACTAGTTGTCCAGCTGTCAAAAGAGAAAAATCAATGAAATAAGGGTGGGAAGGAGACACAATTTTAGAAGAAATTTACTCAATACTCAAGAATGGATAAATTGAGGGAGAATGAAAAGGGGTGACAACCTTTGATAAATGAACAACAGTAAGAAAATATTTGTTGAATCTAATCACCATTTGGGTTTAGAGTGTAGGAAAAAAACCAAGCACCACAGTAAAATAGAGAGATCATGGGAAACTGTTATTGACCTCAAGGGATGGAGAAGAAAGCAGATCAGGAAGTGTTTACACAGATAAGAGAGGTATGTAAAATGGTGAGTCCATTGCTCAACAGTTTTCAATTACTCCATAGATTGGAACAACAATAGAGGGATTACAGAAAAAAAAACATGCATTTTCTTGGAGATGGTACAGAGCTAATAGATTTCAAAGCCATTCTGGAGTCAGTTCTCACACTTAAACCAAATAAAATGAATGAAATGGGTAAACATCTGGAGTTTAGTGCTCACAATAAGTTTGAAATACACATGGCTGCAAAGGGAGAACTTTAAGCATATTAAGATTTTTAGTGGCAGAAATATGGACCATTTTTGAAGATAAATAACCATCTTAAAATAATCCATAGAAGAAAAGTGCACGTTTACTTAAAGAATCAGCTAAAATGCATACAGAACAGATTAATTCTTACTAAGTTACAAGGGTCTGCTTCTGCCATCAGTTTCACCTGATGAGCAGTACCATGCAGGGGCAGCTCTATGTATTTTGCTGCTCCAAGTACAGCAGTCAGACAACTTTTGGTGGCATGTAATAACCTTAGTCCCAGATCTGGACCTTAGCGTCCAAAATATGGGGGTTAGCATGAAAACCTCCAAGCTTAGCTACCAGCTTGGACCTGGTACTTGCTGCCACCACCCAAAAATTTAGAGTGTTTTGGGGCACTCTGGTCCCCCTGAAAAACCTTCCCTGGGGACCCCAAGACCCAAATCCCTTGAGTCTCACAACAAAGGGAAATAATCCTTTTTCCCTTCCCCCCTCCAGGTGCTCCTGGAGAGATACACAGACACAAGCTCTGTGAATCCAAACAGAGTGAATCTCCCTCTCTGTTCCCAATCCTGGAAACAAAAAGTACTTTCCTCTTCACCCAGAGGGAATGCAAAATCAGGCTAGCCACTTCAACACACACAGATCTCCCCTGATTTCTTCCTCCCACCAATTCCCTGGTGAGTACAGACTCAATTTCCCTGCAGTAAAGAAAAACTCCAACAGGTCTTAAAAGAAAGCTTTATATAAAAAAGAAAGAAAAAAATACAAATAGTCTCTCTGTATTAAGATGACACAATACAGGGCAATTTGCTTAAAAGAATATTGAATAAACAGCCTTATTCAAAAAGAATACAAATCAAAGCACTCCAGCACTTATATTCATGCAAATACCAAAGAAAAGAAAACCATAGAACTTACTATCTGATCTCTTTGTCCTTACACTTAGAAACAGAAGACTAGAAAGTAGAGCTACTTCTCCAAAGCTCAGAGAAGGCAGGCAGACGGAAAACAAAGACACAGAGACACAATTCCCTCCACCCAAAGTTGAAAAAATCCGGTTTCCTGATTGGTCCTCTGGTCAGGTGCTTCAGGTGAAAGAGACATTAACCCTTAGCTATCTGTTTATGACACATGCCTGCAGGAGGTTTGCCGGTCCCACGGTTTTGGCGTACCTGCTGCCGAATTGCTGCCGAAACTGCAAGACCGGCGGACCTCCCACGGGCATGCTGCCAAAGGCAGCCTGACTGCCACCCTCATGGCAACCGGCGGGCCACCCCCATGGCTTGTCACCCCAGGCACGTGCTTGGTGCGCTGCTACCTGGAGCCGCCCCTGGTAACGTGACATTTTGGTTAAGTTTATTACACATATTGTTTTGTCATCCAAAATAACAAGATGTATTTTAGGGCTTTTGATAACATTTAAATTATGCTAGTGATCATCCTATGAGCAGAAATGAACAGAAAACATTGAAAGTTTGAAACTTATCTAAGGCCCCAGTTCTTTAAAGATGTATATGCTTAACTTTATACACTGTTAGTTCCACTGAATTCCGAGAGACGATTCAGTGCATAATGCTAAGCCCTGCATAAGAATTAAATCCTAAACAGCAAGTTACCAGGGTGAGATAGAAGGACAAAGGTGAGCTGTGCTTGAGTTAGGGCTTGTACCAAATTCAGAAGGTAGGCAGAAGCCCTTGTCTCAGCTTTAGATTTAAACAACTAGCAAATTTGTGGTAGTGCTATCTTAGCTGTGCACTCATGTCAATGCATTCCTCCTTAACGGTGTCCATAATATGTTAGCAACCAACCCCTCAAAACCCCACAACCATGCATGCTCAGAACCCTTTTTTCAAAAGCTCCTAAATTGGCCAAATCTATTTCACAGGCTGATCGTTTTTCCTGATATTCCACCTGGTGTTTAGCTGCACTTTACTGGATAAACCAAGTCATCTAGTGATATTGAGTATTCTGGGGTAAGAACCTCAATTCTTTTAGTCTAAGAGAAATTGCACACACAACCACATGATCTGTGCACAATTTAATTAGAATAACTCTCCTCAGTTCAAACTGTTTACCTCCATTACAACAATGTATTCTGAGACAAAGTCAAACTAAGAGAAAGAGGCAACAGAAAGGGGAGAAAGCAAGAACTATTATATTAACACTCTCTCTGGCTCGTGCTATAGTTCTTCCTGCATCCCTTTCTTTTCCACTTCTTCTTGAAGATTCAGCTAGGCAGCAGCTCTAACACATGTTGACAGAACTGGCAGGTCCAGTAAGCTTTTCAAGTACACTTATGTCCTCTTTCAGCAACAGTGCTAGGCAGTTACAAATGATGGCAAAAACAAAAATTAATAAAACATTCCAAGAATATTAATTGATTACCAGTCTTTGGTTTAAATCCAGTAGAGATACCTGTCTACTAAAGTTCCTAGGCCCACACACATCCTTTTTGTATCAGAAGGAAAAATTGTCCCAGAAAATAGGAAGACAGACAAGAAACCAAGTAAGGGGAGGAAAAATGAAGGGTAAGTTCTGTGGACCGTTGGGACAGTATATATTGCTTGCTTCCAAAAAATGTCAATTTGTTTACAACATACAAGGTACTCACTATCCTTGTTTTGGTAAAATGAAGTGATAAATGGTCCCCTTCAGGGTCACAAAAATGTCATTAACAGTTATTGGAATTTTAAAATTTTAGGCTTATAATTTATAAGATCTAGGGAATAAGGGCTCTGTCATATGCTGCCCCTTGTCCTGCAAAGCATATGCTTAATTTTAAGCATATAAATATTCCCACTGAAATAAAATGGACTATTCATATATGCCCAATGCCACTGCACCAGAGCCATATAGGTAGGAATTATTTCCACCTTTTATGGCGAAATGCTTCTGGATATGCAGCCCAAAATTGCATTGGCCTTTTCTGCTGCCATTGCACATTGAACACTTATACCTGGTTTTCTGTTCATTATAGCCCCAGGTCCTTTTCAGCACTGGATCTTTCTGTATATCTCCCATCCAATGGATCTCTCTCTCAAAATACTCCCTCTGCTCTCCCTGCCCCGGAAATGTACTGCTTGCTTTTTTCCAAGTTCAACTCCATTTGTTATTTTCTGAGCAGCTTTCTGCTCTCTCTAGGACCCTTTGCATTATTGGTATTTGCAAGCTCCTTTCAGCTTACTATCCTCTACAAATTTTATTAAGAAGCTATATATTTCCTCACTCATTTCCACCAGTGAAGATTTTGAGTAAGACCAGATCTGCAACTTTTCAATGGCTGGTACTACAGAATTAAAGTAGTCACAGTGCAAATGTTGAGAACAATAAAAACATTCAGACAATTTAAAGTTGTTTTTAATGGATGTCAGAAATGACTTTTAGAAGACAATCATAGTAAGAGTGTCTGGGCCTTTAAACCACATGGAAGAATATTATTCTCTTGTACCTAGTTTGCTCTTGAAGAAAGAAGAGTCAGAATTCACTTGAATTTTAGATGGATTATATTTATATCCTTTGTCCTTGGCTAAGAAAAAGTTCATTCCCCCACCACACTTTTAAATAAATTTGCTCTTAATTGTACCCTGGCAAAAGTCCCTTTTAGTGGCTATTGTACAGCTGTACATTTTATGCATAAAAAGAGCATAACGTTGGTCAAGACACACTTCTGATACCCTATGTGGGAAATGAAGGACATACAAAATACTGTACATGCATGAAAAGAATAGACCCAAGTGACAACAGAAACCCAATTTACATAAGCAAAGAGACATAACCAAAGGATAAAGCATATTTTAAAAGCTGAACAGTTGAACTGGAAGATTAGGCAGGTTCAACAGGAAAAGAAACTGAAATAATAGTAAAAACAGAAGTTAAAAAATAAAAATCTATTAAATGCCACAGAATATCCAGCCATAGTCAATCCACTTTTCCATACAATATATTAGGTACTAGAGTGGTGGTGGTGGTGATGACAGTCTTTTTAAGAGTAAGAGATGAAACACAAATGTTTCATTGTTTGTTTTTATCTGCCTTAAACTTGAAGCGGTCAAAGGTTTACTTAAATAAGTCAAATTTCTGAAGAAGGAATATGAGGATTTTTTTTAAAATTTGTAATGTCAGGAATATAAAAATGATCAGATGGTCTTAAAAATCAAGGCCAGACAAATATCTAAATGTGCCAAAGAAAGTAGGGACAGAAAGAAGGAATTAGCAGGCATATTCACAAGTTCATTTAGTTTAGAAGAGACCCGTGGGGACTGAAGAGTGGCTAACATAACCAAGTTATTTTAAAAGTGCCTAGAGACAGAACAGGAAACCTTAGAGCAGTGAGCTTGATATAATGTGTGGAGAAAGTCCTAGAATAGCAAATGGGGAAGCACAGCTTGATTTAGGATTGAAAAGTGGCCTTTTTTTCCACATGAAAAGTTTCATTAAAAATTGCCCACATTGTCAAACTTTTTCATTTTGCATGGAAAAATGGTGACTTTTTCATCAACATTTTTCTTATAAACATTATCGAAAATGTTATGGACATTTACCAAAAACCTTCAGTAAATGAACCATTTTGGTAATATTTTTGATAAAATATTCTGCAAACAATAACAAACTGAGTCAATTTGGAACCTCAAATAAACTTAATAATTTTAAGGAACTAATTTTCCTTGTTTGCCCAGTTCTACTGGCAATCTCTGATATGCCACATTGCACAGGTGATTCACCAGGTAGAAGGAGCAGCACTGAAAGTGTATTTTGATCCACATATTAGGCAGCAGCCAGATGAAGTGTGGAAAGACTGTTAACAGATGTGGACCTATCCACCACTAAGTCAACATTTCAAATAAGTTGTTACCATACAGTCAGGCTCAGCAGAATTCAATTTTTAACACAAGTTCGACTGAAAAATACCAGCGTTGATTGTTAAGCATTTGTTTTGGTTTTTATCAATTTTTAATGTTTGCAGTTCCATGAAATTATGGTGAGGTCAACATCACATGTCAAAATATACCAGCGTAAATATCCTTAAATCAATAAATCAACTCTAAAGTTCACAAGCAGCATTTTTATTTTGCCTATCTATAAATTTCATTTGTTATCAATGGAAATATTTTGTCAGTTTGTACGTGTACGGTGAAAGCAACGTTTACTGACATTTACCAATAAAAGTCGAATCCTTCCAAGCCTCCATATTTTGCAGCCACTGATTTCAAATTCTACTCTTAGTTTCATGAAGAAATGCTCTCAATGTTGGAAAAAAGTTGCACCTATGTAATTAACCAAGCAGAACTTGGCTCTCAGTTATGTTGTGTTACATGGGGCAAAAATGTCCAAATATTGATTGGCACAGATGCCAAAAGACTGTTTTATGTTAACACTGAAATGGGATCTTTCTGTGAAGGGTGCAGGAGGACTATTGACAAATGTGGTATACAGGTAGTGGGTGCATGAGAGCATTTTAGTAGCTGAGATAGGGTATCAGATTGGGGTGCTTGCCATTTCAAGTATGGAAGGCATTTGGATATCTGGTCAGCTGGTTACACAGAAATTTATCGCAGTCCAACTTGCAAGCTGATAATATAGAGCTACCGCTTTTGACTCTAAGAGAATGGAACCAGCTGCCTAGACAAGCCATTTTCAAGTCCAACCACCATATAAGATCACATGCCAGAAGTATTTCTGCATTACTGGCATGTAGACAGGCAGAGTGCAAGGGTTCTTATGTTTATTTAATTATGGTATCTATTACCTTACCAGCTAGTGCAGCTATATTTTTAAAATTAATCTCACATATGGTGAAAACTATCCTCAGATCTGATCATACTATCAAATTAACCTTACTAGGCAATTCTGAGAGGGAAAGAAATTAGTGATGGCCAAACAAAATAATGGTTCCTTACATATGCTGTGGGTGAAGGTCACCGACTGGTGACCTAAAAGTGGAGCAAGTTCCAAAAGTGAGAGTTCCCCAGTGCCAAATCCCTGCCACCCTCCTGTTAAGATCAGTCAAGAAAACACCCCACCATCATGCCTGAACAAGGACTAAAAGGCTACCTAACAGGTAAATGGGTCACAAGCCATCCAGGTCATTAAAGTTTCAAACTAACAATAAAAAAAAACTATTTAAAGGCTTGTTACACTTGAAACGCTTCAGTGGCATAGCTGCAACTGTGCTGCTGTATGATGTCAATGTAGACATTCACTCTAGCGATGGGAGGGGTTTGCCCATTGGGGTAGTTAACCCACATCCCCAAGAAGTAGGAGCGAGGTCCCCAGAATAATTTTTTCATTGACCTAGCACTGTCGATACTGGTGGGTTAGGTCGGCCCCACCATGATACTCAGGGCTATGGATTTTTCACACCCATGAGTGATGTAACTGGGTTGACGTAATTTTTGAATGCAGACCTGGCCTCAGTATCCAATAAGTGGGGCACAGCCAGGTGAGTTGTTACCACAGACGGCAAACATGATTTTTACCACACTACAAGCCACATAGAACTTACATGATGGCAGCATATAACCAGCTGGCCATCCCCTGGGCTCAAAACCACCCCAGCAGCACAATAAATGATGGCTTAATGTTTGCATCACTAGCGGACAGAATGGAGCAGAAGAAAGGAAAGATTTCAACACCTTCTAAATGTGCCTTTCATACAGTAGCTGATATTTGAATGGAAACCAGAGATTTTTCAGTCTGGTGAAGGCATGAAGAAAGGCACAAAGTGCAAATGTCATCACCTTCTCCCCACACATCAACAGTGATTCTGCATGCACAATATCGAGTGCCACGTAATGCCCTGAAACACTTTTTTTTGGCAGCCAGTTATTTTCAGCTTCATCCTTCACATTTGCTTTAAGCTCTCAAAAGTGTTGACAGGTTCTCTTCAACACTCTATATCATAACTGATCTCTAAGAAAGCGACAATTTTCCCATAGAGTTTTTATTATTATTATTATTAGATAAAAAAACCAGTTTTGTCCGCTAATTGTATCATCCTAAAGCTATGTAAGTAATGATTTTTGTGCTGGACCCTTCTACTTCTCTTTTCTTCATTCTGTGTATTTGTCTGCAGCAAATCAGACCTTTTGAAAACACTTTTTTGACTGTAGAGCCATACCACACTGTAAGCAACATTAATCATGTGTCTAATATGAAACATGGAACAGCTCTTGGCCCACCTCCCCCACTGTTATGGTTTCATTTGATGAAAACAATTAAGATAACTGTAAGTGGTCATGGTGACTAATACCAGATATTTTTATCTGGAACATCAGTTGCACATGATTATACTTGATTTCCTGTTATTTTGGTTTGATATATTTGATTGTGCAACATCGAGCTCTTCCTGGTAAGTGTATAAACTTTCTTCCTCATTTTGCTTTACTTCAATTTGTCCACAACTGCACCATTTAGGATATAAGCCACAACAGAGTGTTTAATCCTGATAGGGTGGATTTTAGAGTGGCAAAGGCTGGCAAAGGCCAAAATCCTCCTGGGCTCCATAACCAGTGAAGAAGTTTAAGGAATTTGTATTGAGGTTCCTACTATTGCTCGTCCCCCAGCTCCATCCCTCCCTCTCAATGCAAATGCTGATTGGATCTTCAGTCCACATCAGACCAGGCTGCCATCTGCAGTTTAGAAACTTCAGACCGAATAACTCTGCAATCAGCCACCCATTCTTTCCAGATATAGTGAGAGGCACCACTCCTCAAAGAACCAGTTAAGTGAAAACAACACTGGAGTTTCTAGGCCAATTTGCTTTTGCAGCTTGATGTGCCAAAGGAAGAAAGAAGTAAATCAAATGATTTTCAAACAGCAAAGCAACACTCTGCTTTTTCAGACTGCCAGCTCTCACGAATGCCTTGTCCGATTCACTCCCCTCACCACCCACACTTTAAAAATAAATAAATACAATTCTCCTCTGGCAGAGGAGAATGCATGAGCAATTTCAGATGGCTTGGCTGAGTGATGATGATGTTAGAGCCTGGAATCAAAATCAGGTTTATAGCAGAAAGCTACTCACAAGTTTAAATATGGAGTCAACTGTCTTATATTATATATTGTGAGGAATCAGCAGAGCAACAACTGGTCAGCAGAGGGCAGTAGGATGAGTTAAGTGCTCTTCTCTCTCTGGCACTGGAGTGACTCGTGTGTTAGTAGAAAGGGGAGTATTTGGGGACTTGGAAGGCCATTGCAGCAGCTACTGGAAGGAGACATCCAGTAGCCACTATGTTGGCACAGAATGGTGTGGAGCAGCCCCCAGTGAGACGTACCTCAGCACTGAACCCCAGCCAGAGGACCTACAGGATACCTTATTACCTCTAATGGAGGATTCTGAGAGGTGGCACTCAAGTCTCTCTTTAGACTGCCCCCTAAGGGCCAAGCTGGGGATTACTCGATTATTAGCTAACTCTAAAACCTAGTGAGACTAAGGACTTGCTATATGGAGACTTAGGGCATGGAAAACTGGTATGTAAATTTACAGCACACTAGCCTGCTATACACTAAATTGGCATGTGGACAAAAGCTAAGGGGTAGACAATGTCTTCCAGGTCTACTAAATCATCTTTTCATTTAAGATATATTACAGAGTGCTTATTGGGGGCAGGAGACGCTAGAATTTACAGGGCCCAGCAGCTGAATGCTTTCCCTTGGATTGTGGTATGTGTGGGTGCTCCGAAGAAGGCTCTGAGAAACAAGGCTAGTGTATCCCAGTACTCCACTGACTCCACTGGGGAGAATAACTACATACTCATTCTCACAGAGATTCATTTATTTTTTGCACATATTGCAATGTGAAACTTGTTTTAAAAAAATTACTTTCATTTGATGATGCCAATTTGTTTTGTTTCCCAAATGTTGCTTATACCACTGTCATCTCCACTGCCAGAGGCATTTATGTATAACCCGTCTGCTGCTGCATTCATTTGGAAATGGAAACCTGTCTTTGGTTTTGCAGGAGGGCCCTTTTTGGGATTTGTTTCAGAAGGTTGTTTGTTTTTCCTGTTTGTAATTGAATGACGCTTTGTCATTTGTCAGTGTCTGCCTTTTCCACAATATTTTGCTGATTTCCAGTATGTGTCTTGTTCACAGTGGTAGTGCAGAATGACAAACAAAATCTCTCTGCTTTACACTAAGGTTACTTTCTCAAGGAGGGCTGTGTTTTTGTATAAATCATAATTGTTCCCATAATTGTGCAGCCTCCTTAGGGGCCCCTTTGATGTGCACTAGGATTCTAGTCTGTGTGGAATGCAGAGAAGTAGATGTGAAGGAGACACACCCTCTGGGGGAGAAGCATGATAGGCTGGTACAATATAAAAAGAGAAGCGGGGATTGTGCCTGTTCATGCTCAACCTTGCTGGCTGAATAGAAAGAAAGGCATGCCCTATCACAGGGGCCACGATGTAACGGTGGAACTTATGATGTGATTTTCAGAGGTGCTGTGCACCCACAGCAAATGAGAACATCAATAGTGACCAGTCGGCAGAGCTGTGCAAACCTCATTGGGTTTAGTCTGCTGAGGAGTTGAGAAAACCATTTTTAATTTGGTCAGGGTGTTTTTGCCCCTGCCTATAGGGCACAACCTGCTTGTTTCTAAAGAGGAGGCCCCTTGCTCTCCTCCTGCTGCCCTCCCCAAACCCAGCCCTGAGCTCTCTCATGATGGCCCTGCACGCAGACCCTGCACTCTCTCTCTGAGACCCAACTCCACACACACTCACTTCCTGCTGCCCTACACCGAGCCCTGAGCTCTTATCCAGAGAGGCACCTTCCTCACCAGGGGCCAGGCAGTTCTGGGAGCCCCAGACCCATCCTCCTTTTGTGTCTCCACTTCCCCAGGAATCACAAGCTGGGATCCAATCCTCACACTGGACTGGGGCTTCCTGGGGCCCCCTTGCTCCACTTCTCCCTGTAGAGTGCCCAGGGCTGCCCAGGGGGAGGGGAGGGCAGCAAGTGGAGCAATTGGCCCCAGGCCCCACAGGGGCACCCACGAGAATATAGCATTCTATAGTATTGCAACATTTTTTTTATAGAAGGGGCCCCCCAAATTGCTTTGTCCCAGGCCCCTTGAATCTTCTGGGCAGCCCTGGGAGTGCCTGGTTTCCTTGGGTACTGGAAGGCACTGGGTTGCAGCACCATTCAAATTTGGCCCAGTGAGGGGCCAAGCATTGAGAGAGGGTCTGCCCCTCCCCCACATTTGTTTCACCCCTGCCTGCCTCTCTTCACTTTTGTTTGAATTTCAGGTTTGAACAACCCCCAAAATGCTCTGTGAAATTTGGCTGAAACTTTGGAGTTTCGCCCGATTTCAGCTGGAAGCCATTCAAAGCAATTTCATATGACTTCCACCAAGGCTGCAGCTCAACTTACAGTGCCCAGGAGAATATGTACAAGTGAAAGTCTCTTCTACTTTTAACTCCCTCAGCCAACTCTAACATTTGTCTTTCCCACTCCATTTTGTTATACCCTTCATTTTTCCTCTTGCCTTCCTAGGACACCCAAACACCACCTACTGGTCCTCCTGACTTGGGCAATAGGAGGAAGAATAATGTACATAATGCACTCTGCCTCTGTCCTATTGCACAGTACAGTCATTCATGGTGACACTGGGAGACCTAGGCCCCCTCCTAAACTCAAGACTGAAAACCTAACTTCTGTCTCAAGTTATTTGAAACACAGGAAAACAGATTTACCAAAAAAGTTGACACTCTGTAGCATTTGAAATAGACCTATGTTTTTAGCTGAGCTGAAATTTTTTCCCCCATGGAAATTTTTAACAAATACAACCCCCCCAACTCTTTATTGTCAACATTTTCCAGGGCTGCCCAGGGGGCGGGGGCAAGTGGGGAAATTTGCCCCAGGCCCTGGGCTCTGCAGGGGCCCGCACGAGAATGGCTGAGGCTCCCTCCCTGGCCCCGGCCTGACTCTGCCTCTGCCCCTCACCCAGAGCCTCAGCGCATCCAGCAGCGTCCCTGAACAGCGCTACAGCATGGCTCCGGCGGGGCCTGAGCTCCGCCCCGCTCAGAGCCGCATGGTAAGGGGGAGGGGCTGCGAGCTCCAGGCTGAGCTCAGCTCCCGCCCCCTGACCACATGACTGAGTGGGGCGGAGCTCAGGAGCGCCGTCGGAGCCATGCTGCAGCTGTCGACGGAAGCTCCTGGATGCGCTGAGGCGAGGGGGGAGCCGGGGTCGGGGGGGGGGTTGGCTAAGGGGCAAGAAGTCCCGGGGACAGTCGGGGGACAGGGAGGGGGCAGAGGTTGGGGGGTCAGTCAGGGGACAGGGAGTGGGGGGGGTGGATTGTGGGCGTTCCGGGGGTCTGTCAGGCCTCAGCTGGGGGTGGATAGGGGTCAGGGCAGTCAGAGGACAGGGAGCAGGGGTGGGGTCCTGGGGTGGTGTCTCTGGGAGAGGTCAGGGGACAAGGAGCAGGATGGGTCGGGGATTCTGAGGGGGGCAGGCAGTCGGGGGGGCAGGAAGTGGGTGGGGGTCGGATAGGGGGCAGGGCCAGGCCGTTTGGGAGGCACAGCCTTCCCTCCCTAAAGCTCATTCAGTAGTTTGAGGCTTGCAGAAGAGCCAAGCGGTTAGCTTTTCCATTAGGGGTACCATCCCTTTCACTTCTCAAATGCCAAATTATAATCTATATTTAATTTCAGTGCCATAGGGAGATTCATATCAAGGGAGGGCAGCTTCATTTAAAATTAGCCACTGGGGGAGGGATCACATGAGAAGAGCAATATCCTACACCATTTACCTCATTCCCAACCCTACCATGGGAGACCCCCCTCCCCTGCATTCCCCGAGGCTCCAGAGGGGTTAATTCAGTTGTTCTCAAACTTTATACTGGTGACCCCTTTCACACAGCAAACATCTGAGTGCGACCCCCCCATTATAAATTAAAAACACTTTTTTATATATTTAACACTGTATTTAACACTATATTTAAATGCTGGAGGCAAAGTGGGGTTTGAGATGGAGGCTGACAGCTCGTGACCCCCAGTAATAACCTCGTGACCCCCTGAGGTGTCCCGACCCCCAGTTTGAGAACCCCTGGGTTAATTTAATGTTAGCACCCTGTGTCCATTCACATGCATGTGCTATTTTGAGCATTTCAGTTTTCACAACATAGGCCCATCCCAGATTCTGGAACAAGCTCAAATGCTCAGTTCGTGGAGTATGTACATAAGCTATACTAAAGACAAACCCACAGTAACCGTCTCCAGTTTGTGAGGGACCCCATGGAGCCAATATCTAGGAAACAGATAAATGCATGGAGGTTAAGTCCATTAATGGCTATTAGCCAGGATGGGTAAGGAATGGTGCCCCAAGCCTTTGTTTGTTTGAGGATGGAGATGGATGGCAGGAAAGAGATCATTTGATCATTACATGTTAGGTTTACTCCCTTTGGGGCATTTGGCATTGGCCTTTGTCGGTAGACAGGATACTGGGACGGGTGGACCTTTGGTTTGACCCTGTATGGCTGTTCTTATGTTCTAATCTAAATGAACCCAAAGTTATGAAGACAGATATGAGTCAAGGAAGCCAGCAGAGTATCAGAAACCTGGAAAAATCTGACTGGATGAGCTCAGGCATTTGGTCGCAAGCTGAGATGGTTCAAAAGTTTTTGATTTTTTTTTAAGCAGAATTTTTTTATTGTTTCTTTAAAAATTCAAAACACAGCAAGAAGCAAATATTTGTCCACACACTTCTGAAACCCCAAACCATATTCAGGTTTTGGCAGACTAATTTCAGCTTTTCAATTAAAAAAACCACAACAAATTTTGAAGGAAAGCAGACATTGTCCGTGATTTTTTCTGCTTTTTAAAACTCCCTAGTTTTCAATCCAGAAAAAGTTTTGATGGAAAATATTTGTCCAACCCTTTTAATGAGCTTTAGTGCCTTTAGCACTAGCTGATGCTGAGAACCAGTGATACCTTTGTCATAAACAGATAAGTACGAGTTAATAGAACAAAAGTGCTTCATATCTCTTTTGCCTGGAAAGGGTTAACAAGAACAGTGAGCCTGGCTGTCACCTGACCAGAGGACCAATCAGAGGACAGGATACTTTCAAATCTTGAGGGAGGGAAGTTTTTGTGTGCGCTGTTAGTTTTTGGTTGTTCATTCTGGGGGCTCAGAGGGACCAGACATGTAACCAGGTTTCTCTTCAATCTCCCTGATACAGGTTCTTATAGATTCAAAATAGTGAGTACTAGGTAGATAAAGTGAGTTAGGCTTATGGTTGCTTTCTTTATTTGCAAATGTGTATTTGGTTGGAAGGAGTTCAAATGTGTATTTGGCTGAAAGGAGTGTAAATTGGTATTTTAATTTGTACTTGTATACTTAGGCTGGGAGGGTATTCCCAGTGTCTATAGCTGAAAGACCCTGTACCTATTCCATTTTAAATTTACAGAGATAATTTTTACTGTTTTTAATTTCTTTAATTAAAAAAGTTTCTTGTTTAAGAATCTGATTGTTTTTTTATTCTGGTGTGAGACCCCAGGGGACGGGGTCTGGATTCACCAGGGAATTGGTGGGGAGAAAGGAGGGAAGGGGGAGAGAGAGGCTAATTTCTCTCTGTGTTAGGATTACTGTCTCTCTCAGGGAGAATCTGGGAGGGAAAGAAAGAAGGAGGGAGGAAGGTAAATTTTCCTCTCTGTTTTAAGATTCAAGGAGTTTGAATCACAGTGATCTTCCAGGGTAACCCAGGGAGGGGAAGCCTGGGAGAGGCAACGGTGGGGGAAAGGGTTTACTTTCCTTGTGATAAGATCCAGAGGGTCTGGGTCTTGGGGGTCCCCGGGCAAAGTTTTGGGGGGACCAGAGTGTACCAGGCACTGGAATTCCTGGTTGGTGGCAGCGCTACAAGTATTAAGCTGGTAATTGCGTTTAGAGGAATTCATGCTGGTACCCCAACTTGTGGACGCTAAGGTTGAGAGTGGGGAATTATACCATGACAACCTTGTAAAGGAGTTCTCTCAAAACTGGGTTTGTGCTGAGATACAGAAGGTGCATTGTTCCCAGGGCCGCCTGTGGGTGTGGAGCAAGTGGGGCAATTTACGCCAAGCCCCGTCCGAGAATATAGTATTGTATAGTATTGCAATTTTTTTTATGGTAGGGGCCCCTGAAATTGCTTTGCCCCAGGCCCCCTGAATCCTCTGGGCAGCCCTGACATTTTCAGCAGCATTTGTTGGATTTTCAGCTGAACACTTTTGGTTTTAGGATGAAATATTTCCACAAAAATCTGAAATGTTTCACGAAAAGTAGGTTCCCTTCTGAATCTCCAGCAAACTCTCTTACCATCCTTCCACTGAACACTTTGCAAAGGAAAGGGCAAATGAAGTTGGAGGTAGCCATCACAATTGTATTGGTAATAATTACCTTACACAAACATGGAGGTGTGCACAGCCATCTTAATCCGTAGTCTATTAATTTTAGAGTCCTTAAATAAGAAGAAAATTATTGCAGATTGTGCTATGAAGCCACACATCACACGAAATATTCTTGGTACATGATAGAACACTGTCCATTACAGATCACAATAGGACATAATTACTTTGCAAACCTTGCTCTCTAAAAACCATGTCCAGAGCTACAGACCAGGCAACTATCTCCTTCCATAAAGCAGGATTGTAGCATCCCTATCTTCCACCACCTTCACTGGCAGCTTCTTGCCAGTCTCCACATTTAATTCAAGATTCCCCTCCTGGTTTACAAAATGACCACTTGGTGTCCTGGCTAAGTCCCACTACCAGTAACTCCATTTTGTTTAACTAAATCCATCCATACAGTTTCAGTTGGCAAGGCTAGCCTGGAAGGAGGAAACAGACCAGCCAGTATCTTTCCAGCAATCCATAAATTACAGAGTCGTATGTGGGGGAGGCGATTGGGAGACTTTAAAAACCTTTCAGGTGGGCCCAGGAATTCTCCCATGGCACATTTTTATGAAAGTACACAGCAATTGGTGCAGCCTGGAGCACTCTAAGGCAAACAGTGCACATGCTCTCTATGAACTAAAGTGATCCCTGTATCCAGAGAATGGGGATGAATTCCAATGGAAGCAAGGAAATCCCCCACAATACCGTAACAGTTTATACTGTACACACAATAACATACAACACTTATTTACATGTATTTGATTGTAACATTCAGTTTTCTATTAAGTGTAACTTTCTCAGTCTCCTGTGGATTTTTTCCTGCTTCTCTTTCCCTTTTTCCTTCCTTCCCTCTTATTTTTGCCTCCCCTTGTTTGTCTTGTCTTTTCAATAACTTTACTTCATCCTGTTTCTTCTTCCCACCCTCCATTCTTTCCTAGTGCTGTGCTTTCTTTCTCCAGCTCTATGTTCTCTCTCAATATCCTCTCAGTCCCCTCATTTATTTTCCTGTCATCTTTGTGGCCCCAACAATTCAGAGATTTGAAGGTCTTCTATTCTTCTTCGTTCTGATCTACCTCTCAGGGCTCCCCATGACCAATTCTCTCTAATCACAAGCTCCACATCTGGAGTCAACCACAAACTGGTATAGTGTCCCTGGGTTGGGGCCTGGATTAGCGAGCAGGCCTGGGCTCCCCCACCCACTTCATCCCCACTGGCCATGGAGGGAAGTGGCCAGTACATGGACTTCAGCTGCCACTGAGATGAGTGGCTAGAACCTAGACTGCAGATTCCAACCGCTTGCCTCGGTGGCACTGTGGATTATTGGTTCCCCGGAAGCAGGGAAAGAACCAAGTAGGGCACAGCTGAAAGGCTGTGTCCAGAAGAGGACGACGTGGGTCCTGGACTCTGAGACAGGAGTGACAACAGGTCAGACACTATGTGAGGAGGGTGCACTGTCAACCTCGAGCTAATTCCCAGGATAGTTAACAGGCGATGGTGCCTGGATACATGCATCTGTCATAACATTTTTTCCCAGATCTGGACCTTAGCATCCAAAATATGGGTGTTAGTGTGAAAACCTCCAAGCTTAGGTACCAGCTTGGACCTGGTATTGCTGCCACCAGCTAAGAATTATAGAGTGCCTAGCTCACTGTGGTCTCCCCAAAACCTTCCCTGGGGGACCCCAAGACTCAGATTCCTTGAGTCTCACAACAAAGGGGAATAAACCATTTCCCTTCCCCCTCCTCCCCTCCAGGTGTTCCCTCCCTGGGTTCCTGGAGAGATATACAGAAGCAAGCTCCGTGAATCTAAACAGAGGGATTCCACCCTCCCTGTTTCAAGTCCTTGAAACACAAGCACCGAGAGAGCTAACCTCTCTCGCCCCTCACCCAGAGGGTATGCAAAGTCAGGCTTAGTAAATCTAACACAAAGAGATTTTCCCCCTGACTTCTTCCTCCCACCAATTCCCTGGTGAGCCGCAGACTCAATTCCCTGGAGTCCCCACTAAAGAAAAACTCCAACAGGTCTTAAAAACAAAGCTTTATATAAAAAGAGTGAAAAAGGACATAATATATAGTCTCTGCATCAAGGTGACAATATACAGGGTCAATTGCTTAAAGGGAAAAAATGAATAAACAGCCTTATCCAAAAAGAATACAATTCAAAACACTCCAGCAACTACACACATGTAAATACAAAAGAAAACAATATAAACCTATTGTCTTACTATCCTTGTACTTACAACTTGGAAACAGAAGATTAGAAAGCCAGGAGATAGAAAAATCACTCTCAGAGCCGAGAGGGTCAGACCCAAGACAAAGAACAAAGAACTTCCCTCCACCCAGATTTGAAAAAGTCTTGTTTCCTGATTGGTCCTCTGGTCAGGTGTTTGGTTCCCTGTGTTAACCCTTTACAGGTAAAATAACATTAACCCTTAGCTATCTGTTTATGACAGCATCACACCAGGATACATGCACACCATCAATCTTTCTCCCCTTTCTACACAGTCTGTCAAATCTTCTGCTCCCCACCTGCATCCCTTCTGCCTCTTTGCTAACTGTCACAATTCTTTTACAAGTCTCATGCTATTTGGCATTTTTCTTGAAGTCACAGCTCCTGGAGTCATGGGATTACATCAGAATCTCAGCTTTTTAAAAATAAAGTAAATTTCCAGCCCTCTTGGTGTAGAGAAAAGCTTGACTATGTGCAGACATAAAAAGAAAAACAGAACTGACCATTTTTAAATGTCATGATTTTGAGGGGGACCAATTTATGAATTGTGAAAGTTTGGGGTTGGTGACATTGTGTATGTGTGGGTGGGAAGAGGCAGAGGTGTATGTGAGGGCTGGTCCACACTACGGGGGGAAATCGATCTTAGATACGCAACTTCAGCTATGTGAATAACGTAGCTGAAGACGAATATCTAAGATCGGATTACTCACCCGTCCTCACCGCGCGGGATCGATATTCGCGGCTCTCCCTGTCGATTCCGCAACTCCGTTGGGGTTGATGGAGTTCCAGAATCAATATAAGCGCGCTCGGGGATCGATATATCGCGTCTAGATGAGACGCGATATATCGATCCCCGAGCAATCGATTTTAACCCGCCGATACGGCTGATAGTCTGGACGTAGCCTTAGATAAGCAAAGTTCTACTATCATCATTCTCTCCCAAATACCTTATCGGGTGTCTTATCACTGCCATACATAGCAGCAGCTGCCTGCTGAAAGCCTCCCTCCCCGCAGCAAGACAGAGGAAGTCCTCATAGTGCTCACACTCCCTACCAGGAGTACTTGTGTCCAGGAAAGGATGAATGCTGCTGCCTTTTCTGCTGCAGAGTGGGCTCTCTCACCAAGCTTCTCCTCTGCACTCCTAACTCCACACTGAGATACACAGCAAGAGTAGGAAGAAAGGGAATCTGAGAGGGGAAAGAGCCTCCATGTGCTGAGAGGCTGAGGAGTCTGCCTGACTGTCAGCAGCTATTGGGAGAGCAGCCTGCCAGTGGTAGGAAGAAGGCACAGACAGCAGGTCTGCTCCAGGAGTGCAGCGAGAGTTAAAGGCTTAGGGCTTGTCTTCACTACCAAGATTGCACCGATGTAGCACATCTGGTGAAGATGTGCTATGTCGCCAGGAGATCACTGTTCCGTAGATGTAATTACTTCACCTCAACGAGAGGCAGAAGCTATGTCAGCAGGAGAGCGTCTCCCACCACATAGCATAGTGTAGACACTGCTTTAAATTGATGTAATTACATTTCTCAGGGGGATGTTTTTTCACACCCCTGAGTGACGTCACTTACATTGATTTTAGCAGTAGTGTGAACAAGCCCTTAGAGGTGCCAGCTCTGCAGGCAGTCAGGAGGAGCACTGATATCTTATCCACAGGCTCCACCTGTGCTAATACAGCAGGCTCAGCCCATAGACAGTGGATCACTGCTCTAATTCTGCATCAGCCTAGGCAGTAGGACAGCCTGCCAAGCAAATGACTGGTAGTTCAGCAGCACAATAGCGAGGTATTTTCTTTGTAGGAGCAACATGTACTGTGAAGTTTATAATATATCATTCACATAGTGTATTCCACCTCTACATTAACATTGAATCATTTATTTTGCAAATAACATACACAATATTCTGTTGCATCCCAAAAGATCCCAAAGTGCTTTAGAAATAGATATAGCCTAAAGCGCTGTGTAGCGCTGCTATGCCAAATGAGACAGCTGTTATGTCCTCCTCCACAGGTGGCTGAACTGATCCCTGTATGTACACAAATATACAGCAAAGGCATGCAGCTGTTTAGGACACGAAGTGAAAAAGGATATATGTATATTATTGCTGTTGTGGAGAATACAGTGTAATACAACAGTTGTACTTGCTCCACTGGGTATATTTTCAACCATTAATTAATTACATCTCTTGTAAAGGGCAGTAAAATTCACAAGGGATATCACTAGCCCTTAGTTTGCCTTCTTCCACCACTGACGATAACACATTCAAGTTCTATAACTATTTTCATACTGAGTCTATAAGCATTTCCCAAACAAAAAGCAGTTAACATTTTATAGTCTTGAGTTATGTCAATGTTGAAATGGAAGAAGTAGGTTTTTGTTTTTGACTGAAAATTACTGTGAAAGAAAGAGACTCGAGAAGATAATTCCAAGCAAGCAACGTAAGACAATAATAACAGGAATAATCTTCTTTCATTTACAACACCTTTTGCCTTAAAGGATCCTAAAGCTCTTTCCAAAACATATATTCAGGACTCACTTCACCAATCACTGAATAGGAGCTGTCTCTAGGAATGAATGCAACTATCTACTAGGGAAGAAAGTGTTTGCATGAAAACGGCTATGGAAGAAACTGACTTTCTCCTGTCTTCTCCCCTACATGGAACGCCCTTTGTGAGTTCTGTTGCCAGGCCAGTATTCTCACCTCATTTAAATTCTCTCTTTAAGAGCCACTCCTTCCACGACGACACCAGCGTGTTGCAAACTGGTTTCCACTGGGCAACCACATAATTTAGCACTGTCCTAATTCTGAGAGGTCTGAAATGTGGCCCAGTCCTCCAAGAGGGGCAGCACAGACAGTTTTGTGCACCTGTGTGAGGCCCCACCAGGGGCTGCCTGCATGGAACAGATTTCAGGACTGGGGCCCTAATACGTAAGCTCTGCAGGACCAGGAGTAATGTTTTATCTGTGCTGTGAGGCACCCAGCACACTCCAATAGTGCTTAGGAACTCCAGTCAGGAATCAGGGCCTCATTGTGCTAGGTACTACAGCCAACAAAGAATACCGCCCCTCATAGGAAAATACATTAGGTGATATTTGGAATGTGATTTTTTAAAGCAAAAAGTATTATTAGTCGATTATTTCTTCTTCTCTTCAAAGAGACTTTGCAATAGCACAACCCGTCCAGGGCACTTATCTGGATATTTCTAAAGCTCCCAGTCCCTTTCAGATATTCACCATTATATTTTGTTTGCCCCACAACTAGAAACTCATCTTTTGCTGTTTCAGCTGCGCAGCTACTCTCCACAGCGCTAGGTTAGGTATGCTCACCCTGAAGATCAAGTAATATCCACTCTGATCCTAACTACAAAACAATGAAAAAGAAAGTGTCTGAAGAAACCCTGACATACATTCTGTCTCATCTTCTGCCTTGTTAGCTCTGTCACAAAAAAATGTTGAGTGAAGGCTTCAGGGGCATCCCAAGAAATGGAAGAATCCATAGCATGCCCTTTCCAAAACACAACAGCCCCTTGAAAGCTGAAATTAGCAACCTAAAATCATTCTTGCAAGCAGAAAGTAAGCTAATGGTAACCTCACTGGCAAATACTACTGTGATGAATGCAAGACAGACAAACTGGTAGATCATTGTCACACACTTTTGGAAAGACAGGCTTCTATCAATATGACAATATCATAGGGCCCATGGTGACGCACAGTCTAAAATCAATAGAATCATTAACCAAAATAGCCACAATATAGGTAAGAGAATAAAGTGATCAATAACTGCCCAGGAAATTTTGACAGGACCATATTCAGATGGGAAATGGTCACATTACAGAATAGAAATTCTGACAAAGGGACAAAATCTCTCTGCTCAACAGAACTTCTTTAATAATATTGTTGCCCACAGCTCCATAAATAATCTATTCTCCAGTTTTAAATTTAGGGATTAGGGAACAGAGGGAAATGAGAGTCCTTTCAAAATTCTTCAAGTAGGTATTCAGCTGTAAACCTGTTTGGGGGTTTTGTTTACCTTGGAACAGAACCCACAATGCTCCCGATGGAATAGGAATTGCTGCTTTGTAAAGCAGCAGGTTGACTGGCAATAAAACTGTCCCAAGTTTCCTTTCTTTCCAGCAGAGGGTTTTCATTGCTTTCCTCATGATTGCACATAAATTACTGCTTCCTTCAAAGTCAAGCTTTCTTAAAAAAACTCCAAAACACTCCCAGTTTATGCATTTCCTTTTCTTTCACCTGCTGTGCTTTTCTCTGGGCCAAGATTCATCTTCAAATGTGCTCTCTATGTTACTGCTTCTCCCAGAGATTTCTCTAGCTACATTCTCTAGGCTACCCAGAACCAGTTTTTCCTCTTCTGACCCTGGATTGCGGTCTACACCATCCCCCTAACACTCTTTGCTGCGGGCTCCAGTATTAGTTTACTGCAGTTTGTAGGCTCCATGATCATCAGCCCAGCAAAAATATGAATCCCCACTTGTTATAACATCTCAAGAAAATCTTTATCCTTGTGTTAGGGTGGAACAGATAAAAAGAACAGGAGTATGAATAAAACTCCCCTTGATTCCCTTGGAAGGTATGCACAAACATCGCAGAATCTACTAGCCCAAGGTCCTTAATGAATCAAGACTAGCTGAAAGCCAGCTGCAGCGGGTACCAGCCTATAGCAAAGCTTGATTTAATTTAATCTTGCTTTTGCTGTAACTGTAGTACTCTGTCTGCAAACCCACTATGTACAAATCAGCATTATCAGCTGGAGGGAAAGCAGAATAAGCCATCACCAACAGCAGCCCCATTACAGTAGACTAAATGTAACTCCTCTTTACTGTTGAGACATGCCATAAGTGGGTGAAACCTACGGGCCAGATTCTGAACTCATTTACAGTGATGCAATCATTTAGCCCCAGCAGTGTAATTGGTTACCCCTCCCTCCAAGGTTCTTCTTATTATGAACTTAAGATGGTAAGATTCAAGGTATAAACTACCCTGATAATAAAAGCATGCCCTAAAAGGAACAAATGAGGGGTTCCAAAATAGAAAAATCAATAAGAGTTACAATAAATTCAACCATACATTTGGGAAAATAGACCCTTCATCCCCTATAGCAACTAACTGCCCTAAGGTACCTGGAAGGTCTCTAGTTAAAACAAATCAGAAATGCAAATAATAATTAGAACTAATTTGATGAATTCCACCTCTTTTTTCAGTTCACTACCTAACACCATTCTCTTAAATTTATCATTATTCAAAATTATTGCATAGAATGATTTCTACATCGATTTACTGGCAGGTTGCTATGCAACATTTAATTGTGCTTCCTAGTTGTAATGGTCACAAATGTCACATGGTATCAATTCTCTTTTAATCTTATTTTGGTATGAATGCTCCTTAAAAGCAAGTTCATAATTACAGTATTGGGGGAATACAAGTATTCAAACTTAAAATGGCCTTTGTGTGAACATTTGTTCCAGCAAACCTTGAATACATGGAGAGCACACACAAGTTAGAGTAGAATGTAGCTGAAATGAACTCACTAGAAACTTTGACCATACATTTGTGGGAAATGTTGTCAAATATTTTGCCATCTCTGATAATAATGGGCTCAGTCATCGCCTCCTGAACAAAATACTCTGGAAAGGGGCAAGGAAAGGGAATACCGAAGGATCTCCCCCTCAATTGTTCCATTGAGGGGAACAGTGTGTGCCCCTACTCTCTCAAAAAATAGCTGTAGTCCTGTCAATCAAATTTGCAGATGGATCCTGGAAGACCAACGAGAGGCCAAGGCTACCCACATGGCCTTCCCATCAATTCTTGATCTCCAGCAATCCCCCACCTGCTACTTGGCAGCACAGCTCCACTAGATCCATACTTGGGGGGCTTTTTCAGCTGGCAATTGTCAGCTTAAATGAGGATCCAAATCTTAGAGGAAAATTGGCATGGAAATCCAATAAGACTTAGGCTGTATTAAATTTCCTACTTGATTTTTTACCAGGGGATATGATGTATGTTTTTCCATCTCCCACCCTCTCCTCCTCTATCTTATTCACTCCATGCTCCTTCCATGCTCATGAACTCTAAGGTCTGGAGGGAGATGGACATGCTACCGCAGAGGCAATACTGCATCTTTCCATGTGGGAGGGGGTAAAGCAAGATGCAGATGGGAAGATCCACGTGTGGCTCTGGGAACTATAACTTGGCTCAATTAATAAATAATAATAATGGCAATGGGATCCAACACCCGAGACCCCCATGACTTCAGTGGTCACTGGTTTAGACGCAATGTGTCAATACTTCATTAATGGAAAAAGTGTCATATGAATTCACCCACTTATTAAATAATTGCCTTGATCGAATATTCCACTAAAGCATCAAAAAGCTATTAAACTATTACATATTCTGTTCATATTTGTGAATACTTAGTAACATTCTGAGAGATTTAGAAAAACTGCAATTAGTTCCTAGATTGTTTTTACTCAGAATAAAAATACCTAACATTTCTCACTGAACATTTTTCCTTGCCTGGATACTATTATTTTAGTGTCAACTATCATTTGTAAGGGAAAGAAATGGACTCAAATACACGTATTCTTCCTGACTCCTCACATCTTAAAGCTTTCTGCAATTCATTTCCTCATTTTCAGCTGCTGAGATTCAGAGCAGACATGGTGTGATCATATGTTTTTTCAAGTGAAGCTGATGAAAACCTGAAAACTTTCCAACTACAGGACATTGTTTTCTCAAGGAAAAAGAACCCCAACCAACCATAATGACATATTTTCCATTTCTAAAGATGACACAATAGGCTAAAGTATTTGGAGAAAATCAGTTGTCAGGCACAAGGAAAGCCTTGAATACTCATGTCTTCTTCCCTCTAATTTCATTTATTTGACACACCAGATATCACATCAACAGATTTCTGGATTTTTGAAATGAAGATCCACTTAACAATCTTTCTGTCCTCCTCTGCCCCACATAACATTACAAAAGAGAGAAAGACATCCATCTAAAGTAGTATTCAGGTCATTGGGGCCTAGTGGATAGTTCACTAGTATGGGACTCAGGAGGCCTGAACTCTAGTCCCAGCTGTGCTAGTGGAACTGCTCAGTGATCCTGGGCAAGTCACATCTCATGTCACCTCTCTGTACCTCAGTTTACTCATCTGTAAAATGGGGATACTGAAACTGAACTCCTTTCTAAAGTACCCTGAGAACTACACATGAAAAATGCCATATGAGAGCTAGGTAATAAGAATATTTCTAATATCACAAATCCTCCAGATTAAAAAAAAAAAAGCATAAAGTGCAGTATATTCCTATGTCTTCCTTTACTGTGGACAGATTTTTTTAGTAAAATTTTCTAACCAGCTGAAAAACCTCTCCCCTTCTCTCTGGCCCTATGACTATTTATGTAAGTTTATATCCAAAGGGGAAGCATCATTGGGCCAGAGAGAGCAAGAGAGTGACTCTGTAATCCAGAGGTTGGAGTAGCACTCACATGGGAAGTGGGAGATCTGTCTCTCCATTTCCCCTGTTGAAGCTGTTCTACTGTGGCCTCCGTCTGGCCTGGACTTAGGCGCCTATCGCCCTAAGAAGGATGAGGCTTAGGGCACACCCCTTCTCCTTGGCATTTTCTATTGGCTAGTTTAGGCAGCTCCCCACTCAGTATGCTGAGTTTTGTTAATCCCAGTTTTAGGCTCTCCCCATGCATTGTATACGGACCTTGGGAGCCTAACTCCAGGCTGTGAGTTCCACTAGGCGGCAGGGCGACACTCAGCATTGCAACACCGAAGTCCTCTTCATTAATTGAGCCGTTTGTCTTGAGTGATTACTGACCACCGCAACAGTGTTCAATTCATGTATTTTAAAAAGAGGCTGGCAGTGGAGTAAGGTCTGTAGGGATCTAAGTTATCCTATCTGTGGTCCCAATCCTCCATCAGGATTTACAAACACAGATGTCTTTATCTGGAGGGGGTACCACTGTGTTCAGTGGGACACTGATTGCACTAGTGAATTCTGTTGTAGGGCCTACATTTTTTTCCACAACATTATGGTGCCTGAGCCCAAATCATTTTTTGTGAAATAGCTCTCATCTTGTACAATGGTAGCCCCACCAAAGGCAAAAAAATAAACTTTTCAATAAATACTTTTATGAGGATCAGAACTAAGGTCACACAGAGCTGCAGCAGTACCAATGCAACTGTGCAGCTGCAGCATATCTGGTGAAGATGCTCTATGCTGATGGGAGAAAGTTCTCCCGTCAGCATAATAAAACCACCTCCGCAAACAGCAGAAGCTATGTTGGCAAGAGAAGCTCTCCCGCTGACATAGTGCTGTGCGCACGAGCACTTCTGTTGGTGTAACTTATGTCGCTCGGGGGTAGTTTATTCACAACCCTGAGTGACATAAGTTATGCCAACACAGGCTAGTGTCACCTCTGGCAGGGACTGTTTAGCCAAATGCATAAGAGGCAGAAAAATCACCTCAAAACCTCTATGCAGTTTTATAGTGGAATTTAGCAGATGTCACTGAGAATGCCATCTAGCTCATCAGCAGTTCAGAACTACACTGTGTTGGCCAACAGAGTTTGTTCCATTTTTGCATTACTACCCACCCTCCCAGTAAACATAACATGTGGCTGACATCTCAGTGTGTGCCATGTTCAGTATAACTGATACCGGAACCTAATGCATATAAGTCAAGGAGGCATGAAATCACCGTAAAGTCAAAGCTCTGAAACCTTCTAGACAAACAGTCTAATATTTAAAGATTACAATGTGCCATGTTTCTGAGCATAAATTAAATTGTAAAAGCAACTTGTAATATGTAATCGATAACCCAGCGAATGTAGAAATTTTTAAGTCTGAGACATCCAAAATTTGTTGGGGGCACAACCCAATAAATCCTACCACAGCAAACAATTAACTTTCTTGGATATTTAAGACTCGCTGTAGTTCTAACATTTTTTTTCCACTTAAAACTGAGCTTCAATTTTGTGCCCAATTACAATTAAAAGTAAATGTTACAAATAAAATATTTTATTTTCCAGTGTAGATAGTCCAAAAAACAAGTGTGCACGGAAAGTAAGGAACTGCAGTATAAATTCTGCCCCACATGACAACCAAACAGCTGTTTATCATTGGCCTAATTATCCAGTTAATGAGATACTAATTTCTATATTCATAAAGTATGCATGAGCAAACATAAGCATATGCAAAACAGAGCTTAATGACAAACTTAATAAATAAAATAACAAGATATTGGTAAATAAACATTAATGATCTTTAAAGCTAAGATTCGAGTTATGTTTTATGGGAATCTTGCACATACAAGACATAACTCTAGTGAGAGACTGGGCTGTGTGTATATCAACAGCATCAGTCATTCTTGGCTCAATGTGTGTATTTATGGAAAGGAGTGTGTCTAAGATACTCAACACCTGTCTTGTGTAAAATTTCAGGATAAGGTTACATCAGCTTGCCCACCACAAAACCCAATGCTGCTGATGCTAGGACAATCATCTCCGTAACTCCGTTTACTGCCTTCTTTGCCTGCATTGGAGCTGCTAGGGAAAGAAGCAGAATGCACTGCTTAGCTCTCACTTGTTGGCTAGAGCAGATGCCTCAGTAACACGATCGACTGATTTCCTCAAATAAATTGGAGAGAATGAAAAATGGAACACCCTGAAAACAAAGACCCCAATAGCTCATGATCATTTTGGACTCCAAAAAGGTTCAACATGGCAACAAAGCAAATGATAATCTGAAACTCATAAAGGTCTAGGCTTTTTTCTCTCCTCACATTTGTTTTAAACATAAGATATGACAAACTGACTCTGAATACAACATTAGACATCCTGGCCTGTCAGTGTGGAAGTCTAGCAACAGCTGGCAACCATATGCCTGGAAATATCCCAGCATTTTAGCAATATGCATTGGGTTGGCTTGCTCTTATTTTAATTTTTTTTAAAAGAAAAAATTAGCAGATACAATACTGCTTTTTGATTCTGCGAATCTAACCATCATCGTGAAGGACATACATGTTAATCTAAGGATAGAGCTAAGGAATCTGGAATACCTGTTGTGACAGGTTCCCCCCAGGGCGCCACTTGGAACTGGGGTACCACTGAGCCCGCCTAACCCACTAGCCTGGGCTCCCTTTCACACTGGTGCAGTGATAAGTTTCAAGCTCTCCAAGCTTGCTCTTTCACAACCCTACTTGCAGATGGTGCAGCTGGATGCATCCCTTTCACACACAGATGCTGAGATCAGCTCTGCATGGGAGGGCTCAGCTAAGGCACCTCCCAGTTGCTAAGGCATGCACTCCCCCTCTGGAGGGTAAACCCAAAAATATACCATCTTCCACTGCACATGGAACTGTACAGCATAAGCTTGTGAAAGTCGCCCCCTCCCTCAATGTGGAGAGATATATGCAACAACTTTCTGCCCCAAATTATAATTTTCACACTGGTTTTAGACAAAACAAAAACAAAACAAGCTTATTAACTATGAAAGATAGATTTTAAGTGATAAAAACAGATCAAAGTAGATTATCTTTGTAAATAAACAAAACTGCAAACTGAGTTTAACACACTAGATAGGTAAGATATGAATTAGCAAATTCTCATCCTCAGTGATAAACAAGCTGGCAGATTCTTAAGGCACAAATTGCCTTGGCTTTCCCAGGTTTTAATACCCAGGCTAAAAATCCCTCTAGCCTGGGACCATCACTAACCCCAGTTCAGTCCTTGCCCCTCAGGTATTTCCACGGGTAGGTAGAGTGAGGTACCATCATGATGTCATTGTCCTCCTTTTATATCTTCTTCCCACTTGCTGGAAAGCTGTTTTGCTGTGACCTGGGTCAAACAGTTCCCATTGCGTAGAGCTATCTTTGAGAGGTTTCTATTGTACACAGTTTCTGGAGCAATCCTTGTGCTTGTGTGCATTTCCTCAATAAGCCATTAACATTGTTTGGCCTTTTTATTGTTGTACCTGAAAGGCGGCTTGTGGGTGTTTTCAACCTCGCAACATGTTTCAGTAACACATACATAGCCAAACTTCATAACTTCACATACAATGGTAGTACATACAATCCAACAAGATATTAACATCTAGCAGATCAAGACTTTTAGAATGATATCTCACAAAGCACACTTTGTACAAAACATATCCTAATTACATGACAGTGGTGAATATTGGACCATCAGGATGTCACACCTGTATCCCCATTCCAATTCTGATGGACTAAACCAGCTCATATATGGATTTACAGAGGTTCAAGTTATCCAACCAATAACTCCATAACATGTAATTAAATAAAATGATGAGGCTGACACAAAGAATTACTTTTATTAATCCTGCAATGGGAGAAGTTAAATAGGAAATGGTTTGGGAGTATGTTTAGCCTCTTCCCATGCAAAATAATTCAAGGCAGGCTATGTCTTTGGTTTAATTTAAGGAAGTACACTCATTAGAATACCTTCATTAACACTTCCTCCTTAAATTCTACTGTTATGCGCTATAGCTTCATGATTCTTACTCTTCTTTCCCCTTCTCACAATAACACAGAAGTCCTTTTACAGATATAATAGGAAGAGGTGATTAGAGCATACAGTAGTAGCTTTATAGAACATTACTTTTTAACCCTGTAGGACCTATTGGCTAATTTGATAGCATTTTGGTTTTAGTACTAGGACAGAAAACTATTGAAGGTACTTTCCTATAAATACGTGCACATCCATTCACACAGACACACACTGATGGAGCACTGGACAATCAAGGCTTCTTCCAAGATAAATAAAAGGAATAAAGGAAGTGTTCTTATTGCTGTTTCTTTGTTTAACTCACAGATCATCGGTAAATAGAATCAAGTGAGGGAACAAGTGGTTGGAGCTCATAAAGTAGTTTAACGTATTCAGGATCTCTCTGTCAGCAACAGCGGGGCAGGTTATCATTGCTGATGACCCAAATCTTCCATCTGTTCAGGGAAGGGAGAGGCACAGGGCTTCAGGTGTTGTTCTGGCCTTGAGAGAGAGAGTGAGTAAGTGAGAGAACTTTCTTCTGCATGATCTTAACTTTTATAGGGTAAGCTTCCCTTTTACTTCACTTCACAGATCACCTCTGTGACTGTGGGACAAATTTGGTGCATCCAAGTATTCTGGACAGAGTCACTGTGGCCCAATAATCTTTCAGTGGGCAATCTTTCCAGATTCATATTGTTGTGGAAAGTCCAAATACCAATGTCCATGGCCTTCCAGTATCAACTGAATTGACCACGACAGATGTTCTCAAGATGTGTAGACTCCATGCTGGAAAGAACAGATCCATCTCTCACCTTTAGTTATAAGCATGAGATATGCACTCAGCAAGAACTGTCCCTTTAGGAAAAAAACTAATTGTTTCATCAGCATCATGCATCCATGCTCTCATGACAATTACCTCACTGTTCTCAACATTTCTTAAAATATTCTAGATTTTATCCACAAAGAACCGGGGAACTGATACTGATGGGTTCATAACTTGTCTAGTAAATGCTAACCAAAGCATAAGCTGCTTTTATAAATTTATAACAATAATGTAATTGAGAATTAAACAATTAAAGTTTAATCTAGGCTCAACTTGCATAGTTCCTATTTAGCTCACACCATACTATTCATGAATTGATAAGTACTTAACCATATACTCACAGGTACCTGGATCTTCTGCAAGCAGTGTGGTTAGTCATACCTTTATTATGGAATGCCAGTATTTGCTTCATAGTTAGGGCTGAAGCTTGCTCTGCATAATAAGCCTGATTTTCAAATGACCTCTCATCTTGAGAATTCTCCCTAAAGCAACCAATCTTTTTGAAATTTTACACGGCTGCATCTTATCCCAGGGTACATTACAGCCTGGAAAAAAATTGAGAAAGGGTCACATCCTGCCTTTCCAATTATCTGCATTTCAGAGTCAGAGCTTTCTAAGACTAGAAGTCAAAGGGTTGATTTTTTTTTCCCTTCAATACCATGAATTATTTTAATGAGGATTAATTCTGCAGTGCAAATTCTGACTCAGATAAAATATATTTAGAATCTAATATTCTGATCTTGCAATGATTTATGCACATGTTTAACTTTACACATATGAGTAGTCCCATAATGGATAGAGATACTTCTTCATGATCTACCTTACATTTTCATATGTGTCTTTTATGGGGAAGCTGATTCAGACAAGTGTTTAAATGACAACCAGTACAACATCAGCTCTCTCATCATGCTGCTTTTAGGTAATAATGTAATCCCTGCCCACATAATGCCAACCTGATGCTAATGCCAGCTTTTGCTAAGGCATCTTCCTACAAAAGCGTGAAGTCCAATTTTTGGCAACGTATTCTGAAGTACTTCCAGGTCACTGACTGATAATAGTGGGGTAGAAGCAATGCTATCATGGTTACAGATGGATCTCGGAAGATCTTTGCTTACTGCTGTATGTTCAGACTTCAGAGAGAGGAAAAACTACAGTGTTATAGAAAATAATTGTCAAAACCTAATCACCCAACCTACCGAAATCTACCCTCTTCATGTGAGCTAGCCTCTCTCATGCTCATCTACCTCCACCAAAAATCCACAAATACCTCCCTGATCAGCAATCCTGTAGTATATGAAACTGCCATCTCCACTCTCCTCAGAACTCACCTTTTCACACCAACACTGAAACAGTGATTCCTTTACTGATTCACTATACAGTACATATTAAAAGATAGCCTGAAACACATCCCATCTCTCTCCCACTGCTTTTGTCTGCATATAGTCTATAGACCCCCCTATCCTGCAAGCTGCTCCATGGGAGCAGACCCCTGCATCCATGCTATGCCCCACTGACCTGAATGGAGCTCTGCAAAAGGGACAATGCTCCACAGGCATGGAGCAGCTTGTAGAATTAGGCCCTTAGATTGTAAACCCTCCAGGACAGGGATCGTTCTATTTCATGTTTGTAAGGTCTATGATGCATCCACATGTAACATAAAGGATAAGAAGTAATAGAAATAAATAATGCGAGAAAAATAGCTCAATACTCAGTCTCCCCACATGGAACCATAAAAGAGGAACTCTCTCTTCTCTCCCCTTCGTAGCATGAGACTTCTCTCTTGTTTTCCCCTCTGCTTCTACCTCCCCTCACATCACAAGGTTAAGCTATATCAGTCAGTTTCTTTGAATCCTATTTAATAAACATTTTGAAATCAGGCCTAATCCAGAGACTCAGGATAGCAGCAACTTCCTTTCTCCGCTCCCTGGCCCACGTATCTGTTGCCTTTTGGTGGCTCTTTAACTGTGACATGTCAAATATTCTCTTTCCTCTCTGCTTGCAGTCTCTTTTGTCCACCTGCTAAATACAGCAGCAGATTTTCATAGCCTCCTGGATGTGCAATAGATTTCTCTGTTGCCCTCTTGCTGGGTGGTAATCTTATTTCACCAACATTACAATAATTTTAAAGTCATACTGGTAAATCCCCTATTTAATATCTTGATGTTTGAGAATAGAAAACCCCACACTACTAAAATGTTCCGATAAAAGCCTTAAAATCTTCCCAACATGTGACAATAACTATTAGTGATTGTTAACTGAACAATTTCCCCTTCATTTGTATGTCCAGGTTCACTGCCAGACCGAATCAAGCTGCCTAACCGCGTTTAATTTTCAAAAAATTCAGACTGAAACGGCCACAGAAATGGGAAGAATGTGAGTTCCAAATTGAACATAAACCACCTAGAAAGCATAATGACAATGAACAGGTTATCTAAATTCTTGTGTTGGGAAAACACCTGAAAATTCTGCATTAAGCAGGAGGAGAATGAGATAAGCAGGCAAAGTGATCTGGCAGGCTCAAATGGCTGTAGTCTGCAGGATTGCAGGTATTCCCTCCTCCAGCTCAGGAAGTTTGGAAGCAGTTTTACAAGATTAGATTCCAGAAAGGCATCAAGATGTTTTGAGAAAAAAAATCTATAAGATGTGTAACTGATTGGAAACTGAATGAAGAAAAACTTTGAGTGTGCAATTTCCCTCCATTGATTTATTATTAAAGTTTATTGGACTCAATGGGAACCCTTGGAATTGTAGTATGAAGGTATCATGCCACAGATAGGAGACACCTGCTGGTGGGGCTCACAAATATCAATTTATTGTGCCTGATGCTTTGACATTATGCCAAAATCTCAGAGGATCCAATTATCCCAAATGATACACACTCAGGACTCCCAGAGAAGCCAATGGAACTGTGGGAGCTCTATACCTTTGACAGTCAGGCTGCTTTTGTTTAGGTACCTAAACATGAATTTAGAAGCTGAACTTGAAGCATCCAGGTTTGAAAATTTGGGGCTTGGTTCCTTCACTAGCTGATGACAAGGGGATGATCACAGGGCTGGGGTTGGGACAGAATTACAAATCATACTTGTTATAAAGTTTACTTTGATTTTTGCTTCCTTGAAATTTGTGTTAGATTAAGGTGGCATGATGTAAATTAAACTAATGTGAGAAAATCTGAGATCCATCAATAGGGCTGGTGACATAAGTCACAAATAATTTGGCAAGCTGATAATTGTGTCAAATAATATGCATAAATAGTTTCCACTGTCTGACCTGCTCTACAGATGGGCATCTCATGTGCACCAAATAAATTGTTCTCAGTTAGTTTCCTGTCAATAACTTACACAGAGATAATAACTGTTTACATTATTCAATCAATGCCATTCATCAGCATACCTGAATAGTTGAGGTTGCATTGTGCATTTTGTAAAGCCAATTTTTTTGTTCATGTATGTGTTAAATTGGCCAGCCTCAAAGGCTCCATGGTGATCCTTTGATCTTCAAAAGCTCATTGTCCAAACATTTGCAGGCAGATGCATGTGAACATCATGGCTGCTGGAATTTGAATAAATAATCTTAAGGGAAACAAACCTCTCAGTGGCTCTGAGAATGAAACATGCTCTTTTAGCTGTTAACAAAGGAGATCAATAATCAAAATACCTGCAGTACACATGGACAAAGCACTGTTGTCTACCCTCATACTACTTCTACAACAGTAGGACTGTACAGGAGGTCTGACACCTGCACACATGGAGCTTTATATTTGTATTTTGGCAATAGTTTTGAATGCTGCAGTAGTCCAGCGGGTCCTTCCTTATCCAATCCTCCCTAGTAAGAAGTGGGTTTTTCCAATCCCCACAGGTAAATGGTCAGGGCTGACTGGAGCACAGTTCCCTCATAAAAGAATATGGATGGCGAAAGAACAGAAACATTCCTCTCCCATACCTGAGGCAGGGCAGACCTTTGTTTTCAAGGGAAGAAGTGGCTCTTCTTCTTTATAGAGGCTAAACAAGAGGAAGGAGGGCACTTGTTTCAGAGGCCAGGAAGGAAAAGATGTGCAGGACCTTATATAGAGGTCAAGAAAAGATGGTGATAAAGGCTCTGACTTTTTTCTCCTGCCCATTCTTTCCCCATCCTTAACTCCTGAGACACTCTGGTGATGAGCATGGTACACCTGCTAGATTAGAGACATCTGTGTTTATGGTACTGGAGACAGTAAATCAAGGCTAGCAAATTTACTCTGGTCTGCCTGCATTGCTCTAAAATCTGACCATTTTTCTGAGGGGCTCTCTCTTAATCTATCATGCCTGTTTGTTGTCACATTTGCCAATAACATCAGATTTTTTTTTTGTAATAATTTATTGAGTCTGACATTTTTGGCTTGGTCAGTTTTTTCCTGCTAAAGATCTTGAACAAGCTCACAAAACTGCTTTTAGACCAAGGCATGACAATTTGGCATTTGTCATGGGGTATACACACGTATCTAAACAATAATAGGACATGACTGGCAAAATGACAGCAGAGGTGGCACAGACTGAAACTGCCTGCAGAGAGGTAATGATGCAACTGCTCACTAAAATTGAGAAATGTCAGAAAGGAGTACAGTCTGTTCAAATGGACTTAAAAAATAAGCCTGCCATGTAAAAGAGAGCTGAGCACCCTCAGAGAGAGATAGTGAAAGGAAGATGATTGATACCAATATTTGTTATTCTTGATGGGAGCTAGTCAATTCAATTACATTACAGCTTCCAAACTGTGGGTAGAGGCATGTGGTTGGACACAATTGTCCGAAACATTATTATATCCAGCAATCATCTGGATCTTTGTAAAATAGCAGCAGTAATTATTGCACTATGCGCTGCCCAAACATATAAATGAAAGGCAGGCAATCTGAAGTTTATTATAGCAAAATTGCTGCATCTATTTAAAAAATAATTTTACTGTCCAAATTCCTCTCCAGCTTTTACAATAAAAGCATCTGTTCTGCTACTCAGAGCAGTATTCCCTTGAAATGAGTGGGAATTTAGGAAAGAACAGTAAGGATGATCGTGCTTTCCATTGATGCGGAGGGTTTGTTTTTACCTTTATGATACGTTAATAAAGAAAAGAAACCCAAGATGACAGCTTTGTTTTTGTTCTAGATGGCAAAATGATATAATT
Organism: Gopherus flavomarginatus; assembly: GCF_025201925.1. NCBI lineage: Eukaryota > Metazoa > Chordata > Testudines > Testudinidae > Gopherus > Gopherus flavomarginatus. Next base: position 88,743,723 of record NC_066623.1, on the reverse strand, counting down.
ACATAGCTCAGTATTCTCATCTCTCACTAATCTAAGCAATTTTATGAATATATTTATATCTGCAGAGTAGTAAAAATGATGGGAAAACATTTTCCTCTCTGATCCACATCTGTGCAGTTATTATGGTCCTGATCTAACCCCCATTAAAGTCAACAGGATTCTTTTCAGCCAGGGCCAGATTAAGGCAAAGGCACAATAAACCCCAGCTCCTACAGTCATGCAGAGACCTTAGGATCTCTCTCTCTCACACACACCCACGACCTAACAGTTACAGATGCAGTGACATCTGCCTCAGGGTATGGCTACACTTGAAATTTCAAAGCGCTGCAGCGGCAGCACTTTGAAGTGAGAGTGTGGTTGGAACCAGCGCTGGGAGAGAGCTCTCCCAGCACTGCACGTAAACCACATCCTCTATGGGTGTAGCTTGCAGCGCTGGGAGCCGTGCTCCCAGTGCTGCGGCACTGATTACACTGAGGCTTTACAGCGCTGTATCTTGCAGCGCTCAGGGGGTGTTTTTTCATACTCCTGAGCGCGAAAGTTGCAGCGCTGTAAAGTGACAGTGTAGCCAAGGCCAATCAGTCTGCATACAGACACCAGAAGAGGGAGGAGCAGCTGTCATTGGAACCAGGAAGTAACTGCCTGGCCCTATATTCATCAGAGCCAACCAAGCCTCCTGCCTCTGGGAAAGGTAAAGGGGACGGGGGGAGCGCTCACCACACTATTCCCACCCTATTGCTATTGGGGAAGGGAAGGAGACCCTGTCACTAGTCCAGCATCTGCTGGGGTTGTGGCCATGGGGTGACCCTGTGTGGGGTGACACTAAGGTCACCCAATTGCCTAAGTGAAGTTTTGCTTGAGTGGAGGCTGCAGATTTAGGTGGGCTCATTATGATATTTAGGCAAGCAGCTTTTTCTGTAATGATCAAAAAGTAACACGGTTAATGTGACAAGCAAATTTAGTTGGCCAACTTTCTAATTCTACATGCTAATTTTATAGTGATAATTTCTCCTTGATATCCTTTAACCTAGTGAAGGCTGGGGAAATCAGCTGAGAACTGCCCCACTAATATATTCACCAGGAGTTGCTCATTCAAGGCTTGGAAAAGTGATTGGTTTCTGAACATTTAAAAAGAGACAAAAATTAGTGTTCAAACTTGGAACACGATGAGCAACAACATTTATTTGCTAGGATCTCTCTGAAAGCTGACAGGATGGCTTGCCGGGATGACACTTAGTTGAGCTTAACAGTTGAAAAGAGAGTGGACCAAATTTTCTTCTGGAGTAAATGAACACAATATTACTAACCTCAGTGGAGTTTCACCCATTTACATGGGGAGATTTGTTGGTTTTGTTTTCTTTAAAGGAAAGCTCCTGGTATGTGTATATCAACCAAAGAATGAGGTAATTAAAGTGCAAATGGAGATTACTGACACTCTAGGCCTGATTCACCAATGCATTATTTTAGTTTTAGGTAAGTAGCTAAAGCTGGAGTGATTCAGTGATCGTTCAGGTCCTCTGTTTTAAATCTGTGGGGATGCACCCACTTACTCAAATAGAGAGTTTGATTCTTGGTCCTCAAAAATCCTGAAGCAAACATGTCTTAGAGGCTAACAGGGATAACACACATTTTACGGAACATATGACTGAGCACAAAGAGGAAAAACCTCTGGGCTATGTTAGAAAAACAGGACCATTTTGCTACATAAGAAACCCAACTTTGTAACTAAGTTTAGTACCAATCTTGTAATGCTTTTTTAACACATAGGGGTTTGTGTTTATCTTTAATTTTCTCTCTCATTCTGTACATTGCCAATAAAAGTAATACTGATTTATACATCAGATTGGGTTTGGAGATTGATTGATACAACCAGAAAGGACACATGTTTTCTGGCTTCTCCAGAGAGAAAGGGCAAGTAGTCTACAAATTATTTGAATACAAAGTCCTGAGCATGGAGAAAGCTGTGTGCTTCCTCTCCCAAAGAGTGTCACAGGAGGACTGCAAGCACCACTGTGGTCTTAGAGAGAGCCAAACAGCTGAAGAAAAAAAAGCATGATTACAGCCAATAAATTGGAGCAAAGGGAGCAGCTAGCTCTGAAATGGGTATGTAAAGGTATGTCTACCTAAACACTTACTGTGGACCCTGCTGCTGCGCATGGAAAGTTCCCCATTGTGCACTTCTTACTGCAGCAGCACACAGTGGTGTAAATAGAATTTATTTCTTACAGGTACACTGCTCATAGGAGACTCCTGGGAAGGACACAAAGGGAGGAACCTGCTAAAGGGAGCCATATGACCTCCCCATGTGCCCCCCACGTTACTCCTCCCTGCCCCACCCCCAGCCCAGGGTCCCTGCACTCTCCCCATCTCCTCCCCATCCCACGTTACCTGGGAAGGCTTTGTCCTCCCGCTGCACCAGATGGACTTCTGAACTGCAGACCTCTCTGGAACCGCCGCGGGGAAAGGAGCAGAACGTGGGGCTGCTAGTCGGTGCCATGCCAGCAACTCCTCCAATGCAGCTGTACTGCCCCTGCCCAGGCCTGCACGCAGCTGTCTCTCCTGACTGAAGGGCAGGGCTGGGGGCAGTACAGCCATGCCAGAGGAGCTTCCGGCATGGCACCGCCCAGTGGCCCCACGTTCTGCTCCTGTGTCTTTCCAGTACAGCGTACCGGCAGTAAATATCTTCATGGTATGGCATGGCTGCAGGGTTTGTCTCCCTCCTGGTACCACTGGTAGTACATCGAGATGGACTAGAAAACTTTCAGTGTGCAGCAGCAGGGTCCACATGGACAGTTAGTGCACACGTGCTGTACATTTATACCACTGCTTGTTGTGCAGTGTTTGGGTAGACATGCCCTAAGTTCATTGGTATGGTACTCTTACTATAGGGCAGCAAGATTCGCCCATTCTTTCTCTGTTTGTCCCATTTATTTCAATGTTTGAATGGATTTTTTTTTGTTTTCGCAAGTATTAGAAAATTATTTTTCCACATGACAAACATTAGGCAAATAGTGACAGTAAGTGATCTGATTTACATTTTTATAAATTCAGAGTAAACAAGGTACATTCACATTTAAGCATTTGACACAAACAGAGAGACAAGAAAAAGGGAGGCATCCCAAGCAAAATCTAAAAGCTGCTTGACTAAATATATAATATATCTCGTTAGTTTCAATCATTACTTTGTGGAATTGGACCAAATCCTTTCTAATGGAGTATAAAAAGCTATATGTAGACATTATATATTCCACTTTTTGCAATTACATTTCCAGAGTAACAGTGCAGATACTCCAGCTTTCCACCAATGTAACAGAATAGAAGTTAGATCATGGATTTTATACCAACCAAATCTACGATACCTTCCTCATAAGACAGTTTTCATTTAGAAAAGAAGGATGGTCTTGTGGTTACAGCACTGGTCAGGGACTCAGGAAACTTGGATTCTAGTCCTGATTCTTCTGCAGACTTCCTGTGTGATCTTGGACTTGTCCCTTCACATCTGTGTGTGCCTGCTCCCCAGTTTTCCAATGGGTATAATAATAGTTCCTTTCTCACACCCTTTGACTGTCTTGCCTATTGTGAGCTCATCAGGGAGGGACTGATCCCACAAACATGCATACACTTAACTGAGTAGTCCTTTTGACTTCAGTGTAATTATGCTTAAGTGCTTTACTGCTTTGGGGCCTGGGTATATGATCAGCACATAGCACAATATAGCCTCACTCTTACTACGATGATATAAAAAATGAATACAAATAATGAATGCCTATCAATGTCTTTCATACTCCTTATCTATGCCAATACGTTTTCCTTATTAAACACATACTCATACATGTGACGTTCATACATTAACACAACAGTCACTGGGTCTGAGTGAACCATTAGGCTCTGACCTTACTATGACTTATGCATGTGCTTAACTTTATTACAGTGAGCAGTTCCATTGGTTTCAGTGAGATTACGCTTAGCAGTAAAGTTAAGTACATGTATACCTTTTGCAGGAGCAGCTTAATAAATAAAAAGAGCAACAGCAAAAAGCCTTTGTGATGGGTTGTCACTCCGGGACATGGGAACCAATGCACCCCTCTAACTACCAGGCTGGGCTGGCCCTTTTCTCACACTGCTTGGTTGGAGACACATTCAGCCTCACCAGGCCCTGTTATCACCCAACATGAGAGAAGGTGGCACCACACACTCAAACTGAGCTACCTGCATGCTTACCTAAGCCACTCAAAGACAGACAGACAATTTCGCAGCTCCCCAGCCTTGCACCCCTCACTGGAGTATAAATCCAAAATTATACCATCTTGCACTGCACAGAGATCACTACAATGTAAGTTCATTAATAAAGTTCCCTTTCCCCTCGATGTGGGAAGGATATGTAACAAGTCTGGGTTAACCAAGCTGAGATTTTTCCCCAGACACTTCACTCAAAGGCACCTTGGTTTAAATAAAGCAAAAAAAAGTTTATTAACTATAGAAATATTTTAAGTGATTATAAGTGATAGATGGATTAAAGCAGATTACCTAGTAAATAAACAAAAATGCAAACTAAGCCTAACATACTAGCTAGATTGGGTATGAATTAGCAATTCCTCACTCTGACTGATGAAATAAGCAGTTCACTAGATTGACATATACAGGTTAGAAATCCCACTTTCCCCAGTTCAGTCTTTGTTCCTGGTGTTTCCAGAAGTGTTCTTATGTGGAGAGTGAGGCCACTAGATAACATCGTACCCCACCCTTATATAGTTTTACCATATGGTGGGAACCCTTAGTTCCAAAACTCAGTTCCCAGCCCAGTTTGTGGAAAAGTACAGGTACCACAATGGAGTTCAGTATCATGTGGTCTGGTCAAGTGATAGCAGCCTGAAAATTTTACAGGAAGGCAAAGCTCTTCCATAGTTCATTGTCTTTGCTGACGAGTCATTAGCACTGTTTAGCTTCTTCATTGTTGTACCTGAAAGGCTAGCTGTACGTGTTTCCAGAGTAAACACATTTGAAATACAGATACCTAGTCAATGTTGATAACTTCAGATACAAAAAATGATACATGCATACAACTAGGATAATCATATTAAGCAAATTATAACTTTTCCATAGACACCTAACATTTTGTACAAAATACATGACAGTTATATCATAATCATACAATTATGAAGAATATGGGATGCAGTGACACAGCCATCTTTTATAATGGTACAAATCTCTCCTCACACCTCTGTACCTCACAGAGTAAATGCAATAATGATCATATTAATACAGCACAGTCAATATTGTGTCAGAAAGTAATCAGACCACTTCAAGTAAAGAGAATCATGTTCTTATGACATATAATTGTGTAATCACTATGACACATGCTTGGTTTTATTATGCGTTCAAGATTTGGGAAAAAACACATTTTGGGATAACTAACTCACTGCCTCTCTCAGCAAAAAGCATGGAATTTGCAGGAGGAAGAGCTTTTCAGACTAAGAAAAAAGAACTCTTTTGGATTGTGGAAATTAGTGTTGAGCACCAATTTCTTATTTGTTTTGAATGAAGCAACTAGGTCCCATTAGAAAATTCTTGACCCAGAATGTCTATTATCTTGATTGACTTTTTCCCTTTTAGTGTAGTAGTCTTAGTTTGTATAAAAATTATAAACTCTGACATGGATATGGACTGTACTTGGCACATGTTTAATAACTTTTAAAGTACAAAAATATATTTCCCCATTCCAGTCCTGCCTAGCTTCTGACACCTGTGTTTATCAATACTGCTACCAGCTTTATCATTATTGCTTTAGGTACTGGCCTTAATACTCAATTAGCCATGGCCCCACACACCAGTTCTTTTTTTACCACTTTCCCATGTATTTATTAACTCACACCAGACGCTTTTTGACACTCCACTTCCTTTCTGTGCCTCATAAAACAAAATTTGTCAATGACAGTCTGAGGACACCTGGAATGAACTTAGCAACAGAATTTCTCAGCTCCTTTTTAATGCTTTTGGGTCAAAATCACCATCAGCAGGCAGACGAAGGTTGCCAGCCCTCCAGGATTGTCCTGGAGTCTCCAGGAATTAATCTTTAATTAAAGGTTATGTCATGTGATGAAACTTTCAGAAATATGTCCAACCAAAATTGGAAACCATAAGGCAGATAGAAAACAGATAAGTCCACTCACACTACTGTTTTTGTTTCCCTTCACTGATACTTGAACTGCTGACAGAAATCAACTATGTTTATCTGTAGAGAGAAAAATATTTGACGGGATGCTGTGAGGCCAGATGTATAAAACCTAAAAACAAACAGAAAATGTTTCCCTGATTTTTTTTATTGCAATGGGAAAAAATTCTTTTTAACAAAATATTTTCCCTGGAGAATTTGGAAACCAAACATTGCATCATTTGCTAGTTGATGGGACTGTGAAACTAACTTAGAGCTGACTTTAAACCAAAGACAAACTGATTAGACTATTTTCATCACTGAAGCTGAGAGATGCAAAAAAAAAAAAACAAAAAAAAAAACCCCAAAAGAAATTCTTATATATCATAGAAAGTAAGGTTGGTTTATAAAAAGTTGTCTTATGATAATTTACAGTGTTGTTTGTAGCACACAAGGAATTTTTTAAATAAATATTTTTAATCTAACAGTGTCTCTTCAAATCTACATCTGAAAAACAATTTATTTTGGTCAGCTCTTTTTCAAATAAGCTTCTGCTCTGTTGTTGTCCATCATAATTTGTATATGCTGACCCTGAGATGGCTGAAGTTTTGGAGTTATTTAATGAAAATGCCTCCAAGCGTTTAATATTTCCAAGCCGTTAATATTCCAAACTGATTCTGTCCCAGCCCAAACAAATATACATTTTGTCTTGGAAAAGGGCAATCGGTCTCCTTTTTGAACTGTTTTTAAAAGTTTTGGAGGAGGAGAAAGCTAAGAGTAGAGAATCAAAGCAACATTTTTAATGTATCCTTCTAACTAATTTGGTTTCTAAAGTCAGTCACTGCACTCTCTCAGCTTGAACTTCTTCTTTGACTCAATAATAAATGTCAAAAGGTTCTGAAATGTAAAGTTGCCACCAGATAGCTGCTGACAAAGTACAAAAGTGCCTATCAAACTGGCTAGCTCCCCTTCAGATACAATTTAAGTGTGATTTTTCTAAAATCCCTCTGCACCAGAGGCATATGGACAGTCCGAGTTTCTGAATGTACTTTAAAAAACAACCCAGGAACTAATTCACAATTAGGAATCACAACTGATTCATTTTTGCTTGTTTTTAAAAACCAATAAATGGAGTTTCTTTCCTGCAAAGGAATAGCAATTAGAATATCAGCTAAGGATGGACCCAATTCTGCAAACTCCTATACACTCATGTGGTTACAGTAACTCATGTGCAATGTAAGATCAGGTCCTTTATCAGCCCTTACTTCCCTAGATTCTCCAGGTGTTACTACTGGACAGAATAATGTCTGTCCTTGGAACAAGCCAAAGCCCATTACTCTCTTGATACAAAATCCCTCTCCTACGGAGATTCTGGAATTGCATGTCCATGTCCAAACAGCGTGCTTAAGAAAGCATTTCTTGGTATTATTGTTACTAAGAGATCCAGACCCCAGTCCTGCAAGATGCTCCATATGAATGGAACCCTGTTCCCAGGCAAAGCCCTATTGCAGGATAGGGGCCCTATTTTATATATTGTCTGTAAAGGCACAATCTTGCAAGCTCTCCACATTCTGATTTCCCAGTGAAGTTAGTGGGAATGCTGCATATATATTACCAGCAGGATTGGGCCCTGCATATTCTAAAAAGCCCACCTGTTCATGATTTGACTTAAAAACATTTACACATTTTTAAAGGTTGCCTGTGTTGAAAACAACCAGATGATTTTGGGACCACATGCAAAACAATTTTGAGAATCCCTATGAGAATCTTTAAGTAGGAAAATTTTCTACAGCATCTTAATCCATTCCTCCTATGTTTTCCATGATTTGATGTTTTTAGAGAATTTTGATCTAGTCTTAATTCCTGTAGCTTTACCATCTGCCTAGCATTTTTATGAAAGGTAATTTAATCCCCTCTGCTAACCTGATTAATATTGTAATGGGACTTGGATTTATTAGTTTCCATGATTCCAGACAATATTTTGTTCTCCCTGAGTTTTCAGCTGGCAGCAGCAAGTTTGTAATTTTATCAATTGAAAGCAGAGGCCATTCCTTAGTAAAAGACCCTAATCTACTGGTTCTAACTGGTGGTTCAAAATCAACATGCACTTTTCTCTGCACCCCATCTGAAAACTTTTCACAGAAAGAAAAAAAATAAAGAGCTAGATGTAAGACATTTTTGTCTGACCTAAAACTCTAGCAGACGTCCAAGGACAAAGATTTTTTTTAGGTATCTCTCCCACTGTTTCTAGTTCATCAGGGTATGTCTATACTACCTGCTGGATAGGCGGGTAGTGTTCTATGTATCAGGGATTGATTTATCTCTTCTCATCTGGATGCGATAAATTAATCTCCAAATCGATGCCCATACTCCACCTCGGCAGGAGGAGTAAGCAGAGTCGACAGGGGAGCTGCGACCATCGACTCACTGCCGTGAGGTTGGCCAGGTAAGTCTAACTAAAATACTTCGACTTCAGCTACACGATTTCCGTAGCTGAAGTTGCATATCTTAGTTCGACCCCACCCTGCTAGTGTAGCCCAGGCCTCAGTATATGCCAACAACTCCCAATAAATCAGTCCCCTGAAAGTATGGGAATTGTAGAGTTTTGATTGATACAGTATTTTCTCTGCATAGCAGAGACTGAGGGTTGGTCTTTGATACCAATTTATGTTGGTATAACTATGTCACTTTGGGTGTGGAAAATCTACATTCCTGTGCAGTTATTGTTGTAATGGGACTCAGATTTATTAGTTTCCATGATTCCAGACAATATTTTGTTCTCCCTGAGTATAGTTATACTGCCCTAACCCTCAGTGTAGACAGCACTCTGCTGATGGGAGGGTTTCTCCCATCAACATAGCTACTGCCTCTTGGGGAGTTGGATGAACTACACTGATGGGGGGAATCTCTGAAGTATAGACAAGGCCTGAAGGTCCATATAAGCTCTTACATTAGTGAACTGAGGGTTAAAATTTTGTCTTTAAATTTCTATGCTTTATAATTAATATAAATACCTGGTGTGCTAAAAGCACAGAAATCTTCCCGCTTTTGGAAAACCTCAAGTCTTTGTCAGGGAATCCCCTCTAGTCAGATGTATGAGGGAGCTGATCTTCTTGTCAATTAGTACTTGACTGAGAGCCCATTGAAGTCAATGGAAGTCATTCCATTAGATTCAATGGACTCAGGATCAGGCCCTTAATAGACACTGTAGCAGGGAGCTACAATGCCTTGAATTTTCCATTAGGCAATTTGGAGGACCCAATCAGTTCTTTTTCCCAGTGAGCAAGCTAAATCCTTGACATTGTATTCCAGCACACCACTAATACCTACTGAGGAACTGACTAAACCACGTGGACAAGCTTAGCTGTCTCAACATTTTCGTTTGACATTTATCAGAGGGGTAGCCGTGTTAGTCTGGATCTGTAAAAAGCGACAGAATCCTGGGGTACCTTATAGACTAAGAGACGTATCGGAGCATGAGCTTTCGTGGGTGCATCTGACGAAGTGGGTATTCACCCACGAAAGCTCATGCTCCAATACGTCTGTTAGTCCTATGGTACTTTATAGACTGTCATTTAACATTTAGTTTTTATCAGTTGACATATACAGCCAAATTTAAATCAATGGAAGTACAATAGGGATAAGTCTGCCCCTAAATTGTAGTGTCTGTCTGTCTTTATGGTTACCTCTAGTCCCAGAACTCTTTAGCCTTTCACAGGAAATCTCCAGCACCTATGGAAATCACAGTGCACTTCCTATCATGTGCGACTGTAGAGCTCTTTTTTGTGCAGCTCCACAATCTCCCAGAGGGGACACTGCTGAGCAAAGCTCTAAGAAAGGACTTTGCAGTAAGACACAGTTTTGGATGTCTGATTGCATTCTGTTTCCACCATTCTCCAGGGTCACTTGTGTGGGCATTGTTGGGGCTGAGAAATAAAATGACAGCTCCATTTGCAGGCTATTCACTGGAGATTAAGGTTCTTTTTCTAGCAATTCCATCACCTGTACATTCAAATGGCTTTTCACTAACAGGTGGTGGTGAATGATTTCTCTTTCTTTGACCTTCATTTCTGACATCTCCAGTGTTGCCTTTTCTCTGTATATTTTCTTCAGCTGAATTCTATGGCAGTGGGGCCATACCGTATTTGAACCGAAAGGCTAACACTGTACCATATGTCCTTGCTTATCCTTGATGGGGTAAACCATTCCGATATCTTTGTTTTTTATTTTATTTATTAAGAGCCATTCATTTACAACAGAAATCTTATGAAACTTGTTATACAACTTAGAGATAAACATACACAAATTAAGGAAGTCCCTAAAGCTGTATTGGTGAGATGGGCTATTAGTCACTTTCTTTAACTTTGTGATATTGATCACATACTGTTGTTCATGCTTTTCTACTCTTCCCATTTTCCTTTTTTTAAGGACAGTTGAAGGGGTTTTTGCCTTCCTTAATATTCAAAGAAACTTCTCAAATCATCATGTCTGGTGGACTGAAAGATTATATCCCTCTTCCAGCAAACTCAAAAAAGTCCCACTATATTTCTAAATAATGTTTTTTCCTTCTCCTCTGTAAAACTCTGACTTGATGAATTATTTTTCCTAGTACCGGAATTTATGGCTTTTATAAGAAGCAGAGTTGTCAGGACAATTTAATAAAAATACAAAGGGGTTATCTGACAGCTGACACCTCGTTATCTCCCTTGACTTTCCAAAATGTCTTAAATTTGAGGTATATCTACCATATATGGAGAAATCTCATTTCATTGTATTCTTTCTTGCATTTGCCTGTCCCTGTACAGTAAATGTGTTTAATTTTAAAGGGGAGTTAGGTACCCTTTATAAAGAACTTTAATTCAATTTTATTTTATTGATGTGTGGGACTACTACTCCCTACATTTCCCCCATACCTCAGTTTTCGTGCCTATACTTGCATCAATTTTCCCTCTTTTCATGAAGATAGTTATTTACTCTAAGAAACGGTTAACGATTACCTTTTATAGAATGGATAAAGTGAGTAGTTTTTCAAATTCTGTTTATTTTCTAGTCAGATTTGCCTTTGTGGTGGGTGGGTTGAAAAATGTCTCAAATTGTAACTATAGACATTCTGGAATTCTCATGTCTTTTGCAAGTTGTTTTATTTCATCAAGTGATCTAAATGTATTGTTTCTAAATAGCTGGAAAAATTTAGATATACTTATAAGTGCCCACATATCAAAGCTTCTCAGGCTTTTCTTGGGGTTTAACTCTATATTATCTACTAAGGGTATTGAGGTGATGGGTATGAGCTTAGCTTGCTGAATAAATTATCCCAAATTTCTACTTACTGCTTTAATAAAAGAGTGACTATATACTGATTTTGGCCTATAGGATTTCTTATCCAGGAGACCATGCAGCTGAAATCACTTCCAAGGATTTTGCATTCTTGACTCAGATGCCTTGATCTGGAACCTGTGCGTAGATAATCTGTCTATACTGAAAAGGTGGAGAGCTTAGAAATAGTAGCATGGTTATAGCTTGCTTCCTTTGGTTAGCTTCTCAAATGACACAAGTGCTTTTATCACAATCTCTAGATACAGTGAAGCAAACTCAGTGATATTAAAATCCTCAGTGCAAATCCTGCCTCTCTTTGACTTCCATAGAGTTATTCCAGCTACTGTTGTAACTGAGAATAGAACTAGGTCACAAGTATACAGCATATGCATACACTATCTTAAATCAGCTGGGTAACAGCCAGGATTAATTCTCTTGTATGCTCTGCTGCTCAGCGATAATGGAGGAAGAATGTTTGAAATGGTGGACCTAGTTTCCAGCACAGCAGGGCCAAATTTGCAGTGTACAACTTTTTAAAAATAAGGCCTCGTGGATGCAAAGCTGTGGCATGTGCAGAGCATTTGGATGCTTGTTAATATTAACTCCAGTGATCCTAAACTTCAGTTGAGCCTTATCTAGAGGGCTGTTAGCCCAGGAAGGAAAATATGATGTTGCTCTATATCTACCTGCCATGACTACAGCAAACTCCTTTTGTACATTTCATGCATATGATGAACTGGAGGGGAGCTGATAAGGTGGCTAATGAATTGACCTAATCATGAATTTTTAACAGATGAAACTAGATAGTTAACAACCGCCATCATCCAATTCAGGTCAAGGTGAATTCTCTTTGCTACCAGCGAATGGATCATTTGATTGACTGCAGTCCTACACTTGCTGCTCCATTTGTGAGCCTCTAGATGCCTGATGTGCTTTGTTATAACAGGTTTGATATAACCCGATATTGCATTGCCATAAGATATTGTGGCTTTGCACAATCTTCAGTCAGCTTTTCCTGAATTAAAGTTGTATTGTGCATATTTATCATTAGTTTCAAACTTTGGTGCCAAAAGTTAGGCACCTAAATTCTTATTTAGGCCCCTAAAAAAAATTGTCCTGATTTTCAGGGATAATTAGAACTCACAGAAGTCCGTGAGAGCTTGCGGGGGGGGACAGTAGTTCTGAAAATTTGGCCAATTTTATTTAATTTTAGCAACCTAAATTTGAAAATTCTGGTCTTCATTTTTTTGAATGCCCTCTGGACATAGTTCTCATTAAGAAATGATATAGAAAAATGCCAGGTGAAACACACTGCTCAGAATTCTTAACAGGAGTTGGATATGTCTGTATTTGGAAAGTGAAAAATAAACCATGATAACCTATTAGTTCCAATCCTTAAGATTTCAATCTGTATTAATTTATGAAAAAAAAATCTTATGTGCAGAATATAGGACACACGTCACAATGAGGATTTCCCATATTGTGCGCCACTTACTTCTTACTGTCCTCTAAATAATGCAAAAATTGGAGAGGCTGCTGCCCAACTCCAGCCAACTGGCTACTTTTGAATATAGAATGTCTGCTCACATTACTGAGCAATGTGCCACCAAACCCCATTACATTACTTCCCCCCCCCCCCACCATCAGTGGATTCTTGTACAGATCATAACCAATTCAGGCTCTCCATGCCTGTAATAGACTCTTCTTTGTTATTCCTACACTCAGGTGATAGAGGCAAATGAAAGAATAAGTGGTGGAATCAGCTACACATTCAAAATGTTGACATTCAGATCTGATTACAGGATTACCATCTGACAGCTTTATATCAGACAAAACCCATTTGTTAACAGTGACACACTGGCAATGAGTACAAGAATACTACTTTGCACTTGTAGCACACATTTTATCCTAGGATGTCAAAATCAGTTTACAAACATTAATTAAGCCTCGTAAACATAAGAGATATCCCCTTTTACAGATGGGGAAACTGAAGTACAAAGAAGGTAATGGATTTGCCGCTCAGGATCTCACATAAAATTTTGGTCAAGCTGGCTATAGAATACAGATCTCTGGAGTACCAGTCAAGTGCTCTAACCAGAAGATTGTTCTTTCTTCCGTGCCTCACTAAACAGTAATAATGAAGACATCTGAATTAGGAAGGACAAACTGAGAAAGGAAGAAGGGGAGGCCAAAGTCAAAGTATTACTGAGGCAACTTGGAGTGCATGTTACTTTAAATTCCTATTCATATAGCTCACAACTTTTTCAGAAATGAGTTTTCAAGAAGTAATACCACAATGTTTGTTGGAAACTATTCTCCCTCCCTGCTTAGCTGGCTGTCAAAATATTACCAGTCTGAAAGTAGAGATTTAAAATCTTGAATTTTTTTATATTTTTTTTAGTTATAGTAGAAAACAGAATTTTATAGAAAAGACGGGTACACAGCAACAAAAGGACAGGATCCCTTCTCAAAGCACCATGTTTCTGTGATTTCTAGGACTTTTGAAAATATAGAAAACAAAGCTGAATCTCAATTAAAGGCTGCTAAAGGAGAAATGGTATCCTGTATCACTGACATCTGGACTAGTACTAGTTCATGCAATGCATATCTGTCACTGACATCTTACTGGGTTATATGTAATTCTGAATCATTAGTCACGTCTTCTTCAGCAAGCTCAGAGATCTGCAAAAACAGAGCAGTGGTAGTAAAAGTACCTTTGGAGGACAAATTCAGTTACATGCCATGATCCTGGAAGATAAGTATATACCTTTAATTTAATGGATGCCATAAATATGATGGATAAGTCCATGTCAACAAATGGGGTCTGGGCATTTTTGACCTAGACAATCAGGTTAGCATAGCAAACAATGGCTTTATAAATATCTCCAGCACACATTTAATCTTGTGTGTAACACACTCGAGAAGGAAAATATGTCCAACATCATTTCAAAAGGGAAGAAGAATCTGTTCCTATTTTCATAGCCTTGTAAAAGAAAGAACTTCTGAAAAAAAAATCCAAGAAGAATGCTACATGCCTCCAAACAAACTTATTCAAGATGTAGTTAGCAGCTAAAACCCTGCATATTACATAGATTGGTTAAACGGAGGCATCCTCTACATATGCTCTCATTTGAATATGATATTGATTGATCACTTCTTCAAATGGAGTCGCCTGTAATGAAAAGTCTTGTGAATGTGCTAAGACCGTTTTAATTGGTCACTAGAGACCAAAATGTGGAAGTAGCATATCTAAGCCAAGATCTATATGCAGTCCATCTACCACTATGAAAAACTAAGGGTTTTAGCAAAAAAAATCTCTATAGACTTTGTTGATATTAGAGTTTCCACTGACAATTGATTGGGTGTTTCAGGATCAAGGGAATGTGTTTAGTCACTTGCCTGTTGTGACAGGTTCCCTCTTCCCCCCCCCCCCACCGACTCTTGAGGTGCCACCTGGGACTGGGGTACCACTGAGCCTGCCTGATCCACCAAGCCTGGGTTCCCTTTGCACTGTACTGCTGTGCAGCCTGCCAAGCCCTCAGTCTTCAGACTGCACTTTACCAGCACACATACAGGTAGGGACACACCCAGCTGCAGCTTCGCACAGATGCTGAGATCAGCTAAGGAATTGCCAAGTTGCTCAAGTGCACATCCCGCTTTGGAGGGTATACTCAAATATACCAACTTGTGCTGTACAGATCTCTGTGCAGCACAAGCTCATGAAATTTGCCCCCCATCAATGTGGCGAGGAATATACACAGCTTTCTGCCCCAAGTTATGATTTCCACACACTTGTTTTAGACCAAACAAAACAAGTTTATTAATGACAAAAGATAGATTTTAAGTGATAAGGGATAGCAAATAGATCAAAGCAGATTACCTAGCAAATAAACCAAACACACAATCTAAGCTTAATATACTAAAGAAATGGATGTGTAGCAAATTTTTACCCTAAATGTTGTTTTAGGAAGATTGCAGAGATTCTTGAAGGCAAGCTGCACTTGCTTGCAGCTTAAAACTCCAGTTATTCCTTTTACAAGCTAGACAACTTTCTAGGCTTGGTTCAGCTCTTCTCCCTTAGTTCAATCTTTGTTTCTCAGGTGTTTCCAGCAGTCTTCTTTCTTAGGCAGGGAGTCAGTGAAGAATGAACCACGATGTTCATAGTTTCATTATCATTTTGGTAAAGGATGGTGACATTTTATGCTTGGGTGTCATAATATTGTAAAACTGATCCATGTGAATGGAGATAAATATTTTAACAGCTCATTAATATGGCTACAGAAAACTTGATTTAAAAAAAGCTGGATTTTTAATTGGAGAGAAACTAATTTGGTTAATTACAGTCATCTTATTTTGCTAATTTATGGGGACAGGCACAGTATGGAAGTTAATACTGCCTCCAAAAAAAGTATTAACTCCTACATATATTCTCAAATTATTGTGAAGGACCTATGCTGTACAGAACATCTGCTCTGCAGCTCTGGTCTGCTCCCCCACACCAATCCTCACTCTCCCCTTGAATACCAAGATCTATGAATCTATGAGTGGGCACTGAAGAGCTTCTATACACCTAAGGGAAGGGACTGAGAGCATGCCTTCTTAGCCCCCCGCCCCTTTCATGGATCAGGGACTTTATGCTATTTGTTCTTGTTTTTGTTCCCTACTGTGCCCCACAGCACAGCGAATATAAGCCCTATGGTCTTTGGGCCTAGTGTTTCAGTCTCAGTCAAGACTAGGGTTGAAATTCTGCCCCGAATTAAATCAATGGCAAAATTCCCATTGATTTCAATGGGGCCATGATGTCACCCTGGTGATCTCAGGCCTCTGAAGTTTAAGGTTTTGTTCATAATTTGGAAGAGTTAAGTATTGGGATTGCCTGAAGTACTTAAAAAGCTGTACTCCCAATTGTCAACTATTTGTTGTCACTGTTTTTGGGAATATATATTTTTAAAATGTAAGTCATTTATTTAGCATGTGCGTAGTTGTCTAGCCAAGCGATGGCATCTTCAGTGGTGTGATGCAGTTCTTCTAGGCTACTGCTGAACCTAGTCAGCAGCCATTCATCGATAATGTGCGCAAAGGGCTGTCATGAAGGCCCCAGTGATACTGGTTAATTGCACAGAGATCTTGCCTAGTCCAGAACCTGTTTAACATAGACCATTGGCAATGGGGCAGGTCAAAACTGGGGGTCAAATTTTGGGGTTGGCGATAGACTGGTTGAGTATTATGACAGATATCCATTCCTCTCACCAGCGTGTTTCTGCCCTAACATCCTGGCATAGCAGATGAGACCATAATGGGTGACGTGTTGGCAAATGTGCAGCTGGTGGTTTAAAAAGGTGATAGTGTAGAGGCAGGGTTAGGTTGGCACGTACTTTCTCCAGTAACTTGCCAGTGGCAACCTCTTGTCTGATATGAGGAGGAACAATATTACTCAGAACTGGGAGCCAGGGAGTAGAGTCGGATGCAGGGTGCTGGAGATAATACACATGGCGACATGTAACTGCGTATCCACCAGTTTGGCATGTGACAAATCGGCTCCACACTGGTGCACAGTACTCTGCCTCCGAATAAGAGGTGGCAAGAGCTAACGGCAGTGGATCAGTGTCCTTACTGTGCCACCTGCCAGTACCTGACAGCAGTCAGGGAAGCTAATGATCCAACCAGTGAGCCGAATTCCAAGAGCACCAGCTCAATGAATCCCGGCGCTGTTGTCACCAACAACCACAACGGGCAGCCCAATGACTTCTATGTTAATCATCCAGCTCTATGTGTGTTAGAACTCAATGGGGAGGATTTGTCGGCCGCTAAGCTTGATTAACTCAATGTAAGTCATACCTAGCTATGTCCTTTGGTAAGAAAATGCAATCACAAATACATTCACTCAGTTATTAGCATTTTCTGATAATATCTGTATTTGAAAATGCAGACAGTAGAGTACAAATATACAATGTAAATATATCAGCCTAGGCACAGAGTCCTGTGTGGCTCATCATTTTCCTTCTTCTACAGAAAAGAGGGCAATGAGAATTCATTCATAGATCCTGCCTTTACTCTTCCAGTTCCAGTATCAGCTAATATTGACGACAGAATTAGTTCCAGCATTCTTAACAATGACAGAAATACCAACAATGTCATCCTGGTATCATTAGGAAAAAAGGTGGTTCAAATCAAATCTGATGGATGAAGTGGAATAGTAAAATACCACATGCTCACAGGAGTTGAGATTAACATATAATAGTTTTACCATGTTTCATTCGGGATGTATGTAAAATCATCCTTACGGCCTGCTTTTTCCCCAAACAGCCCAGATTCACAGTACAGCATTGCATATCAACTTGGCACAGTTGAAGACTATATGCAACTGCCCTATTTACTGTAATAAACCCTATTGCCCAGTTAGTCATTTCAACTGAAAGAGCATGCCTTATTCACAGCTCGCATGTGAAAGGCCTGGATTACATGAGCACAATGTTGGTTGAAGATTTTTCTACCGTAATCTGCATTATGGCAACAAAACACAGGACTAATTGATTGACAGAGAAAACAACTCTCCCTTTCTTATGAGAGCCTTCTAGTAAATAGCTACTAGATGCCTACTCACAGCATGCATTGAGAGGGCCTGTCCTTATGGCATCACATTAAAAAAGAACCCGGAAAACAAATGTTAATGCCTGCCTAGATACACAGGTAGTGCCAGGCTCTTAGTTTCATCCCATAATATGCTGTGGATTAGAAGTCAATTCAATAAATTTTCACTAATGTCCCATGAATGGAGTATAACCCAGGAAAAGGCTCTTTTACACAGATGTAGTATTCAAGCCAGACCTCTTAAGTAATGCTTTAGTAATAGCCAATTAGAGCAAAGTAAACAGCTCAACTGTGTGTTCTCATTCAGCCAGCAGGAGTCATTCATTGTGAGCCTTTAAGAGATAACAGGACTATTGACATCTTTGTGGATAGCAGTTAAAATTATGCTGTCACTCTACATGCTTTATATATTTGTCATCACTGGATGTAAATATTTATGACTGTGATAACAAACCACTTACTTTATTTGGCTATTTTGAAACACTAGTGAAATTCAAGGATCACATATAAGGGTGTTATGTTTCTCCTCAGAGCAATGTTGTATGAAAGGCTGCAGTGTTTTCAGAAGCTGCAAATAAAAAGGTACAATCTTCCTCCTCTCCTATAATCCACGTTTACAAACTACAGTGAAAACCTCAAATAAGTCTGACTTTATGAAGTACAGAATACAGTACAGTGGTGAACTTGTCTAAGCTTTTTACACATTGCATAAAATTAAACATCAGAGCCGCACCTGCTTCAAGATACTAAGTCCTGTGGCATTTGATGACCACCACTTTAATAGCACCTGCCCATATTTAAAATTTAAGCTGGTTTCTAGTTACAAGCCAAGTTTTCACACATGTTCTCATTAATTTCACCAAAATCAAACAAGTATCTGAAAATTTGCCTGCAGTGGTGTATCCCAGGTCTGACTTTTCTGGAAAGTTTGAGATAAACCACATAAAGGAGTACTGAGCAGAGTGGGGGTTCAAATATTGATCTGTTTAAAAAAAAAAACCTATTGTTTATTTGTCTTGCCAAACCTCCAAAATAACTTTACCTACAAAACACCGAACATGATTGAGCCTGCTGCACTCTGTGAAAAATGTCTATTTAGAAGGTTCATGTTGCAATTTCTTACATAGGAAACAAGATTGTATGCCTATGGCAACTGTGTATTTACAAGGAAATAAAATGTAAGTTCACTTTTAAAAAAAATTTCAATTTAGAATAAATAATGTGGCCTTGAGGCGCTCACTGTCTCCGGCTATTTGGGTGCCATTTCCTGTTCATTTGCTTACTCTAAAATCTATTAGAATGTTTAGGGTTCTATGATGTTTTCTCAAAGTGCAATTCTATTCCAAAAAGTGGCTCTTTAAAAATAACATTGGCAGGTTTCATGTTTATTGCCTTTCGAATATGGTTTGTTCTCTAACTACAAGCCCTGAAAATGTAGCCTAGTTTCAAAAAGTCAAGTATTCCCTCAGTTTTATTGAAACAACCTTCCTGTAGGTGAACTCACAGGGTGAACTCTGAATGTGAGACACCAGAAAAGAGAGTCTGACCACGTCCAGACTAACCCGCGGCATCGGCGGGTTAAAATCGATTGCTCGGGGATCGATATATCGCGTCTAGTCTGGACACGATGTATCGATCCCCGAGCGCGCTTACATCGATTCCGGAACTCCATCAACCCGAACGGAGTTCCGGAATCGACATGGAGAGCCGCGGACATTGATGCCGCGCCGTCTGGACAGGTGAGTACCTCGATTTTAGAAATTCGACTTCAGCTACGTTATTCACATAGCTGAAGTTGCGTATCTAAAATTGATTTTAATACCTAGTCTGGACGTGGCCTGAGCTGTATCTCTATGTTCTCTGCTTTATGAAGGCATAACACACAAAAGCTCCACCTGCTCACTAAAAAGGTGAATAAATATTTTTTCATGCTGACATTCAGAGCTGATTTAGCTTGCACAAACCTCCAGTGGAGGAATGCCCCCAAAACAGCAGCTCTCATCGGTGAGAGCTTTTTAAAAGCATAAGGAAATAGCAAGGCAAAGAGAATTTGAGGTTCATATTTAATATCAGTAGTTTACAGGTAAAAATGTTTACAGGAAAGTTGGAGTTAGCACAGAGACAAGAAATTCAGAGTTAAGCTTAAACTTAAAACAGATCTCATGGTTTGAATATATGTCCTCTCAACCCTTGCTTCACCTTAGCTCTGTCTTTTTGGCTGGGATTGACGTGAGATTAAGAAGTTAAAACGAACCTTAGCACATAATGCATTTCCCAGAAGTTTAGCACAAAAGCAGCCAGAAAGAATTTTCCAGCATTATTGCTTGCATAATTGCAATTGCAGATTTCAGCCAATCCTCAGGAGCACGAGAAAAGGTAGATGGAAAGAATATGTAATTTCCCACAGAAGCAGTGTTCTCTGCAGTCCTGATCTCATTCTCCTCACCAAAATATATTTCTACTGAACTCAGATTATACTGGAGCCATCTTTATTTTATATGTACTGGGCCAGTTCTTCAGCTGGTGTCATTGCCTCATTGACTTCAATGGCGCTATGCCAATCCACACCAGCTGAGCATCTTCCTCCGAGCATCAGTTTTAGGGCTCTTGGTTTTGTGATATTGTTTGTCTACAGGATGCTCTACATTCCTTTATTTTTGTGAATTTAGGTTATTTTGCCAGCCAGTTTTCTCTTTGGCTAGTGATTCAGTACCCTCTTCATTCTCTGCCCCGGCATTACCACCACCTGTGCTGGCACAGAATGTACTTGTAATTGTGCAACACATACTTAGTAGTGAATTTATAAACACCAAAGCACAAATTCCTTTTGAGAAAGAAAGTATGAAAAATATAAATCTCTTACATTTAGATGGATTGCAGACTCATTGTTCCATTACAGGAATGATGGCTGCAACAGTATCAAAGGCATCACACTGAAATCAATGAGGAAGAAACAAAGAGAAACAGTCCACCTGTAGGCGGGCGTGGACTCACCCCTGCAGTGCCTCCTGCTGGTCGGCCTCAGGAATTAGCTCTTCTACCCAGGAGCGCCCCCTGCAGGCCAGTGATCCGTGTCCTCTGCTGGCCGTGTCCCTCCCAGGACCCCAGTGCCCTTATCCCTGGGTTCTGCTTCCTGCAGTACCCCACAGTCTTACTAGGTTTTCCCACCCCAGGGGAACCCCCACTCCCTATCCCCGTGTCGCCTCAGTCGTGGCTACTGCCAGCCTCTGTTTAGCGCCCCTGCACCCTGAGGCAGACTGCAGTGTTTCAGCCAATCACCACAGGCAACAAGGGGTTTGGACTGACTGCCTTTACCCACCCTCCGGCTGCCCCTCTGCAAGCCCAGTACCTAGGAGGCCTAGAACTAGGCCCTGCAGCCTGGGGAGTTGCTGGCCTAGAGTTTCCCAGCTCCTAAGGCCTTTCCCCAGCTCTGCCTCCCTCTAGGTTCCCTGGTTGAGTTCCCCAGCAGCCAGGCCTGTCTCCCTCTCAAGTCAGAGAGAGACTACTCTTCTGCTTCTGGCTCCCCTGGCCTTCTTATACAGCCTTGTGGCTCAGTTTGGGGCGTGGACCCCAGCTGCAGCCACTCCCGCCATCAGCCCAGGCTTCTGGCTCCAGCTATGGCCCCTTGCCAGGGCTGTTTTAACCCCGTCTCTCCCAGAGCAGGAGTCCACCCTGCTACACCACCCAATACAGAATATTTGCAGAGCGGAATATCTTTATTTTAATCCTTGAAACTATTTACTTTTCAAAATCTTCACTATCAGATAAATCTGCGGTATGATCAAATGTATCCGTGTGACAAAGTTTCTTCTTGTAATGCCTACCTCAAATGGTTTCTGCTAATCTCCAGGTTAAGACAGGTTTCCTGACCAAGTATGTCTCAGAACTGAGAGTCATTCAGAAGAGAAAAGAACACATATTCCCCTCTTCAGGTTTTGTTTGAGGATTGCTGCCTCTGAGCTTTTGCACACCTTGGCTCTGTTTTCCATGTCTTCACTACTTTCTGTTCCTTTATTAACTGTGCTGTCAAAGGCTCATGGTCCCAGTATCACTTCTTCAAGTATGCAGCTCTTACTTCAACACCAACTTGGTTCAAGATCAATTCCACTTTTTGTCAATATTATTCAAAGACTCTGGATGTGCATCTTATCTTTTATTTAAAGCCTCTATATATTTAGTCATATTGGGATGAATACAAGCCTGACATAAGCAGGTGAAACTCTGCTGACTTCAATGGAATTATGCCTACAATCACAGCTGCATTTGGACCCTCGTTTTTCAAAGGAGAGCCAATACTTACGTTTGCTGTAAAAGCCATATTTATTCCATTACCTTTCCCAAAAGATGTGCACATTTTTATTGGAAAGTCTTTTTTGTATGCTTATAATGATAATGTATTTGAGATTACAGCATAAAACAATTTCAGCAAAAACAGTTGGGCGAATAATTCTTCATGAATAATTTAGCCAATTAATTGCTTCTTTTTTTTAAATTGGCAAACAGATCATAAATGTAACAAAAATATTCATTGTTCTAAATTATTCACCAAATAACTTCTGCAAATAATCTGTGTTCTGTGGATGGTACATGAGACCTCTTCACTGTGAATATTCAATATTAAAAACTAAGCTATGTTGGATAGTTGTGATTGCACCCAAGGGTCACATCATATATTTCTGTTCCCCTGTTCAAAGAGTGTAACTCTCAAAATCAGGCTTACAGCATAAATGTGCATATTCATAACCACAAGGTTAACTCTCTACAAAGATTCCCTAGTTTCCCCCTTAAAACTGGCTGTTTCTGCGAACTTCTCTGGTTGTAAACTTCTTTACTAATAACCTGATCCATCTCCATTGCGGTCAGCTGAGTGTCTCCATTGACTTCCAGGGCGGTCACACCTTTTAATTCTTTGGGTACGTCTACACTACGGGATTATTCCAATTTTACATAAACTGGTTTTGTAAAACAGATTGTATAAAGTTGAGTGCACGCGGCCACACTAAGCACATTAATTCTATGGTGTACGTCCATGGTCCGAGGCTAGCATCGATTTCTCGAGTGTTGCACTGTGGGTAGCTATCCCATAGCTATCCCATAGTTCCCGCAGTCTCCCCCGCCCCTTGGAATTCTGGGTTGAGATCCCAGTGGCTGATGGGGCAAAAATCATTGTCGCAGGTGGTTCTGGCTACAGCCTCACCCCTCCCTTTGTGAAAGCAGCAGATAACCATTTTGCGCCTTTTTTCCTGGGTGAACTGTGCAAACGCCATAGCACAGCATGCATGGACCCTGCTCAGATCAATACCGCAATAGTGGACGTTGTAAACACCTCGTGTATTCTCGTGCAGTCTATGCTGAACCGGGACCTGCAAAGCCAGGCGAGGAGGAGGCGGCGGCTACGGCAGCGCGGTGACGAGAGTGATGAGGACATGGACACGGCAGCGCGGGCCCCTGGGCTTTGGAGATCCTGCAGGTAATGGGGCAGGTTCTAGCCATTGAATGCTGATTTTGGGCCCAGGAAACAAGCACAGACTGGTGGGACCGCATAGTTTTGCAGGTGTGGGACGATTCCCAGTGGCTGCGAAACTTTTGCATGCATAAGGGCACGTTCATGGAACTTTGTGACTTGCTTTCCCCTGCCCTGAAATGCCAGAATACCAAGATGAGAGCAGCCCTCACAGTGGAGAAGTGAGTGGCAATAGCCCTCTGGAAGCTTGCAACGCCAGACAGCTACCGGTCAGTCGGGAATCAATTTGGAGTGGGAAAATCTACTGTGGGGGCTGCTGTGATGCAAGTAGCCAAAGCAATCATTAAGCTGCTGCTACGAAAGGTTGTGACTCTGGGAAACATGCAGGTCATAGTGGATGGCTTTGCTGCAATGGGATTCCCTAACTGTGTGGGGGAGATAGATGGAACTCATATCCCTATCTTGGCACCGGAGCACCAGGGCACCCAGTACGTAAACCGCAAGGGGTACTTTTCAATGGTGCTGCAAGCACTGGTGGATCACAAGGGACGTTTCACCAACATCCACGTGGGATGGCCAGGAAGGGTTCATGACGCTCGCGTCTTCAGAAGCACTGCTCTGTTTAAACTGCTGCAGCAAGGGAATTACTTCCCAGACCAGAAAATAACAGTTGGGGATATTGAAATGCCTATAGTTATCCTGGGGGACCCAGCCTACCCTTTGATGCCATGGCTCATGAAGCAGCCTGGACAGTGGTCAGGAGCTGTTCAACTACAGGCTGAGCAAGTGCAGGATGATGGTAGAATGTGCATTTGGCCGTTTAAAGGCTCGCTGGCGCACATTACTCACTCACTCAGACCTCAGCCAAACCAATGTCCCTTTTGTTATTGCTGCTTGCTGTGTGCTCCACAATCTCTGTGAGAGTAAGGGGGAGACCTTTATGGCAGGGTCAGAGGCTGAGGCAAATCACCTGGCAGCTGATTACGCGCAGCCAGACACCAGGGCGATTAGAAGAGCACACCACGAAGCGGTGCGCATTAGAGAAGCTTTGAAAACGAGTTTCATCATGGGCCAGGGTACAGTGTGACTACTGTGTTTGTTTCCCCTTCATGAACCACCCCCCTTTATTGACTCCTTCCCTGTAAGCAACCCACCCTCCCCCTTCGATTACAGTTTGCTTAAGGAAATAGAGTCACTATCGTTTAAAAATAATGTATTCTTTATTAAAAAGTAATTATAAAAAGAGGCAGAGAACTGACAAGGTATCCCGGGTGTGGTCTGCGAGGAGGATAGGAGGGAAGGAAAAGGCCATTAAACACATTTCAATGTAATGACAGCCTTTTGGTTGGACTGTCCACGGGGGTGGAGTGGGCGGGTGCACAAAGCCTTCCCCCACGCGTTCTTACACGTCTGGGTGATGAAGGTATGGAACATGGTGAGTGGTGAGGGTGGTTACACAGGGGCTGCAGCGGCACTCTGTGACCCCACTGCTCTTCCTGAAGATCCACCAGACGTCGGAGGATATCAGTTTGATCACGCAGCAGCTCCAACGTTGCATCCCGCCACCGCTGATCTTCCTGCCTACACTCTGATCTTCCTGCCGCCACCTCTCATCTCGAGTGTCTCTCCTCTCCTCAGGTTGGTCCCTCTTGTCCTCACGTTCACTGGCATCTTTGCTGTAATTTGATACCACGTCCTTCCACTCATTCAGATGAGCTCTTTCATTGGGGTCACTTCCATGATTTCCGAGAACATTTCATCTCATGTCTTTTTTTTCCTCCGCCTTATCTGAGATAGCCTTCGGGATGGAGTAGAGAGGCTTGAAAAATGTGCAGCTGCATGAGGGAGGGAAAAAAGGGAGAGAAGTATTTAAAAAGATATATTTTACAGAACAATGGTTATACTCTTTCACAGTGAACAACACTATTCACCTTACATAGCACATGTGATTTCACTACAAGGTTGCATTTTGCATCTTAATATTGAGTGCCTGCGGCTCTGGTGTTAACAGATCTCACAGACGCAGGTCCGGGCATCAGAATTCAGCTTGCATGTGGCCATGGTAAGCCATTGTCTTTCGGCTTCTCCAGCCTTCATATACACAGTGCCCTCTGATGCTTCTTTCCTGTTAACATGCAGCAGCAGAAGCCAACCCCCCCATCCAATTCTCTAGGATGATTGCTTTACCCCTCCCCCCACCGCATGGCTGGTATCATGGAAGATCACTGCTAATCACCCCCCTTTCCTCCACTACGGCGTGGCTGGTAGCTGGGAAGATTCCTGCTAGCCAAATGCAAAAAAGCTCAGTGCATTCCTCCCCTCCCCCTGCTTGGCTACATGCAAGGAAGGATTTCTTTTAAGCAACAGCCCAGTAGGAAAATGGCCATCTCTGTCCCCTTAATTAAATTCCTGAATTTCAACCAGGTTACCATAAACAATATCACTCTGCTAAGGATAACAGAGCGAGATAAAGAACAGATGTTTCTTGAATGTCAGCAATCATGGAGACCATACGCAGCTATGCTTTTTCATGCAACGATACCCGATTACTTGCTACATGCATGGCGTGGCAAAGTGTCCTACCATGGTGGACGGAACAAGGCTGCCTTGCCCAGAAACCTTCTGCAAAGGGTTTTGGAGTACCTCCAGGAGCGCTTCATGGAGATGTCCCTGGAGGATTTCCGCTCCATCCCCAGACATGTTAACAAACTTTTCCAGTAACTTTATTGGTTGCGAATGCAACCCAAGCCCTCATAGCAAATCAATCATTAAAAAACGCTTGCTTTTAAACCATGTTTTATATTTACAAAGGTACACTCACCAGAGGTCGCTTCCATGGCTTCACTGTCTGGGCTAGTGGCTTGGGAGGGCTGGGAGGGTAATTCCGTCTGGGTCACAAAAAGCTCCTGGCTATTGGGGCTAATGGAGTGCTGCGTGCTCGCTGCAAGGTCATCTTTCTCTTCCTCCTCCTCCTCCTCCTCATCTTCCCCCTCCGCAGAATCCTCAGCCATGGTTGAGATTACAACCCCCACCTCGGAATCCACGGACAGGGGTGGGGTAGTGGTGGCGCAGCCCCCTAAAATTGCATACAGCTCAGCGTAGAAGCGGCATGTTTTCGGCCCTGACCCGGACCTTCCGTTTGCTGCTTTGGTTTTCTGCTAGGCTTGTCTGAGCTCCTTAGCTTTCACTCTGCACTGCACTGAGTCCCTGGTGTGGCCTTTTTCCATCGTAGCCTTGGAAATTTTTTCAAATATTTTTTCATTTTGTCTTTTGGAACAAAGTTCGATTCTCAGGAGACTGCATTGCTACCTGTGCTGATGAGCTCTGTGTGGTCACCTGTGCTGATCAGCACTCCACGCTGGCCAAACAGGAAATGAAATTCAAAAGTTCGCGGGGCTTTTCCTGTCTATCTGGCCAGTGCATCTGAGTTCAGATTGCTGTCCAGATCGGTCACAGTGGTGCACTGTGGGATACCGCCCAGAGGCCACTACCGTCAATTTGCTGCCACACTAACCCTAATCCGATTTTAGAGCTACTCCTCTCGTCGGGGAGGAGTACAGAAACCGATGTAAAGAGCCCTTTATATCGATATAAAGGGCCTTGTAGTGTGGACGGGTGCGGCGTTAAATCGGTTTAACGCTGCTAAAATTGGTTTAAACGCATAGTGTAGACCAGGCCTTTGAGACCTTTGCCTGTCACAGAGACTTCTCTCCTCTCAATCATTTGCTTGCCCTTATCATTAATCAGCATTCTCACCATGCTATGACTGCAGCAGTAGATATACAAAGGTCTGGCATCTTTTTTCAGTATTTTGAACTTTTCTCACGGTGCTGAGAAATACATAACTGACTTAATAAAATAATTGACAACATTTCAAGAGTCAAAACAAGGTGCAAAATATTTCCTCTCATCTACCAAGAAAGGACACCCTAAGTTCTTTGAAACAGTAAATAAATCTTAAGCCCTTAAGTGTTCAAATGAAACATTGACTTGCCCCAGGAAAGCATTTTTTTCTGATACAGCCTCTAAATGCCTGTTCCCTGGTAAATTCATCCTTATTCCCGGACAGGACCTGGATATATGCTGTGAAAGAGCAAGCCTTTTCCCCCTACTCCCTCCTTGGAAAATACATCTTCTTTCTAGCCATACTAACCTTTGACATTGTTTAGAGCATAACAATATTCTCTCTGTAAAAATTTTCTGGATAATTTCTTCCTCTAAAGCAGATAATTACTCCTATTGCGTCATCAAAAATAGGTGTCATCTTTCTCACACCGCTTCTCAAACCCACTGACCTCCTCATCTCTCCATTCTTAGGGTGTAAGATTTTGTTAAATTTTAGATTAAAAGAAATTAAAAGACAATTGTATGAGATTACCAGCATTTTAAGGTTTAAACCATTGTTATTGCTACAGCTATCTCCCTACAGCAGCACTGTCACACATCCATCACACTGTCACATATCCACTCAGTGTACAATTGACAGGGAACAAGATGGAAATAGTCCATCAATCTAATGTCACAGCTATAATAAAAGTGTACAGAAAACCTATAAATACTGGTTATACCCTCAGTTACAGCTCCAGTGTGCTGATTGGTGTAAACGTTCTACGGAGTTACAAAGAGGAGTGTGTCATATGGAAAAACTGGCATTGGAGTCATTTTGCAAATACTAAATCTTGCCATTTACAGTCTATCAAAACTGAAAAGAAAGTGAAGAAAACACACAGACTATAAAAATATTTTTGCAGTTCATATATGCAAAGAGCAGACATTGTATGTATGGGAGAATATCTATCTATTGTTAAAAAAAACCAAGTTGTTGCACACAAATATACAAAGATAAATGTCCAGTTCCTCAAGATGCAAAGCGCCCAGTTAAATAGTCAAAGTAGGTTCATGAAAGGTGAATCCACTATCCTTGGCAACAAGTACAGACTTTCGTATGTATTCCTCCTGCGCACCATATTATACATAGACACCACTTACTAAAAACTAAAGTAACTGAAAGCAGAAAAACAAAGTATGAGTATAAAATTCTATTTAAAAAATGCAAGGCTATCAAGGCTCTGGAGTACGGTAAAGAAAGGACTTCAAGATTCCAAAATAAGGAACACGAAACATGCAAATCTGTGTTTATAGTTCACAGCACACAAATGAAGTGCAAATTCATTAAATTGGAATGTGTGCTGCATGCAGTGTTTACAAATGAGATGCATGCAAAAAATAAAAGCACAAGTACGTTACACATTAGTGTTTATTTCCATAATGGCAAGAAAAAATATGAACACAAGTTAAACACAGGACGTCGTTAAAGAAATAGATGATATCAACAAGCAGGAGCAACAGACAAAGACTGAATATTGAAGGTGAAGGAAAATAAATAGATGCCCAGGGAGGCTAAACTTTATCTATGAATAATGAATGGAGAAATAATCCATCCAGTATCTCATATTCACAAGTTGCCCTTTCTAAAAATATATACAGATGTCAGATTGTAAGAATTTTAAATACAGTAATAGAAAGTCTGATTCAAAGCCAATTCAGGTGAAAGGGGAGTCTCTTATTCATGATTTCAATAGAGTTTGGGATAGGCCCATATCAGTCTATTCCATCACATGAAGGAAACAGTCAGTATATCATCTCACTCATTTGCCTGAGTGAATATTAAAGAATAAATTTGCCAAACACCTTGACTGATTACAGAATTTTACTGTTTATTAGACTTCAACTGAAACTTTTAAAAAATTGTTCCTTTCTTATTTCGTTTTCGTGTTTGGCCTTTCGTTCTTTAATTCACCACAAAAAAAGGGTTTACGCTACAGTTTAACTTCCTTTGTATAGGCCAACATTGCCCATTATCCTCTCTCGCTGCCCACTTAGAGAATTTTCAAAAATCATTGGAGAAATAGTTTTGTTTGTGAAATCATAATCAGATGTTTGTGGTGACCCAGCACAGGAGTGTTGACAGATGTGCCTCAGCCCTTTTAGTCACACGATAATGGTTTGAGTTAGCAAATTTTTCTTTGGTGAGGTCACGGATCTTTCCAGCATCAAGTAAGAGTGAGCAATTTGGGTAATGAGGAGCAGCAGGAAAGGCAATATGAGAGGATGGCAGGAAAAAAATATTTTTTAAGGTTTTTCTTTTTTATTCAGTAGCATTTAACTGATATAGGAAACAAGTTTCTTTGCTTCTTGGTTTTTAAATAGCAAAGATCAACGTTATCATTCCTATGCAGTCACTGGGACTGTGCTGGTCACGGGGTGTGCTGTACAGCTGATGCTTGAGAAATGCTGCACCATGGAATCTGGGATAACCTTTGCTGCATTGCTCCAAGTGGAACAATGCTATTTTTCTGATATACACAAAGGGGCAGCCACCAACTTGAACAGCCATTGGGTAGATGCATGAGTCCTTGAACATCCTAACAAGCCCAGAGGCCAAGGGAAGATATTGTTGTGTATTTGGTTGTCGTAGTAATAGAATCTTGTTGTTGCTATGGCAACTGAGTTAGATTATTAGGGATACCCCTGCCGGTTTTGGCTGGTTGTTGGTTAGTTCAGTGTGTGGCAATAAATGGGGCTTTTCAAGGTCTTCCACACTCTGCGTCTCAAGTTATTTCTTCATAAAAGTGCTGCCCCCCAAGATACCACAGATATCAGAAGATCCACAGAGCAATGGATCCCTCAGCCTTGTCCTATCCACAGTCCATTCATGCCCTGTGGAGCTGAGCCCTGTGCAGGTGAAATGCATACCCTCCAAATCCACTTTATTTCCTACCTTTATTTCCTGCCTTAAAGCTGCTTGAGTCAGTCAGCTCGATTCTCTCTATCTGAATGAATCCCTAATTGACTATGACACCCCTCCACCTGAACAGGAGAGGACATATTTTCTCTGTGTGTGTGTGTGTGTGTGTGTGTGTGTGTGTGTGTGTGTGAGAGAGAGAGAGAGAAGCTGGAGTACCACTGTGCTGTGAAAGTCTTTAGCTGCTGGAACAATCCCAGGGGGATTTATTGCTCCCAGGTCAAAACCAGTCCCTGGCTGGCTCCAGGATCACGGAGTTGCAAATGTGGCATAATGTCACACTGGATCTGCGGTTAAGGAAGGCATTCACTGAGACTGTGGAGGCTAGGATAGGATTGGCCCCAATATGAATAAATCCCCAATTTGTACCAGAGTTTGATATCCTGTAAGTAGCCTGGGAACTTACACACGTGGCCAACAACATTTCTGA
This sequence comes from Gopherus flavomarginatus, assembly GCF_025201925.1. NCBI lineage: Eukaryota > Metazoa > Chordata > Testudines > Testudinidae > Gopherus > Gopherus flavomarginatus. The sequence goes on along the minus strand of NC_066623.1, from coordinate 88,712,969 downwards.
CTCAGTGGTGTTATTACAGTCACTCCACAGACAGCTGGGTGACATTTTTCTGTGAAAAATGCAGATTCATTGACACCAAAATGTTCTACAAATTCATGACATCACAGAAATGTTTGTCTGAAGAAAAATTAAAACAAAAAAAGCAGCTGAAACGGTTAACAATTTTTCAGTTTAAAATGACTTTTTGTTTCAAAATGGTCAAAATCAAAGCAAAATGTTTTTGTTTGACCTCAAAGGTTTTGGGGTGTTTGTTTTACTTTTCAAAATTGCCAACAAACCAAGAAATCTGTTGTCTGCCCAGTTTTAACGGCAAGAAGTATCAGCCCTCAAAGTAATGTTTACTCTCTGCATGAGACAAGGTTATCTTGCTGATGAAAAATCCAATGTACAGGAAATCCACAGTAATTAGTGGCAGCCTTAACATTTTGCAGACATATTTCTCATTCTTTGGGGAAGATTTTGATTCTTACATCTTCCTCCATCTAGATTTTGCAATAAGCCTTTTATCCATTTGATGCATTATAAGTACAGTGTCAAGCAGTACAGCTTTATCTAGAGAACATAAAGAATCTTGTCATGGATAATATAGGTGAAGTATTGTTTGATGTTAACATTAAACACGGCTACCATACTGCACATTTGCAAGTATTTAAAGAAAAACAGAACCTAAGTTTTGCATTCTGTATTACTTAGCAGGGCTTGAAATGAGTGAAATATGTTGTTACTAGTGTACAGATGGTCTGTTATTTCCATGCCAAATTAGGGATAGTTTTTTCCCCACCTTTTAACATCTGCCCCAAGTTTATCCATTGTTGTATTACAGTTAGCTTCCTTAATTAGAGGAGAGAGTGAGTGCGATTAGAAAGCCCAGCTGGGATCCATTTTCCAAACTACACCATCGGGCCTGAGCATTCTTAACTCTTGGGAAATCCAAAAAGCCTGATGTTACTTTGGCAACTCCTGCTCTCGAACTCCCCTCATTTTTTTCTTTTCAGGAGGCAATGCCTTTCTCCAGATCTCCCATATGGAGTGAAAGTGGGATGCTATCATCATCTATGGCTGTTAAATGCTAGTCCATTCTCTTCTTGACTGCTCTCTTGTTTCAATAAGTTTTCCATGGCTGCTGTAACATTTTTTACTTTAGGACTGACTGATTGGATGGCACCAGCAATCCATTGTGTCCATTATGTTGAAGAGTTTAAATCCCTTGATGCACCTGTGAGCAGATTAGGTTTGGCTTCTCCTGCTTGCATCAACATTTTCTACATTTACTATTTCAGGTCTTTTTTGCAGACAGTTTATTCATTTTTTCCCCTGAAACATAACTGACCAACATGTGTCCCAGTATCCTGCCCTAACCCAATATACTGCCCCAGTCTGCTATAAAATTTGTTCCTGTAGCATATGTTATTTGGTTATTCCTTGAGCTGTGTGTTCTGCAGGTTGTTCAGTAGTGGCTTTTCAGTATCAGTTTTGTAAATTAAAACTGCATTAAAAAAAAGCTCACTTGTTTTACTTTCCAGGGCAGCAAATGATTTAATGTCAATGTAATCTGTGAGACAAAGTGTGCAAGGTAATAACTTTTGCTGGACCAATTTCTGTTGATGAATGAGACAAGCTTTTGAGCCTACACAGAGCTCTTCTCATGAAGGCATGCTTGTGAAGATCTCTGTGTAAACTCAAAAACTTGTCTCTTTCATTGACAAAAGTTATTCCAATAAAAGATATTACATATCTTTTATCCTGGGACCAAAACAATGACAACAACACAGCAAACAAGAAATATAATCCGCAGCAGTTATGAAAAATAAAATCTAATAAAAATGGAAAAAGTAATATCTTGCCACCAAGATGATAATATATTCAAAGGAATGCTTTAGACCACATAACCTTGGTTCAAAATATTGGTAGCCACCAGTCTGGATGATACACTCAAGTCCACATATTGCAGTCCTCAGAGTAGGGATTTTGATCTTTAAAGGGTCCAATTTGCACTGAATTATTTTAGAGGCATTGAAAATGTTTATCATCTACAGCAGGTATGTGTTGCTATTTATTATTTCCTTATTTAGATTTATACCAAAGTGCCATCTGTTGCTCTGCTACATTATTCTGTTACTTGTTTTCCATGATCAGAATGTCAAGAAACCAAGTAAACGGTGTTGCCATAGCAATACTGCAACTTTCACTGATAACCAATGGGATCAGGATGTGGTACAAAAGATGAAAATTGCCTCTACCCAGAGATCCTTTCTGCATGAGGTGTAGTGCTATGCACATAACAATGCAATAAAGATAAAAGTCACCCTGCTATGGAGGGCGGGTGCACCTCTGTGTGAGGGTTGATGACAGAGCAGCCATACAGGGGTCCTCTACGTAACACCTTTGTTCATTATAGAGAGGTCTCCAAACTGGCCCTACATTGGCTGATGTAGAGATTTATGGAAATAGGTCAGGGGAGGTAATGCAGGATCCTCCACTGCACATATCTAATGCCCCTAATTCCCATACAGGTGATGCAGAACAACAGCAGCTGCTGCTATTCCAAAGTACCCAGTGATATTACAGCTCTGTGCCCTAGAACCAGGTGAGTGGGATGGATTTTGCTTTCCTAGATCCTTTGCATGTGTCTCACAAAAAGCCCAATCAGTTGGGCTTTATGCATTTGAATGAACTAAATTCAATGTTTCACCACTGCATTATGGCAATGTGAATTTCACTGGCATAAAACAAGAAAGAACATTGTGAATTAAGCCCTATGGGCTTAAGGAATGATAAGGCCTTTCTCAGACCTACTGCATCAGGATGATTTTTCAGAACCCATTTGTGAATACCTTAATACAGCAAATAGCTAGCAAAACTCTTTTACTTTGAGTATAGGTTGCAAGACTAACCAGTTTTCATTACTCTACTGGCTGGGGACCGAAAGTTCCAAAATTAGAAAAGCCACTCAAGAAACAAGGAGTTCTGTGCATGTGATAATTGAACTGGTTATGAAAAGAACTGTGAAGAGACTGCACAAGAGAGGCAGAGAATGTGCTACTCAACAAAACAGAGGTAGCTAGACGAATAGAGACTGAAAGCTATTTCTAGGCCAATGAGGCACTGAGGGGGACAGCAGGCCAAATAATCAAAATGAGAACAAGAGAGAATTAAAACTGCTTTACAATAATATCTATTTCAAATGTTCATAATAAAGTTACAACAATAATATTTCAGCAGTCTAAAAATGTAGCAAGCCAATTATATTTTCATTTGAAATTTCATATCCTTATAATAAGGTTTTGTTTGTTTTTTTCTTTAGTTTAAGACTTTGTTTTAAGTAGGGACTTACTTCTTATTACCTGTGCCCATCTGCAATAGTAATCAAGGCTTTGGATTTTTTCCCCAGGAACTCACTAATTACCTATGATTATTTAGGGCACTAGTGTCTGGTCTGATTTTTTTTTTTCTGCTGAAAATAAAGTGCCCTTTCAAAACAAAATCAAAATAGGTTCAGAAATTAGCATTTCATCCAGCGTGTCAATGTCAGATGATGACAGTCACATCACGTCACAATAATTTCATGTCCTATTATTAACATAACTAAATGATATGGATTGCATCTTCAACTGGGGTAAGCTGGCCGAGTACCACAGAAATCATTACCACAGCTCTGGATCTCACCCTACAATTTGTTAAAACAGGCCTCACAAGAAAAAAAAATTGTTTTCAGCATGTCAGTGCTCCCCTAACTGTATTATCATTAATTATTGAGTACAATATTCATTTAATAGAGATATTCTAAAGCTGAGTGATATCAGTATGTTTCTGCAAAGCTATGTGGTTTATCTTACAGTGAGGCTACTAGATTCATTCATGATACAGACTTTACCCCCCGTTTTGTACATCTAGTTTATGTGACATCCTGTCAGACAAAAATGCATACTGAAATGCCAGACATCCCATGCAGGAGCTGTTGTCATCAGGTTGTAATATTAATTCTCTTATAATAGCTCAGTTTCCTCTATTCTGTCTGGAGATAAAAGATGCCTTCTCTCTTATCTAGGTAACAAAACACTCAAGAATGATATTGGCAGTGTTTCAGGGTATAGATTCTTTCCTGTTCACTCCTGCTACCCTACCACAGAGAATGCAATTTCTCCTAATTGGATCCCAGATTCAATATTCTGGGATATGTTACTTTTGATATATTACTATACCAATAATTCACATTTTCCTACACATACTTTCTATCAGCACATCACTTGCCAGTCATCATTGTTGGCATGAATTCATTATTCAGTTCATTCACTTTCAATAAAATAATAATAAACCAAAACTCTGCTCTTGACTGGGTTTTCATTCAGTCTTTACTCATATAAAATTCCCAAGGAGCAGTGGAAGGCGAGAACCAATCAGTGCATGCCCACTGCATGCCAGTACATTGGGCTTCAGAGGGTTACCTCCATAGCTGAATGCAGGTGCATCTGAGGATCAGCTCCAACTGCTGAGCAGCCCAAGGGAGTGAACTTTCTTTCTGTCCTAGAAATAGTGTGAAAACCTCATTATAAGTAGATGGAAAGTCTACCAAAATACAGTGAAACCCCGCTATAACGTGATGTTTGGGGTCCAAAAAATTCCATCACGATAAATGAGAGGTCACAGTATAGCGGGGTTTCAGGCCGGTCAGTTTAAGTCAGTAGTCCACAACGCGGTGTATTAATGTGCGCCGCCTAGTGCCCCTAGTGCCTAGTGCCCAGCAGAGGAGAGAAGCCTAGGCCCCATGCCTGCTGGGGACAGAGAACTCTGAGGCTGCGGGTGCCGGTGCTCTGTGTCCCTGGCAGACATGGGGCGGCGGCTCCTCTTGAAGCTGGAGAGAAGCCGCGGCCCTGCACCTGCCAGGGACAGAGAGCATCAGCTCCATCAGCCTGGGAGTTCTCTGTCCCCGGCAGGCTCGAGGCCATGGATCTTCTTGAAGCCGGAGAGAAGCCGCGGCCCCGCACCTGCCGGGGACAGAGAGCACCGGCACCCCCAGCCCTGGAGTTCTCTGGCCCCGGCAGGCACAGGGCCGCAGCTTCTCTCCCCTGCTGGGTGCTAGGCAGGGGCACAGCAATGTCTCGGTGGGCGCCATGGTGTTGGGGACCACTGGTATTAGGCCTTAAAGAGGAACCAACTTACAATTGTGTTGTATGCGATTTCGTGTTATGGCAGGGCGTGTTATTGAGAGGTTTGACTGTACATCAGAGAAATCTGTGTTCCATTTCACTTTGGAAATTTTGTACCATGCTATCGGAGCACCACAAATGTGGTGCATATAGCAATTTTTTTTAGTAAACTATTAAATCAGTGATCAGTACAGTGATAACTAGAAAAGTAAATGTTTTGTGAAGCATAATTGTAAAGCCCATCCCAGAGAGAACACATTTATATTTAAATCTATCATTAAACTGTATTTCCATGAGTCTTGTTGCATATATAGTCTGAGTGAATTAATAATTAATTAATAATTAATCTAGCATCCAAATGTGAATATTTAAATTGCATTTTGGATTTTTTCCCCAGGTGTCCAAAGAATGGAGGTTTTACAGTGAGGGCTGCAGAATAAGGCTCATGATCTGGCACAATGTAAAATTCATACTGTCACAGAGTTTCTAAAGTCAATATGAAAGACCCCCTGCTGGATAGACAAAAAAGCCATGTGTTAAATGACTGTGTCATTGGAGCACCTTGAGCTATGAAATTGTTGGTGATCCACTGACCTCTGGTTATGGGCCCCTCAGGTTCCTGCTGTGCCACTCTTCTGAAATGCAACTTTCACTAAGCCACACAACTTTTCAAAAGTTTGTTTAAAGGAACTATTTTCCTTATATTAGCTCGGCTTTTCAGAGAAGTATTTTGTTCTTATTGGAGGCTGAAGCAAACCAGTAGATGAGGGAATACTGTAAACACTGAACCTGCCTTTACCAAAGTCAATTTAAGCTTTGCATTTGGGATTTTTCCCCAATATTTTAAATAGTTTGTTTGGGGAAGAAAATGTACACAGAACACTTAGTTGAGTATTTATGCATTAATATGCTTAATTTGGGGGATTGCCTATGTCCTCTGTAATGAAAAGAATAATTTTATGTACATATCAGATCCATTGTAAGTGTGCATAAGCAAGCAGCAAACATGAAGTCTGCAAATAATGTTTGTGAGCTGGACCCCAAAACATCATCCTTGTCTTTAGTTCAGAATAAAATAAGAAGTATGGTAATTGTATATAGTTTATTCTGAAGTACCACAGTTAAAAAGAAATTCTACATAACATGATTATGCATGGACATCACAGAAAAAAAAATTGGCTGAGCATGGCATATTTCCTTTCTAATGGGAAAATTGTTGAGTGCAACTGTGCATAGTTCATACGACTTCAAAATTAATGTTTAATATTTAAAGAAAAACATCCCTCAAAGATTCCATAACATCAGTAGATTTTGTAATGTATTATTTACCTTTTGGAGACACTGAGAACTGCACCATAACAAAAATGCAAAGACGAGAGTTGAAGTAGCCCTTCTAGCTCTGTTGAAATATCTGAAATGATTTTTGAGCTTATGATATTTTAGCGGACATAAAAGATAACTGTGTTAACAAAATGAAATGTTTGGCAGCACTGTTAGGTTATTTATTAATTAGGATAAAGTTTACTTCACTCACATAAGTTGGAGTCAGGTTTCATGATGGTGAAGTGAGAAGCACAGGATAGGGAAGGGAAACAATCCACCTGAAGCTACAGTAATATCCGCTATCCTCATGGTTACTACTACTCCACAATACGGATTTAAATAGAAGCTATATTATTCTATACCAGTTGTACAATATTTTAGTGCTGCTGAATCCAAGTAAAAATAATTAATTTTAAGCTCATTCAATCAACTGCTCACAAACAGTATTTTTTTAAACCTGCATTCATAGCTATTCACAGACAAAGTTGTATGTTTTACATGGGATGGGATGCGTGAGATGGACAGGGTTTCCGAACCCTGTGGCCACAGCTGTGACAGAAAGACAATTAAATAGGCCAGATAAAGATCTGATTATACCCTTCACAGCCTGTATTTACTTTGTATGAAGTAAAATTAAGTTTAAACTCAGCACTCAGCCAGTATATTTTACAGTAGCAGAAGTTTTCCATCAGCTGAGGCCTATATGGACCAAAAGGGAAAATATTTTAAAATCATATAAGATGTAAAATCCTGTTTATCTGCTCTCTGCTTCACCACTACATTTCCAGGAGAGATTAAAAGTAAGGCTGTCAACCAATTAAAAAATTAATCGCAATTAATGTCACTGTTAAATATTAATAGTATACAGTTTATTTAAATATTTTTGGATGTTTTCTACATTTTCAAATATATTGATTTCAGTTACAACACAGAATACAAAATGTACAATGCTCGCTTGTTATTTATTTTTGATTACAAGTATTTGCACTGTAAAAAAACTAAAGAAAAAGTATTTTTCAATTAATCTAATACAAGTACTGTAGTGCAATCACTTTATCATGAAGGTTGAATTTACAGATGTAGAATTATGCACAAAGAAACCCTGCATTCAAAAATAAAACAATGTAAAATTTTAGAGGCTGCAAGTCCATTCAGTCCTACTTCTTGTTCAGTCAATCACTCAGACGAACAAGTTTGTTTACATTTGAAGGAGATAATGCTGCCCGCTTCTTGTTTACAATGTCATATGAAGGTGAGAAAAGGCATTCACATGGCACTGCTGTAGCCAGCTTTGCAAGATATTTATGTGCCATATGCACTAAAGATTCATGTGTCCCTTCATGCTTCAACCACCATTCCAAGGAACATGGGTCCATGCTGATGACAGGTTCTGCTTGATAACAATCCAAAGCAGTACAGACTGATGCATGTTCATTTTCATTAGCTGAGTCAGATGCTACCATCAGAAGATTGTTTTCTTTTTTGGTGGTTCGGATTCTGTAATTTCCACATGAGAGCGTTGCTCTTTTAAGACTTCTGTTTAGCATATCTAGCACGTAAATACCTTGCAATGCCAGCTACAAAAGTTCCAAGAAAATGCCTGTCCTCACTTTCTGGTGACATTGTAAATAAGAAGAGGACAGCATTATCTCCTGTAAATGTAAACAAACTTGTTTGTCTCTTAGTGATGGGCTGAAAAAGTTTTACATTGTTTTGTTTTTGAGTGCAGTTATGCAACAAAAAAAATCTACATTTGTAAATTGCATTTTCATGACAGAGATTGCACTACAGTACTTGTATGAGGTGAATTGAAAAATACTATTTCTTTTTTTTTACAGTGCAAATATTTATAATAAAAAATATACACTTTGATTTCAGTTACAACACAGAATTCAATATATATGACACTGTAGAAAACATCTAAAATATTTTATTGGTATTCTATTGTTTAACAGTGAAATTAAAACTGCAATTAATTGCTATTAATTTTTTAAATCACAATTATTATTTTTTTGAGTTAATCGCATGAGTTAACTCTGATTAATTGACAGCCCTAATTAAAAGCCTCTCTGGCTTATTCAAGTCCTTCTCCTGATTATATGTAAGTGCTACACTTCATCCAATCAGGGAATAGGAGAAATAGCACAGGCCTTCCATAAACAATTGTAACTAATCGCCAACACAGCTTCAATTTTGAATAGCAAGGAGAAAAAAGTGAATATTTTTTGTTATTTTAAAAAACTAACCACAGACAAATGATCAAATAAGTTCAAACAACAAATAATTTAAAGGCTCTTGCTAGCTGACCATGGACATCCCATGAGCCAAAAGAAAATAAATTCACTCGGTAAATTGCTGCAAATAATTCACTGACTGCTAGTCATCAATACCTTTTGCATGAAGCAATATTTTAAGTACATGTGCAGTGAATGTTTTATGAGCTATATTTTGATTTGACCAGGAAGTTCAACAAGAGGAAGATGACCTAGCCTGCCACATTTCTTCATGAGACCATCTTCTCAGTGATCTATGGCTCCACGGAGGAGAATTATGGTTTCAATGCTGCCCTTGAAACATGGGTCAAGCAATGCTGCAAACATATATTCTTTCCTGTTAAACATTTCACCAAGCAGAGCCATTTACTTCCAAATTTGATTTCCATGTTTTCAGCAAAGACATGCATATGCCTGTGCATGATAAGTAGCAGCACCTAACGTCAATTTGCATTACTACATCTGACTTTATTAGTAAGTAGTTAAAATGGTGTAAGGTAGTCAACAAGGGCCTTGGCTACACTTGAGAGTTACAGCTCTGGTGGTGGCTTTACAGCGCTGTAACTTACTCCCTGTCCACACTGGCAAGGCACATACAACGCTGTAAGTCCCTGGCTACAGAGCTGCTTGTACTCCACCTCCACGAGAGGAATAAAGAGAACAGCTCTGGTGCTGCAGCACTAGGGTGCCAGTGTAAACAATGATTACTCTTACTACACTGTAACTGACCTCCGGAACCTTCCCATAATGCTTTTAACTGAAGATTACACTCTTTGTTTTGTTGTGAACTTGGGGCTCCCGGAGCTGCTTATCTAAAAAACAAACACAGCTACTGTTTGCTGTGAATGAGGCAGGCAGAGGGATCCCTTTGGAATATCCACAGCTAGTGTTTGCTTGAGGATAGAAGCAGCACCGCGGGCGGGGGAGGGGTCTGTTTCCGAGCAGTTGCTTATCTGGTCTGGGAGGAAAAAAACAAAGAAGGCTATTTGCATTTAGTGAATAGAGAGGGGTGGGGGAAGGGGTCGGAACTTGCAAGGCAGGGAGCAGACACAGTGTCAGCTCCAAAACTCCACTCTCTGTCTCCCCGCGCTCCCTGTCACACTCTACCCTACCCCCCTCTTTTGAAAAGCACGTTGCAGCCACTTGAACGCTGGGATAGCTGCCTATAATGCACTGCTCCCAATGCCACTGCAGATGCTGCAAATGTGGCCACAACAGTGCGCTGGTAACTATCAGTGTTGCCACACTGCAGCACTTTCCCTACACAGCTGTACGAAGACAGCTTTAACTCCCAGCTCTGTGCAGCTGCAAGTGTAGTCATACTCAAGATTTCAGTAGTGGAGGTGAGGACTGGTGCCAGGGAATTATCCCTAACCTCTCACTCTTGTTTCCCTGTCCAATCTACTGATGAGGGCAGGATGATAAAAAACACAACTTAGTTAATTATATTTGTTCATGTTTGCTGAGAAGTTCAAGCATATGATGGTGCCTTATCAAAGAAAAACACACTATTAGAGCAGCTCTGAGATACCTGACCATGTTATTAAAACTGGATAGGAATTTATTCCTGTTTACAGAAATTCTGAAGAATGTTAGAATTATATATTCTTTAATTGCATATCTCAGAGGCAATATATCTGTTGTCCTGTTTCAAACTGATTACCTTAAGAAGCAAGTATCATGTTTGTGGATCCCAAAAACACCATATAGAAACAAAGCCCGGATGACTATTTCTAGCTCTGAATAGTGGTCTATTCAGTCACTAATGTCTGTTCATTGTTATTTCTTGCAGTTGTGTTTGGAGGTGGTTTCCAATCACCACCTCAGTGGATTTATGGGACAAAATTAATGCCCACACTTTGAGCCAAATCCACTGCTGGTGTAAATTGGTATAACTTTTTTTCCCAGTTGGGATACATGGGCTGAATCTCTTACCCTTTCAGTATTATTTTCACAAACATTGGCTAAACTTATTTGGGGAAATTAGCTTCAAACTGAAGTAGAGTGGGGAGAAATTTTTCATTTCAAACATTTTTTCGGTGAGAAATGCAGATTTGGTGACACCGAAACATCTCACAAATCACGTCAGTTTCACCAAATTGTTTATGTGGGGAAAAAAAATCTAAAAACAAAATTTAAAAAAATATTTTATTTTTGCAGTTTGAACATCTTTTTTAAAATAAAGTTATTTTTGAAACAAACAAAACATTTTAAAATGGTCAAAATTAAAGTAAAACATTTCCATTTTGTCAAAAGAAAACTTTGCATTTGACCTGAAATTATTATTTTTTTTTTTTACTTTTTGATTTGCTGACCCCAACTGAAATGTTGTTCTTCATTTTTTTTGATCTTCCAGTGAACCAAAAAAATGCATCCTTTGCACACACTACTATGGAGGCAACAACATCCTACATGTAGCTGAGGTGCAGCCTGAGATGAGTAATTTACACATGAAGAGGGGCCTCATTTCTTGGAATACAGAATTAGGGAGGTGACCGGATCACTAGATTGCAAAAGACAGAGTGACTGAACTAGCTAAGCTAATAGGGAGAACACCCAGGGAAATATTTGCTAACAATGGACATAAATTAGGAATGTAAAGAGGAGGTCTAGGGTGGACAAGGCATGGACATAGGATACTGCACAGGGCATTAGAAGGGTTTAAATTTGAGGAGATGTCCAGGGCACTGGAGAAGTGGGTTAGATCTAAAGAAGTCCTTATGGACTCCCTAGGGAAGCAACAGAAAGAGACTGGAAGTAGAAAAGGAAGTCCAGCAATAGTATTACACAAGAAATTCAAGGAAGAAAATGTGATTAAATTACAGTAGAAGTCTCTCCTAAAGAGAAATTCAGTAACATACAGGGGATAGATGGAGGTGCTCTGGATAACTATGTAAAAGAATGCTTCTCAGAGCTCAGCAAAGATCTGTTGAAAGCCACTGAAACTTAAAAAATAATACCCATGGGCAACCAGGAAAGAACAGTAATTGTAGCTAAATAATTAGTGCAAAAAGCATAAAAAATAAGCTCAGCGGCTGGAGAGAAACTGGCTCTGAAATGTGTCCCTTTGGGAAACAAGTAAGTGATTTATGGAAAGAGAATGAGGAGTTAAGGGGAGCATTTATGCAGATGTTAAAAACTTTAGAGTGTTGAAAGGATTTAAGCAGGCAGGTATAGTAAAGGTACTGGATGTAACATTCAGTAAGAAGGGGAAAGAGAATGTCTGATTTGATAATAAAACCTGGTTATGGCAGTACAATTCAGTGCAGCCTCACCCAATGGAACCCTGGTAGTCAAATTATGCAAGGGGAAGTCAGGTGGTGACAACTACCACCACGTTGCTTTTGTCCCCAGGAATCGTTGCAGCCATTCTGATGGAAAATGGGTGCTTTCCCCAAAGAAATGGTCTGTAATCAATTGTAAATGACTGCTGTAGGCAGAGAGACAGTATGATTTGAAGTATTTGACTATGGACAATTTAGTCAAAATCACTGAAAGGAAATAAGGGGTTTCCTTTTGAACTTGGCTGCCTCTGAATGTACACGTAGGGAATGTAATTTGGGTACAGTTGTGTAAAAAATAATCAGAGAAAGACAAGGGGTTTTGAGCAAAATGTTTAAAAGAAATGCAAATACATTTGTGTAATTATGCGAGGTTTTAAGGATGTAACCATACACTCTTTGTTGTAAAACCCTATTTTGTATGTCTAAAATAAACTGGCTTTTAAAAGATTCCACTAAAAATCCATTTGAATCTTTCATTCAAACTTGCAAAAACTGACTGACACTTTCTGAATCACTGCCAATGTTTCCTAACCATATTTGCTAAATTCTTATTTTCCCCTGTCAAGCCAAACACGAGATGTTATCCAGCTTTGTTACCTCAATGTTTTTATGAAGTTTAGCATCTTTTTAAATTAGAACTAGAGGACTTGGGATATGGCTACACTTGGAGGTGTGCCGCGCTGGGAGTTACAACTGTCTTCGTACAGCTGTGTAGGGACATTTGCACAATGCTGCAAATGTGGCCAGCGCTGCAGTGTGGCCACATTTGCAGCATTTGCAGCGCTGTTGGGAGTGGTGCATTGTGGGCAGCTATCCCACAGAGCACCTCGTCCCATTTTGGCGCCGTGGGTTGTGGGAAGGGATGGAAGGGTGTGGGTCATTCCGCTTCCTGTCCCAACACCCCGTGGTGCATCGCTTCACATCCCAGCAGTTTGGTGCCATTGTGAGTCTCTGTGCAGCGTAATTTCTGTGGGAAATGGAGCCCGAGCTGCTGAGGACTTTGCTGATGAGTGTCGCTAGCACATCACATTTCACAGTTGAGCTATTCCTTCAGCTCCAAAGTGACAGTGAGAAGTCCGATGATGATATCGAGTCGCCTGATGCGTGTGACAATAAATTGCTTGTGGCAGTAACGGACATGCTCAGCACCGTGAAACACCACCTTTGGGCTCGGGAAACAAGCACTGAGTGGTGGGATCACATCGTCCTGCAAGTCTGGGATGACGAGCAGTGGCTGCAGAACTTTCGGATGAGAAAAGCCACTTTCATGGGACTATGTGAGGAGCTCGCCACCACCCTGCGGCGCAAGGACACGAGATTGAGAGCTGCCCTGCCGGTGGAGAAGCGGGTGGCTATTGCAATCTGGAAGCTGGCAACTCCAGACAGCTACCAATCGGTCGCGAACCAGTTTGGAGTGGGAAAGTCGACCGTTGGAATCGTGTTGATGCAAGTTTGCAGGGCCATTAATCGCATCCTGCTAAGAAGAACCGTGACTCTGGGGAACGTGCAGGACATTGTGGATGGCTTTGCACAAATGAGTTTCCCTAACTGTGGAGGGGCGCTAGATGGGACGCATATTCCTATTCTGGCACCACCCCACCTAGCATCCAAGTACATTAATCGGAAGGGGTATTTCTCTATGGTTCTCCAGGCTCTTGTGGATCACCGTGGGCGTTTCATTGACATTTACACAGGCTGGCCTGGCAAGGTGCATGATGCACGCATCTTTCAGAGCAGTGGCCTGTTCAGGAAGCTGCAGGCCGGGACTTTTTTCCCAGACCAGAAGATCACAGTAGGGGATGTTGAAATGCCCATTGTGATCCTTGGAGACCCCGCTTACCCGTTAATGCCTTGGCTCATGAAACCGTATACAGGGAAGCTTGACAGGAGCAAGGACCGGTTCAACTACAGGCTGATCCAGTGCCGAATGACTGTGGAGTGTGCTTTTGGCCGTTAAAAAGGGCGCTGGTGATCTCTTTCTGGGAAGCTAGACTTGGGGGAAAGCAGCATCCCTGCGGTTATATCCGTGTGCTGTACCCTCCATAATATTTGTGAAGGGAAGGGTGAAACATTCAGTCAGGAATGGACCTCTGAGGTTCAACGCCTGGAGGCTGAATTTGCAAGCCAGAGAGCAGGGCTACTAGAGAGGCTCAGCACTGGGTTACAAGGATTAGGGATGCCTTAAGGGAGCAATCTGAGGCTGAAAGCCAACAGTGATGTTTGGTGCCTTGCACGGGAGTGAAGTGCAGTGGTTACAATGATTTGCAGTTCCTGTTTTTTCCTTGGGGTACGGTATCATTCACTTTCTGAAATAATAAAAACTGTTTTAAAAGCCAAGAAATCATTAATTGAAAAGAAAGTAAGTAAAAGGGCAGGGGGGGTAGGGTGGTGAACTGTACAGTCAGAGGTTTGAATATGTCCTGCCTGGAGTGCTGTGCAATGACTGCTGCACTTCAGGATGAAAATGCTGCATGGTGATGGGGGTTGAGTGCAGAGGGTAAGGGTCGTAGTTCTCAGGTTTGGTAGGTGAACGTACAGGTGTTGGGGGCAGCTGGTGGTGGTAAGACCTTGGATGCTGGAGAAGGGGGTTTTGAGCTGACTTTGGGGCACAAGGGAGAGAGCTTTGGGATGAGGGGAGGGACAGCATGGTAGTGCTCTGCCTGCATGGCTACGAGTGACTGCATACACTCCGTTTGGCGCGCCAGGAGGCTTATCAGCTGCTTTGTGCTTTTCTTCTTAGCCAATTCCTTTCTCCTGCTTTGTGTTTTCCTCCACTGCTGACCTTTTTCTCTCCAATCCTGCAGCCTCTTACTCTCTCTGGCAGACTGATTCATAACTGCTTTCACCAAATCTTCTTTGCTTTTTCTTGGTTTCCTCCTCAGGTTTTGTAGCTTTTCAGCAGTCTGTGATAGGGCCGGTAGATTACTAGTACTAGTCAAGGACACTGTCATTAGAAAAAAAACAAAAATAGAAACATTTATTACAGAGGCTGCATTGTGTATAATCACAGTTAAGGAGCTTTTAGTCTCATTGTAGCATACTTTACACATACCAAACACAGCACAAGGAGGCCGCAGCAGCGAAGACATGGTGACTAATGGGGAATGTGAGTGCAGGAGTTAATTAATCCTGGAAGCCATCTCGCTGCCGCTGCTCACCTAGGAAGGGGAACTGCTTGGTTCAGGGCTGCATTGGGGTTTCTGTGCATTAAGGAAGGCACAGAGCAGCGGGGAGGGGAGGGGCGGGGACTGCACTGAACACTATCCCTACATTTTCCACAGGAGTTAATCCTACAAGATATCTCACTGCTGCAGGTTACCTTGGAAAAGCGGGAGGGTCTTCTACAGCAATGCGGATTCCGTCCTGGTCCCTATGCAGCTTGCCTGTGTGCAGCAATGGTCCCCCCACCCCTCGCAGCACAGTGGCACGGACCCGTTAGCCTGACTGGGACAAGGACCACAGTGGCTCTCCCTATAAACTTGTGCAAGCGCATTGCCCCCGCTCTGGCAGAAACTTTTGAAGAGATTACAGATGCTGATTACCGTGACGTGATAGAGCACATCAATGGGCTATTCCACATCTAGGCATGCATGCAGCCATAACCCCGCCCCCCCCCGAAACATTTCCATCCTGAAAATAAAAGCTGCTTACTGGGAACCCTCTCCTCTGCTTCTTCTTCACCAACAAGTTCCAGCTGCTGTGACTGGCTACCTTCCTCCTGGCTTGAAAAGAGCTCCTGGCTGCATGCCTCCTGGGACTCCGGGGTGTCTCCTTCCACCCCAGTACCCTCACTCTCGGTTTCCTCCCCCCCACCTCCCTCTCCTCTCCCTGCTCTGAACTGTCCATCGTGGTCCTCGGATTGGCAGTGGGGTCACCCCCAAGTATCGTGTCCAGCTCCTTGTAAAAACGGCAGGTCGTGGGGGAAGCACCTGAGCGGCGGTTTCCCTCCCGGGCTTTGCAATAGGCACTCTGCAGCTCCTTTACTTTAACCCTGCACTGCACCGTGTCCCGGTCATGGCTCCTTTCCAGCATGGCCTTTGATATCTGCCCATAGGTATCATAATTCCTACAGCTGGAGTGCAGCTGTGACTGCACAGCTTCCTCACCAAAAACACTGATGAGGTCCAGCAACTCGCCATTGCTCCATGCTGGGGCTCGTTTGGAGCATGGAGGCATGGTCACCTGGAAAGATTCACTGATTGATTGCACTCCACACCTGGCTGAGCAAACAGGAAGGGGATTTTTAAAATTCCCGGGGCATTTAAAGGACAGGTCACCTGAGGCCAGGGCAGTAGAGTGCGAACTGATGAGCAGAGTGGCTGAAAAGGTATTCTGGGATACCTTCTAATACCCTAGAGGCCAAAAACAGCGCTTTTGGTGGCCACACTTGACGAGCAGAGCTGCATCACCAGCGCTGCAATCATTACACCCCAAGCAGACCAGGTGTACAGCCAGCACTGCAGCCAGGGAGTTGCAGCGCTGTATGTGCCTTGCAAGTGTGGACACAGAGTAAGTTGCAGAGCTGTAAACCCACCACCAGCGCTGCAACTCTCCAGTGTAGCCATGGCCTTGGTTGTGGCTGTGGTAGGGATAGCCAGAAACAGAGTACTAGGAAGACACTCTGAATCCTGTTGTAGTAATGAAACAGTAGCTGAAAGGGCTACAGGAAGAGAATGAAAAATTAAGGAGATAGAGCACCTCTAGAGTAACAATAAAGGGAAGAGACAGTCACAAGACAAGCAGTTAGGAATACAAAGCCTTAAAGTAGCCCTGAGTAATTAGACAATCACTATATAGAGTACATGGAAACTCTTTAAGCTCAAAACAGTTGCCCTTCATGTGAAAATTAATACGGCTAACATGTTATTATGACAAAAAAAGGATAAGGTTTGCACTAAGGAAGGAAGGTGCATTCCCATGGAACATGTAGTTTATATCATAAAAAGGGTAAAACAAACATAAAAACATGCTATTTAATCCAAATCCTACAGTGGATCCAAAGAGGAGCCACAATAGGTTGTGTTTTCTTTTTCAGATGGCTTTATGCTTTGGAAGCAGAAACCAACCTAGAACGAGGAAAGATCAGTGAATATAACAAATGGAGCTTAACCATTAACACTCTTATCCAAAAAGTTCTGTTTAATTCTAAAGTAAAGTAAATGTTATTGGGAAGTAAAAAATAACCTATATGGTAATGTTTTGTAAATGGGAAAAGAAAAATTGTATTAAAACTAAGCAATCACGTAAAAGATTGAAATCCCCTAGACTGGAAACAAATCCAACTAATGGTTTAGGGTTATGTCTATTAAGAAAATATTATTTAATAATGTATAGTTCATTCATGTGCCAAATGTTATTGTATTTCATGAATCGGCAGTCACTGTGGTTTGGTTCAAAATGGCTAAAAACTATTGAAAGGACTTTATGGACAAAAAAGTAAATTTTTAAAATGCACAAAGCTGCCCAAGGTGGCGCAGCAATGAAACTGGAGGGAGCTTGACAGGATCTTAGTTGTTTGGGACCGATATGTCACTCTGAAACTAAACTGACACAGAGACACTGTGGGAACATGGCCAAGCACTTCAACAGAAACTAGCAGCAGAGGTACTGCATCCATTACACAAGCAAAGGTTTCAGCCAGAATTAGCAACTAGAGTACAGTATTGTATTTTGAAAATCAACAAAGCAAAGAATTTATTACTTAAGAGTTTTTAACTATTATATGTACGGTATGTTGTAAATGTTTTTTGATGTACAAGATAGCATTAATCTGCTATCATGAAAGGTAAAAGGCAAGAACAATGACATGCAGTAAAGGGGAAATATATGCTATATAAAGTAAAAGCAGCTTTAAGTAACATAGAACAAAGAAAGCTTCCCTCTTTTCCCACCATAGAAAATTAAAAAAACTGGTACAAGAGAGGTAATACTAACTGGCACAGGGTAAGAAAATTAACTAGGGTCCAATACCAGGAAGTTAAATGTAAAAAGCACTATAACTCAGATGATGTGGAAGAAGTTTGTTTGTTTTTCCTCCTGAGATATTGTTGCAAGATAATGCAAGGTCTCGAAAGCCCCAGACTTGTACCCCTGTTTACAGCTGGGGGACACTTATATGCACAGGTGGAATATCTCACAGACAGAGTTGCGGGCATATGGGTTCACTCTTGGGGATTAGTCCCCAAATTTCACAGTACGCTGAGACACTGAAATGTTGGTTAAGTAAAAACTACCTGTGCTGGTGATGACAAGTATTGACTGGTGGCTGAAGAGGACCACTTCTCGTATAAACCCAGGGAATGTTATTTTAATTGGCCTATGTTCTTTTCACACCTAAATTTCCTGTGGTGATAAATGGAAAGATTTTTGTATTTTGTACCAGTTTTTCATAATGTAATTAAAATAAAAGCAAAGTTAGAATTACTGAAGGATGCTTTAAAGGCAGAGCAAATTTATAATGTGGAATTACACCCTAGTGGACTGTACTAGAGGAGGGGAACTGGCACCTCCTGACTTATATTTTTGAATGTTGGATTTAAATTTATTTAACATGATTATTATATCATTTCAGCACTCTGTCATATATAGTAACATTTAGCTTAATTTTTAATACCAACAAAATATATAGCTATCTTTTTCTCTCTTTGTCATGACCGAATGATGGAAATGCAGGCATTTGTTAAAGAGCTATAGTTTTTGGTTAGATAAAATGCAAAGGTTGGGATAATATAAAATATTCAAACACAAGTAGTTTCTGAAATAGAGAAGAAAATTGTGTTCAGCATTTCAGTTAGGGAATATACATATCACTGGTAAATTATCATTCATTTCTCCAACTTCTTATATTAATAACTAATATTCTATAACATCTTCCTCTGAAAAACTCAATGCACTTTACAAATGCAAGGATGAAATTAACCTTTGGGCAGGCGGCCAGCACAAGGCATATGCATCACTTAACAAATTAAATATCATAGCATCTTGGTGGGGTAAGGAAAAAACCCTATTATTTCTATATTTTCATAGGGGAAAGATCAGTTTTCATTTTTTTCCCCAATTGTAGAGAGCTATTCAGGCTTTTCTCTTCTTGACTGCCAGGTGATGAATACAATTTATAGTTTAAAAAAAAGATATTCCTAGATATTTTCAGTTTGGTTCCCTGCTAACCTACACACCATGAAAGAGTGGCTGGACTGGAGAAAAAGATAGCTATATATTTTGTTGGTATTAAAAATTAAGCTAAATGTTACTATATATGATAGAAAAAGATAAAATTTGAAGGGTTGAAATGAGATAATAATCATGTTAGATAAATTTAGATCCAACATTCAAAAATTTAGTAAAAAAAATACTGTTTTTATTATGCATTTTTTCAGAAGAGTTAAGAACATAAAAATGGCCATACTAGGTCAGACCAAAGGTCCATCTAGCCCAGTATCCTGTCTTCCCACAGTGACCAATGCCAGGTACTTCAGAGGGAATGAACAGAACAGGTAATCATCAAGTGATCCATCCTCTGTTGCCCATTCCCAGCTTCTAGCAAACAGAGGATAGGGACACCATCCCTGCCCATCCTGGCTAATAGCCATTGATGGACCTATCCTCTATAAATGTATCTAGCTCTTTTTTGAACCCTGTTATAGTCTTGACCTTCACAACATTCCTATGTCAAAAGTTCCTCAGGTTGACTATACATTGTGTGAAGAAATACTTTTCTTTGTTTTAGAACTACTACCTATTAATTTCATTTTGTGACCCCTAGTTCTTGTGTTGTGAGGAGTAAATAACACTTTCTAATTTACTTTCTCCACACCGGTCATGATTTTATGGACCTCTATACCCCATTAATTGTTTCTTTTCCAAGCTGAAAAGTCCCAGTCTTATTAATCTCTCCTCATATGGAAGTTGTTCCATCTCCTAATAATTTTTGTTCCTATTTCTGAACCTTTTCCAATTCCAATATAACTTTTTGAGATGGGGTGACCACATCTGCATGCAGTATTCAAGCTGTTGGGGTACCATGGATTTATATAGAGGCAATATGATATTTTCTGTTTTATTATCTATCCCTTTCTTAATGATTCCCCACATTTTGTTCACTTTTTTGGCTGCTGCTGCACAATAAGTGCATGTTTTCAAGAGAACTATACACAATGACTCCAAGATCTCTTTCCTGAGTGGTAACAGCTAATTTAGACCCCATCATTTTATATGTATAGTGGGGATTATGTTTTCCAGGGTGCATTACTTTGCATTTATCAACACTGAATTTCATCTGCTATTTTGTTGCCCAGTCACCCAATTTTGTCCCTTTGTAACTCGTCACAGTCTGCTTGGGACTTAACTATCTTGATCGGTTTTGTATCATCTGCACATTTTGCCACCTCACTGTTTACCCCTTTTTCCAGATCATTTATGAATATGTTGAATAGGACTGGTCCCAGTACAGACCCCTGGGGGATACCACTATTTACCTCTTTCCATTCTGAAAACTGATCATTTATTCCTACCCTTTGTTTCCTATCTTTTAACCAGTTACCGATCCATGAGAGGATCTTCCCACGTATCCCATGACAGCTTACTTTGCTTAAGAGCCTTTGGTAAGGGACCTTGTCAAAGGCTTTCTGAAAATCTAAGTACACTATATCCACTGTATCACCCTTGTCCAAATGCTTATTGACCCCCCTCAAAGAATTCTAGTAGATTGGTGAGGCATGATTTCCCTTGACAAAAACCATGTTCACTCTTCCCCAACAAATCATGTTCATCTATGTGTCTGATAATTCTATTCTTTACTATAGTTTCAATCAATTTGCCCGGTACTGAAGTTAGGCTTACCGGCCTGTAATTGCTGGTGTTGCCTCTCAAGACTTTTTTAAAAATCAGTGTCACATTAGCTATCCTCCAGTCATCTGGTACTGAAGCTGGTTTAAATAATAGGTTACATACCACAGTTTGTAGTTCTGCAATTTCACATTTGAGTTCCTTCAGAATTTTTGGGTGATCAGAACTCTTGTATTGTGAGTACTAGGAAGAAAGAGAACACTTAATGAGAGTTTTCCACAGGAATATGAAATGTCTTATTAGTTAATTAATTTTCTTCATACCATTTAGACTTCCTTGCCTTTTAATAGAAATCCAGTTAATAGCACAAACTGATGTATAATGTATTTCACTATCTGAATGACTATCTGATTTTGGAGATCATGCTAAATAATTGCTATTGAGCTGGAGTATAGCGTTCAATGTTTTTTCTTCATTTGCTGTTTGGATCTCATAATATCATTTTCACACTTTCAGCTGAAGCCCTCTTCAGAATCTGCAGAGGAAATCAGCTAAAGGCATAAGCTACAATGTTAACAAAATATGCCTTATTCTTTAAAGAGGTATTTTTTCAGGATGCTTAAATTGCATCATCTTCCTAGGATTCTCATGTATGGTCCAAGTTAAAAGGAGTATGGAGGTAAAACTCATGCACAATGGTGGCAATTTTGTAGAGGGTTAAAACAGTATCAGAATTTTATCAATAATTCCATGCTTTTCTTTGTTGAAAACATATGATGTGCACTATAACCAAAAATATTGCTGTTAGCCAAATTTTATTTTGACACATGTTAATTCACATAATTAGATACTAATATTGAGACGAGGGTAATGGTCTAAATTTTTCAGTCAAGTTGGAGGAAGAAATTGTATTTCAAGTCGTAGTGCAAGATGGGATGAGACTGAGAGCTAATACTGGGCCATGTAGTCTGTAGGAGGCTGGTTCAAACCCAGTCCAAGAAGAACATAACACGAAGATAATGCCACTTGACCTATCTAAAATGATTTGGTGCCCCTAGTATATTATATATTTGGTGCCCCTAGTGCTAATAACTGCATGTAATAGTCACCACAAGAGCTGTGCTAACTCAAAACCTTTTCTCTCAAGAGCATAACTCAAAGGATTAGAAACTAAACTGTTATAATCCAGTTGGAAAACTACCCTTTAAGCCAATAGAGTCAGCACTAAGGCACATATTTGTGGCCTTAGATCTTCATGATCCAGTTCTGTCAGCTGAGCACCTTTCACAGCTTCTAACTTCACTTTAAAATATGAAACGCACACCAACACATGTGTGTCATAGGAATGTTTGCTCAGAATGGTTGCCATTCAAGAGCCAACATTTGCCTGCAGTTACTATTGTGAGATATAGAGATAAAGGAAATATGATTGTAACAGAAAGGATACCACTATGACAACTACCAATAGATCCTGACTTTAAAATGTTGGTCATTGAACGCTGTACACAACTGATGCTAATTTGGATGGAAGCTAAATGGCTAACAACTCATACAATGGGCCAGATCCCAAAGTCCACACCCAATTTCCGCTCAGGCAAAACTCCCTAGGTTGCATTGGAATATGGCTGAGAGAGTATTGGCCATAATGCTGGAAGTCGAGCATCTTGTTTCTAACTGAAAAACTTCATTAAAAATACTTTAAAGTTGTTTTATTAGCAAATTGCTTTCATCTGAGTATTTTCTCAAATGTCAGTTGCTTGATGGGGACAAATTTTACACGTTCTCAGTTATGCTACTAAATTAGAAAAAACATGAACACATATACTATATTCCTATATAATGAAAAATTGATTATAACAAATGAATTGCATACTGTGCTAGTGCAGTAAATTACTTTCTTTGTGATTTTTACAACACTGCCTATGCACATAATTGAATGTCATTCGTTTATGCTTGCAAATATGGTCCCTTTGACATTACACCTGGGAGCATGCACACACAGTAGTCTGTTTATGGCATAGGTGCTAAACATATGGCCTGTTAATAGGGTCTAGCCCCAGAGCATTTGCAAAGTCCTGCTGGTTTTCTGCCAGTCTATATCATTGCAATGATCCTTTCAAAAGCACAGATTCCCAAAATACTGGGGGGGAAGGGGTGATTCCAGAACAACCAGATCACTAAGAGACCATGATATGACACAAGGCCTAAAACATTTAAGAAAGAGCAGAAGAGCTGGAAACTTCTTAAAAAAAGAAATTTTATGGGTCCAGATCTTGAGGTCCTTGGGCTTAATTTACATCTTACTCAGGCAAGCTGGTAAGATTTTGATATTGTTTTTTTTCTCCTTGAATTTGCCTCACCCAGCAAAGCCTTAAGCAGAAGCTGAACTTTAGAATATTTGAGTAACGTTTATATGCTTAATGTTAAAGCCTGTGGTTAAGTGTTTTGCTGGATGAGGGTATTATTTTTTATGGCTCCAACAAGTTGTTAACAGACAAGTTATTTCTGGACATGTTTTTTGTGACTTAGAAATAACATATATGATATCAGTTATACAACCAAAACACTTATTTTTCTTTAATATGTGTCTTTCTAAAAGGCAGTTATAAAGAACATTTGAAAAACAGAAAATATTATCAGTTTGCATTTGTGAAAATGTGCAAAATGATCAGGAGAATTTAAGTAGCTTGAGTTATTAAAACTTTGGATACATACATTTGAAAAGGATATTTCTCAGTGCTAAGTGTAAGAGTTTGATGTTTTTGAAATTGGATACTGCTTTTGCTAATGCCTGGTGCAGAGTTCCTAACTTTAAAAGTAAAGGTCTAAATGTGCATTTTTGCAAGTTACAGTAGTCAGCGACCAAGCTGAACACCTGTTAGTGATTACAGAATCCATAAATTAAAGCAATATCAATTGGTATTTCAGTTATTAGATTAGAATTTGAAACCACAGTTCACAGAATTTACAGTGTTCTGGGTGCCCTCTGTGTGAAGACCGGAGTAGGCTATGTCTACATTACGACCTAGGAATGTGATTCCCAGCTCATGTACACTTGCTTACATTAGCTTTCATTGAGCTAGTTCAAGTATAAATAGTAGTGTACCCATGGTAGCATGGGCAGCAGCAGAATAGCTGAACTGTTCCAAATATGTATCCCACCAGCAGGGCCGTCCTTAGGCATAGGCAACATAGGCAGCTGCGTAGGGCACCTGAAAATTTGGGGCACTACTGGGTCTTAGTGTCCACCCTCTTGTTTTCCTATCCCTGTTCTGACCCTTCCTGCAGGCTCCCACAGATGGCTGCTCTAGCCTGGTGAGTCTTCCTTGGGAGGGAATCTAGTAGTTAAAAGTGAAAAAACCTCCAGCCTGCCAGACCTATTAGCACAACGTTGAAACTGTTAAAGAGACATTCAAGGGGTAATAAAGCCATTTAACAGGCATTTGCCAACCCCAAGGTATATACTGACAGGTTTCAGAGTGGTAGTCCTGTTAGTCTGTATCAGCAAAAACAAGGACGAGTCCTTGTGTCACCTCAAAGACTAACAAATTATTTGGGCATAAGCTTTTGTGGACTAGAACCCATTTCATCAGATGTCCACGAAAGCTTATGCCCAAATAAATTTTTATACTGTCAGTTTCTGACTTTACTGACAAAAACAGTTGTGCATTAATGTAATATTTACACAGAACATGTCAGTCTACAGGACCTTAGTTTAAAATTTGCTTTAAAAATATTTCATTAGTGAGCTAGTGAAGATTATAAAATCACATTTCTAAAAAATGCTTGCATAGAGTTTTAGATGCACAATCAACTTTAGCCTTAAATGTGTGGATCTTCACACATAGTTTTTTAAATAAATCCTTCAAAAGACCTCCCTTATCTAAAATACACATTTTAATTACTATAGTTAAAAAAAAAAGTGCTTCCAAGTCTTTCTGTCCTTTCTGTCTATCCCTTCACCACCTCTCCCCCCACTCCCCACTGAAGAGAGTCCTTAAAGGGACAACAGTCCTTCCCTTCCAGATAGCGGGACAAAGAGTTCCCTTTCTTTACTTCTGACTATCTGACAAACTAGTTTTAAAAGAACCCTCCAGCAAAATCAGTACCTTAGTAAGACAAAATCCTTGTTATACCTAAAATCTTTGGAAACATATTTTTTTAAAGTTGGTGAAATTTCATAACCATGTCTCTTGTTATGGAGATCACACAAAGTAAATTACTGTTCCCTTTTTCTAAAAGCAATGAACATTGTTATGAACACACTAAACCTCTCTGATTAATTTAAAAGAATGTCTTTGTTTCAGTGAGTTAAATATGTAGTAATCTGGAATGCTGGCTTAAGATTTGAGTACATTTAAAATATAAATTCAATTTAGAAATACTGATGAAGAAAATGTAAAACAGAGAAGAGCTGCATCATGTATTCCATTATATGTAATGTTGTATTCAGCAGGAGAGCTGACTCACCCTTACTATGAAGTTTTTGCAAATAAATCTCTGACAAACTTCAGGGCATATCAAAAAACCTGTGACTGACATTTTTTATTCCCAAATTTTAGTGCTTTTAATTAGGTACTTTCTTCATGTCCATTCTGCATGAGGGAGAGTGCATGGAAGTCTCTGCGGGGAACTGTGACTCTCCGCCACCATGAAGCAGGCTGGGCATCTCATTATCCTTTGCTGTCAAGTCCCTCCTCCCCCTCCCCCACCAAGCTGTGAGCTTGGGCTGCCATCCGGAATAGGGGCACCAGTTTAATAATACTGCCTAGGGCCCCATAAATTCTAAGGACGGCCCTGCCCACCAGCTTCAGGTGAGTTTTTACTTGGCACGGTTAAGCTATGCCTACGTTGCCACTGCCTGTGCTACCATGGCTAAAGAGCTACTTATATTTGCATTAGCTTAATGAGAGCTAGTCAATATGTGTATGCGAGCTGGGAATCACACCCCTAGCTTGTAGAGTAGATGTAGCCTTCATTAGATCCTGAAACTCCTTCTACTTGATAACTCTAAATGAATGTGCACTGGCCGTGCTGATGCAGTTTTATTTTATTTAAAATAAAATAGTCAAAACTCAGTACTGTACGTGATAACATGTTGCTAGAACATATTGAAAAGATAAAGCCATTCTTCCTAATGAACCCTTTAGGTGAAACATTCTGGAGGACAAAAATACTCTAGTTATAGCTTATCTTTAGAATCATATAGGAGAGGATGTGCATAATGCATTATTCTGCCAGGTATGCATTACTTATTATAAAATAATAGAGGCTTCAGTGCTTCATATGTGACGATCAGAAAGATCAGAACACAACCCAGCCTTCATAATGTAATTGAGTGCTGCAAAATATCTCTAGTGATTAATATACTAGACATCATGCAATGCTCCCATAAGGTAATTTTGTCCTGACACAGAATAATGATTGTTACAGTACTTCTGTAGCTTACGAGACATTAAGTCTTCAGGCTTCCACATCCAAGCACAATGCTGTGCGTGGGTGTAAAGAACTTCCTCATGAATATCAGAGAGGCTCAAGCATCTGTTTACATTAAGCCATCAAAAATAAAAAAACCTTTGATCATTCACTCCTTAGGTTTTGCACACCTTTTATTCTCCCTGGCCCTGCACAGGTGAAGAAAAAGAGTGTGCAAGGAGTCTGCTTCTTCTCTTCACTGTGCTTCAGTGCAGGTATTGGCACAATCCTGTTCTGAAGCATAGGTGTTGTGCCCTGCTAGTGCCTCTTCTGGCTTCCCTGGACAATTCCGCCTGCCCCATGCTACCATGGGTAAAGGGCATGTTTGGAGGAAGGATGAGGTGTGGCTGGAGTGCAGTGCAATGGTATTATTTCACACTTCAGGCTAATGCCCTGCAAAGCTTCATTTAGTAAACCAAATTATTTTTACTTACAAACACCAAAGTGAAACAGTGTCTGAAATTGGCACACTGTTTTTGCACATAGCTTTAAAAACAGGGAAAATATTTTTATTAAACATATTACAATTCACAAAGAATATATAAGAGCAAGCTACAAACCATGAAAACAGAGGCTTAAAATCTATAACTCTGAGAAAGCCAGGAGGACTGAAAAATGTAAATACCTAAAAACAATATAAAAGGCATATCCATTCAAACATAGAAAAGAAATCAGATTACCTGGTACATCCTGAAGCACTAAATGTTGGTGGATAAGAGGATGTTCTACACCTTCAGCCAGTGTAACTCTATGAAAACCAATTGCTAAAATGAAATTCATTAGAAACAACCTAACAGATTCAGTTCCCACCCTTACTGTGATCTTTGATGGACATGAAAAAGTAATTGTGACATTTCAAGAAGGTGGTTTGGAACTAAAACTGCAGATGTATTCCATGGGAGCACATAGATTTGCTAATAGGAGACAGATTTAACACATTTCTTTTCCTTTCTGTTGAACTATATGATCACAAAGGTTGTCATGACAGGAAAGGGTGTTACTAAATGCTGATACAATGGAAAGATATTTTCATAACAGAAATTTTGTAGACAGCTTAATTTTGGAAAAGATTACAAGAAAATGAACAGTCAAAAATCATAATGGCTGCAGAGCCCCCACCCCAAGCACGTTTTCATAAGATCATTAAGAGAGATTGAGCGCTCTCAATAACAGAGGGCTGTACAGAAATGTGAATAGGGAAGCCAAAAACATTGCACAATGACCTCATTATAGCTCTGCCACCACCCTTCATAGCACAAATCCAACAGAGTTGCCCTGCTATAATTGCCCTTCATGTGTGCAATGTGACAGAAATGAATGGCTAACGTCCTTTTGCTACAGGGAAACAACACCCTCACAAAGTTATGTAGCTGCACAAGCATGTACCAATGTTCCCTCGTGCATTTCTAGCAGCTGGACAACATGTCATCCTCTGCCTCCCTGTTGTGCCAAGATGTGTCCACATATGGCATCCCTGATTTCACTTCCCACTGGGAACCAGAACCACTGTGCATGTGGGTGAGATCCAGATGTCTGCACAGAGTTTGTTAACCAAAATTGTTCTGAGCCCACTTGGGACAGAAGCAGTCCCCTCTACCCTCCCAAACATGGAGTGTGCAGCAGGCAAAGATTATACAAAAGGTGTTTGCCACTTTGGCATCCAGATGAGTGCATAGGCAATGCTAACGAGCTTTGAGCCTACTAAATGCACACTCCACAACCATTCTGCAGCTACTGAACTTGTAACTGAATTCCCTTTTTATAGGGTCATTGAGATCATGATATGGTTTCACGAGGTGAGTTGGTGGGTATGTAGAGTCTCCCAAAATACCTGTTGGCACAGACACACCATAGAGAACCATATAATTTCTTTCCCTTCAAGTACAATTCTGATCTTCTCAGTACCCTGGCATCAGGAATCTTTCTAGAGTTTCCCATGTTCATATTCACGAATCTGCCTCTGTGGTTCACCAAGCTTTGCAGAATGTCTGCTACAAAGTTTGAAAAACCCTTTCTCTGAAATCCAGCTATTATTTCTGGAACTTTTCTTATGGCAACCCCTGCTCCTGCCCTTGGCAAATCACAATGTTAATTGCCTCACAAACCTGCACAATCATGACTCCTACGGTAGACTTTCCATCTCCCAAAGTGGTTTACAACAGACCTATAGCTGTCTGGTGGTGCCAGCTTCCACAGGGCAATAGCAACTCCCTTCTGAACTGGTGTTGCTTTACAGAATCAAGAGTCCTGCTGCTGGAGATTTGGTGCAAGCTCCTCACACAGACCCATGAAGGTCTGTTTCCTCATTTAGAGGAATCATTACTACTCATCCCAAGTTTACAGAATGATGTGATCCCACCTCACCATACTGGTTCTCCTGAGCCAGAAACAGCCAGCCAGACAAAAGGCATTCTGTGGCAATACTGGCATTCACCATATCAGTACCATGTGAATTGAATCAATGATCACTGACCCTCAAAGTCATCCACCTTTAACATGTCAGATGCCCAAATTTCATCT
Organism: Gopherus flavomarginatus; assembly: GCF_025201925.1. NCBI lineage: Eukaryota > Metazoa > Chordata > Testudines > Testudinidae > Gopherus > Gopherus flavomarginatus. The sequence continues at coordinate 88,684,163 of NC_066623.1, read as the reverse complement.
TGCCTGTCACCTATTCCGCTGCATAACTGTTTAAGCTGAAATAAAGAGCAGGAGCAGAACCAGATCATCATCCCATTGTTCCATGTCTTCCACCCACTTTTGCAGGGAATAATGAGGGGAGATGTGATCAGAAACTGCCATCAGTCTCCCTTTGACACGTACAACCCTGGGATACTACCCCCAAAATAGTAGCACTAATATCACGTAACAACAATTGTGGTCAGGCAGTCAGCACACAGGCACACATATTCACAGAGTCATACCTGTGTTCAGCACAGCATAAGTGGATACTCAGCATGGGTAGGGGAAGCACATGCAAGCATGATCCAGTACTTGAATATGCATGCCAGTGTAGACATAGCTAATGAGTAAGCAGGAAAAGATCACAATATCCACTTTAAATCTGCAACTATTGCTTTTGTAAGCAGAGTCAGGATGAGCTCTACCCTGACATCTGCTGGTGAATTATGGGGAGTGTGAAAAGGAATGTTAGGTATTTGCATCGGCACACCCACCCCACCTAGCATTGCCCACGGAAGCCTGGGATGGTTATTTTGACAGCTCTGGGATCCCCAATTTCTTTGTTATTGGGGCAGGAGGAATAAAGTGTTGTCACCCTGATTATGTGAATGAGGAACTACGAGACTGCTTTATGACAGAGATGTCTCAATATCAATTAAGTAGCACTTGCTAGATAAGGGACATGGGTGCCAAAACCCGCTGAAATGAGAGAGGTTGGGGAATGGTGTGTGTACCTGATGATATGGGCCCATTTTGAGGGCCTGGAACACCAATTGCACATCCTCCTCTCTCCACTATTGAAGAGTAGAGCTAATTTTGATTCCATTAGGAGTCCATCTAGAGGCTGCTGAGCTGAATTCACGTTGGGCCAATGGTGCACCAGCACCGGAGCTCCCCTACTACAAGCTGAAATCACTAAAAGAGCTAAGCTTACTGAGCTGAGATCACCGAGTGCTGTGTAAACTAGTGGGGGAGCTTGAAGATCTATCGCTAAGTGGCTGGCAGAGCGGAGCAGTTTGCAGCATGTTGAAGCAGCCCATGGAACAGTGAGCAGAGTGGAGCGGTTTGCAGGGATGGCTGGAGTGGCTCACGGGTCGGCTGGAGGAGCGGCACAGCTGATGTAGTGGAGCTGATCATGGTGAAGGCTGCAGCAGAACTCCATGGAGAGGCAGAGCAGTTGGCCCTGGCCCACGTAAGGTGCCCCTTAACACCCTGTGTATGCCTCCCCCCCGTTTCCACCCAGGCTGGGGTGGGTAAAACTCTGCAGATAAACTTTTGAATTCTGGAATGGCACTGACCAGAGACTTTTGGGTTGTTGGACTTCGGGGTGATTGGATTTAAGACCCTAAGGGGGAAAGGACATTGCCACACGTACTTGGAGGTGGGTTTTTGCTTATGGCTTGTGTTATAATCCTGTTTGTGGTATTTCTCCAAAGTGATGCCGCATTGTTTCCCTCCTTTATTAAAAGGATTTTGCTACACTCAGACTCCGTGCTTGCGAGTGGGGAAGTATTGCCTCCTAGAGGCGCCCAGGGGGGTGTGGTATGTGAGTGTCCCAGGTCACTGGGTGGGGGCTCAAGTCGGTTTTGCATTGTGTTATTGAAATAGAACCGCTGGATACTGAACCCAGCCCTTGTTGCTGCCAACTCAAAGAGGCAGAAGGGTTACATTTTATTTCTTTAGGCATGACACAAAGTGGTAAATCTTCCAACAACTTACTATCACGTCAGAACAAACTTATAATGTTGTGCTGTTTGCTACAATGCTGCTGGGAGCATCAGAAGAATGTGTTGCTAGCCATCCACGTGAAGATAAATAGTGATATTATCACTCAAGACTATGTTTTCTGCTCAGCGTTCCTAGGAGCCTCTTTAATCTCTTTTCACATTGCAAGCTGCTCAGATCTCCTAGCTCTTCACTGCATCCTGTTCATCCCCTTGGATGCTCTATCTTCTTCAAACAGCCTGGATCACTTTGATTTTTCTCAGCTGCATTGAACCTCACTCTGAACTCCTCAGATGCTCTGACCACTTAACACAATTGCAGTATTTCATGAGCCCTGCTACCATATATCATGGAAGAAAACTACATTGACCCACAGAATTTACAGTGATGTAACAAATTATCACAAACATTGGTGATGGTAATAGCTGCCCCCCATACATGCTGACAGTGGCTTGGAGAACTCAGCGGAGTATTACAGACATATGATTGAAGGAGGATAGATCTTCATCCTTTTGAGAGTATAGAAAGTGGGTCAAAAGAGAATTTGTTTAAAACCTTCTGAGATCATAACGTACCGCAGCGTGGAAAAGGTCTTGCCTTGTGTTCGGATTTTAAGAAAAATCCTAACTTCAGCAACCTGGATGAGGTCATTTGGTCAGCCCTTTATGAAGCATCATAGACAGCAATCTAGCAGAGACTATGAGCCACACCCGGACTTCGTGTAATTACTTGATATATGTGGGTCCAGCTCCAATGATGTTACCAGTGGAATGGAGCCTGTGGGTCCATTCATTCTAAACTTGGCCCTAATCGTTCACCTACTGAAGGAAGTTACTTTATATTTCTTAGAACTCAAAGATACTTTCCGTTTATGTTGATTAAGAATAAAAGTTACAGTATTTCAGAGAAGCAGCATATAAATTAACTATAAACTGAAGCCTGGGCCTGTGGCAATAAGATATAAAGCTTTTCTTCAAGTCAGTTTGCAAACAGCTTTCAAGCACATTTTAAAGGTACTTCTGTGTAAATATTTGTACTTTATGAATATAGATTATAGTTTATTTCAAGGTGTTTAAAATACTTATGATTTTGTAGGATGAGTCTTGCTAACCCCCACCTGTCTCCTGGAAAAAACACCCCGTAAATTGCTGCCCATGGAGCACAAACATAAGCAATTCAAGTGACCATTTGTAGGAGTTGTATATAATTATAATTTAGGTTTTTTTAAAAAAAATGCAAATTACAGTAGAATTCATTTAATTATCACCCTTATAAATGGCTTTTCTGGATATTTAATACAATTATTAGAGTGGAAAATTCATAGCAACACCTTCTGAAGAAGGGATATATGGCACACACACAATTAAAAAAGGCTGTCTGCAAGCCTAGTCAAGGAAACATGCACTAGCAGAAATATTCTGTGTTGCCACCCTTGATTCCTTTCAGATGGCTTTCTCACTCTGTTGAATATGCTGCTGGATACACATGCAACTAGTGAGAAATAGTTAAAGAACAGCTGAGGTGTTTCATAGCCCACTGAGTGGCTAAACAGCTGTAGGGAGGTTATAGCAATGGTGTTAACAGAGCATTTTGTGTGTTCCTTAGATGGCTTCCAAGTGTCTTTCTCTGCAGAAATGTTCAGGCTTTATCAATGTTTGGAAGCTGCATTACACGCAGAGTGCCTGGGAATGCAGTTTGGGGTTGGCGCCTGTCCCTGAGCTTTAGGATGAGGTGAGGAGCAGCAAAAGGGCAGCCTCCCATAGAAAAGAGAGAGGGAAACAGCAACTGCAATTTTCTCAAGAAGCAATCTTGCATCAAACTTTTGTCATTCCATTCTTTCCTGACATTTTCTGACTTCCTCGCCTTTTAAAGCCTACATCTTCAGCAGAGCCAATCATGGGCAAGTACTGGCACATATCATACCTTCTCCTTCTATTAAAGGTATTGATAGAATTCCAATGACAGAATGCTAAGCACTGAATGCCAACTGAAGGATCAGGAAAGAAGTAGCTTTTCTATACATTGCAGGAAGCCCAAGTATTTTGTATTTCCCCTGACTGATTCTATTTACTTTCAACAGCCCATCTCAATGTGTTCTTTGGGATGCTATGCACACAGCACAGAGGCAAAAGTTACAGAACTGCTCTTTGAATGAACAAAAGGTCATTGGACACAGGATCTTGGATTCTCAGGACATTCTTTAAGGTTATTCTTCACATTATAATCTTAAGAGTAGGTTTTCCCACCCACCCCTACATTCTTGTCATCTGGGGCTGAATGGCCAGCCTTCATACTCATTTTTCAGCAGGTGAATGATGTTCAGACCTCAGAGAAGGAAGAGAAGAAAAAGCCAGGTAAAGAAATGAGAAAGAACCGGCGAGGGTAAAAGTGAGGCTGACAGAATCCCTCAGGATCTCAGTCAGCAGTGAAGAGAGTTACCTTGCGGAAAAGACACAGATGGCAGGAAAGATGTCAGCTGCAGGAGGTAAAGCAAAATGCAGGCAGAAGTAGAAACTAGTGAGCCACTCTGTGGACAGGAGTGCCTTGGGAGTAACACACAGGAGTAGGATGGCCATGGGCCCATAAATGTTACAGAAATTATCATAAAATCCCTGCCAATCATGACTGGCATTGTTGGACACTAGCTGAATAGAACTTTCAAGTCACTTCTGCACCCAATAACCAAAAAATGATCATTACCTCACAGCTTTCCTCTAGGGCTGCCATTTCCCCTAATATGTCCCATTTCACCTCCTTGTATACTGAGAGCTGCTTCATAGCACATCCCTGCAGCCAAGCTGGTAGACAAGCTGTAACACTGCATTTAACTAGACAGCAGGGGTGCTCAATAATGAGGCCATCTGTACCTTTTCCCCAACCCTGCCCTGAAAGCACCAGCTCTCTGATACTCCAAGCCCCAGGAAGCTTGAGGAGTGGTATTTTCAGGGTCCCTCTGCCAAACTTAAGTCCTTAAGCAGCATATCAGCAGTCTAAGAATTCAGTTAGTCCATGTAAGCTGCAATAAGATTTTCAATATTCATCAGACAAAAAGACACCACTGGATTGTGGCATGGGAGGCAGGTAATAGTTGAAAAGCATTCTCATTTTTTCAGCCTCCATTTTGTAATGGGTACCATAGTGAACTCGCACCCCCTCTACCCCATGTTATAGTGGATGCTCAATAGGCTGCAAAGTATTTTCCATCACAACCCCCACTTTTTAAACATTGATAACTTAAGAAAAAAAGAAAAGAAGTCACTTTTGGGGCTGAACTTTTGTATGCTTGGTCTCTGCCTAAAGGTGAATCCTTTCAGTCTTCTGCAAAGGCAGAAAAGGAAAGAGAAGAAAAAACCCACTCCTCTTTCACTTCCCCTGCACAGAGACAAAATTTTGGGGGCTTTATATAAATGAAATACTCAGGAGTGAAATCCATTCCCCAGTTTGGAACCTGGACACAAGACAACCTATGTTCAAAGTCTCAGGTCTGGACTAACCACAGGCCCATTTTGACTTCTGTCGATTTCTGTTGGGGCCGAGGCTGCTGCTGCTGTCAGTCTTCTGGCAGTTATTTTAATTTCAGGTATTTAAAACTATTTGCACGTTCTTTTTCTATGACTTTGTCAAGCAGGAGAAACAGAGATCTCCTACTGTACTCCCATGTGGTGGCTTTTTTCGCATCAAATCCTAGAACGTGATGTCTAATTCTGTAACTGAAATTCAGTCTTAAATGGCTGGTAGTAGGTTCAGCCTGAATTGTGCCAGGATTGAATTGTTATTGATTGGTATGAGACCATGGTGTAGAAGGAGGATTTCCACACCATACATTTGGATGGGTCAATGTATGGGTTGTTTCAGAGGTGATTGTTAGAAAACCTGGGATCATTTGGGGTTCTGATTATTACACAACCATACATTTTTGCCATTACTGCAAACTCAGCCTTTTACACTATGAAAGATACTATTAAGTCATTTGCTTTCTAAGACCCATATAGATTCTCTTTCATGAATTAATTATAACCAGGCTTTTCTGGCACAATTATTTTTCTTCCAATCTTCAGGCTACTTTTATGTAATCCTTGAAGGGGTTAAAAGTGAAGCAGTTATGGTTGATTTCTACATTGTTTTATCTGTTGGCCATATTACTCTTTCAGAGACAGTTACAGCACCCATTGAAGTCAATGGAAATACTCCTATTTACTTCGATAGGAGTTTGAGTCCACTCTGCCATATCGTGCCTCTGCAGAAGCTCCCATATCTATGTGGTGACCTCATCTTTCTGACCTTCACATATAAAAGCCTTTCACATACAAGCAAACAACAGTTTATTACCTCTTTTAGATTCTCATTATTCCTGCCTGTTGGATCAGAAGATCCTTGTTGATTTTTGAGATACACATCTGTTGCTAATCAGATTAATACCAGAAACCCATATCAAAGGATCAGTGCTTTCAAGAAAGCTCCCTCTCTTGTGGTTGTCATGGTTCAAGAAGTCATCTTGTTTTCAAGACTGAGACTAATGTGTTTCCCTTTAATTAAGACTGCTCCTGATTAGCGTTAGCTTTGCTGTTGTTGTCCTTGCTGCAATAGATAGCAGTGAACTGTTACAACAGCAAGTGATCAAGCAGATTCCAAGGGCAAATAAGAGTTCTAATTCAATCCATCACAAAAACAGTAAGAGCAGGGGGAATGGGTTGGAGGCAATGGATGCTTAGGGCTTCTCAACACGTACTGTACTGCAGCTTCTCCCATAGGCATAAGTACTCCACCTCCCCAGGAGATTGTAGCTATATCAACGAAAGAAGCCCTCCCATCAACAAAGCACTGTCTACACTGGGAGTTTGGTAGGTACAACTATGTCGCTTAGGGGTCTGGATTTTCCACACCCTTGTGCAACATAATTACACCAACATACATTTGTAGTGTACACCAGGGTTTATCAGATTCCCAGTTTAGATTAACACTACATGACAGCTTGGATGAAGCCAGCTTTATAAACGCCCTGCTTCTTTGTCTTTAAAGAAAGGTCCCAAAAACAAAACTGACAAAAATCGTCCCCCGCTCCCGCCCAAGGCTGACAAGTGCTGCTATCCAAGGGAGGAATCAAGGCCTTTGCCTCCTCATTCCTCTGCTTATTATTGTTTCAAGAATTGAATTAAAATTCTCATTTGCTGTGCATTTGTCATGCCAGGATTCCACCTGATTATTTGCTATCAGAAAAGTGTATTGTTTCTTGCACCACCGTTCATGAGCCTTCTTCTTGAGCACCCAAGAAACAGGTTAACTACTTCAATAATCTAATAATCAATTGTTGTTTATATTAGATTTCCCCCCTTAAAGAGGAGGTTTACTCTTATTTGGATTTATAGAAGACTCACTTGTAGTTATGTTATAGGATTATATATCATCACTTGTACATAATACTAATGTGGGTATAATGGCAAATCCATTCTAGTCCAGTAACGTTGAATCTATATACAACACTAGAGAAGAAGGTGCAAAGAACCCCATAATAGAGATATACGGAAGAACCTTCCTCTACATGAAGTTTCTTCCCAACCCCAGTGATTGCTTTATGATCTGAAGCAAGAATTTATACACTGCATTCATGTTTATCCTAGCTCATGTGTATTTTCCATGTGACAGTCTATTATATGCATGTCCATACAAAAGGATTCCAGGTATAGAGCACAAATATGTCAATCAGCCCCTGCAAAGTATTAAGAGTCCTCACATTGGCGTTGAGGGCATTCAACACCTTGCAGGAGATGCTCAGCAGCTGGTAGTGTCAGGTCTATACACTCTTGTATACAAGATATTCCAATTACTGCTCCAGAAGCAGCATTAATGATTATTATGGTAAACTAGTTCACAGCATGTCATGTTATGCTATTTTACATATGCAGGGTTTGCTTACCTTATATAGGTATATATTTGAAACAGAGACTAGCCCATTCTTTCACTTTGTATTCTGGAGCTCTCAGCAAGCTTATTAAATGAAGCTTTACAAAAGGTTTTTCAAAAATACAGGATGGGTGGTTATTGTGACCTTGAGACATGAGAAACTGGAGGCCACTGATTCCAGGTTTTTGAGAAAATCTTGACAAACTATAATACACTGAGAAACTCCTGAGAGAGAAGGAGCATATCAAGGAACTGGGACTGTATTTTCCCACATGTCAGAGTGGAAACTAGCACATTTTGCATGCTATTGTGGTATAAACAAATAATAGTAATCATCTGTCAGGGATAAGGCCTGAGCCAGGGCATAAGACATCATTACAGGATTTTGCAAACTCAAACACATATGGATAAGAATAAAAAGACCGACCACATTGGCAAGAAGTACAGGGCACAGTAGTATCTACCTGCGACATTATTGACATAAACTGTGACCGTATAGATCATTGTTGCGACCAAGGTCCTATAGTTGCACTAAATCTATATACAACACAAAGGAGGTCAAGTAAGGTGTCAATGGAAAGGTGGTAATTTTCTGGTTATAATTATGTTGTCTCTATGTGTGTATCATTTTTGTATTTGAAGTTATGAATATTGGCTATGTACTTATATCTCAATGTTTTTGATTCTAAGTAGTATCAGTGAAGCATGAGAAAGGGCTATTCTGAGGAAGTGCCCAATCAAGAAACATTTACCTACAATAGCCTTTGAGAGATGCCGATCTACATCTGAGCTTTCCTGGGAACGTTCAAACTAATATATAAACAATGGCATTGGCCTGCAAAAAGCTGTATCACTCATGAATACGTGACTTGCCAAGGTGGCTACAAACTTCATCTTGTTGCTGTGAATTTGCACAGAAGAACAAAGAGAGAGAATATAAAAGGCCCTGGAAGCCTCTCCATTTTGTCTTCAGCTGGCTCAAGAGATGACCTCTCCATCCAAAAGAGATGCCTGAAAGAAACTGGAACAAAGGTCTATAACTACAGGTATGTGAGTGATTGCTGGACCGAGGCCATAAGCCACAACGCTGGTCTGAAAAGGACTGGGCCCAGACTAGGAAGGAGTCTAGTCTGTGAAAGAAGCTTATTAGGACATCTCTGAGGGTGAGATTTACCTGTATTCAGTTTCCTACTGTATTAGGCTTAGACTTGCATGTTTAGTTTTATTTTGCTTGGTAACTTACTTTGTTCTGTCTGTTATTACTTGGAACCACTTAAATCCTACTTTTTATACTTAATAAAATCACGTGCTTATTAATTAACTCAGAGTAAGTAATTAATACCTGGGGGAGCAAACAGCTGTGCATATCTCTCTATCAGTGTTATAGAGGGTGGATAATTTATGAGTTCACCCTGAATACATTTTATACAAGTAAAACAGATTTATTTGGGGTTTGGATCCCATTGGAAGTTGAGTGTCTGGGTGCTAGAGACAGGAGCACTTGCTAATCCGTTTTCAGTTAAGTCTGCAGCTTTGGGGGCATGGGTCAGACCCTGAGTCTGTGTTTCATCTGATTAGTGTATCTGTCTCAACAAGGCAGGGTTCTGAAGGCCCAAACTAGCAGAGAAAATGGGCTCAGAGGTAGTCTCAGCACATCAGGTGACAGTCCCAAGGGGGTCTCTGTGACCGAACCTGTCATACTACCTATTCAACATTTTTATCCTCTGAGTCTTCAAAAGGCCAATGCTTATCAATTACCATTTGAATTACATATAACAATGTAATGGACCAATAGCTAAACATTAAAAATATTATCCAATAATATGTAAGTAAAAAAGTTTATTTTAAAGGTGAGTTAAAATGCTCTACTTAGGAAGAAATGTTGATAGATCTTAATTTTTTAAGCATTTGATCATGGCAGTTGCTGAGCACTGTAGTCAAATTCAAAACTCACTCAATTTGCAAGCTTAATTTTATATGCATCGATGGGCTTAAGAACTTTGCCAGATTATCAGCAGAGTTTTCTCTACTTGGGAGGACTGAGTTCTAGCATATTATGCTTCATATAGGAACATTAGGTCTGAATTTGGCCTGCAGGAAACAGGACCAGTTGCATTGACTTCCACGGATTTGTATAATAGTATGTTTGCAAGAGCGTAACTTTGCCTTTTTAATATTTGCAAATCATTTCCTCCTTTACATTAATCAGACGAGACTGTGGGTTGAGGGTTCTATGTTTGTTTTGTTACAGCTGACAGTCACTGAAACATGTAGGGCCAGGAGAGCAGATGGCTCAAGAAGCTCAGAATGGAATACAGAGCATTTCACCTTTAGCTTTCTAGTTTAAAACCACTTTCAGACAGTACTGAGGGAAAATCACTAACCTCTATCTAAAATAAATTGGTGCTGTTCCTACCAGATAAATATATACTTTAAAAACATCACAGCTGGCATCTTCTGTGGCATCTTAGCCAAGAGACCAAGGATTGAATAAACATTAAGTTGAACTATTTCAATAGTAAACACTTTAGAGCAGGGAACTATCTGATTCTGCTCTTGTGAGGCAATGCTGAGCACCACTTGAGTTTAGTCGGAGGTGAAAGCCCACAGCACCTGATGAATTAGACCCTTTCATTTTATTTTCATTTATTTATTAGTAAAAATCATCCTCCAACCCTTCGCTACTCTAGGTCAGGATCAAGATACACTGGCAGGGCCATGAACAAAATAAAAAAACAGGGAAGTGCAGATGCTATTCCTGTAAGGTCATTCAGGTCCTGCAGAGTCTGCAGATACCTGCTGGGAACCCCCATTCTAATGCATTGTCCTGCCCAGCAGGAACCTGCAGACTCTGCAGCACTCAAAGGAATGGGCCCTGCACTTTTTAGCAATAATCAGTGTAGTTTAAGCAGCAACTCTGTCAAGATGGTATGAGGCACTGTGTTATATCCTGAAATACTCAGCTGTGTGGTGCATGCATTATACCTGTATGAAGTGTATACATCATCTGCTATGAATATACTGTATGATGGGCAAAGCAGTGAAATTACTGTCCAGCAGGCCTATTCAGAACTTCTGAACAGCAAAAAGAAGTTATCTTTTACTCTAAGTTAAGGATAGTTTATTTTTTTCCCCTACTAATGCAACTTTTCATGTTATATGTAATTAAATTTGAGCCCAATGTGCCCAGCTTCCACAACAAATGGAATATATTTCTCTTTCTTGTCTTTGTGTTGAAAATATATCCTGGCTGCCTGGAACCACTATGGCAAACTGTAAATGATGTATGAGATGAAAAATCCCTGCTCACAGTGCAGAGAGAATATAGGCAGGGCTCTACAATTGCTTCTGTGCTATGCTATTTGCTGAAATATTCAGTTTAAATGCAATCACAGAAGCTTACCAGTGCTGACATTGGGCAACAAGTTATATATATTAATTTTCAATATTGTTCTGCACCTAAAGACTAGGTGATAGATCCTTAGATAAAAGGGAGGGGGGGCAACACACTTTTTTAAAAAAAGCCCCCAAATCTTAACCATGATAAAGCTTTTTCTGTTGTTCTGTTATCTCACCTCCATGTTCCCTTCCACAACAACCATTAAAACATGCTACTGCCTGAACCTCACTAACAGTGAATTCTTGAAAGGCAGAATGCCTGAGAACACCTGGAATGTCTGGCAAAGTCATCAGACAAAGAAATGACTCAGTTCTTATGGAATTACATAACCAATTATTTCCTGTGTTAAACCTATATCACTTTTATTCATGCAGATCTTATGGGGCTGCACCCAGTAATTAAATAAATAAATAAATGAATAAATAAATAAATATTTTGTGCCTTTCTTCTGTTGAGCTAAAAGCGCTTTACAAAATACAAATATAATGATCCACATTTTACAGATGTGGAAGCAAGGCTCAGAGTGGTGAAGGGTAAAAGTTTCAAAAGGGCCAATGCAACTGTGACCATTTGGGGAATCTGTACAATTCATGAATTCTGGTTGATACTGTGAATTGTTCTTATGAAAATTTCTAGAGCATGGAATGCATCTATGTCTATCCACACCTAAGCACATCTCCCCCGGATTAGATACAATGGAGAGTAGTTAACCTTAATGATGATACTCTCACCATTCAATAGGTGTGCTAAGGAGTTTGGCTGGAAATACGATAAGCCAGTTCTTCCAGTTTATCTGTAGTGGGCTGGGTTTGGAGAGTGGAAAGTTACCAGCAGCAGAACAAGGGAAGCAGGTGGTGGTGGAACATATAAACTTGAAAGACTCACAGAGCCACATAGGAACCTTTTGGGCCAGGGCCGGCTCTACAGTTTTCGCTGCCCCAAGCAGCACACCGAATTGCCACTGAGGACAGCGGGGGCAGTCTGTGTGCCCTTAGGGCGGCAGGCACGTTTCCGAGGTGGCAGCAATTTGGCGGCAGCTTCTATGTTTAGCGGAAGCAGCAGTGGACAGCTAAATATAGAAGCTGCTGCCAAACTGCCTCCACCGTGGAAACGCGCCTGCGGCCCTCAGGCACACGGACTGCTCCCGCTGTCCGCAGTGGCTATTCGGCGTGCTGCTTGGGGGCAAAACAACAGAGATTACTGCCCCAAGCACCAGCTTGGAATGCTGGTGCCTGGAGCCGGCCCTGCTTTGGGCAGAAGAGAGAGCAAGAGATTGGGCATGCTTTCATAGCAGGGGAGGCTCAGTTTAGCTGCAGGACCAATCAGTGTCAAAGCTGGACTAGGAGAGACAGAGAAGCTCCAAACCAGAGAAAACCATCAGCTGGAGCAGAAGAAACCTGGATGCCGACAGAGGAATTTGAGTCCAGCCCTAAAACTGCTTTGGAATGTGAAGAAATGGAGGCAGGGAAATGTGTGTAGGGCTTATTATTTTTGTACTGATCTGTATATTTCTCCTACACCTAAGTAAAGAGCAATGATGGGTTAGGATCCTTTGCAAAGTCTGTCTGTCTCTGTGTTATGTGTTACACCTATCATGTGCACTTGACCAATTTACCTGTTGATCCAGAACATCTATATGGCTGGAGTTCTGGGAGAGACTATGCTGAAGAATCTGAGGTGTCAGCACTTGTGACAGGGCTGAGCACTTGGACTGTGAAGTCTCAGCTCTCAAGAGGGGGTGCTAAACAGAAGATCTGCACCCTGAGAGTGTGCCTAGAGACTCCAAAGCAGGGGCATTACCTGGACTCAATTCAGACTCTGGAGCCCTAAAGCACATGCGGTCCAGTGAGATGATTCCCCTCACAGCAGTCTGGTGAGTGGCCAAGAAGGGGTGCTCACCTGGAACTGCTACTATAACTTTCAAGGATAGTTCGAGTTTTGAAAATGGGACTGAGACATTATTGAAATTCAGTTGGCCTGTGTTCCTACAGTTGGTCAGCCACAGAGCCAGGAAATGAACCCAGATTCCCAGTCCAGTGCGATAGCCTCTGGAGAATGCTTCTCGCTAAGCTCGTCCTTACCATAGGGCTCTGAATCCCATCTCTCACAGTGACCACGAGCCTGATGGACAAAGTGCACAGCATGTGCATCAGTGGGATTCTCTTTAAACATCTGTGTAACCCTTCTGCCCCTCTGAGTTGGCAGCAACAAGGGCCGGGGTCAGTATCCAGGGGTTCCGTTTCAATAACGCAATGCAAAACTGGCTTGAGCCCCACCCATTGACCTGGAACAATTACATACCACCCCCCCGGGCGCCTCTAGAAGGCAGTACTTCCCCTCTCGCAAGCACAGAGTCTGAGTGTAGCAAAATCCTATTAATAAAGGAGTGAAACAATGTGGCATCATATTGGGGAAACACCACAAAGAGGATTCATAACATAAACCATGAGCAAAAGACCCACCAAATAAGTTTTGGCAATGTCATTTTCCCCTTAGGGTCTTAAGTCCAATCACCCCAAAGTCCAACAACCCAAAAGTCTCTGTCCCTGATCAGTGCCACTCCAGAGTTCAAAAGTTTATCTGCAGACTTTCATCCCCCCAGCCTGGATGGAAATGGGGGGGTACACAGGGTGTTAAGGGGCACCTTACATGGTCTGAGGTCAACTGCTCTGCCTCTCCGTGGAGTTCTGCTGTAGCCTTCACCATGACCGGCTCCACTCCACCAGCTGTACCGCTCCTCCAGCCAACCCATGAGCTGCTCCAGCCGTCCCCGCAAACCGCTCCACTCCTCTCTGCTCCACTCGCTGTTCCATGGGCCGCTCCAACCGTCCCATAAATCTCTCCGCTCTGCTCACTGTTCCGTGGGCCACTCCAGCTGTGTTGCAAACTGCTCCGCTCTGCCAGCCGCTTAGCAATAGATCTTCAGGATCCTCCACTAGTTAACACAGCACTCAGTGATCTCAGCTCAGTGAGTTTAGCTCTTTTAGTGATTTCAGCTCTTTTAGTGCTTTCAGCTTGTAGTAGGGGAGCCCCAGTATTGGTGCACCATTGGCCAAATTTGAATTCAGCTCAGCAGCCTCTAGATGAACTCCTAATGCAATCAAAATTAGCTCTGCTCTTCAACAGTGGAGAGAGGAGGATGTGCAATTGATGTTCCAGGCCCTCAGAAGAGGCCCATACCATCAAGCACACACACCATTCCCCAACCTCTCTCTATTCACTGAGTTTTGGCACCCATGTCCCATGTCTAATGAGGGCTATTTCACTGATGATGAGACTCTCTGTTATAAAGTAGTCTCATAGTTCCTCATTCACATAATCAGGGTGACAATACTTTATTCCTCCTGCCCCAATAACAAAGAAATTGGGGATCCCAGAGCTGTCAAAATACCCATCCCAGGCTGCCGTGGGCTATGCTAGGCGGGGTGGGTGTGCAAATGCAAACACCTGAAATTCCTTTTCACACTCCCCATAATTCACCACCAGATGTCAGGGTAGAGCTCATCCTGACTCTGCTTACATCTGAATTCATGAAGCCTGTAAAAGGTGGTAGTGCTGCTGCTTGTCCTGCTATCCCAGGGCAGGTAAGTGCTGACTCAGCATTGCCTCCTGTCAATTGGTGAGAAGACATGTTTCTTCCATAACTACAAACAGCAGCATGCCATGGTGGGACAGGCAAAGAAACTGGGAATTCAGTGAGAGAGCCTTTAAAAGATTCTAAATTCTAGTTACAAAAATTGAATGATTGATGGAGTGCTGGCAGGAAAGGATCTTCTCCTGACACTTGCTATAAAATAGAAAATGATTCTATACAAACCACTACTGAAGTCTTCTTTGCAACCCTCCCTTTTGTTCTTGCACACCAAAAGCTCAAGAGCTCTTCAAACTGGCTTGCTCAGTCAGAGGCAATGATTCTCGATAAACCATGGTATGCGCTCATGGAAACACAGTTACATCCTAGCACAAGACTTTGCATCCACATTGGGTTAAACCTGTATATGTAACGTGTCTGCTAGAACTGTTGAGAAACCATTCTATAGACTGCTATAGAGGGTAGTCTGCAGCATGGACTAGTCCTGTTATTAAGAATCCATTTTGAGGGTGGACACTGAAACCAGCAACTGTGATTGAACAGGCTTGTCAATCATGGTTCTCCAGACATAGCAGTTGGTATAAAGGGAACAGAAAACACAATAGCTAAAACTAGGGAATCCCATCTTTACTGTAGATCTATGCATTTTACCTCCTATGGCGACTGTGAGCTTGATTGACAAAATGCAGATCATGTAGTATGGTGTAGGGGGTTCTCTTTAAAGGTTTTTATTCAGGAAACCCTTCAAAGATCACTGAACAAGTTGAAATTTGAGATTTCTTTCTGCCTCTGTGTTCTTTCTCCTGCTTGTTCATTGAGCCAGCTGCAAAGGTTAGAAACCTGTCTCACCTCCCCTGCAGGCAACTAGCAAAGGGAAACCTCAAAAAAGGCTTTGAAAATCCAAAATCTTTAAAATGTATTAGCTGTTAGACGTGGGTTCAGTTCAGATGTTTTAAACATACACATTTTCATGCAATGGGGAACTTTGGAAATATAACTTTACATATGTAACATGTAACCTTCCAGGCAGATTTTTGATTTATTACTTTCTCTAAGGGTATATCTACACTACCTGCTGGATTGGCGGACAGTGATCAATCCAGTGGGGAGTTGATTTAGATACGATAAATCAACCCCCAAGTACTCTCCTGTCGACTCCTGTACTCCACCTCCGAGAGAGCTGCAGGTGGAGTCGATGGGGGAGCAGCAGCAGTCGACTCACCACGATGAAGACACCATGGTAAGTCAATCTGAGTATGTCGACTTCACCTACATTATTCACGTAGCTGAAGTTGCGTAACTTAGATCGATCCCCCTCCCAGTGTAGACCATGCCTAAGTTGGTGCTAAGTCAAATGAATTGGGAGGGCTTGAATTTGAACAACATCGCTCTCTTCCAGTGTTATTTTCCTCAGACCTTTCAAAGAAGAGGTTAGATAGATGTGTCTGACCCCAACCTGGTGGAAACAGCTCATGGCCCTCAGAGCGCAAGTACAGCATCTTGAGTCCAGAGTTGCTAGACTGGAGAATCGGAGAGAAACAAGTAATTCTAGAGATAACATATGTGGATATTGTAGAGAAGTCACAACTGGCTACCCTAGTCCTGCAGCTGAGGAAGATGATCATAGATGCAAGAGAATGACACTATACCTAAAATATAATGAGTAGGGAGCACTACATTCTAGAATCTAGAAGATTCTCAGTAGACTCTATAGGCATACAAATCCCAAGTTATAAGAATGTAAATATACTAGCAGGGTTATCTCACTAGCCTCTTGATCAGGAAAGGGATTTTGAGTGCACAAGCTCTTTGGGGCAGTGTCATAAACAGATAGCTAAGGGTTAATGTCTCTTTCACCTGAAGCACCTGACCAGAGGACCAATCAGGAAACCGGATTTTTTCAACTTTGGGTGGAGGGATTTGAGTGTCTTTGTCTTTGTTTTCTGGCTGCCTGCTTGCTCTGAGCTTTGGAGAAGTAGTTCTACTTTCTAGTCTTCTGTTTCTAAGTGTAAGGACAAAAAGATCAGATAGTAAGTTCTATGGTTTCTTTTCTTTGGTATTTGCATGAATATAAGTGCTGGAGTGCTTTGATTTGTATTCTTTTTGAATAAGGCTGTTTATTCAATATTCTTTTAAGCAATTGACCCTGTGTTGTATCATCTAATACAGAGAGAACATTTGTACTTATTTTTCTTTCTTTTTATATAAAGCTTTCTTTTAAGACCTGTTGGAGTTTTTCTTTACTTCAGGGAAATTGAGTCTGTACTCACCAGGGAATTGGTGGGAGAAAGGAATCGGGGAAATCTGTGTGTTGGATTGCTAGCCTGACTTTGCATTCCCTCTGGGGGAATAGGAAAGTACTTTTGCTTCCAGGACTGGAAACAGAGAGGGGGAGTCACTCTGTGTAGTTTCACAGAGCTTATGTCTGTGTATCTCTCCAGGAGCATCTGGAGGGGGGAAGGGAAAAAGGATTATTTCCCTTTGTTGTGAGACTCAAGGGATTTGGGTCTTGGGGTCCCCAGGGAAGGTTTTTCAGAGGGACCAGAGTGCCCCAAAACACTCTAATTTTTTGGGTGGTGGCAGCAGGTACCAGGTCCAAGCTGGTAACTAAGCTTGGAGGTTTTCATGCTAACCCCCAGATTTTGGACGCTAAGGTCCAAATCTGGGAATAAGGTTATTATAGGCAGGTACTGTCTTTTTCTTTTATGTTTGTATAGTGCCTGGCACAATGGGTTTCTGGTGCATGACTGCCCCTCACAGGAATAACCTCAGTACAGATAATAAATTGGGAATGGTGTTTAATGCTCTCCAGCTTCTTCTTTGGAAGAATAGTTGCAAATGACTCCTTTTAAACGCAAGTAGGTGAAGAAGACAGGAGAAGGACAAGGTTAATGATTAGGTCCATCTTTAGACCCACTGTACGTTAAAAGAAGTTTACCAAAACTTCATAAACTGAAGTGGGGCAGCTGGACAGGAAGTGTGGGAGTTTACCAGGGGATGAATGAACTGGCTTTATGCCTTGAACCCTAGGAAGCTAACAAATTGACTCCATGAAAGCGGATTTATAGGAACTTATTTGAATCTCCTTTGTGGACTATTTTGGTAATCCTGTAAAAGACTTTGCATAGACTTTTTTTTTAATCATAGACTGGTTTGTGTGTTTGCCTTGTAAACGTATTGGCACAAGAAGGAGAAATCAGGGTTGCCGCCATACATGGTGAAATTGCAGAAATAGGAGAAAAGAAGAAACTACTGTACCATTTTTCTCCTGCTGAATACCAGGATGGTGAAGTTACAGGAACCCACTTTACTGGGTAAAAACAATGAAAACAACATTCTATGGCCTCTGTTATACAGGAAATCAGACTAAATTATCACAATGATCCCTTATGGCCTTAAAATCTATGAAGCAAATTGTCTAAGTAGCAGAAACTGTATCTGCTAAAAATGTAGCAAAAAATCCCCAACGCTCAAACAGAATAATTAGAAGTAATTTTAGACTCTGCTATTCATGTCTAGAGCAGAGCATAGGAGAAATAGGCTGTGCAGGGAATATGGTGAGGAGATACAGCAACCGGAAAGACAAATAAAAAGTAAAACCTTCTCTCCAAAAAGAGCAAATAGCAGTAACTGTGAACTGCATGAAGGAGGTAAAAGACAGGGCTGTTTGCAATATATATACCATTAACACAGCAAAGAAGAAAAGATACATCTTAGATCCCTTATTGCATGAATGTATTCTATCAGCATGCCTGCAATATTCACACCAGCCAAATACCCTATGTTGTGCTTACCAGCAATATTCTTTGCTATACAACAGAAGTTTAAAATACTATCTAGAGTATATTTTGCATCAGTCTATGGCACACTGAACATCTGTTTAAAGCACTGTCTCAAACTTAATAAACCAACCCTTAAGACAGAATGATAACACATCCACATAACAGTGAATGTGGACAAATGGACAAACAGTTGACTATATTAGTATCTCAGCTAGCTCTCTCCCTCTGCAATTGACAGTGACTTCTGAAAACAAGCTAAGCTGCTGTTTGCATCTCTGGTTTTAACAAAGATCACATATCAAGCTTCATGACCAAATTAATGTGCGGTATATATCCCCTTCCCCGAGGCCTTCCCCCTGGTTTTATTATTGCTGATAATATTATAAGAGTGGTGTGAAATGGCCAATTCACACATGTGCCACGTTTTGCACAGTGTCTGAACCTGCTGGAACGTGATTTTCATAAGAATGATGAGAGTAATAAACATCTTCTGGCAGAGGCTTGCAAAATCTGCACCCATTTTAGTCACTCAGTAATGGGCCATAAAACTCTTTGAGAACTGCAGGAGAAAAGCAATGTACATACACATGCATAAATTAAAAGAAGAAATGCCAACACAATGGAACACCACTTTTTCCTATTGAAAATGCTTATGGAGCAGTAAACCCCGCCCCCACATATATAAACTATGCATAAGAGAAGATGGCTTTACAGCTTGTGGGAAATGAGGTTTTACAAAATACTTATACAAGATTCTATAGCCTTTAGAGGAAGTCACTCATGTAGTTTGTGAAAACCAATTTAAGGATCAGTTACATAATACCACCGATCAGCCTTCTCACTAACACTGAAAACCATCAGATGTGTTGAAGATCATGACATCTTTTTTTCTCTTGTACAGTGCTGAATGCTTTATGTACCAGATATGACAATGACATCAGAATGCCCCACACAGTACAGCACTCACTGTTATTCCCCTCCTGCTGGTACATACCTAGTAGTATACAATTGCTCCTCTCTTAGCATATCTACACTGCAAGTCAAGGTGTGATAGTAGCACAGGAAGGCATACCTGGCTTAGGGCTTGTCTACACTATGCAGCATTTAGCGACAAGGCTGCGTTGACACAGTCTTGTCACTAAAAGTCAGCGTGTGTAAACACTCTTTGTTGGTACTTTGTTGGCACATTTGCTGACAAAATACTTCCAGCCCTGCAAGTCATGTTAGCTTTGTCGGCAGGAGAGCGCTCCTGCAAACAAAGCCGAATTCACACTGCCAGTAGATGTACTGGCTGCGAAAGCATCCCAAGTCCTCAGGGCAAATTAATCATTAAAAAATGTTTGCTTTTAAATCATGTTTTATATTTATAAAGATACACTCACCAGAGGTGCCTTCTATGGCTTCATAGTCTGGGATACCACCTTGGGAATGTTGGGAGGCTACTTCAGTCAGGCTGAGAAAAAGATCTTGGCTGTTGAGGAGAACGGTGTGCTGTGTGCTCTCCACAAGCTCGTCCTCCTCCTCCTCCTCAACTTCCCCATACGCAAAATCCTGAGGCATGGCTGAGATTACCCCTTCCTCAGAATCCACGGTCGGGGTAGGGTAGTGGTGGCGGCCCCCCCTAGAATTGACTGCAGCTCAGCATAGAAACAGCATGTCTGTGGCTCTGCACCATACCGTCCGTTTGCTTCTTTGGTTTTCTGGTACGCTTGTCTGAGCTCCTTAACTTTCAAGTGGCACTGTAGTGAGTCCCTATTGTGTCCTCTCTCCATCATGCCCTTGGAGACTTTTTCAAATGTTTTGGCATTTTGTCTTTTGAAACTTAGTTCTGCTAGCACGGAATCCTCTCCCCTTACAGTGATCAGATCCGGTACTTCCCACAGGGTCTGTGCTGGAGCTCTTTTTCGATTCTCGGACTGCATAGTTACCTGTGCTGATGAGCTCTGCATGGTCACCTGCACTGATCAACCCTCCAGGCTGGGCAAACAGGAAATAAAATTCAAAAGTTCCCGGGGATTTTCCTGTCTACCTGGCCAGTGCATCTGAGTTCAGATTGCTGTCCAGAGCGGTCACAATGGTGCACTCTGGGATAGCTCCTGGAGGCCAATACTGTAGAATTGTGTCCACACTAACCCTAATTTGAACCAGCAATAACAATTTCAGTGCTACTCCCCTCATCGGGGAGGAGTACAGAAATCGATTTTAAGAGCCCTTTATGTCAAAATAAATGGCTTTGTTGTGTGGATGGTCGCAGGTTTAATTCGATTTACTGCTGCTAAATTTGACCTAAACTCATAGTGTAGACCAGGCCTTAGATTTAATTTACCTAGCATAGGTAACAATAGGTAGCATAGGTAGCGAAGATGTGACTGCATGGGCTTTGGAATGAGCTAGCAACTGGAGTAGAAGCCTGCTAGGGGTACCTGGGTATGGACTTCATTTGCTAGCAAATGCTGAAACCCATGTCACACATTTTCACTGATATTGTTAAGTGCACTGGCTAAATGAAAGCTAGCATGAGTAAGTATACCCACGCTACAATTCCACCTTCACTTGAAATGCAGATATACCCTAAACCAATGTTCAGATCAGAGGAATAACAAATTGTTGCTGATTCAAAAGCCGATAGACTCGATCTACATACTGTCATAACATTGCTAGCTTGGCTGGGGGAAGCCTGCTTAGTTGAGAGTAAACCATGAGCAAGATTGGGGGAGGTGGGTAGGACACTTAACAAAACTGGTTTTAAAAATGAAAACTCTGGCCAGCTATGACAACAACTACCATCAGAGGGTAGCCGTGTTAGTCTGGATCTGTAAAAGCAGCTAAGAATCCTGTGGCACCTTATAGACTAACAGACGTTTTGGAGCATGAGCTTTCATGGGTGAATACCCACTTCGTCAGATGCATGTAGTGGAAATTTCCAGGGGCAGGTATATATATGCAGGCAAGCTAAAGATAATGAGGTTAGTTCAATCAGGGAGGATGAGGCGCTGTTCTAGCAGTTGAGGTGTGAAAACTAAGGGAGGAGAAACTGGTTTTGTAGTTGGCAAGCCATTCACAGTCTTTGTTTAATCCTGAGCTGATGGTGTCAAATTTGCAGATGAACTGAAGCTCTGCAGTTTCTCTTTGAAGTCTGCTCCTGAAGTTTTTTTGCTGCAGGATGGCCACCTTAAAGTCTTCTATAGTGTGGCCAGGGAGGCTGAAGTGTTCTCCTACAGGTTTTTGTATATTGCCATTCCTAATATCTGATTTGTGTCCGTTTATCCTTTTCCGTAGCGACTGTCACTCTACAGGCCACTTCCCTCAGATCCCACTGAGGAATACACTAAAAAACTGCAACATCTACTCAGGACACTCCCTACACTAACACCGCAACAAATCAACATACCCTTAGAGCCCCGACCAGGGTTATTCTATCTACTACTCAAGATCCACAAACCCGGAAATCCTGGACTCCCCATCATCTCGGGCATTGGCACTCTCACAGAAGGATTGTCTGGATATGTGGACTCTCTACTCAGACGCTATGCCACCAGCACTCCCAGCTATCTCCCTGACACCACTCATTTCCTGAGGAACCTACAATGCATTGGTGACCTTCCAGAAAACACCATCCTAGCCACCACGGATGTAGAGGCGCTCTACACAAACATCCCACACACAGATGGAATACAAGCTGTCAGGAACAGTATCCCTGATGATGCCACAGCACAACTGGCTGCTGAGATCTGTGCCTTTATCCTCACACACAACTATTTCAAATTTGATGACAATATATATCTCCAGATCAGTGGCACCGCTATGGGCACCTGCATGGCCCCACAATATGCCAATATTTTTATGGCCAACCTGGAACAACGCTTCCTCAGCTCTCGTCCACTCACGCCCCTTCTCTACCTAAGCTACATGGATGACATCTTCATCATCTGGACCCATGGGAAGGAGACTCTGGAAAAATTCCACCACGATTTCAACAGCTTCCACCCCACCATCAACCTCAGCCTGGACCAATCTACACGGGAGGTCCACTTCCTAGACACCATGGTGCAAATAAGTGATGGTCACATTAACACCACCCTATACCGAAAACCTACCGACCACTATGCCTACCTTCATGCCTCCAGCTTCCATCCTGGGCACATCACACGATCCATTGTCTACAGCCAAGCACTGAGGTACAACCTCATCTACTCTAACCCTTCAGACAGAGACCAACACCTACAAAATCTCCACCAAGCATTCTCAAAACTACAATACCCTCACGAGGAAATAAGGAAACAGATCAACAGAGCCAGACGTGTACCCAGAAGCCTCCTATTGCAAGACAAACCCAAGAAAGAAACCAACAGGACTCCACTGGCCATCACATACAGTCCCCAGCTAAAACCTCTCCAACGTATCATCGGGGATCTACAACCCATCCTGGACAATGATCCCACACTTTCACAGGCCTTGGGTGGCAGGCCAGTCCTCACCCATAGGCAACCTACCAACCTGAAACATATTCTCACCAGTAACTACACACCGCGCCATAGTAACTCTAGCTCAGGAACTAATCCATGCAACAAACCGCGATGCCAACTCTGCCCACATATCTACACCAGCGACACCATCACAAGACCTAACCAGATCAGCCACACCATCACTGGTTCATTCACCTGCACGTCCACCAATGTAATATACTCCATCATATGCCAGCAATGCCCCTCTGCTATGTACATCGGCCAAACTGGACAGTTACTACGGAAAAGGATAAACGGACACAAATCAGATATTAGGAATGGCAATATACAAAAACCTGTAGGAGAACACCTCAACCTCCCTGACCACACTATAGCAGACCTTAAGGTGGCCATCCTGCAGCAAAAAAACTTCAGGAGCAGACTTCAAAGAGAAACTGCTGAGCTTCAGTTCATCTGCAAATTTGACACCGTCAGCTCAGGATTAAACAAAGACTGTGAATGGCTTGCCAACTACAAAACCAGTTTCTCCTCCCTTAGTTTTCACACCTTAACTGCTAGAACAGGGCCTCATCCTCCCTGATTGAACTAACCTCATTATCTCTAGCTTGCCTGCGTATATATACCTGCCCCTGGAAATTTCCACTACATGCATCTGATGAAGTGGGTATTCACCCACGAAAGCTCATGCTTCAAAACGTCTGTTAGTCTATAAGGTGCCATAGGATTCTTTGCTGCTTTAACAACTAATATGAAATTAAACTGTGTTCCCTCCAGCACATACCAGCACATACTTAGAACACATTTTCAGTGCAGCTAGGTGCATTTTTGCTTACCAAAGAGTGAGTCTGAAGCCTGAAAATGTAAAGTCACTGACACTCTGAATTGAGAATACTAAGTACTTTCATTCAGAAGATGCTGTTGCTGCTTCAGAGAGGCCAGGACACAGTAGCTCCGGATGCTGCCAGTAGCAGATGGAATGTATTTTCAATGATAGACAAGAGGCTACAAATTCAAAAAGGATGCTCTGAATATGAAATCTCAAGGCACCATAATAACGTTTAAAAGCCCAGACTTACTGGACTAGAAGTGAGTAAAAAGACCCAAGTTTTGCCATTAATTTGTTGACAAAACTGATTCAAGAAATACAGCAACATAACCCAGAGTTCTTAGTTTATTTTGCTTCCTCATTGGGTGAAATTCATTTGGATCAAAGGAATAATAGTATAGCTGAATGAAGGAGTGGAGCAGGGATCAAAAACAGCATTGGGCAAGGGGGGAGAAAGGGAGAAAGCAAAATGTTTAGCACTGAAATTAGTCATATCAGCAGGGTGCAACTAAATAGCAGCATACTCCATATCCATGTGTTTTGTGTTGATACAATACTATCTCCTTTCACTTCCCCTATGATCAATTTCTCAGCCCATATCTCTAGTGGAAATTTCCATTAGAAAATTTTTATTGGCTCCTACTGGAAACAGTTCTCTTAAGCTATTGGTTCCTGGTGTATAAACAAACTGTAGCTGAACTGAAGAAACTAATACCAATCAATTCAGGAATGGAGTTTTTGTTTCAGTTCTCCAGAGATCTGAATAAAAGTTCTCCAGGGCCACAGACCATCTGCAGCTGAGGAGCCCCATCGCACTGGAGACAAGCTTCTGCAGAGCTTCAGTGCTCCACAAGAATGCAGGGGAGCAAAACCACACAACAGGAGCTCCACCAGAATGGAGAAGCTGCAGCATCACAAACCTCAGACATTTGTATAATCAGAGTTTACTGATCAGAAAAAAATAATCACTCTCGATATAGAAATGAGAAGATGGGTTTTGGGTCAAGCATAATAGTTCATCTGGACAATAAGTATACCCGATATAAAGAAAAAACAGACTTGCAATAAGAGTCTTTTTTTCAGGACATTTTCCATTAATTTTCTAAATATCCTTTACATTTGGAAATACACATGCATGCGTACACTGACACACACACATTATATATGGAAAAAGAGAGGCGAAGTTAAACTTTCTGGAAATCTGTCTTTATTGATCCCCATATTCCCTACTTTTTAACCTCATTGTCTTCCTATTCTGAAACGATCTGCACCTCTCACACTCATGCCCCATTTCTTTATCACCACAACAAAGTTGTGTGTCATAGAATTTCCAAAAGAAAGGCACATATTATTTACATCTGTGATTACCACAAGACAATGTTTTCTGGCAGTCTCTCTTTCTTCAGTGTTTTCAGTGAGTAGTTCCATGAACACAGCACATAGTAGAAGAAAGATCCCTCTGGTGAAAATACCACAAAAAAAGCAGTTTCTTTTCATGTTAACTAACTGTTAAGCATGTTCAGTAAACAAAAAATGCCACAGGAATGCTTTTTGTTGTGGTATTTTAGTAAGAACAAAGGCATAAGCCAGTCTCCGGAACACCCCAGTGTGACAGATTTGAAACCTACACAAAAGTTACATTAACCCTGACTCTTCTGAATTTACACATGCACAGAAACAAAAAGCGTGGTTAAAGACTTCCCACCAGAGTGATGATATGTTTAAAAGAGGAGTACGATTTCCTTAGATTACAAGGTTGCTTTATCTTGGAAAACGTGCTAATGTCTAAAACAAAAAGTACTGTTGCAAGTGGTGCATTTGTTCTAAAGTGCTTTTAAATATACACTTTAATGGCCAGAGGCTATTTTTCACTTCATCTAATCACTGCCTGAATTACTGAAGCTCAACTCATTTGATAAAATAGGTGAACCTTGTGGTAATGAACTCAGATAATGTCTTATCTAGTATCAGAAAACTTTCAGAGGGACAATGTAATTAACTATCAATATGAACTGTGCAGTTAAAATATTTTGACTTTTCCAAGGTAACTTGTTTATAACTAACAAAATGCAGTAACAAATGTTTAAGAATTTGGAGGGTTGGTACTTTAACTGCCTAATAAAAGTACTCATTAAATATCGTAAAGGTAATTGAAACATCAAAGCTTTGAATCTATTACATACTGGTGTCTGAAACAAGTGGACTTTTTATTATTATTATTTATTAAAAAGCTACTCAAAAAGTTAGAAGACACCTGAAACTGCAAATTCCATACATAGACTGAAAGCACAAAAGATTGTCTCTTATTTCAGTTACTAATTATCTTGTTGCTTTGTTCTATAGTAGACATGCTGAACTGAGGACCTTCTGGGGGAGCTGAGGAGGATTTGGCCCTAAACACTGTCAAAAGAAGACTCCCTCTTAGAAGAAAAAGAATATTATCTTCTCAGAATATCAACAATAGTCAGAAATACAAGGGCTATTGCTCTGTTTGGTGTTTATACGGTGTTATATCTATTGTATTGCATCACACTCCCTTGGGTTATGCTCTGCATCTGCAAGTTGGAAACATTTTCTAAGCTTATTTGGCACTAATGAATAACATGTATAAGAATGTGCTTTCCACCTATTTGGGGTTTTGGTGTTACTTTATTTATTTTATATTTTATTTCTTGTCCAGAAGTAAGAATTGAAAGCTAGGACATCTACTCATGACGATTGGAGCTTGGGAAAGTATTAGCACAGATTTAAGAACAGGACCTCCATAAAGAGATATAACTAGATTTAAAATACAAAATGACTTACTTCTATCACTCTGTAGCTCAGAGCTCTTTCATATCATGTGAGATACACAAAATTATAGTCAGGCACAAAAACATCTCATCAATATTCATGCATAAAACATTTAATTCTTTAACATACGTTATGTGTTTTCTTGACTTGCAAACCTTATAAATTTCAGAATTCACTTGGGGAAGTTACCACACATCATTCTAATTTTTCATAGTAAATTTGTACACCCAAATTTTACAACATGAGGTTTTTTTCAGGAGAAGACTTGGTTGAACTGTATGCTTGTATATGCAAAATCTGAAACATTTAGAAGAGGTTAGGAAGAAAAGAAAGTACAGCTGGTGTAATTATTTAGTGTGAATAACAATGACAAACTTGACCTATTTTTTCTGTCTGCAAATCATTAGCAAACTGATCCTGATTCCTACAAGCATACAAGTTATTCACCAGTATTTACTAACAGTTTATACAAGCAAATTTCAGTCTATGGGGCATTGATTTACTATTTGCTTCAACTATTCAAAGCTTGGCTTTTGTTTTTTGGTGTGTGATTGGTTACCTAAATCACATGGTATATATTCTGACTGGGTGGCTGAAACAGGAGAACAACAAATGATGAGCAAAGAATAACAAACAGAGAATGTTTGGTTTTATGCATTGATACCCTTGTTCACATATGAATATTGGGATACTTGATGTGAAATTTAGCCCATGCAGATGCCTCCAATGTGTCCCAATTTAGCCCTCAAAAGTAGGAGTTTAGCAAGATTTAAGTGCTGCATGGGTTTGAGTAGCCCTCTGCACAGAAGTGAATTTTACTACTGAAGATGTATTCTTGTTCACACAAATAACCAATTTGCTCAAATATTTGCATATAAAGTATAATCAGGGGTGCAAGTATGATTCAACCTGACATTCTTTCAGCAGTCTAAAGAACGTACTAGTATTTGGCCAGATCCCACCAGCTATCTTCTCCTCAAAAAGTAGTATCAGCTGCCAACTTTCCATCAGCAAACCTCTTAGCCTGGGGCCACGGAAAGGAGCCTTCAACAGCTCTATATACATGAGCCATCAAGCTAGCTAATCAGGAAAACAGTAGATTCACTTATTATGAATAATACCTACCAATTTACAGCCTCAAATGCATTATCTTTAAAAGAGAGTAAAATCCCCTCAAATCCTTTCATTTTTGTTTAAATGTCACAAGTCTGTACTGTAGCTGTTGAAATTTCCATGATTGTGTTTACTTTGCCTATTGTGTCTGAATGGCTTTTCCTAAATAAACCAGCTTCATTTTATTTAAAAAAAATTACTCTCTTGATACTTTATATTTCAAAATGTAGGGCCAAGCTGCTTGGTGCATGACTAGTTATGGAGCATTAGTAGGTGATTGATTCTAACTATTGCAGGACTCACTATAAATACATGTAGTATTTAAACAGGAACTAGCCATTGACTTTGTAATCCCTTGTGCAACACTTGTCCTGTGAAAGGATTAAAAAAAAAAAAAAGTCCAGTGCAGTATTTTTCAGGATGCCTCCACCATCTCCAATATCCCCATAGGCAGAGACTGTCAATGTCTGTGACTTCAAGCTAGTTCATGTTCTGATATTATTGTGCACATTCCCAGAGAGAGTTCTTCGGAAGGACTTTTGCATTCATGTGAAGACAGAGATTTTCAGCTGCTTTCCACAGGCACAGATTGCCCAAGACAAAGTGACTGACGGCTACATGGGCAGAAGTTGAAGGACACAAGCACACTGTAATACGTTTTGTCACAAACAATTACAGATTAAGGCCCTTTTCATAGGTGATTGAACAAAATGAATAACAGAACTGGGATTTATATGCTCATGCCTTGTTGCTCATGTAAACTCAGCGTTTTTGCATGTCAATGCATATGCCTTTCATTTTTCTATGACTGTGAAAACCTCTTAACAAATAAATTCCTTTATGAAATTTCTCTCTGTGTATTTATAGGCTACTAATTTAGATGCTGATGAAGCTTTCAGTAATAAACAACAAGTTGTTTTATACAGGAGGCAAGTTGGGTTAAAGCTTTGTAACATGCACAGATAGCTGCATATATACAATATGCATGCTGCACATAAATCTGATCTTTGTGTTGTTCCTTTCAGCTTCTAGTATTTTGACTTTAGGAAAATTTAGAAATACAGAATTTTTCTGCCAAATAAATTACGGTTTAGTATCATGGTTTAATTTAACAAATAGAAGCACCATGTTAATGGAATAAAGCATGTGGTATGTTTTGTTGCAGCCCTACTCTTAAGTTCAGAGCTACCATGCTGAGCTCAGATCCTGCAAACATACAGGTGCTTAACTTTGAGTGTGCAGGCTTGCTGGGTCCAACTTATTATAGACGCAGGCATATAGAGCTGGTAATGATTTTCTTGTTCAGATTGTATTTGTATGTTATTAGGAAGTGTAGTGAAGTCTGTCTTGAATTAAGGAGTCTGTATTTAGAAAGATTCCGTTTTTCCTACATGATAGTAATTCTGATGAGGAATTACTTAAAATGGGATGACCATCTCCTTCAGTAACCAATTCCGGACATTTAATGAGATTTCGACTAGGAATGCAAGGGACAAACTATAAAAAAAGAGTAAATTCATTTAGGTCCTGTCCTCAAAAATACAACCGATTCCGTTTTCAAGGCACTGTCGGAGGTTTGGAATACGGAAAAGTTATGGGATTAACAGGAATCAGACATTCTTGCCTCAAAAATGAGAACTGCACAGAGCAGGGATCGGCAACCTTTCAGAAGTGGTGTGCCGAATCTTCATTTATTCACTCTAATTTAAGGTTTCGTGTGCCAGTAATATATGTTAACGTTTTTAGAAGGTCTCCTTCTATAAGTCTATAATATATAACTAAACTATTGTTGTATGTAAAGTAAATAAGGTTTTTAAAATCTTTAAGAAGCTTCATTTAAAATTAAATTAAAATACAGAGCCCTCCGGACTGGTGGCCAGGACCCGGGCAGTGTGAGTGCCACTGAAAATCAGCTTGCGTGCCGCCTTCCGCACCCGTGCCATAGGTTGCCTGTCCCTGACATAGAGTGTATTGAGTGAGGAGAAGGAAAAAAAACATGGAAAGTTTTGAGAAATACCAGTCTGTAATTTAAATCTGCCTGGTATAGGTCTAACTTGAGTTCTGGCCATTTTAAAGGAACATTATCATGGATATTTACCATGAGTACATCTGAATTACATTATATACAGAGAGAACATCTTTCTTAAAGAATGTTACTTGTGATCCTTTACACATATTTTTGTACTATATTATAGCAATAAGAAATGGAAAAAACAAACTTGTGAAAGCTCAGTAAGTACACACAATTCTGATCCAAAATAAAAACTTACATTTTATAAATACAGTAACAAAAATCAATGGAAGAAAATATTGTTTTAACAACTTGTTTTATGAAGGATATTGAGCAAGTCATTAGCCTTAAACAAATCAGCCAGAAACCATTATTAACACCATGTACAGCAAAATGCTGTGTGGCATAAATGACACTATAGAGAACACAGAATAGATACAGTGGCAAACATTTACCAATTAGTCACTCTACATAAAAGCATAGGCTGTGATATGGCAATTACAGAGACATACAATAAGATATGTAAGGTAGATAAAACCAAAATGAAAATGTAGGAATAGAAAGCATGTATGAGAAGCATGTTACTACATGTATGCAGACAGAAGGCAAAATATACAATCCTAAATGTGCAATCTCATATTGTACACTTGAACCAACAAACTGAAGAGACTAGAGAAAAAAGTAAACCAAGCCTGATATATTGTATTCTCTCTACTGCAGCAGTTCTCAAATTGTGGGTTGTGACCCCATATTAATGGCGTTGCCAGGGCTGTCTTATACTTCCTGGGGTCTGAAGCCCAAGGCCCATGAGCTCAGATTATAGGCCCCCAACCTGGGGCTGAAGCCCTTTCATAGAATATCAAGGTTAGAAGGGACCTCAGGAGATCACCTAGTCCAACCTATTGCTCAAAGCAGGACTAATCCCCAGACAGATTTTTACCACAGTTCCCTAAATGGCCCCCTCAAGAATTGAACTCACAACCCTGAGTTTAGCAGGCCAATGTTCAAGCCACTGAGCTATCCCTCCCCTTTGCATTTGGCTTTAGCCACCTGGCCTGGGGCAGTGGGGCTTGGCCCCTCCTCCTGGGGTCATGCAGTAATTTTTGTTGTCAGAAGGGGGTCACGGTGCAATGAAGTTTGAGAACTTCTGTGCTACCGTATTCTAATTACATTATAGGCATAATAATATCTAGTATATTTGTTAGTTGCTGTCATTTATCTCCATTTTACTAATGGAGAAAGGTTGAGTATATCTTCTTCACAATGTTTGTGTGGTGCTACTTTGGAAATATTTTTCCCAACATCTCTGACTGACCAGCTCTTTAATATATTTCTTGGTTGTTCCTTTTAAAGGAAAGATTTTAATGAGCATTGCATAGATATGATGAGTTCCCCGACAGCTTTAGGGTGACCATGGGTGGGGGACTGATAGATTATTTTAAGAGGATATCTGGGAGAGCTCTGTTTCTTCAGTCCAAGTTGTTTATCACCAAAAATATCTGGGTCACAGAAATATTCCTCTGGAGAGCAAAAAAAGGTGTTTTAAAAAATTAGCCTTTAAAATGTTTAAAGTATATGCAGATAACTAACTGGAAACATGTTTTAGCCATGGCGTTCAGCAAGCTATGCCTTTTTGAATTCTGCAGGCTTGACATGTCATTGCAAAGACGTATCATAGTTGATTATGTTGTCATGTTGCATCCTGCGGCATTTCATTGACAGACTGCAGGCTCTTGATCCAGTTTTTGTGCTTCCTTGCAAGTTTCTCTCTGAAGGCTCCAGGCCTACACAACAATTGTAGAAACAGATAGTATTTGAAAAAGCCCTTCAATATTTTTCTGAACTAACAGGCCTTTGGATCTTAGTTTATGATGACAATAGAACATGAATAGCCAGTCCGTCAATGCCCACATTGGTCAATGCAGCCAGCATCTGGCAAAATATCGAGGACACAGAAAACCTGATGCTGGGCAGTGCTCAGAGGTCTCAACTGTGATTGAAGTCAATGGGACAGGACAGAATTCTGCACTTTGAAGACTCAGGACTTTAAACTCAAGTTCCAGCAAGCACCAGTTAAAAATGAATAGTAAATCAAGTCTGTTGCTCTGTGTGTGAAGCTTGTTTAACGTAGATTTGAAGTTGCAGTCTGTTTATTAATCAGTCCACTTCCATTTTAATGCATACATTTTAAAGCCAAAGGGACCATTGTGACCATCTAGGCTGACCTCCTGCATGGCAAAGGCCACTTGTATTGTGATGCCGGTAACCATTATGGGTCCTTCTTTTGCGCTTACTATTTGAGTTACACAGCAATGAAATGAACATTGTCAGTGTTCTAGAAGGAGGTGAATCATGGTTAGGTAACACAGTTAAAATGTATGCAGAGCATATTCATATTACTAGACAGAACAATATTTTAAACATGCTTGAAGACAAGCATGTTTTAATTTTAATTTTAAGCTGTGTTGCGCATTGATCTATTGTCTCAGAGTGTTGCTAGACACAAGTGAAGGACTGATGCCTTCCACATGTTACTCTGTTTCCTGGGGTACTGCATTAATCACACTTCTGATAAACCACATCCAGATTATTTCTTTCAACCCCATTTTCAAAGAAAATGTTTTATATATCTCCAAATGCTCTTTCTCCCACAAGGTACACCAGCAAAGAAGTCGAACTCCTGTGCTTTTCCTCTGATTCTGTAACCATTAAGTAAGTCTGGGATCCCCATTTTACCTTCCTCTATTGTTCAGCAACAGTTCGTGTGAAGGTTTGGCTTGAAAGTGATATTCAGTTGTTCCACTGTGCCTGAGTTTTAATCATAGTCTGAACTAGGTTTTGAAGAGAGCGTTGTGTTAGGTTTTTGAATAATACGGTACTTGAATTACACTACTAGTAAGCAACATTGTCACCACTAAAGAGAACTACTGCACAAATATAAAAGGATGGTGTTGTATAGTAGTTAGTTGAGCTGATTACTTTTTTTTTAAATTAGCAATTTTGAAAAAAAAAATTAAAAGGAACAAAAATCAGAAAAACATCTAATTTTATTTGTGAGAAAATTTTCCTATTTTTCTACTAGCAATTTATCAAGTCTGGTTTTTTTTGTTTGTTTTGTTTTGTTTTTTTAATGTTATGGGGGTATTCTGGGGAAGGAATTACTTGCTCTCATTACATATTATGCCAATTTGAGGATCTCTCCGAAACCCCCAAATTTTCTGTTTAGAGTTTTCTAGGACCCCGGATATGACTGGTATCTTCCTGTTTAAAAAAAAGCTGATAATAAGCTAAGTTTAAACTTTGAAAATCTAGATCTCCTATAAAATTATTTTTAACTCCTTTCTTTCTTTTTGGTATTTTCAGAGTGCCTAAACTTTTCTGTCACGGTCAATTCTCCCTCACAAAGTTCTCATATTCTACAGATTTTAATGATGGAGCTGGGTTTGTGTTATTCACTCTCTCCCTCAACTGGACTGTGCAATACAAGTGGTAAGGCACATTGCTCCTCAAACTAGTGGCAAAACTGGTGAGCATTGCCAAGCCTGCAAATAGATTTAGAGTTTTACGAAGGTTTATCCTCTCCTCTTTCTGGGTGTTAGTTTCATGCTTACTAAACAATCATAGAATTATAGGACTGGAAGGACCTCATCTAGTCAGTTCCCTGCACTCAAGGCAGGCCTAAGTAACACCTAGACCATCCTTGACATGTGTTTGTCCAACCTGTTCTTAGAAACCTCCAATGATGGAGACTCCACAACCTCCATAGGCAATTTGTTCCAGTGCTTAATTACCCTGAGAGTTAGAAAGTTTTTCCTAATGTCCAACTTAAACTTCCCTTGCTGCAATATAAGCCCGTTGCTTTTTGTCCCATCCTCAGATGTTAAGGAGAACAATTTTTCATCCTCCTCCTTCAATGGTACTATGAATTGTATTATGAATTGTATTACGTCCATCTCCCAGTCTTCTCTTCTCTAGACTAAACAAACTCAATTTTTTCAATCTTTCCTCATAGGTTGTATTCTAGACCTTTAATTATTTTTGTTGCTTTCCTCTGGACTTTCTGCAATTTGTCCACATCTTTCCTGAAAGGTGGTGCCCAGAACTGATCACAATACTCCAGTTGAGGCCTTATCAGCAAGGAGTAGGGCGGAAGAATTACTTTACATGTCTTGTTCACAACACTCCTGTTGTTACATTCCAGAATGATGTGCTCTTTTTTTTGAAATACTGTTACACTGTTAACTCATTGGACCTTCCCATAAAAGAAGGTCCTGAAGAAACTCCAAACTATAGTCTCCTGTCATATTAGAGATTCTCTTTTAATTGTGCACTGAAGAATGAAAACAACATACAAAAGATTCTGTGCTACTGCTGTACTTCAAGCTGAACTAGGCATGATCCTTTATTCTGCAGCACTCTCTACTTGATTTACAGTACTACAGATTTATATTTCCACACAGTGTCCATGAGTTGCCATATAATTAGACAAAAATTCTATCAAACAAATCTTGTTAAAACACAAACAAACCGAACATAGGCACTTGCAGGTAACAGAGATATATTTGCCAAATTTACCAACAAGCTACCCAACTTTAGAGCAAGTATGGAATATGCCTTTGGGCATGTTGGAGTTTGACCTATGTTGTGCCAAAGAACAATTTTACAGATTTGAGTTAGAAGTAGGTAAAGTCTGTAAGAAATCAGGTGAATTAGAGCCAAATCATTCTTTGCCATCTTATTTTATATTATCTCCAGCTGAGGGTGAATGAAGAGGCCTCTATACAAAAGAAGCATTTTTAGGGAATGCTTTAAGTCCGCATCTATTTATACCCACAGTGCTGCTCCATCCCCTGGGTCCTACACTCTGGCCTGATTATCTCATAGCGGTGGTATACAAATATTATACCATGATCCGCCACCTGTCTGATTCTACTTTTGCATTGTTGGCAGATTGATTTCTACTTCCTTCCTGACTCCTGTGTAGCTTTTTGGCTTCTTTATTAGCAGTTTCAATACAGTTGCTTGATTTACTGATTAAACCCAATGGCCATAGTTGATAGCATAACTCATGTGTTGTTTAGCAAACAGAACCAGAGCAGGAGATTAGGAATGATATTACAAGGACATAACCTAAGATGCAGCTGTTCTTATGAATATTACTAGGACCAGTAGAACACTAAGGAAATGAATGATAGTGAAGAGGGGAATAAGCCAAATGAGTTAGTTACACAAAAAGGCAAAATCTGCTCATGAAATATGAACAAATGTTGAAAGAATCCCCTGTCTGTAAAAAAAACCCAGTAGGAAACAACAGTCCAAATATAGTTCTGGTTCAAATAGGTTCAACTCTCAGGGACCTTAATGACAACTGCAGTTGCTTACACCAGAGCTGAATTTTGTCTGACATGTATTATCTCTGTCGTTGTAGCTGTGTTCCTGAATATGAGACAGACAAGGTGGGTGAGGTGATGACTTTTACTAGCCCAACCTCAGGTGGTGCAAGAAACAAGCTTTCAAGATACCCAGAGCAGAAGAAGAGCTCAGTGTAGCTTGAAATCTTGTCTCTTTCATAGACTGATAGAATATTAGGGTCAAAAGAGACTTCAGGAGGCCATCTAGTCCAATCTCCTGCTCAAAGCAGAACCAACACCAACTAAATCATCCCAGCCTGGGCTTCGTCAAGCCAGGCTTTAAAAACCTCTAAGGATGAAGATTCCGCCACCTCCCTAGGTAATCCATTCCAGTGCTTCATCACCCTCCTAGTGAAATAGTGTTTCCTAATATCCAACCTAGACCTCCCCCACTGCAATTTGAGACTATTGCTTCTTGTTCTGTCATCTGCCATCACTGAGAATAGCCGAGCTCCATCCTCTTTGGGACCCCCCTCCAGGTAGTTGAAGGCTGCTATCAAATCTCCCCTCACTCTTCTCTTATGGGGACTAAATAACCCCAGTTCCCTCAGCCTCTCCTCATAAGTCATGTGCTCAGCCTCCTAATCATTTTCGTTGCCCTCTGCTGGACTCTTTCAAATTTTTCCACATCTCCTCATCAGTGTCAAATGGAGGGGAATAATCACTTCTCTCGATCTGCTGGCAATGCTCCTACTAATACAGCCCAATATGCTGTTGGCCTTCTTGGCAACGAGGGCACACTGCTGACTCATATCCAGCTTCTTGTCCACTGTAATCCCCAGGTACTTTTCTGCAGAACTGCTGCTTAGCCAGTTGGTCCCCAGCCTATAACCGTGCATGGGATTCTTCCTTCCTAAGTGCAGGACTCTGTACTTGTCCTTGCTGAACCACATCAGATTTCTTTTGGCCCAATCCTCCAATTTTTCTAGGTCACTCTGGACCTTATCCCTAACCTCCAGCTTCCCCACCCTTCCCCCCAGCATAGTGTCATCTGCAAACTTGTTGAGGGTGCAATGAATCCCATCATCCAGATCATTAATAAAGATGTTGAACAAAACTGGCCCCGGTACCGACCCCTGGAGCACTCTGCTTGATACCGGCTGCCAACTAGACATCAAGCCATTGATCACTATCCATTGAACTCAACAATCTAGTCAGCTTTCTCTCCATCTTATAGTGCATTCATCCAATCCATATTTTTTTAACTTGCTGGCAAGAATACTGTGGGAGATCGTAGCAAATGCTTTGCTAAGGTCAAGATCTATCACACCCACCGCTTTCCCCATATCCACAAAGCTCGTTATCTCATCATAGAAAGCAATCAGATTGGTCAGAATTTGGTC
Source organism: Gopherus flavomarginatus (assembly GCF_025201925.1). Classification (NCBI taxonomy): domain Eukaryota; kingdom Metazoa; phylum Chordata; order Testudines; family Testudinidae; genus Gopherus; species Gopherus flavomarginatus. Next base: position 88,647,779 of record NC_066623.1, on the reverse strand, counting down.
CAATAATACCTCACCCACCTTGTCTCTCTCTTGCATTATCTCCACTTTTCAATAGTGAAGTCGCAGCGATGATGAGAGTTCATCTCAATAATATCATGATAGTGAATAGAATTAATAGAGCTAAACTGCTTGAGTTATAGACAGTATTTCCATGACTCACTGTACTAGAGACTATTGCAAAATGTTATGTCTGGTGCTCAGTTTAATGAAGCCGTAACTTCACTTGGGGCTTGTTTAACTGGGGTCTATTGTATGTTTTGGTAAATCTGGGAAGTAACAAGTGATCTTTTTAAGGGGTGTATGTTGATGTTGGGAGGTAGTATGGATTAGATTTTTTTTTTTTTTTTTTTTGCTTTCTGCTACCTCTCTTCTCATTCCCCTACCCCTTCAAGCCTCTAGAGGCTAAGCAGAATGTGAATCCAGTAACATTCAGATGGGACTTTTGAGCCCATGCTGTTTGAATATGTTTGAAATCAGATAAAGTACATTTGCACATCCTAATAGTGAGTTACTCTGTGAGAGTCATTAATGACCTTGAGATATGCTAGCCAGTTCTTCTGTCATGGAATGTTTATCCTGCACCCAGAATAATAGGCTTCTGATCTGGGTTGGTGTTTCCAGGTGTTACTGCAATACAAATAAATAAAAAATAATCTGGAGTTCTTATGTGTGATACCATGGCACCAAGCACAAGTCTTAAGGGTGAAAATGTGTGAAACCCAACACTGAGAATTAAATCAACCTATGAAATCACTGGATATATACTGTCAAGCCAGTTGGTCCTAAGCTTCCAATCCCCTACACTTTATACAATGTTATAGTATCTAAAATTCTTAGCATTTTGTGAGTCTTGACAAACAACAAGAAAGCATGTTTTCTTCCTGCTTCATTAGATACACCAGTAGTTACCGTTTATAAAATATCAATAATGCATTTGTAGTTCTGCATAATTAAAGACATCCCTAAGTTAATAAAGTAACTTGAAAGGAGAGTGCAGAACACATGGCATAAATACACTGATGTCTTTGGCCTTATTTCAGAGGGGTTTAATTACAATGAGATGGCTGTACCCTACCCTACAAAAATATTTTTCTGTCTCTTAGAGCTATCAAATCTTACACCCATTTATGACGTTTGTGAAGAAGAGCAAATAATATCCTAATGGCCCACAAGTGAATACTTGCAGTTTATGGATTTCTAGACTACACGTTTGCAAATAGAATTTCATTTAAATGGAGTAAGCTTTCCAACACAAAGAATTACAATTATTTTAAGGGCTTTCTGTAAAACGACCGAAGCCAGGAAATTCAGAGGTATGAGTAAAATGCCATCCTTTTTCTGTCTTGGTCTCTGCTGCTCATATAGGAATATATTCTGTTATCAGTTTTTACAAAGAATTTACCTGTGGTTTCAATAGGAAGATCTGAGTGCAGTAGATCAGTGATAGAACATGCCCCACAGAATTGTATATAAGACAACCAGGACCGGCTCTAGGCACCAGCAAACCAAGCACGTGCTTGGGGCAGCACAATACCAAGGGCGGCATTCCAGGAGGGTTTTTTTTTTTGTCTTGGGGAGGTAAAAAACCTAGGGCAGCCCTGAAGACAACCCCAGTTTCTGAGGACTCAAATATATGACTATTAGCAAAATACCTGGACATGATGGGGTGCATTCAGAACTCAATTTCAGCCTCAGCTCTGAATGCTCTGCCATTTCTTAGTTACAGTTATATATATGACAGGCACTGTTTCAATATAGCTTTATATGGTCCATGAACTTCATTTTTTAATATTTACAGATTTTCTTCTTCTGCCTTTCTTTGAAGGAAAAAACCCTTCAAATAGCATGGCTGAGAGGAAGTACTAATGGGCTCTGTTTTTGTCTCTGCCGCAATTCTCTGTGTTATCTTGATAAACCACTTTAAAATCATGAAATGTTATTGAGAAATTATCCCAGCTCAAGCCACGGCATACAGGGCAAAATATATATGTAAATACTATGAAAACATAATAACCTTCCCATACCCATAACATTCAAACAGAAAAATGCTAGCAAAGAGTCAGTGCAAAAGGAGAAGTGAGGTGGAACCAAGTTAATAAACAGACAGCCAAAATGGTACTGCTTAACCAAAAAGTCATGCAGGGAGAATTGGAATTACCTGTTTCATTTCACTCATGAGTATCTGATGGAAACTTGGTAAAGAAGTCAAAAGCAAACTGCCAGCATATTTCTGTAACCATCAAATTGCGCAATGGGTACTCTGTAAAACCTCATGTTGCTATCATTGATACTTTCATCTTTCCTTGCCCCATTCCCTCTTACTGTTTGTTATACACATTTTTGCATCTTGTCTTCAGTTAGGTCCTGATCCTCCACCTGAATCCGTATGGGCATAGGGGTCCATCTGCCCAGTGCCAGGTACAGGATCCAGGCGCTACACTGTAAGATTTTAGTGTTAGGGTCATGGCTCAATACGGTGTTTCTCCTGTATGTTTGTATAATGTCTAGTGTAATGTGGCTTTGATACTAATAACAGTAAAAATAATAAACAACAACAATTCCCAAGGGTAACTTTCCTGTTGAGGGACTGGACACCTTAAACCTAGTATTAGATCATCTACTGGGTGTTAAACAGCACCATGTCAACAAGCAGTAGTGAACGTTTAGTGCACGCCAAAAGGGTCTCCACAGGCCAGTTAGTATGCAACAAGTTGGTGCACTTTATCATTCACACCCCTCTAACACGCTCTGCTCTGTCATGTAGACAAACCCTACGACGTAATCATCCTCCATCAAATCTGCATCATAGCATTGTCCATTTGTGCAGCAAGAAAATATCAAAGATGACTCTAAGCATCTTGAACAGATTACTGGAGAAAACCACATTGTGCAAACCTTCTGGGCTGCTTATAGGAAAACTAGACTTATGTAAAGGAATTAAGTTCTCAAACAGATGATAATGAGCAACAGAAAGTCAAGGTTTTTTGGTTGGGAAAAAGAGAATAACGTACCGAGTAAATCTCTCTCATTAACGTGCCTTTATATAGCAAAACTTGGTTATTTTATATCCTTGTAGAAAGCACATATGTTTACAATACAGCATTCCAGAATTTATCGGTAAATATACTTCTAAAATAGGCTTTTTGTACTGTTTCTGTACTTACAATTGCTGAAATTGAGATAAATAATAACTCTGAGCTAATGAGCCCAAAGAAGAAATATTTGCCCACCAGCCTATACTTATGATTAAAAACAAATATTCCACTGATTCTGGGGTTTGAATGTGTCACAGAATAAGCTCTCAGAGGAAAATGGTACTAACCTAGAGACTGACAACCCTTCAGGGCATGCTGCAAGACCATCCTCTTTGATAAAGGTTTTCCACCATAATCAGCATAATGATGTCAACACATACATTCCTTTTGCAGAGTGTTCTTTAACCACAGAAGGCAGAACAACAAAACTTTCATGAAGCCCACCAGCAAACTCATCATGCATGTTAACTATGTTCCCCTTCACTGGGAAACTCTTAGGTGCTATGATGATTGGCACTATACAAACTTGATGATATAAGGAAGAGGGACGTCTAGTGCATAGGACATCAGATTGGGACTCAGAAGAGATGGGCTCTATTCCTCACTCTGCAACTGACTTGTGTAACCTTGAGCAAGTCACTTAACCTCTGTCCGTCTCCCATCAGTACAATGGAGATAATAATGCTTACTTAGCTTTATTGAGTACTTTGACATCTACAGATAAAGAGCACTCCATAATTATAATACAGCAAAATAGAACATCTAAAATATATTTCATTAAATATAGAATATTAAATGTGATGTAATAATGAATGTCTTGTTATTTATATTTCTCTGGAATGGCAGATTGTACTTTACATATTTTTCAGTCTTTGAAACATGAGATTCTAGGTATCTGAGATGAAGCCTTTATTGTACTGCAGAGAGAGATGAGAAGGAAAGGTTGATAGCTGCAGGAGCTGATTCACCGGAGGAAGACATATCAAAGTATCAGAAGAAAACAGTGCACAGTGAAGTTTCATCTAGCAGACTGCACAGCACAGAGTGTATTATATGGGTCAAAGATAAACTAAAAAATATAAGAAAACCATCTAATAAGGTATGTCAGCCAATCAGACTTCAGTAATGTACTAAGTAATTCTGGTTCAGACATGGAACAGCTTATTTACCAATGGATGTACTAGCAATCTTACTACTTCTGCTCCTTTCTCTTTTCTTTACTTCCCTTCTTTTTTGATTCTCTTCTTTTCATCTCTCATTTTAGTCCTTCAAGCATGCCTCATGCATAGGGCTACGATTATATCACAGAGTCACAAAAGTCAAGGATTCCATGACTTCCAGAGACTTCCGTGACATTTTCTGCCCCAGGGCTGAACTGCTGTCAGCAGGCAACCCTGCAGCTCTCAGCTACTGCAGGTAGAGGCCCCCAGTAGATCCTGGCCGCTTCTGGGTGACCCCAGGGCTCCCTGGCCACAGTGGGCAGTGGGAGGAGGGCAGAGGGCCCCCGCGGGAGCCCAGACGCGGCTGGCAGTGGAGGAAGAACAAGGGGCCCCGGAGCAGCCCAGCGGGTGGTCCCCTGTGGCAGTCCAGCTGTGGCGGGTGGCAGGAGCCCCTCTATAGCAGTCCAGCTCAGGGGAGCAGCGAGAGCCCTCCACATCTGCTCAGCTGTAGAGCGTGGATTGGATCCTGCAGCAGCCCAGCCGCTGTGGGTGCTGGACCCTCCTCCCTCTCCATTATGTCAGGGATATTTTTAGTAAAAATCAAAGACAAGTCACAGGTTTCCGTTAATTTTTGTTTATTGCCTGTGACCTGTCCATGATTTTTACTAAAAATATCCATGACAAAATCTGAGCCTTACTCATGCACCTTTCAAGTGTATGTTTCTTACATAAAATGTACGTGACATATACTAAGCATTACAGAATGCTTTCAAGCCATACATTTCAAAGTGATTTACAAAGGTGGGCAAGCATCATTATTCAGACCATGCAGATGGGGAAACTGAAGCAGACAGAGGTTAATGCACTTGGCCAAGGTCACACAGGAAGTCAATTGCATTGTCAGAAATAGAGTTCCAGTCTTCTGTCTCCCAAGTTGGGGAAATCCATTGGACTATGCTGAATTGCTTATATAGCTTCATTTCTGCATTGTACATAACTAAGATGGGTCCCACCAAAGAGACCCAAACACTCCTGACCTTTAGGAAAGTTCATACCCAATCTTGGTACATAAGTAGGATTGTTGCTGCTTGTCAAACTATTTCCATCTCTATATATGTGATGTATAAAAAGTAGGGGTGTCAATTAATCACAGTTAACATGCAATTAACCAACAAAAATTAATCTCCATTAATCGTAGTTTTAATCAGACTGTTAAACAATAGAATATCAATTGAAATTTATTAAATATGTTGGATGTTTTTCTACATTTTAAAATATATTGATTTCAATTAAAACACAAAAAATGAAGTGTACAGTGCTCACTTTATATAACTTTTGATTATAAATATTTGCACTGTAAAAATGATGAGAGTATTTTTCAAGTCACCTCATACTAGTACTGTAGTGCAATCACTTTATCGTGAAAGCGTAACTTACAGATGTAGATTTTTTTTGTTACATGACTGCACTCCATAACAAAACAATGTAAAACTGTAGAGCCTACAAGTCCACTTAGTCCTACTTCTTGTTCAGCCAATTGCTAATAGAAATCAATTTGTTCACATTTATGGGCCATACTGCTGCTCCCTTTGTATTTACAATGTCACCTGAAAGTGAGAACAGGCGTTTGCATGGCACTTTTGTAGCTGGCATTGCAAGGTATTTACATTCCAGATATGCTAAACATTTGTATGCCTTTTCATGCTTTCCTGCTTTGAGCAGGGGTTTGGACTAGATGACCTCCTGAGGTCCCTTCCAACCGTGATATTCTGTGATTCTATTATTCTATTCTATGCTTCAACCACCATTTCAGAAGACATGCTTCCATGCTGATGATGCTTGTTAAAAAAAAAAGGCATTAATTAAATTTGTGACTGAACTCCTTGGAGGAGAATTGTATGTCTCCTACTCCATGGTTTTACCTGCATTCTGCCATATATTTTGTGTTATGTTAGTCTCAGATGATGACCCAGCACATGTTTGATTTAAGAACACTTTCGCTGCAGATTTGACAAAATACAAAGAAGGTTCCAATATTAGATTTCTAAAGATAGCTGCAGCACTCGATCCAAGGTTTAAGAATCTGAAGTGCCTTCCAGAATCTGAAAGGGATGAGGTGTGGAGCATGCTTTCAGAAGTCTTAAAAGACTAACACTCTGATGCAGAAACTACAGAACCCAAACCACTGAAAAAGAAAATTAACCTTCTGCTGGTGGCGTCTGATTCAGGAAAATGAACATGCAACAGTCCAACATCCTCTGGAATGTTGATTTTGGCATCAAGGGACATATGAATTGTTAGCGCATCTGGCACGTAAATATCTTGCAAAGCTGGCTACAACAGTGCCATGCAAATTCCAGTTCTCACTTTTAGGTGACACCAAAAACAAAAAGCCGGCAGCATAATCTCCACCACATGTAAAAAGACTTGGTTTGTCTGATCAATTGGCTGAACAAAAAGTAGGACTGAGTGGAGTTGTAGGCTCTAAAGTTTTACATTGTTTTATTTTTGAATGTAGGTTTTTTGTACATAATTCTACATTTGTAAGTTCAAAGAGTCCAGTGGAGGGCAACACAAATGATTAGGGGGCTGGAGCACATGACTTAATGAGGAAAGGCTGAGGGAACTGGGATTGTGTAGTCTGCAGAAGAGAAGAATGAGCGGGGAATTTGATAGCTGCTTTCAACTACCTGAAAGGAGGTTCCAAAGAGGATGGATCTAAACTTTTCTCAGTGGTACCAGATGACAGAACAAGCAGTAATGGTCCCAAGTTGCAGTGGGAGAGGTTTAGGTTGGATATTAGGAAAAACTTTTTCACTAGGAGGGTGGTGAAGCACAGTACTGGGTTACCTAGGGAGGTGATAGAATCTCCTTCCTTAGAGGTTTTTAAGGTCAGGCTTGACAATGCCCTGGCTGGGATGAATTAGTTGGGGATTGGTTCTGCTTTGAGCAGGGGGTTGGACTAGACGACCTCCTGAGGTCCCTTCCAACCCTGATATTCTATGATTCTATGAACTTTCATGATAAAGAGATTCCATTACAGTACTTGTATTAGGTGAACTGAAAAATGCTATTTCTTTTTTTTTTACAGTGCAAGTGTTTGTAATCAAAAATAAAGTGAGCACTGTACACTTTGTATTCTCTGTTGTAATTGAAATCGATATATTTCAAAATATAGAAAGCATCCAAAATATTTAAATAAATGGTATCCTATCATTGTTTAACAGCATGATTAATTTTTTTAATCACGCGCTTAGTCACAATTAATTTTTTTAATTGCTTGACAGCCCTAGTAAAAACCAACCAACCAAACTAAAATATTCCTAAAATCAGTCTGACTGAAAACAAGTCAGCTAAAGAATAATTGTTTTGCTTATTTAAAAATGAGTGAATTGGTGTCAGTTTGTGGAAATAAGAGCTTGAAAACTACATCTCCATCTGAAAACGTTGTATCTGCCATTATTACAAGAAATCCTGACGTTACTACAGCAGACTGATGACAGGAAATACATTTTTCTCTGTTCTTTCATTCTGTGCCTTGGACAGCTCTTTTTGTAGAGTCAGGGCTGGTCTACACTGGGGGAGGATCGATCTAAGATACGCAACTTCAGCTACGTGAATAGCGTAGCTGAAGTCGAAGTATCTTAGATCGATTTACCTCTCGTCCTCATGGCGCGGGATTGATGTGCACGGCTCCCCCTGTCAACTCCGCTACAGCTGTTCACGCTGGTAGAGTTCCGGAGTCAACGGGAGTGCTTTCAGGGATCGATATATCGCATCTAGATGAGACGCAATATATCGATCCCTGAGAAATCGATCGCTACCTGCTAATACGGCGGATAGTCTAGACGTACCCTCAATATCACCCTTTTGTAGTCAGTTGCAACACTGGCTCTGGAGAGCTCATCTGCACACTGTCCCACAGGCTCTGGAAGAGAATGTTTATTGCCAGCAGCGGCTGTGAAACTGAAACTAAAGAGGCAGCAGATAGCAGCATGCACAGAAAGGAAGGGAAGGAGAAGTAGGTTTTGCATTCTTGGGTAGTCTTGCTCTTACGCCCATTGAAAAGGCCCTTATAAATACAGCAGGGGAGAAAGAAAACCCTTATTGTTTAAAATAAATTGAAACCAGAAAACACTATTTAAAAGCTTCTCTACTAGAAAATTGTTTTCTCTGTATGGAATGGAAATTTCTGCTTTTTCTACTGGGTCCCTGCATGTATAGAGAGCTACTTCAGCTGAAGTGGGTGCATCAAGATTTTTGCACTGATGAGATTATTGTGCATAACTCAGTGAGACTAACACATAGAACCTAATTTAAAATCCACTGAAGTCAATGGAAGTCTTTCCATTTTCTTCAATGGTCTTTGGATCAGGCACCTAAAGTCTTATGCAACTGATACTCTAAATTGTGAGAACGAGAAAGCAGACTTAAAATTCTGTTCTTAGGTACTGTTACCCATTTACCTAAAGACCACAGTATCTGAAAGCTTCAGGTTCCCTGCTCAAAGCTCAGAGTGGTTGCACTGTATTACATTTAGTCACAGATTTGTAAGATTCTTTGCCAACTCTTGTTGTCTTCCATGCACGCCATGTCAGGCATATGAAGGAAGCATTGTATACTGGGGAAAGGATTTTAATTAAGTGCAAGATTAAACTATTGTCAGGGAACAGATGAACAGTCCTCATGAGTCCCTGTTGGGATTTCAAAGCAGTCATGTCAGACATAAGCTTTCCTTTCTTCAGTGTTTCTGTTAAACTTCTTTAAAAAACAAAACAGAACAAACAAACAAAAAACCTATGTTAATAGCACATTATGCTTGCGCTGTTACAATTCAAAATTCAGGAAAAGCCACTTGCAGACTGCAAGTGCAACCTTAACTCTGCTCCTCTGTGTGCATACTTTATGATTCTTTCTTTTATTCTATGACCACATCATATTTCTCACATAGTGACAAAGTAAGGTCATACTCTTTTCCAACAATTTTAAATGTATATATAATATCTGGACATATTCTTTTATAGAAAATGTAGTCTAATTTAATTATAATTCTGATCATATCTTTCTTGACTTTTATATGATACCTTTCTCTTCTTTAAGGTATGTATTTTTACTAATTGTGTCCACATCTGTGAATTACACATTTTCTTTTATTAGTGCCAGCAAAGTTCAGCAGGACCAGAGGATCAGGGACAAAAAATATATTCTTCAAAAAGGAAAGGAAAGAAAAGGTATCATTGTGTGATAGAAACTGCTGATGAGAAGTGAGCAGCCTGACAAGAGACAGTTGGGGCCTTGTATACCTGGGAAGGCATTGGAGTCATTTTGTTCTTTTTTCAACGTGGAGGCATTTGAGGGTATTGTGCAATGAGGAAGGGATGCTCCTTTTTCCTTCCACATCCTGCAGTAGGTAGAGGTTATTTTAAATTTAGGGGAAAGGGAATGAATTCTTCATTTCCCATGATAGCAAACCCTAACAGCAACTAGCTACTCCTCTGTAACCTCTTTAAGCGTCTCTCCTGACATCCACAGAGTGACAGAGAATGCATTAACTTTATGTTTCTGCTAAAATTATGAGGAGTGAAGTAGTTAACAATGTTAACTGTTACATTATCCTCATTAGGTTTCAGAATCAACAACCCATTGACATGAATGGGTCAATTCATAGTATATTTCTCTCTGAGCAACTGTTTCAAGCTGGCTGCAGATGCAGAAAGACATCATTGCATCTGTTTACGTTTACTTGGCATTCTAAAGGTTATCTTTATAACCATAAGGTCTAGAGGCTTAATTACTTTTGCAAGGAAAGCTTAGGCTCTGGAGCATTACATGGCAAATTCTAAAGAACTACTATTATACAGCAATGTACCCGGCTGTATAATCACATTATACATAAGGCTCTGTACGAGATGCTACATGTATATCTACGGTTGAAGCAAAAAAACCTGATATATGATATATATTTTATTAAGTAGCATGTGAGCACATAATCAAAGATTACATTGTTGTAATGCGTACAGAAGGGAGTGGAGTTAAAGTTGCCGTTCAGGACATCTCCTGTGTGCTCTAACGTTAAATCTAAATATTCTATTATTGTTGCATATCCTAAGGAATTTAACAGAACTGCTTCTGCGTGATATTAATTCTTTGGAAATCCGGTAAGGACTCAAGAGGACTGTTCAGCTGTTTCATGACAATACTGTAATTGTGCAATTAATTAAAATCTTCTTCTCAATATAAAACTTCCCGGGATATTTCCCAGTTGCTGAGTTTCTAAGGTGCATCAGAAAGCTTTGCCAGTGCTCTCTTAGGTACCCCACAACGCTCTCAGGGAATGTGTCTTGAGCCCTTCTTATGTTAGAAAATCTACAGGGGCTAAGGCAATAGTTTAGTTCCCATCAGATATAAAGGAATGTAACCAACGCTTAAATTATCTGTGCATGCCTTCCCTGTTAGCCTTCCCTAGCATAAGTACTGCAGATCTTCTGAAGTGTTCAGGAGGAAGCCCCTCTCCGAGGCACCTTAACTGCTCCATAGGTGATTAAAGGAGCCCTTTGTCCACCTCTGTTCACCGTACAAGTTCTGCAATGGCTAAGGAAAAGGTCTCTGCTGTTCTGTAGTCTTCACCCCCATGGGTACCCTTATGAAGTCTAGCCAAATTTTCCCCAGCCACAACTGTCCCCATCAATTCACATCAATATATTGAGAGATCATTTCAGTATGCATCCAGTTAGCTTTGCACTCAAGTGCACTGCTGCCTTCCTTAGATGTGTACTCTACAACCTTAGTGAAAACAGACTGCACTCCACATGTTACATGTGTGATGTTTCAAGGTTCATAAATGGAAGAGATCAAACCCAGTTTCTGGCAGAAGAAGGAAAAACACTATTCTCCAACCAACGAGGGCCAGTTCCATAACAATTGTCAAAACTACCAACTCGTGGTCATTTGTGCTACAAGTCTATTCAATAAACGGTCAGAATAATTTTTAGATTTATTTTTCATAGCTGGAAAAGTCTTTTTGCTCACTCTCCTCATGATCAAAAACATCTCAGTCGTCTTTACTCAAACTTTCAAATAAAGATTCACCTTTGAGCATAGCTAGCATGAAAAGTGAAAGCATCGACATGACACGTACAAGTGAAGACAGGCGTAGAATGGAAACTTATGCAACCTTAGCCTTAATAGTCACTAACATTCCCACTGGAAAGAAATTTCAGGCAAATAGAGACATAAACTTGCGAGTCTGCAGAGTCACCAGTTGGCACTATCTTAGCCTCAGCCTACATGTTCCATAAGGGGCTAATATTAGCACTGACCAACCCAATGGTAAGATGCATAAACTGCTATGTGAGTTTAAAAGATTAATAGGATCATTCATACTATTTTGATGCATATTTCATTATCTGTTATACTTTTTATATAATTATGTACATAAGCTAAAATAGTTACAATAATAATTGCTGGTTATTTTACTTTATTAAACCCCTTATTTCCTTATATATAAATCAGCACATATAAGTTTCAGTTCTACTTTTTAAATCAACAGGTAGTGATAAAATCACTACATTCATTTGCTATCAAGTGAATTCGATTCCATTTTTTAAATCAGCTTAATGAAATATTTCATAAATCTACATGCTACTTTCATGGATTGGATAATTTGCTTTTTTACACTGACTGTATTTTTTATTTTACCTTCAACTTTTTAGTTAATCATAAAAGTACTACATGTCAAACATAAAGAATCATAGACTATGTATGGAGTAGCACAGATAATAAATCAAGTTTTTATTACAGAAGAAATGTAATGCTCTGATCCTACCAAGACTTACACACATGCTTATACATCTGAGTAGTCCCAACAAACTTAAATTTATATACATAAAATTAAGTACGAACATAAATCTTTGCAGGATCAGACCCTAATCTTTTCTTCTCAGGCTGAATTTTCACTGGTACCTTCATTGCTCTACTATATTAGCAAAACAATTTCAAGAGCACATAAAAATCATGTATAAGGTTGAGGGGAAGATCAAAGGAGGCTCATATGTAAGATAAGATAGAAAGCGGAGTTTGGGATTCTAAGCTTTTGGATGCTCTGGTCATCCATTAGCTTTCATAAATTTTTAACACTTTTTTCAACTCTTTTTGATTTTATGTACTCAATTAATTTTAACCAGGGCTGGCTCTAGCCATTTCACCGCCCAAGCATGGCGGCACGCTGCGGGAGGCGCTCTGCCGCTCGCCGGTCCCGCGGCCCAGGTGCACCTCTTGCAGGTGTCCCTGCGGAGGGTCTGCTGGTCCCGCGGCTCCGGTGGACCTCCCGCAGGCATGCCTGCCGCCCTTCCGGCAACTGGCAGAGCACCCTCCGCGGCATGCCACCTCAAGCACCCGCTTGGCGTGCTGGGGCCTGGAGCCGGCCCTGATTTTAACACAATACGTTCTAAATGCTTCAATAGCCGTGCAGGAGCAGCAAGCCTGTAGCATCTTCAGAAAGAGAAGCATATTGAGGGAGAAGAGTAGAATTTTGTGTGGAAAATGTTGGTCATGTTGGTAAAGCCAGAGTACTATCATGGTCATTAGCTTTGTTACAGGTTTATTAGGATGAAAAAAAGTAATTTAAAACACTTTTACCTAAAACTTATATAGTATTTTTTCAATTTTCTGATGTGGTCAAAGGCAGTTTTTCTACAGATCAAAACAGACTGAAAATATTTTCATTCATATCAGAACTCCTTATTTGGTCACTTCAACTTTCCGTATTAAATTTCCTAGTGTGAAATGGCACTTTTCAAAGCTTTGCTCTGTGATTTAGTTCTCAGTGCACTGTCCATTCACTCCTCCAATCTTTGATAGTTTTAATTTTCTGCTGGCTCTGGGGCTCAAATTTTCATTAACTTCGTTCAGTCCTGCTATATCAGCTCTCCCTATCAAAGTTCCCAAGTATCAATTTCTTTGCCTGCATGCTTCAATCCAGAGCAGAGTTTGCTTCAAATGCCTTGTCTGGGTCAGAAAAGATCACTCTCAATTTCAGGCTGGTACTGCAGTAGGTTAAGGTGCACCCACAATATCTCTAATACTGATCTATGGAATTCCTGTGTAATGATAACCAGGTTTTGCAGGAGTCCCCTGTCAACAGCTAGAGATGAAAGGTATGATTTTGTGAGACACTGAGTGCTGCCTGCAAAGCCCTAGTAACTAGAGTTACTGCAAGCCCATAGGTGTCCACAACTTCTGAAGCAAGTAAGAGCTCTTAACCATTCATGGAATCTGGCCCCAATACTTCATTGTGCATCATTAATAAATCCTAAAGGCACTTGGCATTAACCTCCCTCCATCCCTGCCCTCCCCCCTCCTTTTATGAAGACTTTCACAAAAGGGAGGTTCTTTGACATGAGCTTGGTCACTCTGGGTAGAATGCTGCCCTTCCATAGAAAAAAACCATGGAGGGGGGGGGGAAAGGTGTCCCCTGTTGAGAAAAATTCCAGAAGGTTTCTCCAGATAGTTATCCCCAGATCATTCCACGAGTGGAGCTGGGTTTGTCTCCCCATGGAATGGAAACCAGTTTGGCTCCAGTTCCCATGGATCTCAGACGATCCTCTACAGCTCTGCCTTGATTCCAAGGCCTACTCCCCCCATCCCCACTTTGGCAACACAGCCTCCATGGCACAGGAATTCATCTTCAATGTGGTTCCTCAGTGTAGAAGGAGGCAGTGGAAAATATTGCGCAGTCTTGGGTTGCATTAACTTTTAGCTTGTCTACAAAGGAAAATTTACCAGCAGAACTATACCAGTATAATTATACTGATATAGTTATGATGCTATAACTCCTTGTGTGGACAGTCTTATTTTGGTTAAAAAGTGCCTTTTCCCATTTTAGCTTATGTTGCCTTGAAAGTGGTATAAGTTAAACAGGAAAAAGAAACTCTTCTACCAGAAAAAGTTAGTCACCTTTAGAGGAAGTGGAGTTCTTCGTCTTATCCATGTACATTCCACTTTTTGTGCACACGTGCCCCATGCACTTGAGATTGGAATATTTTGGTCAGTTGTATATGTTAGAGCCACACATGTGCCCCAAGCACATTTGTGTTCCCTTACACAGAGCATAAAGGGTGGAGTGGGCTCAAATGCCACTCAGTTCCTTCACTACCACAGAATCCTGAGTAACAGGATCTGCAGGAGCAGGCAAGGAAGGTGGGCTCTGGAATATATATGGAAAACACATCATGAAGAACGCCAATTACTGTAAAGGTAAGTAACTGTTCTCTCTTCTTTAAGTGCCAGTCCATATATACACCACTTGTAGTGACCCCAAAGCGGTGATGTGATGAGGCAGGTGCTCTGTAATTCAGCTGTTTCAAAAGCAGCATCAGGCCTTCTACTATGAAATACTTTTTGGTAAAAGTATGGACTGAACCCCAAATGACTGCCTTTCAGATGGCTGAAATGGGAATGCAGAGGCTGCCTGGGCCCTAGCAGAGCAGTGTGCATTCTAATATTAGCTGTGGAGTCTACACTAGTTATCTCATAAAAAACTTTAATACACCCCAACACCCACTTAGATAATCTCTAGGCAGAAAGTGGTTGACCCTTCATTCTCACAGAAAATGTCATAAACAGTCTCAGAGTAGCCAGATCTGGTTCTTCACAAATAAAAAGGTTAAGGCCTTGTAAAAATCTAGCAGGTGCGTCTTAAATTCGCTCTGATTAGAATCTGATTAGGAAAAAAATGCTACCTCATGGATCATTTGGTCTAAACAGAAGTCTGAAATTATCTTGGGTAGGAACTTGGGATGGAGCCAAAGAAACACCTTATTTACATGGAATACCAGATAGGGAGGGTCCTGCCATAAGTGCTTGTATCTCCTCAGTTCTTTTAGCTAATACGATTGCTACCAAAGAGAAGGTTTCATAGATAAGTTTAATAGAAAACAGATTGCTAAAGGTTCAAAAGGGGAACCCATTAGATCTGCAAGAACACATTATAGTCCCAGGGGGGTGGATGTTCTTTCACTTTCAGAAAAATCCTACTAAGGCTCCTGAGGAATTTTGCCATTGTGTGGTAGGAATAGACTATACAGACTTTGATAGGATAATGATGTGCACTGATCATTGCCTGGTGTACCTTTCCAGATCTATTTGAGAGTCCTGAGATTGTTAGAAAGCAAATAGTCCAGATTTGTAGGGATCTGTGCATTAACAGGATGCATTTGATGTTGTTTCCACCATGTTGTAAATCTTTTCTACTTAGCAGTCACTGTAGGTTTGTGTGATTGAATCCTTCCAAATATGTATCAAAATGTTTTGGACATGTGAAGATATGGTGGTAAGGGAATGCTAGACACTCCCCTAGGTGAAAGAGGGGGAAGGTCTTTACACGCAGAAGGGCCCTTCCATAGGTGAACCCTGGAGAAGCAAACCCTGCCATTGATGTTTAGTTTATTAGATTGACATTTACAAGTTTGGGCATGTAATAACTCCCCACCTCCACCCTAAGGAGGCATTGTTTTAAAATAGACAAGCCAGGAAAAAAAGCTCAAGTGTTAAAGAGAGATGCCTATGTGTAAATAAAACAAAACAAAACCCAATTAATTTAAGATATCAGCAGTTACATTTCTCTTCTGTGTGTTCTGTGACACACTGTACTTCAAAATAACACCCTGTAACCCCCATATTCATCACTTGTATATGGTTATGATATGTGTTGTGCAAAGTATGTCTTGTGAGGTATAATTGGAAAAGTCATAATCTGTTGAGCATCACTGTCCTTTTTAAATGTGTGTATCATCATTGTATTTGAAGTTATGAAATTTTGCTATGTTTGTTACTGAAACGTGTTGGAAGTCTGAAGAATGCTCACAGACTCTCTCTTTAGAAATAACAAAAGAACTATAAACGAACGACTTGCATGTCATCCCCAGAGACAACTCAAGCCTCACGTACACAAAAGGTATGAGCAAGAAATTCACAATTCACTGTAGAGACATTTCAAATCTCACATATACCACAGACTCATTGTTTGTGCTCTGGGGGGCCAGGTTGGGGGGCGGTATTCCTGGATGTGAGGAGGAAAGTATAAAATAAGAAACCGTGACATCATCACTTGGCCTCTCCTTTCCCCTCTTGACTCAACAGGGAGGGCTGCTTGGAAGACAAAGACCAACAGTGAACTGTGGGGGAGTGAAAGGCTTTCCAGTTAGCACGAACAGCTGAAAGTTTTGGGTGAGAGAAATCCTTGTGCTTTCAAATCTTATTTAGCATGGAAACATTTAGGAATTAGCTTGTGATTTTATCTTTTATTTCTTTTGTCACCAATTCTGACTCTTATGCCTAAACCACTTAGAGACACTTAAAATCTTTCTATAGTTAAACTTGTTTTAATGTTTTATCTAAAACAGTATGGTTAATTGAAGTGTTTGGGAAATCTCTACTCAGGTTAACAAAGGCTGGTGCATATCCATTACCCACGGATGGAATGGTAAATTAGTTAACGAGCTTGCATTGTTCAAGAGGGTCTTGAGCAGTGTAAGACTCACATTTCAGTCTGGGGGCAGAAGGATTTGTGGTTGTCTCTTTGTATACAATTCATGGGTGGCTGGGAGAGCATTCAGGTAACTTTGCTGGGTGTGTCTTCACATGCTAATGGCTGTGTGAGAGCAAAGTCTGGAGAGCAGGGCCAGTGCTACCATTAAGGCGAACTAGGCGGTTGCCTAGTGCGCCAAGATTTGGGGGTGCCAAAAAGCAGTGCCCCCAATTTTTTTTTTACAGTGGCTCCTCCCCAGCGTGCAGTCACTGCTCCACTTCTCCTGCTTCCCAGGCTTGTAGCACCAATCAGCTGTTTGGCGCCACAAGCCTGGGAGGACAATTAAAGCAGGGCTGCATGCTCAGGGAGGACGCGGAGCAGAGGTGAGCTGGGGTGGGGAGGTGCTGCACGGCTGGGGGGGGTGCCTCAGGGTGGAGGGGGGAGGAGCTGCTGCAGGGCTGGAGGCGGGGGC
Organism: Gopherus flavomarginatus; assembly: GCF_025201925.1. NCBI lineage: Eukaryota > Metazoa > Chordata > Testudines > Testudinidae > Gopherus > Gopherus flavomarginatus. Next base: position 88,630,586 of record NC_066623.1, on the reverse strand, counting down.
ACAAGGTGGAAGTTTCGCTTAGGGCGCGAAACTTCCTTGCACCGGCCTTGCTGAAGAGGCTGCTAACTAAACAGATAGTTAAGGGTTAATGTCTCTTTTACCTGTAAAAGGTTAACAAACAGGGAACCAAACACCTGACCAGGGGACCAATCAGGAGACAAGATACTTTCAAATCTCGGTGGAGGGAAGCCTTTATTTGTGTTTTTTGGGTTTGGCTTTGTTATCTCTGGGCTCTGAGAGTGACCACACGTACCTACAGGCTCTCTAATCTTCTATTCCAATTTTGTAAGTACAAAGGTAGAAAGGTGGTATAGTCTTTTTATTTGTTTTTTCTTTTTTTGCAAATGTGTATTTGGCTGAAAGTAATTTAAATTGTATTTCTGCTGGAGGAGGCTGTTTCTCCAATTTCTAGAAGCTGACAGACCCTGTAATATTCCATCTTGAATCTTTATTTTTTTTTCTTTTATTAAAAGTTTTGCTTTTAAGACCTGTCTGATTTTTCCCCTTGTTGAGGCTCAAGGGAATTGAGTCTGTACTTAACAGGGAAGGAGAAGGGAGGGGGATAAAAAGGGGGGGGGGAGCCACCTGATTTCTCTGTGTTGTGATTCAACGAGTTTGAATCACGGTGATCTCCTAGTGTACCCAGGGCGGGAAAGATCTTGGAGGAAGAAAGGAGAAGGGGGAATCCTTTTGTTTAGATTCACAGAGCTTGAATCTGTATATCTCTCCAGGAGCCCAGGGAGGGAACACCTGGAGGGGAGGAGAAGGGGAGGGAAATGGCTAACTCCCCTTTGTTGTGAGACTCAAGGAATTTGGGTCTTGGGGGCCCCAGGGAAGGTTTTGGGGGAGACCAGAGTTTATCAGGCACTCTACTCTAAGTCCTCATTGGAGGCAGCACTACAGGATCTAAGCTGGTAATTAAGCTTAGGGGAATTCATGCTAGTACCCATATTTTGGACGCTAAGGTTCAGAATTGGGAATTATACTATGACAGCTGCTTTTCACTAGCAGAGCAGTGTGAGAAGGAGCCTGAGCTAGAGAGATCAGGGGGCACAACAATCCACAGTCCAGATTGTACCTTGGGGGATGTCACAATGGCATCTAGCAGAACACTGTAACTATAAGGAAAAGCATAGACCTACCTCCGGAAGAATCCAGTCCTTGAAAAATCCTTTTGTTTCTAAGACATTTGATTTCTGAAAGTGATAGGAAGTCTCCTGGTCCATTGCCAATGTTCTCTAAGAAAGCTGGTTTATAGCTTGGCTATGAATTATCTGCCCATGAGGTTAAAATGCACTTTTTCACTTATGCAAATAAATAATAAAATTTATAATCATATCATCTGTACATTCACTTTTGCGGAAGGGGAAACTGAGGCAGAATGGTCTATGCAACTTGATGAAGGCTAAGGAGGTTGTCAATGAACAGTAATAGACTGCAGGACTGCATTTTGAATAGTAACTTGAAACTCCCAACAGACAAGTTCAGGATTGAAAAATTTCTTACATTAACTATTTTGAACAACGATTTTTTCAAATGGTTTCTGAAAAGTTTTTATTACTGTATAATTCCATAGGTTGCATTTGTTTGTTTTTTTTAAACTAATTATATCAAACAACCTTTGGGAAATAAAGCTTTTCTGTAGCACCCAGAATAGTGTTTCTATCATGTTCTAGTGTCTTGAACTGTTAAATGATTTTCAGCATTACTCTGTGGCTTTATGTTTGTGTTGATGAAAAGGTCAGCAAATCGACAGGGCACGGCGTTTCAATGACACTGAGCTACAGAACACAAACATACCTATGCTTTCTCTATGGATACAGAAGGAAGTTCTAAGGTGTCTCATTTACTGGTGTTCAGTGAATCAGAAACAATGGTTTGTTAACTGATTGATGCTGACTGTGTTGCAAATGCCCATGATGATGTGCTTCGGTAAGAGCCAACATTTACACTGCCTTCCTGACTTGCAGTGGCATGCTCCAAAGCAACCCTTTGTCTTTCCCTCTGATCCCCTTTGTGAACTGTAAATCATATCATTAAACAACTGCTTGCAAAACACGGTGATCAGTCATGATCCATTGGAGATACCAGTTATAACGTTCACACTTAATCTGTTAAACCTTCTGGTGATGCATGTCATAGTTATGATCACCACATTTTGCTGCCTGTACGTATTAAATGACAGAAGTTAAATAATAATGTCCATTAACTCCCTGGCTCATGTGGGTGCCTACATGTGACCGTTGTAGAGATTACAGTGCAGGCATAAAGAAGTCCCCACTTCAACTAGTTTCCCCCGACATCGTTACAGCAATTGTGGCTTCTACTAAAAATACTGAATTAGTACCCTGACAATTCCAACACTGTGTCACCCAATTTATTAGAATGATTGCATTAATCACTGGAAATACAGTAGATTTCCTATAAAAAAAGATAATTTACTTATTCTGTAATGAGCATAGGGACAGTACATACTTGCAAATACTGTGGCCAGAACACTCAGCCATGCTGCAGGAACTCTGATCCTGTAAACTTGGTGGATCAGGGCAGTGGAGGATTCCCCCAGAACAGGAGAATCATATAGTGGATAGGGACCCCGGAGCATTTCTTAAACCACCCCTAGCTCCTGGCTCTTACGCTTTCCCAGATCCTGGTGCAGGCAGTATGGCTTGGAGAAAGGGTGTTTCACCCAGGCCTCCCATCCTCCCAGCTATATCGAACTATTACAGCTGTCCATAGGAGCCATTGACAGCTGACACAGTGCAGCATCTCAGATGCAGCTCTAATTTACCTCCCATCCCACTAACCCAAGCTCTGTCAGGGCCAGAATCTGGTCCTTTGTGTTTAAAACTCATTGAAATAAGCACAAATGAACTAGTATTTTAAACATACAAAACTATTCCTTATTGTCTACTACTCTTCTAGTGTAGCGTAAAATGATGTTCTGGTGGAAAGTATCAAACAATATCCATAATTTGTATTAACAACCCACTCGAATACTCTGCTCTAAACACACATGCAAAGCTGTTTAAACATGAATCTTGTTGAAAGATGAAATCATATATACCTTGCAGTACACTTGGAAATTATTTTTCTTTAGTCTCTTCATTTCAATTTAAATTATACCTGTTTTAATGCTTAACTATGCCAAGATACTACAGCGTAGAAAAGCAATAGGTATAATAGGAAATAAGAATAATGGGAGTTCCAAGCAATATTTAATTAGATGAAATGAATTTGGTTTTTGAAAACTTGAACCTATAAAATCTTTTGCACTGTGACAATAAATTATAGATTTTATATAACGGCTATGAACTAAGGGAGCTTGCTAGGATTAATCAATGTACAATATATTTTCCAAATCATATTGCAAAGAAAATATCTAGTCAAAATCACTGTAAAAATATTTAAATAATGGTAGGTCCAGAAAAACTAAAAGGAAAATAGTCTTTTCAGGTAGATGTTTCATTGTATATCCATTATTAGTGGGTATTACTTCAGACTACATAGTGCAAAGTTATTTTGCTCTGTGTCACAAAGTTTTAAAAATACAATCACAGATGCTATTTAGAAATGGATTAAAATAGTTTTGTGGAGCTACCTCTAAACATGGGAGACAATCATTTCAGCCAGCTGTCTGGCAAAAGATACAAAAAATATATATTTCTGTATTAAGTACATTGGGGGATGGATGTGATCAGCCTACAAGACTTGGACTTAGAAGACCTGGGTTTTATTCCTAGCTCCATCACTAACTTCCTGTGAGACTTTCAACATGTCTCCTACACTTCTAAGTTCCTCCACTTTCCCCTTCTAAAAGAACAATAGTTGTCTATTACACAGTAATGTTGTGAAGCTTAATTATTATTTCTAAACTGTTTTGGGAGTCTCACATGGAAGTTTCTTGCTGCAAGTTCTACAGCCTAAATTGTCTAAGTAAGTCCAAGAGCAGGTGCAAATTATTGCACTTACAATTTTGCCACTGCAACACAGGAAGTTATTTTTATATTTGCAGGCCATAAAGAGACATTATAGCTGGGACAATTAGGGTGAAATCCTGACTCAATTAAAGTTTTGCCATTGACTTAATTGCCACCAGGATTTCATCCATACTCAATAGACCTGCTCTGTGTGCATTCAGAGTTATATATGACAACTTTACTGATAAAAGAAAGGATTTTTGTAATATTTTTTACTCTTAGCGCAGTCAGCACAAATATAGTGGTGAGCTATGCTCATTCGGTGTGGTACTCTGTCTCCCTCTAGTGGTGGATAGGCCAACTAAACATTGATGATGCTGCTACAGGCTTTTAGCTCAGGCAGTAAAGGCTCATGTATTACGATTCAGAGGTCCCATATTCAACCCCCATTGCTGATGACCCACCCAGGTGTGCTGGTGTTACACGGGAGAATTAACTGATGTCCCTAACTTAGTATCACATTTTTGCTACCATTTCTCACCCTGCCCATCCACACCTCAATATTTTATATACATTTTAAAGCAATCTTTATAAACATTTCCATGGCTGAATGGTTTTAATTATATAGAATTAAAGAGACACTAACATTAGAACAGTTTAGTTATGTTATAATTGCCATGGCCATAGATTTGTATTCAACCAAAAAGGCCTTTGTCTTATTTGAATCCCTGGTACAGTATGGCTGAAATCTTCCACAAGCACCCACACATGCTGCTGATTTAGATAAAAGAACATCCAGAAACCCACTGGCATAGTTTGGATGATTGCTGAGCAAATATGCACCTAACATGAGGCCAATTAAGAGAAAAGAGAACTATACATTATACATCCACAGAGTATATATCATAAAATTAGAGACAGACCTTCACTGGAGCACTAGATCAGAACCACAATTCACACTCACTCCCCAAAACTTGGGGAAACTCAGATTCTGGATCCAAACTTTAATACTCAGGTCCCATCTCTACATAAATCAGATCTATCTATCCATCCTCAGTCCCCTGGGAACCACAGCAGTAAATTCAATAGCTTAGGGCCTGAGAAAGAACCACAGGTTTTCTGCCCTCAAGGGAGGTGAACAAGATAGCTAGTGGAATACTCGACAGATCAGGGTTTATGATTTTCCGAACTGGCAATCTGACCAGCACTAGTACAGTTATTTTTGTGGTATTTGTGACTTAAACAGATTTCAATATGAGATTTCAATTTTAAACTTCACATGTTTGTTCAGAAACCATGGAGGTGGTAGGTATTTTTGAAAAGTTCAGAAGAACAATGTGAATTTCTGGATGCTTATCCAAATCAAACTGCTGAACCTTTTGAGACCTATCCCTCACAGCTTCTCATGTTTTCAGTACAAATAATCCTTTACTGAATTCTGATAAGTATCTTTGGTTCCACCCAGACATAGAACCCTGCTGAATGATCTACAGACTGTCGTTTTAGTTAGGCTAGAGATACTGACACTAGGCAGGCAGGCAGGATAGACAAACTAATGTCATAACACAATTAATACAAATAGAGGATAAATTAAAAGTTGTGAGTAAATTCTGCGTTCATAATAAACAAGACTTCTTTGTCATAAACTAAAAAAGGACACACTTGGCTTTTCTGTTCATTGCATCATGTTTCCATCTGTCCACAATGGGTAAATAGACAAAATAACCACTATGAAGGATGCAGGAAAAACATTCATTAGCGATCATTGTCATGCCTGGGGATGCTCATAAGTAAAGTAAGACCTCATGAAATCAAAGTGTCCATAAGGAACGTTTTTGCATATGATAAATCTATCTAATTAACAAAAGAAAGAAGTTCTTGTTTTGTTACTTAAAACAGTTTTAAAACATAAAAGTGAAATTAGGAAGGATACTGTTAGGGTTTTTGTTCTGTTTGAACATTATTTTCAAAGTGAAGTTGTAGGGGGGGAAAAATCTGTCTTTCATTTCTTCCAGATGCTTCTGTCTGCTCCTCAGGCTGCTACTGTCAGTTTCTCCAGCCTCTGTCTTTCAGCTGCCTAACATAGGTCTCCCAACTCCTTAATCCATGTCTCTCAGATAGTCTTACTCCATCTTCCAGGTTCTCCAACTATACCTGTCAGCTATTCAATCTATTGTATGATTCTCAACCTCCTTGGCAGTTGTCTTTCTGTTTCTAACGATGGAGTCTTAAATCTGTTTCCCATTCCCTAGTACCTCAGGACACTGCCTCAGAGTTTCTCTTGCTGTTGTTTCTAGGCTTCCCTAGGCACATTTTGCAATTACTTTGGCTACATCTCTGAGATTCTCTGACCACTTTGATTTCTTGCAGTGTCTCTTACCTCTCCTACTATGAATATCTTTCAGCTCCCCTAATGTATGTGTGTTCCTTCCTCACTATCTCCCTTCCCTTCTGACATTACTTTAGGTGCATTTCATCTGTGCTTCTTTTATTCTGCCCAATGGATTCTTTGGGCCCTTTCTTTTCCTCTCTTCCAGAATAACATTCTTACAGTCCGACTGGGTCTCAGTCTGACACTCCTGTTTGATTCTTTTACTCCACAAGGGCTCTTTTGTAACTTCCAGCTTTTCCCTCTAGCCTTGTTCTATCACTTCTCTTCCATGAGTATTTTAGCCTCATGGAACTTTTTCCATCTCTCTCTCTGCTTCTGTCTTTAGCCTTCCTGGGGCTCTTTCACCTCATCTCCCTATACTACTTCCTTCCTAATTAGTTTATGCACTACAGAACAGAAGCAACATCTGGAATTCCCAGCTACACTGTTCTTAACCTTAATGCAGCATGGCAGATTGACCAGGGGGAAAACCATGTAGAGTTTTCCTAAAGTCTATGCTCACATGGCTTCATTTTCCAACTTGAGGGTTGCACAATGTTGGCACCTAAGCTGAATTTTGTGCAAGAAAGTTTTCACTTAAGAAGCATGAAATGGCGTAAATGTTGGGATAGAGGATAGTGTTTCTATTTTAAGCACAGGCTGTAAAAATATGTAGGTACAAACCAGGAAAAGGTTGTGATAATCATCCAATACACACCTGTGGGTAGTAATCTTTCTCCCAGCTGTGTGTGTTCATCAATTAGTACTCTTTTCCCTTTGCAAGTATATAAACAGATTTATGCTATACTTTTCTCTTCTGTGTGGCACAACATTGGATTTGTGGATTTGTGTGGCACACAAAGAGCTATTAGAAACTCAGTCACATAAACATAACCCACGTGTAGTTTTTTGTTTTGTACACCCTATTTCAGTCTTTCTAGCTGCTTGCAGTTGAGCTGAAAAATTCCTGCTCATAACTTTTGCGAAGACAACAGTTAAAGCCAGGGTCAGGATTTATAGCTCTTTCTTTTCACTGATGATAGCAAGACCTGTGTACTCAGTGTGCTCCTTGCCAAGATAAAATCCATTAATTACCACTTAGTGTTCATTTTTGTCAGATGTCAACTAGTCCAAAGTTATTTGCTATCGTATATTTCTTTGTTATCCCTTTCAAACTTTATTCCTTTGAAAGTGTTGACATAGTCTCACTCTCTTTAAATTTAGAAGCGATTGTCAAAGGAGAAGGAAAATTCTGGTGCCACTTCAGTGACTAACATACCGAGGATTTGGAGGCTCATCTACCTCTAATTATAAGCTACACAACATGACCTTGGAAACATTTTTGTCAAGAGACTCTTAAAGGTTAGCTTATGAATCCACAAGATCCAAATGATTCTGATAAGCTTCTTTAACATTTATTGCTATTTCAGGTTGCTGCTATATATGGGACATCCTAGTTTGTTATTCTGTCTTTTTATCTCTTACATGAATAAATTACAGAGTTCTGTTTCTGATCACAGAAAACATTCTAACATTCTGTGTTCATCTGGGGAACACAAAATATTATTGTCAGTCCATAAATTATTCCAAAAACACTTCTTTGAACTGGTGAGACAATGGGTTTTACTTTGCCTGTTTGACAGTATTTCTCTGAAATGATCATGTATGGGCTATCAAATTTTAGTTTGGTCATCACAGCTCTCAGGCTTTTGTAAAACACTAGTTGTAAACACACTGGCACACACACCTTTTCAGCTTATTGACCAATGAGTATGAATGACAAAATTAGCTGGCTGTTCTCCTATGGTGTTTTCTTACTGTTTATTGGCAGACAAGTGATTTCATGGTAGAAGGTGGAAAATGACCTCTTGTAATGATGGAATTTGCATAAATAAATGCTGATAGCACAAAACGGATACTGTGCTGTGGGTATCATCACAATAAGTTGTCTCCTACTGACACAGAGTCTAACTTGGAAGAGCACAATTATGCAAATCAAACTAATGCCAGTTCCTCATTACTGTCATGGTGGTAGAGGCAAAAATATATCCTCCATAGACAGCTTGATGCTGGGCCATAAGCCAAAATGTTTGGTTTTGCTGACATAGTAACTGACTCAACAAAAATAGGATATAATAGTAATACATCAGAGGAATCCATATCAGGGCAGGCCTGAAACTTAATAGACTGTGAATCTTATGTCTGCACAGAGGCCTTTCACTGCTATTGACCCATAATATGTCTGCTTCCACTTTTGCCGAATCTATAGAAACAGATTATGGAAGCAATTTTTTGGAGCTGAAATGTCTGCAAAAACAGTCTATTAGCTTTTCTTATAATAGATGAGATGACATTTATAAATACTTAAGTAATGTCATATATCCCATGTTTAAAAACTTCCCAGAATAATTCACAGACTGCTTGATCTAATGTTAATGTGCAAACTCATTATGATACCATTGGGGTTTTCAAACAGTGGCACTTCCCTTTTGCCATCTTAAAAAATAAATTAAAAAAAATCATATTTTTTTTAATGAAATTGCCATTAATAGGAGAGACTGAATATAGGAAAGCTATGGATGGCTTTACTTGCAGCACTGTTAAGCTTTGGAACATGAAAGACATTGATACATTGAAGACTATTTGTGTTTACTACCATATGAATTTCTCACTCTACTAATATTTACTCCCTCCTATTGTCTCACGTGTGTCCTCAGCTATGCTGAAGCACATTTCCATTGTGTACTGTAAAAACAGCTTTAGCATACTCTGAAGCTAGCTGATTTAAGTGAAATTTAGCAGTTTGGGGTTAAGATTGAACCCTTATTTTGAAATTAATGAATGCCAACTTTCAGGGCTATAAGATATATGTGTAGTGCCAGTGCCGGAATTTGGCCCTCAGACTTGCATTTTCTGCACTGGAGCTCACTTCAGAATATTAGCCTCATTTTCAAAGGGACAGGCTACATGGGAGAGCCTTGAATTTGCAACAAACACTGGAAATGTTCAAACATTACAATATCAGTACCAAAGATGCCTTGTCAGTTGAAAATGCCCCATTTTACCAGGAAGAGTCCTGGGAGAGTCTTAGCAAATTGAGCTGAATGCAATAAAATGGGGGTAGTTTAACTAAAACTAAAAACTTTTCAGGACAATTTTTTTCCTTGAATTTCAGGACACAGAAAGATCTCCCAGAACAGAATTGCTTTGCAACAGTCGTCTTCTCTCTTTCTCCTTATTTCACCTTCTCCAACTTTCTTCACTCCCTACAGCACTGGCATAGACCATCCTCTTGTAATTTATCTACTGTGTCATCTAATCCTCCTTAGCGCAGGTCTAGAGGACGTTGCAGTTAAAAACACTGCTGGAAACCTGTCTACACTAGCACTCCCACCACCGTTACCACTATTGGAGTTGAATTGGTGGTAGTAATAGTGGGAAATTTTAGGGGAAAAGGCAAATACAGACAAGGCTTAAGTTTTCACACCCATGATTCCAGGGCCTCTTTGCTTCCAGTGCACTGATCAGAAAAGCAATAAAACTAACACATAGGTCTCTGAGATATAGGGGTCCTTGTTAAAACTGTTCAACTGAAAAGAAGATTAGGGTAATTTCTCTGCCTGTGATGGAATTTGGTATATCTCTGGAAGCTACTTAATCTTCCCTTCCGAAGATGACAACTCACCCAACTACCTGACGGGGGTTCCAAAGAGGATAGGGCTAGGCTGTTCTCAGTGGTGGCCAATGACAGAACAAGGAGCAATGGTCTCAAGTTGCAGTGGGTGAGGTCTAGGTTGGATGTTAGAAAAAACTATTTCTCTAGAAGGTGGTGAAGCACTGGAATGGGTCACCTGGGAAGGTGGTGGAATCTTCATCCTTAGAGGTTTTTAAGGCCCGGCTTGACAAAACCCTGGCTGGGATGATTTAGTTGGTGTTGGTCCTGCTTTGAGTGGTGGGTTGGAGTAGATGATCTCCTGAGGTCTTTTCCAACTCTAGTCTTCTATGGTTCTTCAAATCAGATAAGTGCTATAGTATCTAGCAATAAACTCTGTATAGTTTTTCCACATTAAAGTATCACTACTTCCAGAAATTATTTCAGCATATGTATGTTCGTACAGTGCTGTTGCCTCTTTCTTTGTTTATGGTTATGAGAAAACATTTTATCTAAAAGAGAAAACAAATGAATAGATTCTCCAGTCACTCATCCCCCTCTCCACTGCAGGTTCACATATGAAACATGGGATTCATCACAGACTAAGTAGGAATACTATGGGGAAATATTGGCAGAAAATCCATGCATAATTGGAGGCTATTTTTAAAGACCAGGATCAATATTCTGTTTATTACTCCAACAGTTTCATTAATGTTTGTCCTCTTTCCTATCAAGACTAGGATATGTCTCTGAGTGCGTCTACACTGCAGCTGGGGAGGTGCTTTCAAGTGAGAGTAGACAGACAAGTGCTAGTTCTGCTTGAGCTAGCACGCTAAAAATAGCCACGTAGCTGCAGATAGCACAGGCAGCAGCTTCAGTTAGCCTCCCAAGTTCATACCCGGGGGTGCAGGTGGGTTTGTATTGAGGCAACATTGTACTATCCCCAACTACACTGCTCTTCTTAGAGTGCTAGCTTTGTCACAGCTAGATTGTGTCTGTCTACTTGCCCTGGGAAGCATCCTCCCAGCTGCAGTGTAGATGTAACCCTATGTTATTTCTTTAATCTATAGAGCAGCTTGGGAACCACTTCACCATCTAGTTATAAGGTTGGATTTGGACCAGGCAACAGCAAAAGCATTCATATTACAGAAACTTACTACTGATCCTCAAGCAGCTGGTGTTTACAAGCAGATTGGAGTTTTTCAGTTTTTCATTCAACCCAAGCCTAGCTCTTTATTTCCACACCACCTGCTTAAATGTTGGAAAAATTTCATGCTGACTTTGAACCTCCATTTATTTTATAACATATTGCACTTGCTTCTGGTTGGGAAATGTAGCATGTCAGCACACTTTTTTACTATTTTCATCTAATAGCCAATGTGTTCTGTTCTCTTCATTCAGAACTGGAAACTATTTTTCAAATCTCTTCTCCTCGGGGAAAACATTCATTCCAAATTTGTGGAAATACCAGGAGGATCTCAAAATTAAGAAAGATGTTCAGACACGTCACTGGTACAGAACAAAACTAGAAGAAAACTCTCAGGATATATAACAGATCAGTAGTGTGTGCAGTTTCTGTCAGAAGGTGCATCCTTTTTGTCTTGAGAAATGCTTTCTGAGGCTTCAGACTTATGGACATGTAGCGCTAACTGACTTTTATCTTACTTCTGTCATATTGATCTAACAGTGAATCTATAGAAGATGGAAGTCTGAAACTGTAAAAAGTAATAACTATTGAGATAGACAGCCAGAGCAAAAATGTAGTTTCATTGGAACACTTAGTGCAAAAAACTGTAGATTCATGTTGTGAGGCATAAGTATCCCCTTCAAAGATGACTGTTACAAACACCTAGTGCACAGATGACCTGCCTTCGGAATATGATATGTTTCTATATTGATTTTTAGAGTTTCAAAACAGGAAATAGCCAAGTGAAAGTTTCTTTGCAGAGCACTAAAAGTAATTTACCTTCTTTTTATTTCAGCTCTGTATTTTATTTTATGGTTCAAAGTAAAAGTGCTTATTTTAAAAAATCATTTCTGACTTAGGACGAAAGCAGAGAGCTGAAGACCTTAGGAGTGCAGAGCAAGAAATGAGCCAAAAAATGAAACAAAACACAAAAATCGTATTAGGATTTAGTGGTATGTCATTACACAGTGAAGTTTATCTCTAAACACAGGATCATTGATGCTCTTGAAGCTTAAATTATAAATCCAATAGCAACACAGGAAAGAAAATGAACACATTGGGAAGTTCCAGTGCTTCTAGAGGTGATGATGTTTGTGTTCTCTTAGTTATTGTGAAACCTCAAAAATTTACCTAACATAACTTTTCTATTCATAATAATGACATCATTTTAAGGACAGCCGCCTCAGGAATTTCCAGGGCTATGATGAAGTGCTGCACCAGCTGGGAAGTTAGAATTATCCTCTTTCCAACAGAGTGCTATAAAATAGGCCCTCTAGGAAATGTAGAGATGCAACATTTCCTGTACAATCTTCACACAGACTTTGGGTTTCCTGTGATACACTACCCTGCTGCTGCAGAAACAAAGATGACAAGCACAGGCAGTTGCAAGCTACAACTGCACACAGTAGTAGGAAGTTAGTTACCTCATTTATGTACACAGTTGCTGTTCATAATAAAGATACTACATGGTGCCAGGAGAGGAAGACACAGCACGCTAGAAGAACCAGTGAGAGAGTAACATTAAAACGGCTACTATAGAGCCTGTGCAACTGCATGTAATTCTCCCACCAGCCCTTAGAATCAGAAGAAATGCTAAATATGCCTGGAAAAGATTCAAACAGCAATTTGAGCTGTATATGAAAGCCACAGGGACAAATAAAATGGAGGATGAACAAAAGATTGCTCTGCTCTTAACAGTGGCAGGCAATGAAGTATACAATACATTTTATACAGACTGGGGTGGGGGGAGAGGAAAGCTTTGCAGAAATAATGAAAATGTTTGAGAATTGTCTTTCTAGAAATGATACTTATGAGAGATATGGTCAAGATGAGAACACAAAACGAAGGGGAAACAATAGAGGACCTTGTCACAGACTTAAAATTAAAAAGTCATTCCTGTGAACGTGCAATATTACAAGACTCTCTCATCAAAGACCAGATTGACAGGAGTGTAACAATAAATAAACCCATGAATGGTTACGTAGGGAGATGGATCTGACACAGAGAAAGGGTGATATGTACATGACAAACAACAGAACAAACAGAAGCACAGACCAAAATCCTACAGAAAGGCTCAGATCACATGACTTTGCATACTACAGCTAAACCAGGAAGTGAAAAATTCACAGAACTTAAACTGGCCAAGGACAAAAACATGGAAAGAAGAAAACAATGCCAGTGATGTGGCAAAAAGCATTAGTATAGGAAATGCCCAGAATTCAAACAAATAATAAATAAAATGTAAAAATGCACCCACCATTATGCTAAGATGTTCAGAGAAAGCAGGAAAATACATGTACTAAGTGCAGCAATGGATTCCTCAACTGAAGTGGAAGAGCTGTTCTTAAGCACAGTACTGGAGGATGCTGGAAACCTGAAAGACTGGCTAATTAAAAATGTGAGCAAATGTGACACACAGGATGAACACTGGGATACAAGTAAATGTAATTACAGAACTCGAACTGGAGATGTGAGGAGCATAAGAAAGTAGAAGAGTCAAAAGCATCTTCAAAAGATTATACTGGAGGAACAATTCCAGGGCTGGGAGAGTCAATGGATTAGCAAACTGTGCAGTACATATAGTGAAGAACTTGCTCAGAAAAGCAATGGATGTAAGGGATGGTTCACAGTTAGCACTACTCTGCTACACAGCTACATCACTGCAATGCAAAAAGTCACCTGCTGCATTCCTCTACAACCTATATATAAATACTTGATCATCAGACATAAGCCAAAAACAACTGATGACTAAACAGCTTGTGATAGTGAGAAAAAGATTGTGAAAGTACAATCAGATAAATCTTTACAGTAAAGTAGCAAGACCTCTTCTGCAGTTAAAAAACAAAGACTTGGCAAGATGTGTATTGACTAGTCAAAGCTAGAGTTCAAAGAGGAATCATCTCCTTCATACTCTGTGATCATAGATGAAAGCAAAATCTTATGAGGGAATTGTAAGCATCTGCTCAAGATATCTCACAATTTGGCCAAGTGAAGGGAGAACAGACATACAGGTTGAAAACAATTCACAAAATAATCATCATTGGCCATAAAACTGAATAATCTATGACAGACAAGGATTTGACTGAAGAGGGTTTGCAACGCAACAGATTGAGAAGATTGCTCAAATGCCCTAAGAGAGTGATTGAGGTATCTTAGGACTGTGTTTAGGCAACCTGAAAAGTTAAATTAGTTATTGTATGTGTAATAGTTGGATACTTTAACTTAACAGTGTTTTAGTTCAGTCAGTAATTTAGAGAGGGATCTAAAAAAGGGAAGATATGCTATAGAGTAAAGTCCTCCAGGAAATGTAGAGATGGCCACACTTTGTGTACACCCTAGATGCAGTCTTTGCTTTCTTGGGACACATTTCTTAGAAAGGCAGAAACAAAGTAGCCCAAGACAGGGTAGCCACAGGCTGCATAGAGTAGTAGAAAGCTTGCTACCTCATTTCTGTACATAGGTTCTGTTCATAATAAAAGGTTTATCTTGACACCACTCTGCTTGTCAATAAGATACTGCAAATGATATTAAGCTCCAAGTCTCAGGGATAGATTATGCCATCCAGAAGCCCTAGGGACACAATGAAGACTGGACCACCCATGACTGTGTTCGTGGTGCCACTCCTAGACCATGGCCCTGTTCCCCATTTAGAGTCACAGAGTTTAAGGCCAGAAGGGATCACCAAATCATTTAGTCTGATCTCCTGTAGATCACATGACACAACACCACCCAGCCACCCCCACACCAAGCACAACAACCAAAATTCTTCTCTTCCTCTTCAACACTTAGCCAGACAGTCGGCCGTAGCAATTATTCACCATTTGGTCCATTTCTGCACAACCGTGAAGGCTTGATGGACTGAGAGTCCAACATGGGAACAGACTCGATGATCCCATGTAATAAGAGGTCTGCCTCTGGGCTGCCTCCACCTCTCGGTTGGTGGAATTTTATCCTGAATGTTACAAGCCACCTGGAGAATGGTGTTCACTGGAAGGTCTTGTGGCATTCCTGCAACGCGTCCAAAAAGCATAAGGAGCTGCCTGCAGATAAAGGCCCCAGTAGTCTGTAGAGCAGAATGACCATAAACATCTACATCACAGATGAAGTCGTTCCACTTTATGCCCAATATATGACATTGACATTTCGTGTGGAAAGCCTCCAGCTTTGTCCAGTCTGCATAGCATAGTGTCCATGTTTTGCAGTTGTACAACTGTATGCGAAGGATACAGCTCAAATAAATCCTGAACTTCGTTGTCATGCTAAAATGATATTGTAAACAACCCATGTCAAATGCTGCAATCCCAATCCAACTGAGAACCTCCATGTGAGAAATGGAGGAGCTAGTAAGTATAGAACCCAGATAACAAAAGCTGGAAACCGATTCAATGGTTTCATTGTTTAAACAGTTTGGAGTGGTAGGTGGACCTGGTCCTAGATTTTGCAGTTTTGTCTTTGACCATGAAAAATGGAGACCAAATTTAGCTGACACCAAGCACAACCACCAGAATTAGCTCAGAGCATTGCAGCCCTCAGGAAACTCACCTAGTATGGACCACACACAGAGAACAGGAGGGAAAGAGCCATGTTAACATTGGCAGGGAACTGATTTAGTGAAATATACCCAAGTGATCCTGGCAAGTGATCCATGCCCCACTCTGCAGAAGAATGTGAAAAATACAAGGTCCCTGCCAATCTCATCTGGGAGAAAAAATCTTCCCAACCTCAGATATGGCAATCAATTAAACCCCAATCATGTCAGTAACAGCTACCAACCAATTACCAACTCCTGAGAAAGAATTCTCAGTACTATCTCAGAGCTCCAGCCCACCCTATCCAATGTCCTATCTCCAGCTGTGGCCCTCTCTAATGCTTCAGAGGAAGTAAACAGAAATTTACTTTGGGGGAAAAATTCCTTCTAGACCCTACAGTTGACCAGCAAACTCCCTGAAGCATGAGATCTTAGGAACATAATACGTGAATCAGAAGTGTAATCCCACCAGCTAGCCTTCTCTGCCTCTCCCTCCCTAAGCAACCCCATTTTATAATCCTACTCATAAATTTATCAAGCTCTATCTTGAAGCTAATTAGGGTTGTTTGCCCCCACATCTCCAACTGAAAGACTGTTTCAGAACTTCACTTCCTCTAATGGTTAGCGACCTTCTACTAAATTTCCAGTGTAAATTCATTCGTGGACAGCTTATACCCATTTGTTCTTGTGCTAGCGTTATCCTTTAGCTTACATAGCTCTTCTTCATCCTGGGTGGTTGTCCCCAGACATATTTATAGAGCAATCATATTCTCCCTCAGCCATCTTTTTGCTAGGCTAAACAAGCCAAGCTCTTTAGTATCCTCTCAGGGGGCAGGCTCTTTTCTCCCTGATCATCCTAGTAGCCCTTTTATGCACCTGTTCCAATTTTAATTTATTTTTCTTGAACATGGGTAGGCTTGGCACAATTAGACTTATTTTTGATAACTTTGACAGATAGTATTGACATTTATTTGTAAGCACTTTTTCAATTTTTATCAATTTAAATGTTCACAGTTGCGGGAAGCTATAAGGGATCAGCCAAAAATTATTTAATGACAGTAGACACCGAGATTCAAAAAGTTAAAACTTTATAACCATTAAAACACAAATTGTCAACATCATGCATTAAAACATACAAAGTAAATAGCCTTAAACTCTGATAAGGTCTCAGGCAACATTCTTATTTTGCCTATTTGCAAATTTAAATGATCATCAATGGAGATATTTTTTTCTCTGTGTGTGTGGCTGGGGGGGAAGTTTAAAATCTTTACAATATTTACCAACAAAAATCTAATCCTTCCAAACCTAAACATGGTTCACCACAATTGTACACAGTATTCCAAATGAGGTGTTACCAGTGCTTTGTACAATGGCATTAACATTTCTCTATCTCTACTTGAAGTATCTCATGTAACACATCCCAGCATCGCATTTGCCTTTTTCACAGCCGCATCACAATGGTGGCTCATAATCATTCTGTGATCGACCAGCATGCCTAGGTCTCTTTCCTCCTCTGTCACTTTCCACTGATTTATAGCAGAAATTCTTGTTAGTAGTCCCTACATGCATGACCTTGTGCTTCATATTATTAAACTTCATCCTATTATTATTATTACAGGCCTCAAGACCATCCAATCTTTCCATTTATTATTCCAATGGCAGGTGTATGGTGGCTCCTTCTCCCCAGAAGTGCCAGAGTCCCTCCTTCTCTTGGGAACAATAAGGGTCCCCCCTCTCTCTTTGGAAACAGGTGCGGGGAGGGTGCAAAGGGGGGCAGTATTTTCCCTAATTGCCAGGGTGTCCCTACTCGGGTGAGTATGTATGTTGCACTTTCACCTTGCACAGAGTCCTCTGCTATGATGATAGCCCCACAGAGCAGGAGGTCATGGAATTAACATCCCGATGAAACTCACAGTGTAATTTACACTACTCAGAACTGTTGAGGCAGACTGTCAGCAGACTGAAGTGACAAAACTTTGCTGGTTACACTTGGTTCGCATTCTTAGGCTTTGCTTCACAGTCATGAGTGGTTTGTTTGTTTGTTTGTTTGTTTGTTTGTTTGTTTTTATTGAAAGATAAAATTGAGATATCATGCACTACAAGAGCTGAGGCTCTAGGCATGGGCCTCTCTGGCCTTGCCCTGGCTACAAAATATTAGATGCCACTTGGACAGGGCTGAACATCACCCTATCATCCTATCTGACTAATTTTAGAGTAGAAATGTCACATCTTGGGGGAAAGAAGAAAAAAAATCAGTCATGTTGATTTTTCTATTTAAGTGGCAGCTGGTTGAAGGTGCTCAGAGGTTTGGAATGTTAGGATTAGTTCTGAGGGAGATTAAAATGTGGGTAGCATCGGTGAGATATTCAAAGATGCACAATATATTTGAACAGGTTGTATCCAATTGCATAGAAAGAATGACCACATATATGATACCATGCAGATAATAATTTATAAAGATCCATACCTATTTTGAAAATGATTGCAAAAAAATGATTGGAGACTTCTGTCAGATCTTGAAAGATCTGAAAGTAGTGTTGATGACAATTTTCAATAACGCTTTTCCCAGCTCTAGAAAAATCTTTTAATTAAAAATCAGAAATGTGCATAGGCCAGAGTACAGTGATTTCTCCAAGGTTGCATGGGTGTACCTGAGGGCAGACTTGCTCCCACTCACACCTGACCCTGCAAAGATGTACACACATGCCCAGCTGTAAGCATGTGAATAGCCCCAATGATTTTTTATGTGCTTAGACTGAAACACTTGTATATCTTTGCAGGGCCGGGGCGTAAGTGACTACATAGCCCTGATACACTTTTTTTGAAAAAATGAGAGAGACAAACTAGAAAGATTCACATAGAGTAAAACTGTTGGAAATTCGAGATGCATTAATGTTAGTGATAAAATGTTGCTAACATCCCTTCCTCTTCCCCTGGCACTCTTCTCCTCCGGGGAGGAAGCAGAGGACATGGGGGGTTTCTTAAAGAGAAAAACATATTTTGCATGTGAAGCTATCAAGGCAAAGCTTTCTATCCCCTCTCTGATACCATGTCAGAGATCATACACAAGCTCTACCTGAAGTGATTTCAAAGGCGAATTCAGAGCTATCCCTTGAACCAGGAAGTATGACAAGTGCATTGCTTTGTGCCAATTAGAAGAGATTTGTCATATTTTACAATGTATTTGTATTATGAGTATTAGTGTTAACAGAGCACCAGGCCTGGAACTGCTGCCCTTCCAATTAAATATTTCTTCACAGTTGAGGAATCCCTCAAGGAGCATCCAAGCTTATCTATCAACATTTACATCCACTTTCTATCAGCATATTGCTGGGAGTGCTGGCTTCTAGACAGCAGTGCTGAGCAGAGCAGCAGCAGAACTTTGTAAGATAATATATTACACCCTTCATCATCATCATCACTGCTGGGATTGCTCTGTGATGATGTATCAGGGTAATGAGGCTAGGTATCCAGGCAGAGTCATGTTTTTGAGCAACTTAGTTCCATTATTTAAAATGAAAAAAATAATTTATTATGTTGGAGAATAAAACAGAGTAAGAACTACAGTGTCTGCTCAAAGCATTGAAGCTGCATATTTTTATAAGTGCACTGCATCATTATCACAACGGTATCCTTGCTAGCCAGCCATTGGGAGCATTCGAATGAGGCGTTGTTGTAATGAGGATAAAATGGACAGTTGCTGCTGAAAACAGTTTTATCTCAGGTACAAAACCCCAATTAGAAGCCTAACAAAAGTGGGTGAAAGATCAAAAAGGAACGTGCAAAACCTAATATCCATCAATTCCTTAACTTCACTTCAAATTTCACAATTGATTTGGGACCATCTAAATGTAAATTTTCTCCCCATAACTGCTCAGCCTACTGTGTATGTTGCTGAGTAGTGGTGATATTGTAGATTAGCGGTGAGAAGTGTCTGAACCTCCACTGACCAACCCCTTTAATGTCTTCCATTCTCATCTCTGAGCTAGCTTCAATTCAGCCACCTGAATTCTCTTCCCTGACACATCCTATTATGCTTCAACAATTTTTTTCCATCAAACTCGCTTTTTCCTCCATCAACAAGGACAATTACCCCAAAGTGATGATGTGTGTGAGGGAGAGATGATAAAACAAAAACAAACAAACAAATAGAAAACCAAGCTACATTAGCATCACCACTGGTTCAGTCAGTTCCTCTTCTTGCATTCCAGTTCCCAGTTGTTGCCTGGATTATGATGCCTCAGGGTACTACTCCACAGACAGGTGCTAACTTGTAGTGGCAAGCAGCATCACAGTGGCCCTTATTCCATCTCATTTCTGTAAATCATGTATAAGTGTAGTCACACAGGTGTAGCTTAGCCCAGAACCAACCTCAAGTGTTTGGCCTTTGACTTTTCAATGGTATGCCTATCATTAAATTCTATGTGAATTCCACTCTTATTTAGAAATGGTCTGTGCTTCTGGATTAGATTGTGTTTGGAGAGACCTAGGGGGTGAAATCCTGTCCCTACTGAATTCAATGCTATTGACTTCACTGGGGCTCGGATTTCACCCAAGACAGTTGAAAAACTATGGATGGGAAAAGATTTTAAAAGGATAAGACAAGTTTTAGATACTGTGGGTCCGATTCTGACTTTACTCCCATAGTTTCATTGCAGTGTAACTCCACTGACTTCAGTATAGTTATTCCTGATTTACACCAGTATAACTGAGATCAGGATAACACACTGTAAATATCCAGACTTTTTTGGGTGATACTGACAGGGCCTGAAACTTTGAGGACTGCTCATCATTAACTCTGATTCCATCACAAGGTCTTGGGACAAATATTAAATTAACTCTGCTCACCTATACATCCTTTGACAGGCGTCAGAGACAATCCTTATAATTAAACATCCCACCTGACAGTGAATACAGGTACTGCTGGTCAGCTGCAGGTGTGAACAGTGGACATTAACAGCTGATATAAGAAGCAGATGCTTCAAATTCAATCAGCTGAAGACCAGAATATCATACCTTATTATATTAACAGGTTGTAAATAATGGTCACTATTACTAGCCAGCTCTGCCAGGCTTCTAGAAAATTTCATTAGCCACATTTTGGCAGGGTTCTTTGTCTAATTTCTACAGCGAAGGTGGCAAGAAGGTTATTACAAGTAATAGCAAATTTAAAGTTTTATTAGCAGTAAACTGCAAAAGCTAATGGTGATGCTAACACTTGATAAAATCATTGTCACAGTTAATTCTGAACTCCTTATTTCAAGCTTAATAATAGGAAACTCAATGGAAAGGATATTACACGGCCCATATCACTCATGAGTGCCGCAGGCCTGAGTAACTTGTTATTTTGCTCCTGAGTGAAATAAAATGCAGATTATATTGCCTGCTATCAGGGGCATTGTTTTAATTGAGGGTGTATACGTGTTGATGAGGGGGCTCCAAGCAGGTTTCATTTTCTCAAATGTTATGGGAATGATCTTTGTGGTTATAACTGTGACTTGTCGAATCACCTATTATTGTTGGGCTTTTAAAGTTCTCTCTCTTCCTTCTTAGTTGCCAGGAAGACACTGGCTACATTTGTCCCTGAAGCCAGGGTGTCTATGAAACTGCTTCTCCAGCATTCTAAAGCTTTTGTCTTCAGCCATTCAGTCACAGGACGCAAACAATGGAATATCCATACTCTTGTCTTTGTCTCACTCCAGTCACGTAAGCCAGTCAAAACAAAATACTTCTCTACCCTGAGATATATTCATACTCCCGGCCAGGAATAAATAATAAAAGATGCACTCCTCCAACCTATACATGTACTCAGAAAGGTGTTTTCAAGAAGTGAGAGCATATGGGACTTTCTGTTCTTGTTCTAAAGATGATTGTTCTTTTTATTGTCCTTTGAAACACATGCAGTGCATGCCACAAATCATCTGGACACGTTTCCTTGTAAACGTTTAAATGCTTCCATTTCAATGGTGCTCTCCACACTGACTTGACAAATCCCTCCCATTTTTTGTTTTTCACCCTTCAGTGAAGGCTAGTAATGGCTGGTCTCTAATCAGAGTATACAGTTTGTTTGATTTTAAAATGAGTGCTAAATCTTGAAACTTCTTTTCTTCAGTCAAGACCATTTGTGATCTACATGAGAACTGCCATGGTCCATCTAGCCTGATATCCTATCTTCTGACAGTGGCCAATGCCAGCTGCTTCAGAGAGAATTAATAGAACAGTCAATCATTGAGTGATCCATCCCATCATCCACTCCCAACTTCTGGCGGTCAGAGGCTAGGGACACCCAGAGCATGAGGTTTCATCCCTGACCATCTTGGCTAGTGGCCAGTGATGG
This sequence comes from Gopherus flavomarginatus, assembly GCF_025201925.1. Classification (NCBI taxonomy): domain Eukaryota; kingdom Metazoa; phylum Chordata; order Testudines; family Testudinidae; genus Gopherus; species Gopherus flavomarginatus. The sequence continues at coordinate 88,608,592 of NC_066623.1, read as the reverse complement.
ACCATTAGAATAAATATATGTAGTGATAAAGTATGGTCAGCACCACCATTAATGAGCCTCTGTGCTATGATTTCTTTATAGTCTTTACATGTTTAAGTATTAATAACTAATTTAGGATGAACTAATTACTTATCAGCCCTTATTACAAAAGTCTGCCTCCAGCACGGGATTCTGCAGGAAATACAGTGGCATTGTCTGGCTCAAAATGTTACACAATTGAAATTCATCACAACTAATAGACTATGGAACAAATTCTTGTGTGCTGAAACTCAAAAGTTACTCTACTGGCCTCAGTGGAGTTAGGGTCTGATCCCTGTAGACTCCCATCAACTTGAATGGGTTTTGGATCAGGATCTTTCTCCACTAGGACTGAGAGCAGAATTTAGCCATCAAGTCCCATATGTCACGAAAACTACCTCAGGATTGAAATATTTGAAACACCAGGATTCTACATTCAGTTCCTATGCAAATAAGTACAATCAATTCTTTCTGGCTAAATTACCCACAAAATTACAATTCAGATTTGTCCAGCTAAAATAGTATCTGTGTTAATGTGGCTTTCTAGATCTTCTATTTTAAAATAGGCAGCTAGAGGGCTTTGTTGTAACCCAGCACATGCACAATTTACTCAAATGAAGCATCTCCCTTATAAATAAAATCTTAACATAATTAATTATGAGTAAGTTTGTTATCTCTAGCTCTGGCACCATGAATTTGAGGCCCACTGATAATATGGGAATATATTCACATTTACAATCTTGCACTCCCTACCAAGGAATATTCTTCTACTTTTCTTTTCTAATCACTTAGGTCCTATATTTGACAATGAAGATAGGACCATGGCACTTGACGTCTTCCCTCCCCCTGCTTATTTAGAAATGCATGGGACATGGTTTGAGAGAGCATTATAGTTTTACCTTTCATTCTGAGGCCACTGAAATTACAGGGGATGACGTTTATTCATGAAAAAAATTGTTATAGTTAATTTCACATTGCTCCCATGACATGCTGATACAGGGTCCTTCAGTACTTCGTTTCCTTTAGATCTGCTGAGGACTTGAGGATAAAAGAAAACTTGTTGTTCAGCAAGTCATTAACAACCTATAATGATACTGTGCTGTGTGTTTCCATGACAAGTTGACCTCAAGAAAAGTTTATTAATTTCTTTCCATTTTCTTTGGTGCATTTACACTGGCTCTGGTGAAGAATTAGTCTAGGGTATTCATTTTGTGGCAATAGTTTAGATTGTAATCTTTTAATTCTAAAGATGACTTTTTTGTTATACATTTCTTACTAATCAGTTACACCAAAGCTTAAGCGTTGCTACCTTAAGATTCACGTTTGCTTCCAGCTTTGAGGGCTAAAACATCTTGGATCTTTAAACCTTTCTTTCTTTTGCTCCTCCCCAAATCACATCTAAACACGTGTTCAGGCAGAGACTGCAGATCATTTCCTTTAATTCCTGGCTCCATTCAAAGCAGTTACCATATGCATTTATACAGCATGAAACATGCAGGCCTCCAGCTTACATTTATTACGGACCTTTGCTCAGAATTCTTAATTTTCACAGTTTCTCCCTGTAAGTTAAATAGAGCATCTTCCAAATCCAAGATGATTTCTATGAAAAAAGGGAAAAATTAGCCATCATCCAGGGAAGAATTGTAACTGCACAGAAGTCTTCGTTAAATAATTTAGATTCAAGGGATACTAATGTCTCCTTTAGGTTTAACATACTGATGTATGAACATCATGTTGTTTAGAGGTTTTGATCATTCAAATATAGCCAAACCTTTTTGGCCTGGACACCCCCAGGCTAAAAGTCAAACAAACCCAGGATTTCCCATGAATTTCCATGGTAAAGAATGTTCAAAAATACAATCTGAGTAATTTCTGTAACAGTATTTTGGTATTCCTTCTTCTTGTCCCAGCGAGGAGCAGAGAGTGAAGAGGCAGAAAGAAAAAAATATTTGTACAGCTTCTCTCAGACGCACTGACTTTACAATTTTCAAACTTCAAAATCATGGATTTGGCTTAGACAAGAAGTTTTCCCAAGACTCTAAATATTCCATAATTTTAGTCTCAATTTTTTCTCCCTTTTCATAACCACCATCATACTGGGTCAGAGCAATGGTGCACCTTGTCCAGTATCCTGCCTTCTGAGAGTGGCCTATGTCAGGTACTTCAGAGGGAATTAACAGACCAGGCAATCATCGAGTGATCCATCCCCTGTTGTCCATTCCCAGCTTCTGGCAACCAGAGGCTAGGGACACCAAGAGCATGGGGTTGCATCCCTGACTCTCTTGGCTAATAGCCATTGATGATCCTATTCTCCAAGAATTTAACACGTGGATCTTGTACTCACCGGATGGGGCTCCAAGTTTTCGGCGGCACTTCGGCAGCGGGTCCTTTACTCATTCCAGGTCTTCAGCAGCACTGAAGGACGTGCCGCCAAAGACCCAGAGCAAGCGAAGGACCCACCGCCAAAGTGCCACTGAAGACCCAGAGCACTGCCAGGTGAGTAAAAATTAAAAAGGTGCCTCTAGCCAGGGAAGGGATTCTCACTGGGCACGGGGCCCTCTTAGGCGCAGGGCCCGATTTGGAGGAATTGGTGGTTTAGGCCTAAAGCAGGCCCTGGTTTTGGCCTTCACAACATCCCCTTGCAACAAGTTCTACAGGTTGTGTGTGTATGTTGTGTGAAGAATTACTTCCTGTTGTTTTAATTTCATTGGGTGACCCTTGATTCTTGTGTTATGTGAAGGAGTGAATAACACTTCTTTATTCACTTTCTCGATATTGTTCACAATTTTATAGACTTCTATCATATCACCTCTTAGTGGTCTTTATCCAAGGTGAAAAGTCTCAGTCTTTTTAATCTCTCCTCATACAGAAGTTGTTCCATACCCTTAATCATTTTTGTTGCCCTTCTCTAAATATCTTTTCTAATTCTAATATGAGGTGACCAGAACTGCATGTATTCAATGTGTTAGTGTACCATGGACTTATAATGAGGTATTATGATATTTTTTGTCTTATTATCTATCACTTTCCTAATTGTTCCTAACATTCTATTAGCTTTTTGACTGCCACTGCACACTGAGTGGATGTTTTCAGAGAACTGTCCACAATGATGCCAAGATCTCTTTCTTGAGTAGCAATATCTAATTTCAATCCCATCAATTTGTATGTATAGTTGGAATTATGTTTTTCTATGTGCATTAGTTTGTATTTATCAACATTTAATTTCATCTGCCATCTTGTTGCCCAATCACCCAGTTTAGTGAGATCCCTTTGTAATTCTTCACAGTCAGCTTTGGACTTAATGAATCTGGAGTAATTTTGTGTTGTCTGAAACCTTTGCCACCTCACTGTGTTTACCCCTTTTCCCAGATAATTTATGGATGTTGAACAGCACTGATCCAGTACAGATCCTGGGAGATCCCATTATTTACCTACCTCAACTGTGAAAACTGACCATTTGTTCCTACCCTTTGTTTCCTGTCTTTTAAGCAGTTACTGATCCATGAGAGGACCTTCCCTCTTATCTCATGACTGCTTATTTTGCTTAATAGCCTTTGGTGTGGGACCTTGTCAAAGGCTTTTTGAAAGTCCAAATACACGATATCTGCTGTATTGTTCTTGTCCACATTTGATGACATCCTCAAAGAATTCTAACAGATTGGTGAGGCATAATTTCCCTTTAAGAAAACTGGGTTGACTCTTCCCCAACATATTGTGTTCATCTATGTGTTTGATAATGCTGTTCTTTACTACTGTTTCAATCAATTTGCCTGGTACTGAAGTTAGGCTTACCAGCCTGTAATTGCCAGGATTGTCCCTGGAGCCTTTTTAAAAAAATTGGTATCATATTAGCTATCCTTCAGTCATCTGGTACAAAAACTGATTTAAATGACAGGTTACATACCATAGTTCATACTTCTGCAATTTCATATTTGGGTTCCTTCAGAATTCTTGGGTGAATATTATCTGGTCCTGCTGACTTATTACAGTTTAATTTATTAGTTTGTTCCAAAACCTCCTCTACTGACACCTCAATCTGGAATAGTTCCTCAAATTTGTCACCTAAAAGAATAGCTCAGGCTGACCTCACTCCCTCTGCACTGAAAGGTGGCAAAATTCATTTGGCTTCTCCACAATGGCCTCATCTCCCTTGAATGCACCTTTAGCACCTCAATCATCCGGTGGCCCCATTGATTGTTTGGCACACTTCCTGTTTCTGATGTACTTAAACATATTTTTTGGTGTTAGTTTTTGAGTCTTTGGCAAGATGCTCTTCAAATTCTTTTTTGCCCTGTCTAATTATACTTTTACACTTGACTTAACCAGAGTTTATATTCTTTTCTATTTTCCTCAGTATGATTTAACATCCAATTTTTAAAGGATGTCTCTTTGCCTCTAACTACTTCTTTTACTTTCTTATGTAGCTATGATGGCACTTTTTTTGGTCCTCTTACTATGGGTTTTCATTTTGGGGATATACATTTAATTTGGGCCTCCATTATAGTGTTTTTAAATGTTCCATGTAGCTTGTAGGCTTTTCATTATTGTGACTGTACCTTTTAATTTCCATTTAACTAGCTTCCTCATTTTTTGTAGTTGCCCTTTCTGAAGTTAAATGCTACTGTGGTGGGCTTCTTTGGCGGGCCCCCCCCCCGCAGGATGTTAAATGTAATTATTGTCACTATTACCAAGCAGTTCATTTATATTCACTTTTTGGATCAGAGCCTTTGCTCTACTTTGGACTAAACCAAGAATCCCTTCTCCCTTTGGGTTGCAGGACCAGTTGCTCCAAGAAGCAGTCATTTATGGTATCAAAAAACTCTTTCTCTGCATCCCATCCTTAGGTGACATGTACGCAGTCATTATGGGTATAGTTGAAATCCTGCATTATTACATCACAGCTTCTCTAATCTCCCAGAGGATTTCACAATCAGGTGGCTGGTAGTATATTCCTACTGCTATATTCTTATTATACAAGCATGGAATTTCTATCCATAGAGATTCTATGGTACAGTTTCAGAGGAGTAGCCATGTTAGTCTGGATCTGGCATGCATCTGAGAGAGTGGGTATTCATCCACGAAAGCTTATACTCCAATATGTCTGTTAGTCTATGCGCAGGTCCAGACTAGAGCTTTAAATCGATTTTAAGAGCTCTAAATCGATTTAAAGCTGTAACCGTCCACACTACAGAGTGCATAAAATAGATTTTAAGGGTCCCTAAAATTGATTTTGGAACTCCATCTAAACGAGAGGAGTAACCCCAAAATCGATTTCTTAAAATCGATTTTATGATAGTGTGGACGGACATCGAAGTTAATGGCCTCCGGGACGTATCCCACAGTGCTCTAGTGGCCGCTCTACACAGGTAAAGGTACTCTTCTGCTGGCCAGGTAAACAGGAAAAGCCCCGGGAACTTTGAAATTCCATTTCCTGCTTGCACAGCGTGGTTTGCTCTCGCGTTCCCCGAACCACCCAGCAAACCGCAGGGAAGGAGACCTGCTTGTTCGGGGAATGCGAGAGCAAACCGGGGAAGGAGACCAGCTTCGCCACGGTTTGCTCTCGCGTTCCCCGAACCACCCAGCGCGAACTGACTGTGTGCCATTTACAGGAAGGAGGGGGGTGAAGCTGTACCCAGAACCACCCAGGACGGGGACTTTGATCCCATCATGCACTGGGCTAGTAACCCATAATTCCAAAGGGCAGGGACCCATGCAGGAACTGTGGGATAGGTACCCAGAGTGCAACGCTCAAGCAAAAGATGGACGCCAGGGAAAATGGACGCTCAACATCGATGTAAGTACCTCTAGTGTGGATGCACAAAATCGATTTTATAAAACCTGCTTTATAAAATCGATTTTAAGCACATCGATTTTAGGCTGTAGTCTGGACGTGGGCTATAAGGTGCTACAGGACTCTGTTGCTTTTTATGGTACAGTTTGATTCATTTAAGATTTTTACTCTATTTGAATGCTTTCTTTCACATATAGTGCCACTCCCCTCCACCTGCCTGACCTACTCTGTCATTCCTATATTATTTTGTACTCTGGTATTACCATGTTCCATTGATTATCATCATTCCACTAAGTTTCTGTGATGCCTATTATATCAATAGCCTCACTTAAATACCAGGCACCTAAGTTCAGCCATCTTAGTATTTAGACTTCTAGCATTTGTCATTTTTTAGCTGTCTGCTATTGTGTGATATAACTGAATGGGACTCCTTTTCATTTGACTATTTGATTTGACAGTTCCTACCTGTAATTTATAACCTTCCCTCCTTGTCTTCTTACTAAGATATAGAGAATCCCTGTTAATAGATCATCCCCTAAGGGATGTCTCTCTCCAAACCTCATGTTCTTCTGCGCCTGTTGGCTTTCCTTAGCACTTAGTTTAAAAATTTCTCTAGGACCTTTTTAATTTTATATGCCAACAATCTGGTTACATTTTAGGTCAGGTGAAACCCATGCGCACTGTATAGATTCTTCCTTTCCCAGAAAGTTCCCCAGGTCCTAATAATCTAAACTCCTCCCCGCATTAAGACCCTGCAGTTCTCCCTTTCCCTCTGGCTCTGCACATAGAACCAGAAGCATTTCAGAGAATGTTTTGTATCACAGAAACAAGTGTTAATTCTTACATGTAAAAACTACGTTCTTTGGAAAGAGAAAATTAAATGTTGGAATGAGTCATATGTGCGAGGATTTGTCATTTGGTTGGAATTTTGATATTTTAAGTCCAGGAAAAACTGTTCATGGATAGAAATGCTGAAGTTAGTTCTGGATCAAATCTGCATATTCTCACAAAAAATAGAAATAGATGTCTCAGTTTGTGCTTGTGAACTATCATCCTAAAATGACAAGCATAAACAACTAACATCAAAAATTCCTGAATGTTAGCTGTAGAGGGGAAAAAGAAAAAAAGACCCCCTAAAATTCTATTTTTGCCAATGCCAATAGTTGCCTTCAAATTTCAATAAAATAAAGAGAGATTATTCTGAGTCAATAATGTCTAACCCAAGCAGTTACAACAGATTTATTTAATAGACAAATGTCACAAACTTTATAATGAAAAGATTGGAAAAAATTGCATCTCCCCACCCCCACAAACTCATGAATTTCACGCTCAGAAATGTCAAACCAGAAAGCTGCTTACAAATGTTACATATGAGGATAATTTGTTCAAGCTATGTATTGACAGATTCCACACATAAATGCCTTTCTAAAATGACATTTATGAAATACATGCTTCCTAAAATAAACCTAGTAAAAATAATTAATAGCATATAATGACAAAGCTTGATTGCTGTGCTTATGAAGAAATGCTACTAAATAAAATACAATATTTTATGGCCTATTACTTCTGAACTAATTGCTCAATTCTACCTACTAAGGTGAATATTTTCCTCCATTAAGAAGCAGGGAATATGCTTAATGGTTTAGATGTATATTTTAGTTTAGTTCACGGTGTATTATAATCAGTTTCTTATCTGAGGTACTTCCAATACACAGGAAAAAAAGTTTATTTTTCACTGTAGCTCCACCCACGTTTTTTACATTAATATTTAATATATCTGCCCCAGTTTTCACTCAGAAATTCTATACTTGCCAAACTAAAAACAAATCAATTAAAAAAAATTCAGGCTAATTCCCTAAATAACTCAGGGTTCTGGAGGCCATTAGAGGGCTGTGAGAGCATTCCAGTGAATTTTAAATTAAGTTAATCAAATGAATCAGGTGATGAAAATAGATACCTTCATATTAAACTCTTGTGATAGTGCAGAAACACAAGAAAAGAGAAGTCTTAGAAAAACTCTGCAGTTTCAAGTTCACGCAAGCTTTTCAGTTTTAGTTCTGTGTTTTATTTGAGTTAAAACAGATAAAGAAAAAAGGATGGAAGAAAGGAAGTGTTATCTCCATTCTAAAGATGGGGAATGGAGAGATTTTAGTCACACAAGAAGTCTGCAGCTGAACCAGGATTTAAACCCTGAGTCCCAGAGCAGTGATGTGACCCCCAAAATCCATCTTTCCCCTCAAACTTGGCCCAGACTTGCATTAAACTCAGCACAAATTGGCCAAAACGACTAAACATTTCTGTACATGGCCTGAGTTCTGAATAAAATTGTATAGTATTGGGACAAGACTGAATTGGTTTAATCTCTAGTTGTAATCAATGAAACAGGTGGAAGTTGGTTAGGATCAAGATGTGTATGGATTCTGGAAGCTCCTGGGATTCACACGCTACAGCCTCCTATTCCACTGGGTCTGTAACACTTGGTGAAGCAGCAGCATACAATGCTGAAGTTTGCCTGTGCTCTTCTCACTAATAGCCTCTTGCATTGGATTCATTTGTTGCAGTAATCCCCAGTATTAGAGATTTAAGTTGTTTGTAGTCATTGATAATACCCTGTGCATTACAGAAGATCACCATGATTTTGTTTGCAGATGGCTGAGCAAACAGCAAGTTGGGTTTTCATGACTTTGTGCCTTCACAACACTAGCTGCTGCTTAATTCCAGCATCTCTCAGTCATTAATGTATTTTTTTATTTGTAAGTATCAGACATGACATAAAATTTTCTGGCCTGGAATCATAACAAGTCAGAAGCTGATGGTTGCTATCCAGTCTGGTCATTATGTCCTTTATCAAGAACCAGGCAATTGCTAAGAGACGAGACATTTTTCATGCTCGGATTTTCAGGTAGGATCGGTTCTACTCAGCCATCACTGATGTCCAATTCTGTGGCAATTCAGTCATGAGTGTTCATTTAATATCCAGCAAAAAACATTCAGCTTCACTACTAACAGAGTCTTTAAGTGGTGCTCTCCACAAGGTAGCAGTCCTGGACTCATCTTCAAGTGACTCTCATTTGTGCTCAGAGATAGCCACTGACCTCTTTGCAGTAAAGTATCAGAGAGAGAGTCACCATAAACAATACTCAGACTCTCTCTTAGTGAAAACTGAAATCATTTGTCATGATGGGCCAAGTTTCTGCATATTGCTCTGAGTCCCACAGATTCAGGGTCAAGCACCTTCTCATATCCTGCATTACCATATAGTGTCTTCTATTATCTCCAGTGCAGAATAACTTGCCTCTGGACATTTAGCTACCACTTTTAGTGGTTTACATGTCAGGCATCTCCTTTTCACACAAAAACTCTTTTTAAAAGACCTATTGACAACACTCTAGCATGGTTTATTTCTTATAAATATTTCACTGATAAATGGTGCCTATCCTCAGCTCCACAATATATGCATGTAAAATAAAAAAAAATGACACATTTAATAAGCCTATGTCACTTCTGATTCTACCTCACACTAGCCTACAAAGACTAACACTTTCCAGCATCGCTCCTCAACCCAGAGTAGGTTGAGGGCATTCCAGAGTTAGTGGCTCCCACTAAAAATATCCTGCCTTTACCTCCCTCTCATTTAAAGCAGAAGACAGTTAGCACGAGCACTTCAGTTTACCACACTATGGTATCACATGAGAAGGATGGGTAGAACATAAATCATTTAGAATTTTATAGATCAAAACCAACACCTGCTACTCTACTCCAAACAAACTAGAAGCCAGTAAAGATCATGGGGTACAGATGTCATGTCTGCCTCCAAGAAACACCACTAAACGAGCAAGCCGCTAAGTTATGTGCTAGCTGAAGTTTCCAAGTGGTCTTTAGATGTAGCCTCATGTAAAGCACTTAGCAGGGGTCCAACCCTAAGGTGATCAAGGCATGGATAATAACCAGTGATGTCCATTTCCAAATGAAAATGTTGCAAGCTTCTTGCTAAGTGGAAATTGGGAAAAGTACTGTTGGCCACTGCTGCTACTTGGACATCCAGAAGCCACTGGAGATCCATCAAAATCTGCTGGTTACAAACATAAGGAATATTCAGCAATTGTACTTCCCCACTCAAAGGAGCCAACCCTCCCTCCTCCCCCCCAAAACAACCAACCAACCACCCACCTGCCATTTCTTCCTGTTGCTTCACAGGGCCTACACACATTATCTCAGTCTTATTTGGCCTGAACCTCAAACTCATGCAAACCTCAGTTTTGGACAGACATTGGGAAGTTGTTCAACCACACTATCATCACACTAGATATAATCTCTTTAAGTGTGGGTTGCAGTACCTCCATGCCTCTCTCAACAACCTCACATACACATTAAAGAGAAAGGGTTACAGTATAAAGCTTTGCAGAATCCCCCATAAGTAAGGCCCTACCAAATTCAGGGTCCATTTTGGTCAATTTCAGAGCCATAGGATTTAAAAAATTGTAAATTTCATTATTTCAGTTATTTAAATCTGAAATAACAATGTTGTAATTGTAGAGGTCCTGACGCACCCAAAAAAAAAAGAGCGTGTGGGGCGGGGCAGAGGTGTCACAAGGTTATTGTAGGGAGGGGAGCTGTACTTCTGCACAGCTCTTGGCGGTGCTGCTTTCAGAGCTGCAGGCAGTGGCTGCTGGCTGGGAGACCAGCTCTGAAGGCAAAACTGCCACAAGCAGCAGCGCAGAAGTAAGGATGGCATGGTATGGTACTGCCACTTTTATGTCTCCACTGCTGCCTGCAGAGCTGGGCCCTCAGTCAGCAGCTGCCGCTCTCTCACCACCCAGCTCTGAAGTCAGCACAGAAGTAAGGGTGGCAATACTGCAATCCCTCTAAAATAACCTTGCGACCCCCGCTGCAACTCCCTTCTGGGTCAGGACCATAAATGTGAGAAATTCTGGTCTCCCTCGTGAAATCTGTATAGTACAGGGTAAAGGCAAAGAAAAAACTAGATTTCATGGTCTGATGCATTTTTCATGGTTGTGAATTTGGTAGGGCCCTACCTGTAAGGGAATCCTTAAGGCAGATGAGCCATTGTAACGTTGATAGACCCCATTCTTCAGCAGGTGGGATTGAACCTGGGGCTTCTGGAGCTTAGTACATGAGCATCTACTGCATGAGCTAAAAGCCATATGGCTCTTGGCTAAGGCTGTATAGCAAACTCATTAATCTCTCTCTCTAAGTGGTTCGGTGCCACTAGAGGGGACAAAACACCACACCCAGGAGGTGTGTGGATTACACCATCACATACAACTACCATGTGGGAGGTCTCTAAAAGGGAGGATAGAAGTCATTCATGAGTGCCGCTGTCCACTCCTGCTAGGGTACACAGCACATCAACAATATATCATGGTCAATGGTGCCCAAGACTGCCGACCGAGCTAAGAGAATCAGCAAGGACCATCACTAGAAGTATTTTTGTCCATCACTAGAAGTGTTTTTGATAACACTTCCAGAGGCATATAGATTGTGAACAATTTACCCTTGTAACAGCAGCCACTTTAGTCAGTGAATACTGACATCTGTTATCTTACCTTTGCAAATCTGACTAAGGCTGGTCACAGGGCCAGAAAATAAAGTTCAGTCTCTTGTTAGCACCCCTGTATAATGTAATTAATGATGAATATATATTTTATACTGTGTGTGTAAATATAAATTACAATAATCCCAAAGTGTTTTACCAGTGTATTCACAAAAACAGCTTAACCCACTACTGAAATGCAGCCAATTCTGGGTGCAACACAGCAGCACCTTAACTGCACATAGCAACGCTAGCTAACACAGTCTTACTCTTCATGCTCTGCCTATTACCATATAGTGCTTATTGTGGTATGTGCTTTGTACTTCTGAAATGTTCAAGCAAGAACTTGGCCAAAACCTTGAATCCAAACTTCACTGAATTTTTAGGGAGTTGGATTGGAATCCTCAAATCTGAGCCCAGCCTAGCATGAGAACAGAAGCAGCAGGGATAGAACTCAGATCTTTCTATTTCAAAAGCACAGTCCTGTGCAACTTAACAGCTGATTCTTTAAAAGTCTTCCATTCTTTTCCTTTTTAAACTGATAGCAGAGATATCAAAACTGCAACAAAGGCAGGCTAGAGGCAAATCCCAGAGTAAAAAAACAACAAGGTTTTATTTTCTAAATCTATCTTCATACATTAATTTTCCTTAGACTCATAATAAAGTCAACTTTTTTCCAAAAGCATAATTTTGCTGTCTCTTTCTCTCTCTTTTCCTTTCTGGTTTAACCAGACAGGAACAAAAATTTGTGTCATTCCAAAAGACTTTTAATTACCCTAACAAACAGACACTTCACTGATGTGTAGTAACTCTTCCACAGACTCTTCTGGTAGGCACTAACTATGGTGAAGCCAGTGGAGTAAAACCAGGGATATATCTGGCCTGTTGTGATGAGTGTCTATGCAAGATTAAGTTCAAAATATATCATTTTAAACATATAAAAGAAAGTCTCTCCCTTTGCACATGGCAGCAAAATAGCAATAGTCACAGGACAAAGAAATGGAGCAAGCACCTGTGAACTAAGAAAATAGACACTTTTGACAATTTCTTTCCTAAACTCTCCTGGTTGAGAGTTACTGTCATTTTTCCCCCCTCAAAATTATTCTCCATGTTACTGACACATCATAAGAGCCACTACATGTTGCTTGCTAAATATTTATTTTTCCAGATGCACAAAGTATTTGTCTAACAAGGGCTTTAGGAGTTGAGAGAGATGGAGGACCCTTTGTCTTCCTTTCCCCAATCAGTGGCTCTCAAACTTTTTTACTGGTGACCCCTTTCACATAGCAAGCCTCTGAGTGTGACCTCCCCCTTATAAATTAAAAACACTTTTTAATATATTTAACACCATTATAAATGCTGGAGATGAAGCAGGATTTGGGGTGGAGGTTGACAGCTCACAACCCCCCATATAATCAGTGGCGGCTCCAGGCACCAGCGCAGCAAGTGTGTGCCTGGGGCGGCAAGCCGCAGGGGGCACCCTGCCGGTCCCTGCGAGGGCGGCAGGCAGGAGGCTTTCGGCAGCACGCTTGCGAGAGGTCCGCCAGTCTCGTGGATTTGGCAGCAGGTACGCCAAAGCCACAGGACCGGTGGACCACCTGCAGGCAAGCCGCTGAATCCGTGGGACTGGGGACCTCTCGCAGGCAAGCCACCAAAGGCAGCCTACCTGCCATGCTTGGGGTGGCGAAAAAGCTAAAGCCACTCCTTCATGTAATAACCTCGCAACCCCTGAGGTACTTACTAACACCTAAGATTCTTGTAGATAAACTGTTCTCTTTTATGCTAAAAGTTCCTGTAGATTTGTCTTTTATTTATAAATATTTAATCTTACCTTACAAAGTTTGTGCACCAAACACACAATTATTAGATGAATTAAGTCCTGGTGCCACAGATGAATCTTTCAATATTTTATCTCCAAAAGTACAGGCCTCTGTTACTGAAGCTAAATGAGATCTTCTATAGCTTTACCCACTGCACTAGACATCTCCTGAAGTCAGTAGCAGCAGTGAATCCTTGTCCTCTTTGTGGATCTGCCACTAAAGGATAACTACACCCATGCACACACACACCCCTCTAGATGTCCAGGATTCATATAGTTTCTCACTATGGTTGAGCATTGACAGTGCACACAGCATTGCACAGACCTTACAAGACACCACAGACCATCTCCATACGAGCTTAAATTCTAAGTTAGACAAAAACAGTTGAAGGACATACCCTGTGTGAAATTGGTTTTCGTTAGGTTTTTGTTTATTTTATTAATAATTACGAATAGGGTCAGTGGGATATTGAGCTATTGTCTTACAGAGTTTTGCAGCAGAAATACGTTTTGAGGAGGATGGAAATGGTTATTTGGAAGTGGAAAAAGCTGTATCCAATTATGGATATTGCTTTGTGTTCCTCAAGAAACTGGGGATAAAACTGCCAAATATGTACAATCCAAAGTGTAACTGTTGAAAAGTAGCAACTGATGAACTTCAAAACACACTTATCTGGACATCTGAGATCCCTAGGATGGTAAAATTGGGCTGGAAATCTTATAGGAGTTGTCTCTCTCGTTAGATTCCTATTACATCCTTGCTTCCAGTCAGACTTGGAATGGAAATGCATTCTTGTTGCTCTTCATTTTCTGTCCAATGCTTGATTAAAGTAAGATAAAAATAGATATTTTACAAATAGTGAAGTCATGCAAATGAATATTCTTCAAATGGAATTCTAATGTGTTGGTACTTGAACAAAAAAGTGAAAAAGTGCACTAATCTACATTTAAAAAAAAGTTTCTAAATATTTTCAGCCCTCAAAAATTACACAGATCTGATTTGGAATAAAAGCTTGCATTGATTCATGTTTACTCCAAACTAATTTGCCCATTCCTAAATGACACTTTGTATTGTCAAACTCCACGCATCTGGTTTTCCCAGCTCATTAATCATCACACCCTTAAATCACAATGGCCATGTTTTCGTGGAGTTTTACATTTTAAACATCAAAATATGAACACTGATGACTGTATTCAAAACAATGAGCTAAAGCTATATTATATATGCTGATATTCCCCAAGGACTGAACAGGAACCACAAAGCAATTGTCATTCCTACTACATTTGAAGGCGAAGTGAAAAATGTTTTCAACGTCTTTCTTAAGAACTGCTCCCCCATAATTTTACTATCAGTATAGATGAATATAATTCACATAACCACCCAGGATTGATTGTAAATCAAATGTTTCCCCATAGAACTACGATGAATACACATTCAAATAAAATAAAAGAGGTAGAGCAATATAGTTCCTGGAATTTAACGCCTTGTGGTCAGAAGGTCACATATGCCAAGTTGCTCATTTATATCCTTATTAAAGTTCTGATCTGTGGGAAGCAGAATTGAAGCAGTGTGATTCGCTTTACAAATAAAGAACGTATTGTTGTTAGACCATACATGTTGCATTTCTAAGTACTTAAAGTTAACGTCTGAGCAACAGGTGAGCATAACAATCAGGAAAAAAAGATCATGAGAAATGCATTCTTGTTGATATCTTTTTTCTGGTAAATACTTGATTTAAAAAATGAGTATGTTACAAATGAATGAATCATACAAATGAATATTCTTCATCAAAAATTCTAACATAATTAGACATCAAGAAATAGAATGTATGCACTAATTGACCAGGTGTTTCTTGGCATGCAGGAAATACAGGATGAGGATTTTCTGTACACTGAACACTTCATATCAAGATAGCTGGTTATTCTGAATGTACGATTGAAACACAAGATTGTTCAGAGAAGTTCCAGCATCAGGAGCTGATCCTCCAAAGGTTTACTCACCTTAGTAGCCCTTACACAAGTGTCACGGGCTACTTCTATAGCTTAGGGTTTGCTACAACTGCAGTAACTGAAATATTACTGTACAGTTGTTGGCAGTTAAGTAACATGATGGTGGCTAAGCAATACATACATCTCTAGGTGTATGTGTGTTTCTTGATATACCAGGATGGTGTTTTAGAAATAATTGAGTAAGCATTCCTAATGAGACAGTTTAACAAGGGACAAAAAGGAGGCATAATTAGGTTGGTTAGTGACAACTCACTGCATTTAAATATACGTGACAGGATCTTAGTATGAGGACTGAGAGATTAGAAAAAAGTCAGCACCCCAAATTCAGGAGTTTAGTCTGAGTGCAAAGATACAAGAGCACTATTATATCCACCCTGGGCATCTGAATAGCTCCAGGACCTGTGGTAACTAAAATTCCATACATTGCAGTTTTCCCACCACGGTCTGGAATGTTAATAGGTGCTTTAGGAGTGCATTCTCCTTTCCCAATCTTGCATGTTAAAGTTTGAGTGTGCATGACGTGAATTTGCGGGACAGTATTACTTTGATTATGGTTTATTTCTGGCATAAATATTTTCCCTTTGTGCATATTCTTTTTAGCTTCAGTATAAAAAAGCAGCTTCTGGTTTGTTTGTGTTTTTCTTCTAGGAGAAGCAGCTGTGAAGCCATAATTATGTTCACTTCCCACTGGCAAGGCTTGCATTTTGTGTATCTGGAACTCCTGGAGGGGTGAATGTTCCACCTAGGATTTTACAATTTCCAGTTCCTAAAATATACATTGTTATAAGAAGTTGTTGGGCTTTTGGTTTTATATTCATTTTAATTATATTGAGTATAGTTGATAAATCAGATTAGAATATTTTAAATGATTAAAGTGAGCATAAATTGAAAGAAACAGCATTGTATTTACTAGTTTAACTATTTTTGTATAGCTACATATTTAAAAACAGTCATCAGTAGCATCTATGTTACTCCCTCAGATACTGGGAGTACTATAACCCAGGTGGTACCTCCCCCACCATTTGGCTTTGGGGGAAAACTATAGAAAGGAACCATCCAGAGAACTCCAGCCTAGTAGGTAGCAGCAGATACAGAAGCTGCCAAAGTAGGGGCTCCTGCACTGGGAAAGGGAAGGGAGTAAAATGGGGCCCACCTGGTATCAATCCTCCCTCCCAGCACTAGACTTGTACAGGGAAATTCCTCCTCTCACTTTAGGAACATGAAGACCCAGGTGGTAACTCCTTCCCTCAGAATGAGGCCGTGGGGAAAAAACTGAAAGGAGGAACAAGCCAGAGAGTCCAGCCAGTAGGAGCTGGAGCTTTTCTTTCCAGTTAGCCCATCACCACCTAACTAAACCCACCCCAAATACATAGCTACCTATCTTATGGCATCAACATGGCATTTATTGCCATCACATTGTTCACAATCTTTGAGTGTTACACAGAGGATCCCACTCTGTGCCAGTCTTGCCTAGTTATGTTGTAAGCTCTTCAGAATAGGGACTGTCTGCCACTCTATCTAAAGAGGTACTGCATTAATAAACATGATTATTAATACACATGTTAATAATGCTCTCGCACCTTTGACCTGAGCATTTAGCCAAAATTCTCAATTCTAGCCCTTGGGCTGGAAATAATAGGAGACTCAACCCCTATAAATAATCATTTGGGTTCCCAGTCACTGGATCCATACAAATATCATCCAGTTGGCTCTCCCCTAGAACCTCCTTGTTTGCAGAGCATCTGGTACCATGCCTTCCTCTCAGTCAGGGTTACCTGAGTAATTTTGTGGCACAGAGGGCTTGCCTAGGCCTTCAGCCTGCAGGTGAACTTCATCCGTAATGGTTTCTGATATTCTAAATTTAGAAATCAAACGTGAAGCAATAGTTCACAGTAGGAGTCCATGATTTTGCAATGAAAAGTTATCATCAGTCATCTGGTTTATAAATAAGGCAACTTCTTTTGGACCATATGTGGCAGTTAGCCAAAAACATTATTAATGAACATTCTTAAGCTTCATGGGGCCATTCAGAAATGTTAAAACAGGGCTACATTTATGTTTTATGAGAAGATGTATTTAATGTTCGTAATCCCTTTGGATAGTAACATTGATTTTAATGTATCTTTTAATGTGTATTACAATAATGATCGCCTAGAGCTTATGAAAAATTTAGCAGTATTTACTTGTTGGTTAGTCTCATTCTTCAGTACAACTTCTACTTAACTAATGTTTTCAAAAGGGCACTAAACACTCCAGAAAATGAAACCATTTTCATTACACGTGTTAACTACTCACTGGTGTGAGAAGGTGGCTATTTGCTCTTACATTGGGAATGCCATATGGGATTGCAGTTAATGGTATCCTCTGATGTCTGTGTCCTGAGGCAGCTTTGAGAAGAGAATGCCTTCTCTAGCCTCTTGTAGTCTAAGGAATAGCATTGTGCAGCAGAACATTTCTGAAAGGTTCTATTACAAATAGGTGTGTCTATACTAATGAGGTGATGTGATGGGACTGATGATGCTAATACCTGGGTTAATCTTCTGAGCCTGTGCACTGTGAAGTTGAAACATATGTTTTCCAGAAACATAAGAAGCCTCAATCTGAGCTGGCAGTTCATGCAGTTAAGAATATTTTTCTGTTGTGATGGCTGCCATCTTGGGTGACACAGCAAGATGGTGTCTTGAAGAAGAGCCCTCCAGAGCTAACATAGCATCCTCTACAGCTTGATCTAAAAAGCCAGGCTCTGCAGCTGAGGACTCAAAGACTCACATCCTCTGTAGATCAGGCACAGAGTGGAACACATAATGCACACTGATCCTGGCCAGTGGACTACCCTGTCTCTCCAACCAACCTGCCTCCTGGGTGTTTACTAAACATCACAGTAGATATAGGGGAAAGAGAAACAACTGAAGTCAGAACCACATCATCATTATAAAGGGAAGATAAGAACCCACTATTTAGACTGGAAGAATTCTGATGAGTTAAAAGGACAACAAACTGCCTTTGGGACAGATATTTGGACTATGCTGATATAAAAGAAAAAATGAGGATTTAAAAAAAAAACAAATACACACCACTATCTTTAAAATAAGAAAGTAACTCAAGTTGATTTGAAATTCCTCACTGTTTAGACACATTCTACATACTGCCCTACTATTGAACAAACAGTAATACATAAAACAAAATAGAAGTTACAAACTGAAAAAAAATAGCATAATAATGGATAACTACCAGAGCTGCATTTGTTTGAATGTTTTTTAAAGGAGAAAAAAACATAAATCCTACAAAATTAATGGTGAAAGGAATTACTATAAGACAAAAATACAGTATCAAAACTGAAACCTAGACAGAGAACTTGGTCAGAGCATGTATAATCCCTGCTGTCATAAAGCAAGAAACTAATGGTGGCAAGCAATCTTCAGTAGAAAATAAATGCACTGAAATATGCTGTAAATACATGTCAAGCAGGATATAAACAAATCACAATCCTAAAAGGAGGACTAAAGCTCTGCAAAAAACAGTCCAAATTGTTTCTGAGCTAGAAGTGACCCTTTCCAATTGTGCTAATAAACCTGATAGCTCCAGTAGCTAGGATAACATATCTAGCATAAAGCAGAGTTTTTGAAATTATAATAATCTCTTCACAACTATCAACACCCACAGAATCAACTTTTTGACACCTATACAGACTTATCTACAGGAAAAAGATTTTACTTCAAATCAAAATGGTAGTATCCATAGACAGTAAAAATACAATAGTATATTAACACCATACCATAGTATGCTAGAGCATGTTAAGGTTGCATAGTTATACACAAAAGTAAGGAAATGTCAAAGTTGTTCTGTTATAAGATAAACCTAGGATGTGCATCCAAAATTTACTTTCTGGAAACATTCATGTGAACATAATTTCCCTAAAAGCGAATTAAATGCGACTGAATCAAAATGTGATTATGACAGAGTTGGAGTCAGGCCAACTGAGACTCACCACTCCATACTGGGGAGCCCTTTTCCTTCTGACTTTGGAGTGCTCTTCAGTCACAATGGTGTAATGTGTATTTTAGCTGTGAGGCGTTTGGCTTTCTGATGTGCCCAGAGTTGTAGACATTAGTACAAGATGTTTGGTACAAGTCTTTATACCCCAGGTTGCAGAAAGACAATTATTTGAGAACTAGTACATATCACATACTTAAAGAAAGACTCGTACTATGAACACACATGGACATGCAAAGTTTGGGTATGACTTTAAGGTTAGCATTCCCTGAAACACATACAAATGTAAAGTAGGAGACAGTCCCAGTCCTAAAAAAAAAAATTTACATTCTAGACAAACAAGACAGACAAATGGTGGGAGGGGAAACAGATACACAGAGAGGTGAAGTGATTTACCTAAGGTTACGCAGCAGGTAACAATCTGAACAAGGAACGAAGCCCCAGGTGGGAATGAATTGTCAGAGGAAAAGTCATTGGAGCTATGACAATTTACTATCGCCAAGGATCTGCTTACAAGTCTAACTCCTAGTGTTATGCTCTATCCACAAGACCAGTGTTTCCCAAACTATGTTTCATGGAACACTGGTGTTCCGCACAATGTGAATAGGTGTTGCATGAAAGAATCATAATTTTTAAAAAAGGGTCTTTACAGTTTTTTTTAATTTCAAAATGGCATATTTCAAGTATAGCTTACAACTCTTTTTGAATGACTATAATTAACAAAACTTTTTCCGGTTATTGATAGATCTCGTATTGACTATCATGACGTAAAGAGAATGCGGTGCGCAAGCATGTTGACGTCTACCCCTTTCGGGCACATTTCAGTTACTGACGTCGTACCCCCTCCGCTCAAGGCTGCGCGAACTGCAGCGATATGCACACACCATTTTCTTTACACCAGGCTGAATATAACATATTCACTCAACACGTTCAACCCTGTTGATCTTTACTGTGTGTGCGATAAGCACAACTAAACTAGTTTCGCTCAAAACAATATAAATATTTATGACAAACAAAATTTGACAAAAATCAGTATTTCTAAATATTGTTACCAAACCTAATCACCATAGATTTGTGGCTAAAAGAAGGAACTTTGAAACGAAAAGCAAGTTTTTCTGGTATTCCAACGGTGGCCAAAATAAATGAGCAAGATATTGTGACACTTCAAAGTGAGAATGAATAATCGCAGTCTTTTGTTGCCAAAAAATCTGTTAGTGCTACTGAGTTATCCAAAGTCAAAGAATTTCCACCTAAGAATATCAAAAAACAAGAAGCAGGTGTTAAAAGACTGAAATGAAAGTATGATGAAAGTTATTTGTCTTTCAGTTTTACGTGTGTTGGAAATAAAGATGTTCCTGATGCGCAGTGCATAGCGTGCAACAAAATACTAGCAAACAGTTCATTGGTTCCTGCTAAACTTCGTAGGCATTTGGAAACCAAGAGTGCTGAATACAAAGACAAACCAAAAAACCCTACAAAATGATATTATAAGTGTTCCCTAATAGGCTAAAAAGTGTTCCGTGGCCAAAAAAGTTTGAGAAATGCTGCACTAGACCATATGGCCTCTTGTAACTTACTCACACATGCATCACCACCATCACTGTCTGAGCACAGCTGGTGGTTCTGCTAAAAGGGGCTCAGCTTTGGTTCATTTTTTATGACATTCTACGTAAGACTATTAGCTTCTATACTTCCTAGACTTGCCATTGTGTCCAGAAAGCAAAGCAGTATGTGTCTTTCAAGAGGGTTTGTATATGGGAGTCTGATAAAATCCTTTGGGCCCTTTACTTTCATAGAAATCAGGAAACACATTAAATTGACTTCTAAGATCTGTGCATAGTAATACAAGCCTCAGGGTATGGTACACAATGCACATTCTTCACCATTTAGCACATTTTTACACTGCATGCTTTCATAGCATTCTCAAAGCTTACACCAGGAATACAGGGTGTCTTCCCTAAAAGCCCCATGCGCTACCCGCAAGCACTGACCCTGCAGTGGTCAATGGGAGCTGCAGTGACAGTGCTGGGGGCAGGGTCAGCATGTGGAGCCACCTCCCCCTCCCACTAGGGGCAGCAGAGATGTGCCATCAGCTGGCCGCTTCCAGGAACGGCATGGGGCCATGGTATGCAGGCAGCCTGCCTGAGCTCTGCTGCGCTGGAGCCCCCCTTAGCCCCAGGCTGAAGCCCCTAAAGCCCCTGCGTTAATCTGGCCCTGGGGATGCACTGAATCGACAAGTGTCCCAGCCCGCATCCATACACTTTCTGGGTGGCACTAACCCTTTGCACTTGAATGAGGCATTGGTAAATTTGGGTCATAATTTGTAAATCTGACAGTACCTTTTTAATGATTATTCTCAGGAGCGGTGCCAGGGTTTCTGGAACCCTAGGCAGAATTCGGGGGGCAGCATTTTGTGTGCTCCCCACGGGGCGCGTGGGAGCTTCCGGTTCTGCTCCCATCACGCCGCCGAAGAAGGACCCTCCATCAAAATGGCGCAGGCGACAGCAGCAGTCATTGAGGAAGGTTTTTTTAATATAGTACAAAATCTTAAATAGGTCAAGTTAAGCCTGAAATAGAAAAGAAAGAAAGAAAATATCTTAGACTTGGGAGTTACTCCAATTTTATTATTCTAGCACTTACCTGAATTATGATGTTTTTGTTAATGTATAAGGCATAGTTTCTGCATGATTTCAATTGTCTTTCTTAAAAGAGAAATGAATATTTGATGTTA
This sequence comes from Gopherus flavomarginatus, assembly GCF_025201925.1. Taxonomy (NCBI): domain Eukaryota; kingdom Metazoa; phylum Chordata; order Testudines; family Testudinidae; genus Gopherus; species Gopherus flavomarginatus. The sequence continues at coordinate 88,586,676 of NC_066623.1, read as the reverse complement.
GTGAAACAATAAGGGAAAAAAGGTTCCCCTCCACTCCCACCCCACACGGGATAATAGGGCAAACCACATGCCCAGAACCACGTAACCCTGGCAGTCAATCAGTCTGTTAGGGTCTCAAAAAATCACAAAGGACAAAACAAACAAAACAAACTAATGAAACAAAACCAACCCTCAAAAGCAGTCCCCAAATATTCCTTGTCCAGTATCATAAAGGAACTCAAATCCCATTTAGCAATATATCTGTGCTCCCAACTCTGCAATTTGTATGGGATGAGAACTCAGACTGCCATAGGGCATTTAAAACATATAAAATATTTAATATACATTCTCTTTGGGATGGGGAGCAAAGGGATATAGTAGCAGGGGTTAATGAGAAGGTCCAGTTTTAGGTCAGATAAGCAATAACATTCAAGAATTTGATGTTTATCCAATGACAAGTTAATAGAAGTTTTGAAGTTACCTCTGCCACTTACCCCTAATCTCACTGAACAATTCCAGTTCTGACAAGTCATAGGTATGACACTGGAATATACTGATCTTACCTTGATTACAGAATATTCCTTTCCCGTGCATTTGCTGCATCAGGTCATACTGAAATGTTGTTGAATCACTGATGCAATGTTGCAGTAGCTGATTTTGATGTCACAGGACAGAATTCTGAAAGCAACAGCCCTCTGTTATACAAAACCTCCTTTCAGCAGACAAAACGGTAACTAGGATAAGGATCATCTTTATGCATTAACCTGAATTTTTAATTTAACAAAAACTTTGCAACAAGCAGGAATTTCACTTTAGATAAGACAATTATTATGATAGCCATACCATGAACTGCAAAGCACATATATACTTGAATACACATAAACATATATTCTTCACACATTGCCATATGTTGACACATCATACATTTCCTTGCATTGAATAGCTGGGCCGATACTCATTTCCCTTCACATCTGTCTGCAAGTTCCATACCTTTTCCATGTGTATTTTTGTCCTAGTGCACTATCCCCTCCCCCCCTCGCCACACACAAAAACCACCTTAAAGGACTCGTCTTCACAAGGAAAAAAATGTGTGTTCTTAACTTGAATTAGCTAGCTTGAATTAACTAATATGAGGTTACAAACTTAGTGAAGACAATGCAGTCTGTAGTTTTCACACGTTAGTAGGTCAAGGTAAACCTAAGCTCCCCCATTGTCTTTAACTCAACCTGCTAACTCATGGGAAAACTACAAACTGCCTTGTTTTCACTAGGATTTTTACCTCATGTGTTACAGTATGCTCCCCATGCTGGCCCTGCAAGAGCTGAATTAGGCCAAGTGGGCTCAATCAGCCAATTAGGCTGCAAATGGGGGAGACTTATGCTAGATGAAGCTAATTAGCAGGAAACTCACCTGTGAAGGAACAGTGGAACTTCTACAAAGCCAGGAGGTTGGCACCCATGTGAAGGGTAGAAGGGAGGAAGCTTGCAGTCTGTCTCCTGGGGGTAAGGAGGAAGCAGCATGGTAGGAAGGAGAACAATAAAGTTGGGGTATATACAGATCTTAACTGTTCATGGCAGTACCCTGGATTGGAATCTAGAGTAGAGAGTGGGTGGTGCAGAGTGGTGGTGTTAAAAGCAGTCAGTACAAAGACTGCTGGAGTCACTGCTGGATGTCCTTAGGGCAGTGGGTGTGAGGACTGCCTGATATGGCTCATGAAGAGAGACTTTGAAAGAGCTGCCCCCAGAAGGGGAAACCAAGTAGTGACCTGGGGTGAAAAAGGATCTGCAGAGGGAGAAAGAGATGGAGTGCAACCTCAGGAAGAGGCTTTGGCCTGGCAGAGCTAATCCCCAGAATCGCCAGGAGGCAGCATCATTCATTGGTGAGTAAAGTATCCTTTCACTACTTGTGTTAAATTAATTCAGGTTAACCAGCTCAAGAAAGTTAAAACCATGCCTTTTTTTCCCCCAAGTGAAGATGCACCGAAAAGAACACAAAAACATCTGTGTGTTTGTGTGTTTTCCTCTTGATATGCCTGGGTAATTCCAATTACCTACCAACATGGTGGATTCTTCATCACTTGAATTCCCATAATCACCAGTAATGCTAGACTCACCCAAAAGGGTGGATAATGGGGTTGAATTTTGACCTGATCACACTCACCTTTTACTCAGCCACAGGGGCTAGCTTTCAATTGTCCCAGGGAGTGCTCATCCACTCAGCCCCCAGGCCCTGCCCCCATCACAACCCTTTCCATAAACCCCTGCCCTGTCTCTTTCTGCCCCCAGTCCTCTCCCTCCCCACCTCTTTCCACCTCCTTCTGTGAACACAGCCTGTCCCTGCTCCTCCTGCTCCCTCCCAGCACCTCCTGCACACCGTGGACCAACTGATCACAGCAGCTGGGAAGCACTGGAGAGGGGAGCTTGGCTGACGATGGGTGCTAAGCACCAGTAGGAGTCCCCACGGAGAAAGCGCCTAGGTACTCAGCAGAGTTGCAAGCTGTCAAAGGCTCATATAGCAGCTGAGCTTTCATAGATTCCAAGGCCAGAAGGGACTATTGTGATCATCTAGAACTTCCCCCACGATAATTTCAGAGCATATCTCTTAAAAAAACATTCAATCTTGATTTAACAATTGTCAGTGATGGAAAATCCATCATGGTCCTTGGTAAATTGTTCCAATGGTTAATAACTCTTACTGTTAAAAATGTATGCTTTATGGTCAGTCTGAGTTTGTCTAGCTTCAACTTCCAGCCACTGGATTGTGTTATGCCATTCTCTGCTAGATTAAGAGCTGGTTATGAAATGTGTTCCCCATGTTGGTACTTGTAGACTATAATCAGGTCACCGCTTAACATTCTCTTTGTTAAGCTAAATAGATTGAGCGCCTTGAGTCTATCATTGCAAGGCATGTTTTCTAACCTTTTAACCCTTTAAACTTCAAGAGGCATTTTGCCTTTCTGGGCTTGCAATAGCTTCTGTTGGAGTAGTTTACATCTACATAGCCCCTGACAAGCTGTTGTTTAAAGGCACTATTTATTCTTCCTTGTGTTAATGTAAATTCCACTAAAATATTGAGAGAAATAAACTCCTTAAATGCTTCACCAGGGGTTTTTCTGTCACTTGGATAGGACAAACATTTTTTGGCACCTTGAATCCAGGTTCTTGTTCATTTTTAAAATGACCAGAGAAAAGTAGAACATATATAAACGTTCTGAAATATTTAGATGCCGTTTTCCCCATTCTGTTAAATTCCTTTGGTCTTCCAAGTCCAGCTTGAACTCAGGAAGCAGAAATACCAAAATACTGTGAGAGAAACAGTTCTCATGGACATGGTATTTCCAGCAGCAACCAGAAGTAGAAATAATGGTAATTTCATAAGGAAGCCTGTGTTTTGCAAGATTTCCGGACCAATCCTTCCCATGGATGAACTTCAGCTAATTTGGAAAAGCATCTGAACATTATGAGCTTTTCAGCAATTAAACACAAACTCTAAGGTCCTGATTCTGTTCTTCATAGTAGTGTAAATTCAGAGTTACTCCGCTGAAGTGAATGGAGTTATACAAGTGTAAAACCAGCATGAGAGTGGAATTGAGTTCAGTGGGTTTTTGAGGGTCTCCCAATTACTCCTTTCCAAACAAAAAAAATTCCTTTATCCATACGTATGGAGCAACAAGAAGAGAAAAGGCAAAAATATTTGGAGTCTTCAGAATGATACTCTTTCTCCACATTTATTATCCTCACCCACTGGCTAGATTCTAGAAAACTGACCATATATCTCGCACAAAGAGTTAGAATCTGATCTGAAGAATCTTGTGGTGTAAATGCATTGAACAGAGTTACTCCTGATTTATACCAGTGTAACATAGATCAGGATCTTTCCCAGGCTTTTTCAAACCCCATCATGTCATCTGAATGTTGCCATGATTTTTAACTGCCTCTGGCCAACGCTTTCCTTTATTGGTAAATTTATCAGTGGCTCTGACTCGTAGTCCTTCATCCTTTGTCAGCTCTAATGCTTATATTCTACTTCTGCTCAGTGCATAACTCGGGTGAAGTTTACTGTCTTTGCATAACCCCTCTTATTTGAAGATAAGATGAGTTAAGATCTTGTCTGCCAGTTCTTTGCTGTGGCCCTGAAGGCTCATACTAGCTAAATATCAGAAAAGTGCTGTAATAGTTGCATTTCCAGATGTTTTTGTTGAACAGCAAAGCAGATGAATCACAATGCAAACAAGTATCTGCTTAGTTATATATAAGAGAAATAAAATAATAAAAAAGCTGACGACTCCTGAACAAGCTAATCCCATTTGTTTGTTTTTAAATCTTTGCTTTAGTTGGACTGTTTCTTTTGAAATGAAGGGAGTGAGGAGAAACAGTAATACCATGTTTGTCCTTCACTTGAGACAAATCCAACCTATAACTTTTGATTACTTAGAAATGTAGAGAAAAGTAAATCTAGATAGGATTATGGAAGCCCACAAGGATTTAAGTGAGAGAATATTTGTCTGCACTAAAATGTTGCCTGAATAATGAATAGATTTGAATCACAAACATTTAGCTTAAATCTAGTATCCCAGTCTCCATATTCTGTGATCTTCTGTGTGCTTTGCGAGCTGCACCCGGAGAGTAGCTTACTAAGAATGTTTCTATGATCTGTAAATCAATATATCAAGTTCTTCGCTGTGAATGTTTACTTTTTATTTCACTTCCTAAGCGGAAACACTTATGAAAGTTCAAATAATTTTATCTTTATTATTTTTAAGCAGTTTATTCTTGTAGTGGGGTCAGCACCTGTACACTTGAAGGATGATCAGAAACAGGCTATTCCAAGGCACAACTTTCTTAACAGTAATTTCCTGCTTTTTTGATGCACATCATTAGTACTTCATTGGATATTTTGGAGTTATCCAGCTGCTGTCAAATAGTCACACTTCTTGTTTGGTTTGGTCTGCCCTTAGCTTATCTCTTCAGGGTTTATTCTTCTTGTTTAGATGCTTTATTTTAGCATGTCTTTGTAATAGACATTGTAAATACAGACAGTTTGGTCCAGATAAAATTCCCAACACTCAAATGTTTATTGTAACTTCAATAGAACATTTGGTGACACCCTTTTTTGAAGTATCCACCCACCATCCACTAGAATCTCATGACCCCCTCTATCACATCAGGCCTAACTCAATCTCTCACTTCAGTTGTATGACAACCATCCCTCCTCTTCATCTCTTCTTATCAGTACCTTTTAAAGATGCATTGTGAACCCCAGATGCATGATGGACTCCAGATGGATTCCATATTCAATGTCTGCATGATCCAGTGTGCAATGCAGTCATCCTTGTCCTGACTGCCTTACTCTCATTGAATTCTGGAAGATGTTACCAATTTGAGAATATGGTTTTGTATAAATCTCTTGTGACAGCCATGTGAAAAGACACTTTATAGTAAAAAGGATGATATCCCAACTCTCAAGTGTATTTTGGGGCCTAAACAAAGTTGTGAAAGAAATTTATCATATGTCATTCACAGTAGCGGAAGTCAAAAGTATCACTCCATTTTCACTATGGTCTGTTGTGTCCATATTGTATCACATAGACTATGTCTACACTATGAGCTCAGGGTGTGATTCCCCTGATGGTGTACACATACTTGCACTAGCTCTTATCAAGGGAGCACAAGTATAAATAGCAGCATAGCTGCAATAGCAAGGGTAGAAGCAACGGAGGCATATCTGAACCTTCCTGAGTATGTACCCACCAGTTTCAGATGGGTTTGTATTTGGCACGGCTTAGCAGTGTCTCCGCTGCCACTATAATTTATAGTGGTGCTAGTGTGAGTATGTGTACATGAGTAGAGTAATCAGACCCTGGCTTGTAGTATAGGCATAGCCTAAACTAGTTTTTAATTTGCTCAAAGGCCATTCCCCCAGCTGGCATAGGGTAGAGCAACTTTCAAGGTGTCCTAGCCTCTGTTATAGAAATGACCCTTTTATCCAAGGATCAAAGGGAACCCATAATGAATCCTGACTCCACAGTCGTTCCAACCACTCTTTGGCTACACTGAGGGCATGGTCCACTATATTTCATTTTGAGAATGGGGAGGAAAGGACTTTGTACAGCAAGTAAATGTAAACACACCACCTGGATGTGGTGTTCTGTTTCATCTAATGGCACCAAGACCACTTACGGCGAGAGAGAAATTAATGAGACTGCTCTACAGCCTTAGCTAACAGTCATATGGCTTTTAGCTCTTAAAGTAGAGGCTCATGCATTTAGCTCTAGAGGTCCCAGGTTCGATCCCACCTGCTGATGACCGGGATCTGTTGGTGTTACGTAAACTAATAAGCATTTGTCATAGAAGCTGCTGTTTATGAATTTGATTCTTCATGGTGGTGAGCACCACCTAATTCCAATATGGACAGTGCAAGCTGAGGGCACTTAACATCTTGAAGGACAAGCCCAATATTATTTTAGATTAACTAGTCCATCCCTGTACAAAATTATTCCATACAATAGTTTTTCCATTGTTATGGACAGTTCATATTAGAATAATCAGGGTGTAAATGGATTGGGACTCACCACCCGTGGCACCTCCTGCTGGTGATTTTGGGAATTAGCTCGATTCCAGTGGAGCTCCCCCTTGTTCTCCCTTCTGCTCTCCGCTGCTGTCGCTGGACCCGCGTTGCTCCCTGCTCGGTGGCGTCCTCTTTGAGGCCACTGCCTTCTGGCAGTGTCCCTTAGTCCATCTGGACCCCCTTCCGGGGATCAATAATCAGCAGTCCGACATTCCAGCCACCATATGCAACCATACACCCCAAAGTCTAATCCCTCTTGTCAGGGATTGGGCATAGTCTATAATGGCCGCTCCCTACGGCTAATGGCTGGGTGTACTGCCAGGAGGAAGGGGGGGGACCCTGGCCCACCCTCTACTCTGGGTTCCGGCCCAGGGACCCTCTGGCGTCAGCCTCACTGTCCTCTTTCTTTCCCCTCCTCTGTCTGTTCCCCTGGGCCGCTTCCCCTATGGCCCCTTGCACCCGCTAGGCCCTTCCCTTCAGGGCCTGCAGCCTAGCGGCTATGGGCTAGAGCCTTCTAGCCTCCCTGAGCCTGCCCAGCACTGTGCTGTGCTGTCAGCGGTGCTAGTCTCCCCCCTTGGAGACTGACCTTCCCCCGTCAAAGGCCTGGGACAGACTGACTGCTCCTGTTCTGGGCACCCTTTATATATGGGTGAGCCTGGCCCTGATTGGTTCCCTCCAATCTGGGCCCTGATTGGCTCCCCAAAAGCCCTTTTCTGATTGGCTCCCAGGCTGCACAGCAGTCGCCTAGGGTGCCAGGATTTGGGGGGCGGCATTTTGTGCGCTCCCCACGGGGCGCACGGGAGCTTCCGGTTCCGCTCCCGTCGTGCTGCTGAAGAAGGACCCTCTGCCGACGTGCTGCGGAAAACAGCAGCAGGCAATTGAGCAGATTCTGTTTAGTCCATTAAGAATTTTTTTATACTGTATTGTTAATTTAAAAAAAGACCAGAGGCTCAGATGGTGTAAACTGGTGCAGCTCTACTGACCAATGTAGCTATTCCAATTTGAACTAACTGAGAATCTGGCCCCCAAATATATTTATAAAATTATGTTGGAGTAAGTTTTAAATTCCAGCCCACTAAATGATATAATTTCAAAATGAAACAAAAAGATAGCCCATGTGAATAATTCTAAGGCATGTGGTAAAATATAATTAAAAGTAGCTGCAAATGGGTCTGTATTTATTGTAGTGTATCTGTCTCAGATTGAAAATTTACATTGCAGATGGACATTTATTAATTCACAAGTAACAAATTGGATTGTTTTCTCAGTTTGGGAAGATTTTTGAGGAGATTAATAATATGATTAATTTCTTCTTCCCATTTCCCACAATGGATTGAAAAACCTACTCTGTTCTGAAACACACACAATTGTTTTCCTTTCACATCCCTGTCTATATGGTAGTAAGAGCTTGGATCCAACAACACTTTCTCTCTAGTAAGGGTAAATGCTTGATCATTACTGCAAACATATGGTAACAAATTATATTATGCTTCTATTTATAAATACTTTATCATTTGTTATATGATATAGCACATTATCCAGCAGCCTAGTTCATAAAAACACTATGTAGCAACAGGCAGTCTATATATGCTGCTTCAGCAAAATGAACAGGTATAGCAATCATTATAGGAGCTTGCTGTAAGGGCATCTGTGAATTATTAAAAATAAACCATGTTATAAAAATCTTAATTCCTTATTAAATTTTACAACAAGCAACAAGAAGTGAAGTGTAATTATTCCATTCCTTAAAATCCAATATAGCATATATACAGCAGACACAATACCTATCCTGAATTCATGATACTTATGTGACAAAGAGACCCACTGGTGGTTCATCACTCTGTGTCAGCAACTCCTGTCAGGCCTGACATTTTCACCACTCCTAACATACTGTTGTCATAATCTGCACCTAAACGGTGTCATGTAAAGTATCACATACGAACTGGTAACATGCTCGGCCCAAAAATCATTGTGCACTGTATGAAAATGATGTTTACAAAGAGTTATAAATGTGTGCTAGAATTATGTTCTTAAAATGTATTTAGCAAGCCACCCCTAACCCATGCCTGTTCCAGACAAAGTAATGTGGTTCCACCTGCTTCAGTGTGTCTCAGATGTAAATTAGGCAAGGTGTGACCAAAGACAAAGACAAGCACATTTACATGCAAGGTAAACAAAGCTATCAAACTAACAAGCAGGGGAGAAGACAGCATGGAGAGTGAAGCTTGCTCTGGGCTTATTTTTCAGAGAATACATTTCAAAGGTTTACTGGGTTATAAACCACAAATGACAAATAATTGAATCAACCAATAAATATATAATATTGCTGTATTATAAAAGTGTATCAAATAGGGTGACCAGACAGCAAGAGTGAAAAATCGGGACAGAGGGTGGGGGGTAATAGGATCCCACATTAAAAAAAGCCCCAAAGATCGGGACTGTCCCTATAAAATAGAGACATCTGGTCACCCTAGTATCAAGTAAGGTCTTTTGTGAAAGCCTACGACATGTTAGTGATGAATATCATTGTGATGTGTGCATTAACACTTTATGAGGAATTATGGATACTCACTGATATATTTTGAAGTCTGTCACCAAACATAAGGAGAAACATGTTTTCTTCCAGACAGGAGGGAAGGCAGCTATCTACCTGCCTCCATGGTAAATTAAGCAGTGTGGAATCAAAACAATGAAAGCCCCCATTAACATACAAATAAGCAGGGGGATAGGAAGTCCACAGGAAGCCTTCATGGCTCTTCAAACAGAGACAACGAACTTTGGGGTAATATAAGTGGGCAAAAGTACATTTGAGTGGTCCATCATTTTGAGGAATTCAAGGGGCCAGGATCTCTTGAAGTCACAGAATATTGGCTCCTTCAACCAAGGGGGTTGATATGTCTGAAAGCTAAGTTGAGATAAGATACCTGCTTAGGGAAAGACTGTAACTTGATGAAATTAACTTTTAGTCTGAGAAGTACTTTGCTTGTAGCCCTTTTATTCCTTATACTTGGTATCCCTTAATCCCATTGCTTTTTGATTAAATAACTTAATTTTACTTTTTAATCTAAACCAACCCAATTCTGTGATTGAAACAAGAGTGTTTGTCAAACCAGTAAAGTTAATGAGTTGCAGTGTATTGACTCTTTTAAAGGAGGAACAAACTTAACTTTTGTGATTGTTCCAGGAAGGAGATGGACACCACAGTGGCAAATGGTTTGGGGGAAATTTGGGACTGGGAGGGTACTGGAGTCACTCTGCAACAAGTAATTGAGTAGTAGAACCCATGGTGTGACCTGCATGATTGTAAGACAAGCTGCTGGTGCCAGGGCTTATGAGCCACCGCAGCATAGCACTGAAGACACCCATAGCTGCAGGGCAGCGGGTGACACAACCCCTTACTGGTCCAGACTGAGCCACAAAACATCACAACTTATACGAATTTTCAAGAAGCTGTATCTTGCAGCTAATTTTCCTTTCCAGCAAAAGCTGAGGATGCTCCACACCTATCAGGAGACATTCATGACAGTGTAGGGCCAGGCCCAAAAATAATGCAGCATAAGATCTATTCTACACTTACCAAATATGGCAATGATATTAGAGGGAAATAGCACCCGATAAACATGACTGACAGGACAACACACTGAGGGAAAGAAAGTTGTGTCACTCTTTGCAAGTCATCAGTGAAAAGAAGTCTTGTGTCATAAAAAATAAGAGTGGATTGGGGAGACCTTCTGGGAAGTTTCATTATAGCGCACTGTAAAGAACTTCTAAAACGGTTGAGATTAATTTGAGGAATGTGTGGTGATTGGCTGGAGGACAATGAATTAAGATGAACAGGTTCACCCCATCCATGACACAGAGATATTACAACATGATGATGAAAGGACAGTCTGTCTCTCTCAAGCATTAACAAGGCCACACTTAGAATAATGCATTAAGAGCTGGGTACTTTGATGCCAGAAATATGAAGACAAATTGGAAGCAATCCAGAGAAGCTCAAGTAAAACTGTTATTGGTAGTGACTTAAGAAGAAAAGTTTTTAAAACTACACGTAAGATTTTCAGCTAACGTCAATTAGCATAGCTCCCCTGGCTTTAATGGAGCTCTGCCAAATTCCACTAGGTAAGTATCTGGCCCTATATGTATAGGTAGGATAAATGATGAGGTGATCCAGTAGTATAGCTATCCACTAGTAGCTGAAAGGAGTAAATAACAAGAAGAGGAAAAAAAGCAGAGTGGTCCTAAAAGCACCAAAAAGGTTGTTAGAAAAAGTTACCAACAATGTGGCAGATTGTACCTCACAGATCCTGTAGGGCAGGGTTCTCTCTGATAATTTCTATGCTCCATGCTGTAGATAGTAAGGTGACACGGGGGAATCCATCCTTTAGCCCCACAGAAATTAGTTCAAGCAAAAATACAATTCTGGGCTGTATCACCTTTTCTGCAGAGTCCTTGGGGTGAAGCCAGAGCTATGCACGGACACAGGGCTTCTGCGTGGCTTGGCCAGGCCTTTCATGGTCACCACAGGAGATTTCTTTCCTCCATGACCCCTCCTGAAGATTTTACAACAGGAAAAAAGGATCTGAGCCAGTAAAATCTATTAAACAGGAAGTGGCGGTAGCCTCATCACTTGACCCATTTAAAACTGAACTTGGCAAAACACTGACAGAATAATATAAAAGAATACACTGTAGGGAACAATTCTGTACTGGCAGAGGATTGGATTAAATAATCTAAATAGGTGTTATCCATCTCTAATTTCTAATATTTTTTTCATTCATGCCTTTTGAAGAACATTTCCATCCCTAATGAAAAATAATTTATGGAAGCACGTTAGAACTAAGTAACAAAAATGTTAACAACCATCTCTAATGAGAAAGAAAATGAGTTAGCTGTTTGAAACACTATTTAAACCAAAACAATACGGGCCAGTTCTCTAATGCAGTTTCAGGGCAGCTGTTTTCAAGGAGATAGACAAACAGTCAAAAAGTAAATGCACCTTCTGGCTGCAAGGAAAGCTGTGTTTCGTCCTAACGAAAGCTGTGTTTCCAAAATTATTTAAATCCAGGAGGAAAAAATCTTAGTTTTTACATTTTTCCTGTTTGGTTAGAACAGCAATGTGTTATCAGAGCATCGAGATAAATGTCCTTAGCAAGTACATGTTATGTTGTATTGTGTGGTAAGCAGAACTCAGAAGCAAAAAGCTCCAGGCTTCAAGGCCACTTTTACAGCTTGAATTTCTCATGAGTTTAGTTCATTGTTTTGATATCTGCAAGTCAGTCATTTTAGACATACACTCCATGCCTATCATGTTAAAAGTTTTATTGTGCTCAAAACCCAGCAGAGCATATACTGAAGGGAAAGCGTGTAATGCAGCAAAACAGAGAGAATGCTGTAAAGTTCTTAATTCATTCAATGTTGTGTCTGTCATAGTCCAGGACAACTGCACTTGTATTTCCCCGTGGGGCTCCAGAAAGGGCACTCACTCATGGTCTTCCAGTTCCCCAGCGATTGCCTTTCTTGGGTGGAGACCCATTCTCACTCCCTTCTGATCAGGGTGTTTCCAGGCTGCACAGTTCTCTGCCTTCACTGCATTATTCCTAGCAGAAACAGGGTGCCCAAGCACACCCGCTTGCTGTCTCTTGAGAGGCAGTTAACTGTGACTGCCCATGGTTCTGAGTCACCACACAGTTCTTTCTCAGCAAGCCTATTTTATTTTTAAGGTAAAAAATATCACAGAGAAAACGTATTTAAAACAATAAAAGAATCTACCTGCATGCTGAGAAGCTTATCAGAGATCACCTCAATTGCAACATGGGCTCTGACAGAAGCAGTCCTTCAACACCCCACCAAAGAAGTTTCTTGTGGTTTCAAGTTCATCACAGCTTCAGCTCAGGAAAAGCATTCAGCCTCATGGGGCCTCAGTAGGCCCAGTCTTTCCAGCGCTTCCCTAAGGATTGGGGCCCTCCATGGACAAGGGGTCCTGTCCACTTCCTGGTTCAGGATGAAGACTCTGAACCTGTTTAGAACAAGGCTATTTATCCAAAAAGGCTTTCTTTGTCTGTTGGTGCTTGGAGAATCCAGTTTGAACTAGTATATGCACACCTATCCAGGGGGGTGGCTTCAAAGGGCTCAGACTGGAGGAATTAAATTAGCATCCCCCTCCTACAAGAGAAGATACATACAATTCCACAAAAACACACAAACAATTGCATTTGTAATATAATGGACCCCAAAGGTATTAACCTTAATTCAGTTAAATTCATTCAGGATATTGAAGGAAATTGTCAGTCTGTCTCAGTGCTCACGGTGCATCTAGGTTTCAGTATATGCTCTGCTCTGCAGGAATACACTAAACTGAAAAAGTCAGAGGATTAGTGATGGACCAAATGCAAAATGTTTGGGCAAACAATCAAAAGGTGTGGAAATTGCTCTCCTTTGACATCTGTGTCAGCCCCCATTAAACAAAAAAAATCCTCAAAAAGCTTTTCTAATACATTTTTTCAGTAAGATCACTATATATCATTTCTATCCTCTCCTTCTGTTTTGTTTTAAACCTTCTTTTTTGTACCTCAGGCCCCCTTTTCTAATACAGGTCCCTAATTCTGAAATATCTGTTGTATTTATAATAGTCATGGACAGTAGAGTGTGGCATGAGAAAGGAGGGGCAAAAGTTATTGCTAGACTATTTATGAAATCATCATTGATTACTATTATTACTTAAATATTATCCAAGCTTCTTTACTTTGCAAAACTGGCCTGGCAATCTTACAAAGACAAGTTCCCTCAGGAGTTTTGTGGGAAAGTCTTTCTTCTAGTAGGGCCAATATATACCACAGAACATCCCGTCTCTAGGTACACATTTTGGCACTTCCTGATCACATCCCAGCCAGAACCTAGAATTTCAGAGAAGCTTGAAAATGTGAAGTAATAGGGGTGGAGAGGAAGGAAACATTCCAATCTTGTCAAATCTCAAGAAATATTAAGTTTGGCTCCAGTTCAAATTTTCAGTGAAGACTTAGCTCATTTCTTATTTTTTCCAAAGTGATTAGTCCACCATTAGAGAGTATTTTATTCCCAGAGAGTTCTCAGAAAAAGCATAGTATACCTTTTCACTGATAAAAGCATCAACAAATAAATCCAGATGTTAAGTCACTAAGTTAAAAGTTAAACCTGTCAGTGTGAGAGTCTTATTTGCATGTTAGCTTAATAAACAGGATTTTAGGAGATAATAGAGAACTTGTGCATTCAATATTTCTTTGCATTCCCAAATAAACAAACAAAAAACAAAACAAAACACAGATAGCTGTGTGTTCTACTGAATGCAATGAAGCAGAAGTTATACTTTTATGTATTAATTTCAGGGTTTTTTCCTTGAAACATGTTTTCTCAAGACACAGATAGAAATTTACGGCTGATCCAAAACTTCAAGAAAATGAAGAGAGGAAGAGGGAGATTCTCTGAATAATTGAAGGCATCCCCCTCATTCCAAAGTCATTCTTCTTCTTCTCATTTCTCAAATTTAATCGCCAGAGACTTTTAGCCAGGCTTTGGCAGAAAGCCAGGAAATAATACTCTGTAGCATTAGAGAGGAGGGTGAAAACCAATAAAATAATGTACAAGAGACTGTATTACAAATCTTATTTTTTCCACAAAGATTGTTTTGTGGAGATTTCCCTACAGTCCCCATTATACACTAGTGTTAAGGAAGAGGGATTTGAGTTGAGATGGAACCACTTCCCATCCACATAGCGTACACACGTGCTCAAACACACACAATTTAAACAAGCAATATAATTTCTTTTAGAGCCAAGTTGTGTTTTATTAACTGTTGAGGTTAATTTTATTTTTGTTAAGGAACTCAGAGGTCTTGGGGAGCAAACACATAATTACAACGATTATTTTATGACAAACTACGACAAAAAATTAAATGGTTGAACCAGGACAAAACATCTCTCTCCTGGCTTCTGTAGAAACAGACCTCAATCTAGCAAGCGCTCCTGCCTCCCTTTATTGCCACTCTCCATTTCTTTTAAGATCAGACAGGCCTCTTTTAAAAGTTCACTTAATTTATTCAATAAAATACTGGATGGCCTTGAACAACTAGCTGCCTTCACAAAGAACCAGATAACCTAGAGAAACAGGCTACCACCTATCATCTTGTCAGGAGTTTCACTCTCCTGACCCCGGAAAACTCATTCAAGATTAGGAGGACTCAACACTTATTTTGTTATTCCCTGGGACAAGCAATGGCTTTGAGGTCAGCCACCTGTGAACTATAATATGGTATTCTCAAATTATCTCATAGTTTGAACCACATTCTATAGTGAAATCATTGTGTATACCCCCATCCTATTCACATAGCACAATACACCTCTAATCTGACTGTTGATTTCATAGCTTCCCTCATGCAATTACTGAGAAGATAAAGCAGCATTAAGAAAATAATGTATTTTTAACTCCTTTTATGTGATTTAGCCTCTGAAACAAAGAGAAGTGTTAGCGCCAGGTCACCATCAAGCTCTCCATAGACCACCAGCAAATATTCCATGGACTACAGTTGCAGAGCTGCTAACGTATTTGACAAGTTAGAGAGAGAGAGAGAGAGAGAGAGAGAGAAAAGTATTAAGGAGCTGTGCTCTGGTCCAGAAGGTGGTGGGGAGCATCTCTGGCCAAAGAGAGAATTCCTTCATGGAGGAGTCTATGCACTCATTTGCAAAGACCTCACAAAAGGAAAAGTCTATGAATGCAGCTCTAAGAACTCGACACCTATGCAGCCTGATTTTTAAAGTGGTCGCAACCCAACCTCCCATTTTATGCCTACAAATAACTTTTGGGCACATATGATGGTAGTAAAATGGTTAAATAGCTGCTTTGAGGGCGGGACTCTATAGCTAGACATCTAACTGCTATCATTTGTGCCCACTACAATTAAAGGCACAATATTGTGACTATAATTGGAGCACTGGGTTTAAAAATCAAGCCCAGTGTTTGAGTTCTATGTAACTTTGAGGTTTGATTGCACCATAAACAGTTAACAATCTGTAACAGGTATGTAAATGTCAGGGCCATACGAAGAGGAAAGAAACAATACTTGTATGTGAAGAAAGAAATGTAAATAAAAATGACTTCACATACATATGTCTGGTTTTGCTAAGTAAATGTCCTGGAGCTAAATACTGTATTAAAAGGGACCACCGAGGAAGAGTAAATCTTGCAACCTTCAAGGCTTCCTTACTGAAAGAACTGCATTCAGATTGTGTTATAACAAAATGCTAACATTAGCTGTATTACTCTCCTCATGTCCTAATATTCCACCCACTCCACATGTATCTTTTTAACATGAGATTTTTCTGAATTAAAGCTTCTCTGAAGCACAATTGTAGGCAAATGTATTTCAGCCATACTCCAGATAGTGACAATACTGGTTCTAAATTACTTGCAGAGGTGATGGTTGGCACATGTGTATCAAAACACTGAGGAGAGAGAGACTTGGGGTTATTTCCTTGGTTGGATGGGGCTGCAACACTGAATGTAACCAGTTTGACTGGCATAAAGGCATGGAAGTAGCTAACATGATGTTAAGGAGATGTATTGATGTTCTGTGCCTACAGGAAACATGATGGATGGAGAATGCAGCAAAGGAGTTGGGCTTAGATTGTAGGGGTGTCCTGGAGTCAAGGTGGTAGTGAAGAGAGCAGAGGAAGATGGTGACTGAAGTTATTAGAGAAAGAGACAAACTGATGGCTGTAGGAGTCAAACTTACAGAACACGTGTTACTTGTGATATCAGTGTATGCACCTCAACAAGGATGCAATGAACTAAAGAAGGAGAGTTTCTGCCAAGATTTGCAGGCACTAGTGGACAAAGCAGTATCAGAGGAGCTGCTGTTGATACCGTGTGATATGAATGCACACACACACAGAGGCAAAAACTGAACAAGGTGTGCTTAGGAAATGTGCTCAGGAAGTTTCAGCCTAGACACTGTGAATGAGGAAGGGAAAGTGTTATTAAAGATGGGTATTGCCAATCAATGGATGACAGCCAATACATGGTTCCTGAAGGAAAACCAGTTCATTCAGTGTCCCATCACAGACAGCCTATATATAAGCCATAAAAATGCGAGAACTAAGCAATAGGATTTGCCAGTGCCCAGTCCAGTCCCTAGTTTAGAAGCAGATAGTTTTTTTTGCAGCCAAATTGCATAATCCAGCACAAAAACTGTAGTGACAAAACTCCTAAAGAATATTCAAAAGTGAAAACACTAACATCAAGTATATTTCCAGGTCCTCGTGTCCCAAACAATTAACATACAATATCTACAAAAATGACAGACAGCTCCACTACAGTAAACTATCACAGTCATTATATTAATGCCCTGTTGAGCAGGAGCCTTCGAGCATGCCCAGAGTCCGACCAGAGACTCCCTAGTATCCTCAGTAGGGTACAGTAAGGGTATGTCTACTACAAACCCTCCTGAACCCTCTGGGTGTGTACTCCGTGTGGCTAGCCCATGTCACTGCTTGCTGCTGCCTGTACTATCGTGGTTACACTATGATTTCCAGTGTGCTGGCTCAATGAGAGTATGTCTGCACAAGCTAGGGAATCACCCCCTAGCTCCAACTGTAGGCAAACCCTGCATGTGAATAAAATCTGTTTGCAGCTTTACAGGACAAAACATCTTCAACAAAGCTTCCTTAGTGACTGAGAGGAACATTAGGACGCCAGCATGGTGGAAGGTTTATAACATCTCAGCTATTGTTCTATCTTTGTAAATTGGCCCATCTCGAAAGTGATTCTGCATTTTCTTTCCAGAGTATATTGAAATAATTACAGATCCCCTTTCCTCAACACCCAAGTCTGTGCTGTCATTCCTAAAAAGCTGGAGTTCCAAAGAGAATTATTTAAGATGGAGGGGGAAGTGTTTTTCCCTTTTTATGTATTTATTAGAAGGGGAAATATCTTATTTTTTCAAATAGTCAATTTCCTCTATTTGATTGTTTGAGTCTGTTTCCTCTGTTTAATTGTTTGACACAGTTTACTTATGCCTATGTAATTATCTCTTGGAGTGTTTAACATTAATGTAAAATAGTACTGTATTTCCTAGCCAAACAGAATTTTTATGAGACCATACAACTCTAGTTGGCTTTACTTTTAGTTTAATGATTGTGCTATAGCAAACAGACTGTAATATGAACAGTTAAACTATTCTCCTAATTATTGCATCTGGTTTTCCATATCCTGTCCATCTAGTATATTTTAACTGAAGGGCAAAAAAGATCTCTAGTTGATCACTGATAGCTTAAAATTGGCACATAATGATAATACAGATTCTTGGGGGAGTTCTTCCTAAATCTCAGCATATGTCTTTATGTTAAACAATTAAATTACATCTGGATATGAAAAGCAGATCAGTACATTTATCAGCAGATTGTATAAGAAAACTGATTTAGTGGACTGAATTTTTTTTTTAAAAGTGATAACCTTGAACTGAAAAGAATTTTCATATAACAAAATGAGCAGGTGTGAGAAAGAAAATTCCCACAATGAAATAGATAGTTTTATATAGGCAAGGGCATTTAAGCAATAATGAGGAGATTTCATGCATTTTATGCAAAGGCACCATAGGGAAAGATTTTGCTTCAAGAAATTATATTCTTAATGTTTGCCAAATTTAAACATGCAACCTAAGGATCTGATCCTGCTGTGTGCTGAGATCCCTGACCCTAACTGCAGTGGGAGCTGAGGACACTCAGTACCTTGCAGGACTACGCCCTGAGCTTAGTAAGAAACTACTCAGCCCTAAAAACAGTATATAAAATGGATGTTCAAAATAATTGGTGGGGAGGATTAATAACCCAGAGATCAACATTGCCACCCTTACTCATGGTGAGAAGTACAACTGAAATAAAAAAAGATTAATTGTGAGTAAGGGATGCAGAATCTAGCCTCTAGTTTCTTCCCCCATCTTCCAAGATGAATCAAAACAAAACAAAATTTAAAACATTTTCATCCTTCCCACAGGTTTCAATTAAGTGACCATCTCATTTAAATTCCACCGCTGTTTTAATAATATTTTCTGGACATTTTTATGGTACATGTAGTGGATAATAAGGAAAATATTTGTAGAATTACTTTTGCTGTCAACATTTCAACTGCTGTTACATTTCACAAACTTACCATTACAAAGTCAATGTCACTTGATGGTACATATTTATACAGAGAGATGTAGAACAGAGTGAATGACCAATTAGGTTTCACTTACACACAAGCCTTCACTAAAATAAATAAATCAGTTATAAGTTACAACTTTTGTTGTTTTAGTGTAAATCTGTGTGTGACACTTTTTGAAATAAAAATATCCCATATTGATTTCATTTCACTTACTTTTTTTTACTTCACTTAAGCAAAATCAAAATAGGTTACCCTGATTTCAGAATAAAAGTATCTACCTAAAGGCTTTCAACAAAACAACCACAACAAAAAAATGCATTAAAACTGATTTCATTGTTCTGATGAAAGTTTCTGTGTAGATCAGCCCTTAATGATTAATCAACTTCTGGTCTGAAAAAGGGGGATTGTACTTAGGTATGACATATCCAAGTGAAATACCCAGTATGCAAGATGACCACAAGAAACGGGAAAACAAAATGAACTGCCATTCAAAACATCCTGGAGAAGAATGTGTAAAATAAATAAAAATACTTTCAGGCAGCTTTTAGTCACACACTTAGAGAAATGTATTATAGCACTGAATGTTATTACAGACCAACACTGTCAGTAACCCATGGTGTTCCCTTGGGAGAAAACCAAATGGTAAATGCAACAATAGGAGAAGTTTCAAACGTTCTAAATGTGCTGCCAGTTCTCAAACATGTTTTATGTTAATTTAGTAGTGCTGAATAGCGCTGAAAATATCTTTAATGGTTCCCTGAATAATACAGGATAATAAACTATAGAAATTCAGTTAAGTACCATTAAAGGTATGAGTCAATTTGTGTAGCCAATATAAGTAGCTATACATTTCTGTACCATATAAGTTAGAATGCAGTCTCAATCAAAGAAAATACATGTTTTCTTTATTGGCAAATTGAATATAAAGTTAAATACAACAAAGGTCTTGCTTAAAATGGTAAGTATTAAAAAAAAAGATTCTGAATTTGGGTCAAAAATCCTGAATGAATAAAATCAGCCATGAGTTTAGTGCTTTGTACAAAAATCAAAAAAGAGAGGGAAAAATGGCATCCAGTTGGGGAGCAAAGGCCAAAGAGATAGAGACAGAACTGTGGGGATCTACTGAAGGTTTCAAGGGACTGTAATCAGAGATGACTTGCGGGGCAGGATAGAAAAAGAGTCTAAATGGTTTTGATGCAAGCTGTTGGAGGGAATTCTTATCTGAACAGTCAGATATTTTGGAACATTTTTGGGATGGCATAAGATGTATCCATCCCCACTAAATACACATAGCCTGCATCTGAAGCTTTCTTGTGCACACAGGGACTGATCCAAAATTCATTGAAAGACTCCTATTGACTTGAATGGGCTTTGGATCAGGCCCATACTGCCCACTGACTTTCACTGAAACACAGCAGAATCAGACCCCTAATCAGGACACTGCACCTGTAACTGTTCCTACACAGCCATTAGAGTTTAGCATATCAAGATGTAATCTGTTACACACATTCTTTGGATTCTCAAATCAGTAACCCAATAAACTATAATGGCTACTTAACTCTAAGCCACTGTGGTCCAACATACAACTTGAGGTGCTGTTAATCTAACCGGGTATAATAGACTCTCCACAGCCATTAAATCTATTATGTCAGTGTCAAATGCGAATATTTTTAATACAAGGATGTGACTCTACTGACTATAATGGCTTCCTTGGGGTTCATATGGGTACCATCGGTACAATAATTTTGCACAGAAAACAGCATTATGTTTTAATATTATTTTTAATTTCTATCATAAGGTGAATCCTACCAAAACACTTATTTACAAGATCTTGTTTTTTAAAATAAATTCCAGACTGACGACTTACATTGCAGCAGACAACTTGGCAGGCAAAGGAGCAGCCATTTCAACACTGACATCTCTTCCCCTTTGGCTCACTTCACCAAACCTCATTAGTCCACAATATGGGCCAATCACCTGCAAAAAAATTGTTTTAATAATCCAGATCTGTAAAGACCCAAATATTGGACAGGCACAAAACCAAAAAGTACCTTTAACTCTTAATTCATGTTTTCCTCCACTCTAAAAAGTAAAAATTGACAGATATTTTTCATACTCTGTGTCTATAAGAAATTAACTTCCCAGTTTAACACATCATTTGCCAAGTTTCAGCTTAAAGTGATTTTTTTTTTACAACCAAGTTATAAACCCTCTGAAAATACTGTTGGGAGTTATAATTGAAACTCTCACAGACCTTTGAATGGTGCTGCTATTATATCTTCAGTCATAACCTGAGTACCAAAATGACAAAGGAAAGTTCTTCTCAACTATACAAACTGGGAAACAAGTAACATTTTCAGTTTTACACCTATAGTAGAATGAACAGTAAATTTCATGTTGTTCATATATTTTGAAATGGCTTCCTTACAACAACAATAATCAATGCATTTCAATTTGTAAAAACACACAGACAAAGGCCTTGGGGAGCCTTAGGGGGAAAAAATCAAAACAAATTATAATGAACAGAAGCAATATGCCTATAAAAATCCCCTAAACCAGAGATCTAAAAACAAACATCACACCCCAAATCAAAGGAAACACAACAGTCTTGAGCCTTTCCTTCAAAAATGCTATTTGTGCACTTTGATGGATGTGAAGGAGAGAGCACACTGCGGACTCACTGGATCTCAACAGAAATTGCTGTATTTTCTATCCTCTCAAAATAAAGTTGATCAGCACTTACAAACCTGCTAGAACTTAATTACCAAGATGGAATATAGAACAACTGCTGGAGTTAAAATGGATTTGGTCTGGTGTCACTGAGATCTGTATCTGCTGCAGCGTGTTCAGCCACCAGCATGAGATCTCTGCAAGGTGGTTAATGCACTGTTGTGTCTGGACATGAGCAGTTTTATCAGGAAGGCTGCAAGAATTGACTGGGCATGGAAATCGGAATGACTGCAAATTACACCCACACTGAACAATGTGTGTTGTAATGTAGAATGCGGTCCTGGGGGACAGCTGTCATAGATTCATAGGGTTTAAAGCCAAAAAGGACCATCTAATCTGACATTCTATATATCAAAGGACTTTACATTTCCTTCAGTGACCCATGTATTGAGCCCAATACTTTGTGTTTGGTTACAGAATATCTTATAGAAAAACATTCAGTCTTGATCTGAAGACATCAAGAGATGGAGAATTCACCACATCCCATGGTAGTTTGTTCCAATATTTAATCATCTTCACTGTTAAATATAATATACCTAATTTCTAATTTGAATTTCTCTGGCATCAGCTTCCAGCCACTGATTCTTGTTATGCCTACTTCTCCCAGATTAAAGAGCCCTTTAGTACCCAATATTTTCCTTCCCTGAAGATACATATACACTAATCAAATCACATATCAGTCTTCTTTTTGATAAACTAAACAGATTGAGCACTGCAAGTATCTCAGAGTAAGGCATTTTCTCCAACCCTCAAAAAAAAAATTGTGGCTCTTTTCTGTATCCCCCTCCAAGTTTTCAATATTCTTTTAAAATATGGATACCAGAAATGTACACAATAATCCAATATAATTCTCACCAATGCAGATTCAGAGGTAAAATCACCTCTCTGCTCCTACTTACTACTCTCCTGTTTATATATTGCAATAGTTCTTTCTGCCACAACATCGCACTGGGAGCTTTTGCTCAATTGCTTGTGCACTATGACTGCTAAATCCTTTTCAGAGTCACTGCTTTCCAAGATACAGTACATTCTGTAAGTATGACCTGAATTCCTTGATCATAGATGTATAATTTTGCATTTGGCTGAATTAAAACCCCTTTTATTTGTATGGGCCCGGCTTAGTAAGTGATCCAGACTCCTCTGTATGACAGCCCTGTCTTCAACATTATTTGCCACTCTGCCAATCTTTCTGTCATCCACAAATTTTATCTGCAGTGATTTTATATTTACTTCCCAATAACTGATGAAAATGTTGAATAGTTTACTAAATTCGGACAGGAGATGGGTTTGGAATTTGACCCACCTATCTATCCCAGCACTTCAGGGATGTTTAGGTTACAATATTTTCATATATTTATAAATTATTTGTCTGACTAATAGCCAGTAGTTAGCTTGGGTTTTTTTCTGCTGAGTATAGCTGTAGTAAAGTGATTCACAATTACTGAATACTAATCATTGTAAAAGAACTATAACAGCTCTCTTTTCTGTTTATTGACTATCAGGTAAGGACGTTAAACACTTTTTGATATTGTGGCCCTGTATATTTTTCACCTTAACAAAAATAGTCTTATTTGGGAATATGTTAATTCTCATTTTTAATAACTGGTGACATGTCACTCATTTTCATGAGTTTGCTCATATTCCTTTAATTATTTAGATTAGTTTGGGGACACTTTCATATCTACCTTCTCTAAGTCCTGTTTTAGTAAAAAGGCTGAA
This sequence comes from Gopherus flavomarginatus, assembly GCF_025201925.1. Classification (NCBI taxonomy): domain Eukaryota; kingdom Metazoa; phylum Chordata; order Testudines; family Testudinidae; genus Gopherus; species Gopherus flavomarginatus. The sequence continues at coordinate 88,563,507 of NC_066623.1, read as the reverse complement.
ACAAGTAGGTAGAGAAGTGAATGAAGGTTGTTTGGGTGCCTGACAGGAGAAAAGTAGCATTAACTCCTTATGTCCCGAGTTTCTAATATTTGAAGGTTTATTTATTTAAGTCTAATGTTTTTCAAAAGCAATATGCACCCAACACGCTGATATGCACCTATAAGCATAGATTCACCTTAAAGGGTATTCTTGATTGTTTTGGTTTTTTGTTTGTTTTTTTGAGCATGGTTGTTAAAGACATTTAAGACTTATGAAAATGCTGTTAAAGTGTTTGCTCCAAAAACAAAAATATTAATTTAACAAAGTTTTTCCCTGTTTGTTTGTGGGGTTAGAAACTGCCTAGGTCGACCGCCTCGTATAGTTATAATCACGACATTCCTAGAAATGCCACATCAGGAACTGTGCTCTTGGAAAGCAACTCCTGACACCAATATCATCCTTCTTCTCACTTCTGAGCAATCCTACTCATTTGTCTTCTTGAGTTGTCTCTCTCCCTCACACATATCTGCGTCCTTTACCACCACCTTCAATTACTACACTGCTGCTGCCCGGTGTGCAACTGCAGCAAAGTGGAAGCAATTAAACTCCCAGTCTCTCAAATACCTATACAGAATGCTTCACAGATTGAGTTTCAGTCAGTCACTTTCATTCCACTGCATGTTCCCAGAACAGAATAAGAAAAGAACACAATGAAGTTAATATAGGATAGGGCAGTGGATGGGAGAAAGAGAGACAGGGGTTTTAAAACTCCCTGTGCCCAAGGGAAAAATGCAAGTCTTAGAGCACAGGCAAATGATGTGTAAGTTTCTCCTGCTACACTTCCTTATCAATGTCCCCCACCGGGAAGGCTCACTCAAAGGAGTAAGAGGACAAGTCAGATTTCATCCTGTTTCAGTCCATTGCCTCTCTGATGAGTAGTGTTGCCAAATTTGTAACCCCACAAAATCGAACACCCTTGCCCCACCCTGTCCCCCACTCACTCCATTCACCTTCCCTCTGTTGCTCATTTTCCCCCACCTTCACTCACTTGCTCATTTTCACTGGGCTTGGGCAAGGGACTGGGGTGCAGCACGCGGGAGAGGAGTTAGGGCTCCGGCTCGGGGTGCAGGCTCTGGGATGGGGCCAGAAATGAGAGGTCAGAGTGTGGGAGGGGCCTCTGGGCTGGGGCAGGGGATTGGGGTGTGGGAAGGGTTACGGTCTCTGTGCTGGGGGTATGGTCTCCAAGGTGGAGCTAGAAATGAAGGATTCAGGTGTGGAAGGGGGCGCCAGGCTGGGACAGGGGGTTGGGATGTGTTGGGGGGGGTGAGGTCTCTGGGCTGAGGCCAGGGATGAGGTCTTAGGGATGTAGGAGGGAGTTCCAAGCTGGGGCAGGAGGTTGGGATGTGGGAGGGGGCTCAGGGATGGGGGCATGGAAGGGAGTTTGGGGTGCGGACTCTAGGCGATGCTCACCTCAGTCGGCTCCTGGAAGTGGTGACATGTCCCTCAGCTCCTAGGGGAGGCACAGCCAACTGGCTCTGCACAGTGCGTGCTACCTCCACTCGCAGGCACTGCTCCCGCGGGTCCCTTCGGCCAAGTTGCCTGGCCAATGGGAGCTGCAGAGCCACTGTGCAGAGCCCCCTGTCTGCACCTCTGCCTAGGAGACACAAGAACATGTCGTCACTTCCGGGAACTGCACAGAGCCAGGTAGGGAGCCTGCGTTAGCCCTGCTGCACTACCGACCAGACTTTTAATGGCTCTGTCAGCAGTGTTAACCAGAGGCACCAAATTAAAAAACACAGTAAAAGAACTAAATAAGAGCCACTGTGGCTTAACAACCATGTAAAAGAAACAGTGAGAGATAAAAAGGCATCTTTTAGAAAGTGGAAGTCAAATCCTAGTGAGGTAAATAGAAAGTGAGGCAAATAAACACTGCCAAATTAAGTGTAAAAATGTAATAAGAAAAGCCAAAAAGGAGTTTGAAGAACAGATAGTCAAAAACTCAAAAGATGATAATAAAATGTTTTTTGAGTACATCAGACGCAGGAAGCCCACTAGACAATCAGTGGGGCCCCTGCACTATCGAGATACAAAAGGAGCGCTTAAAGATGATAAAGTCATTGCAGAGAAATTAAACGAATTCTTTGCTTCAGTGTTCACGGCTAAGGATGTTAGGGAGATTCCCAAACCTGAGCCGGCTTTTGTAGGTGACAAATCTGAGGAATTGTCACAGATTGAGGTGTCACTAGAGGAGGTTTTGGAATTAATTGATAAACTTAACAGTAACAAATCACCGGGACCAGATGGCATTCACCCAAGAGTTCTGAAAGAACTCAAATATGAAATTGCAGAACTATTAACTATGGTTTGTAACCTGTCCTTTAAATCGGCTTCTGTACCCAGTGACTGGAAGATAGCTAATGTAACGCCAATATTTAAAAAGGGCTCTAGATCATGGCAGTTACAGACTGGTAAGACTAATGTTGGTACCGGGCAAATTAGTTGAAACAATAGTAAAGAATAAAATTATCAGACACATAGAAGAACATAAATTATTGGGCAAAAGTCAACATGGTTTCTGTAAAGGGAAATCACCTCTTACTAATCTATTAGAGTTCTCTGAAGGGATCAGAAAACATGTGGACAAGGGGGATCCAGTGGACATAGTGTACTTAGATTTCCAGAAGGCCTTTGAAAAGGTCCCTCACCAAAGGTTCTTATGTAAATTAAGTTGTCATGGGATAAGAGGGAAGATCCTTTCATGGATTGACAACTGGTTAAAAGACAGGGAACAAAGGGTAGGAATAAATGGTAAATTTTCAGAATGGAGAGGGGTAACTAGTGGTGTTCCCCCAGGGTCAGTCCTAGGACCAATCCTATTCAACTTATTCATAAATGATCTGGAGAAAGAGGTCAAAAGTGAGGTGGCAAAGTTTGCAGATGATACTAAACTGCTCAAGATAGTTAAGACCAAAGCAGACTGAAGAACTTCAAAAAGATCTCACAAAACTAAGTGCTTGGGCAACAAAATGGCAAATGAAATTTAATGTGGATAAATGTAAAGTAATGCACATTGGGAAAAATAACCCCAACTATACATACAATATGATGGGGGCTAATTTAGCTACAACTAATCAGGAAAAAGATCTTGGAGTCATCGTGGATAATTCTCTGAAGACGTCCATGCAGTGTGCAGCGGCAGTCAAAAAAGCAAACAGGATGTTAGGAATCATTAAAAAGGAGATAGAGAATAAGACAGAGAATATCTTATTGCCCTTATATAAATCCATGGTGTGCCCATGTCCTGAATACTGTGTACAGATGTGGTCCCCTCACCTCAAAAAAGATAAACTTTCAGCTGCTATAAAATAGTTGTACCTGACCATTTGTCAATGTAAGGGTTTTAGGAAAAGATGACTTTACTGATGACAATGCTCCTCTATATCCCAAAGATGACCTGAAAACAATTTTTCAGTCCTTACATGACTTCATTACACATCCATCAAATCATTCTGTCATTCAGATATTTTAAAAAGATTACAGAAAAGCTTTGCTATAGAAATGGTGGGGAGAATAATGTGATTAATTTCTGGAAGTCAATGAATCTGAAGGCATAAAATGATGCCCAGGAGATAACAATGCAATATGTCGTCTGATAAACAGATCACTGATCCATTGTAGCTAGACATTGATCATGCAATTCTTCTTTGGCTCTGTAAAAGAGACTAAAAAGAACACAGTGATCATCTTCAGATTTCTCACAGTCTTACTGGCCTTGGTGACACAGGAGATGACAATAGCCAAGAATGGTTGCTGTGTGACTATTAACAGCCTAGATACCAATTTCAAAATGACTCAAATTACTGCTGCAGTCCAGGAAAACCAAAGGGAAATTGCAAGACACTACAAACGATGTAAAAAATGAGCTTGTATAGAAGACAACACTTAGTGCAAATGAGACGCTGTGGAGTCTCCAGAATGTAAGTGTGTTGTTTAAACAGCAGGAGGGTGATACAGAGCACAAAGAGAGCTTGTAATTCTGTACAATGTGTGACAAGGCGAGACATAAGATTTTCCTGAGCTACCATCAGAAAACCATAAAGGATTTTTCTGTGACAGTCTTCAGGAAAGACATAAGATTTTCCTCCTGCATTAAGCGATCATGGTTGGGACATTGTACTGCTATACCTTAGATTGTCAGTAGATGCCTTTTCTCTCTTTGTATTATACTTTTAGTATCAAAATTATGTAAAATTTGGCTCATACAAACTACATGTTGGCATTAAAATACACTCTTTCGCTGCATACAAAAGCCTAGTATTTATCTCATTCTTTTTGCAATTATCGTAAAGAATGTGTATATATTCAGAAATAGCCTCCTAGTCATAAGAGTGTATTACTGAGCTCCTTTGGATATTAACCACTGTCACAGGCCAAATGCATCCAAGGAAAAATGTCTATCTGCCTCCTGTTTTGACCCTAATTTTTGTTCTACCATATTGATAAGAGTCTACAATTGTTTCAAAATGTAAATACAAAGTTTATACAGGTCAGTGCAGATTGGATTACAAGTATGAACTACTATAGGAAAACACATACTTACAACTTGAATAGGCCCTCAGGTCTCCTATGTTTCTATATAAAAAGCCTGAATATTTGTGACTACTGCTGGACATTAAAACTCTTGTAAGAAAGCAAAACAGATGGTATAATGTAGCATGTACAGTGAGCAAAAAAAGCTTTATTTTGATTTTACAGTATTCACTGGTGTCTAGTAGAAAATCAAGTGGACCTTCAGGTGCACAGAACCTCTGAAAACCAGGGTATAAGGGTCCAATTCATCAATACCTTGAGATATAGCCAGAATGAAGTGGTCACCAAGCCATAAAAGCCCCTTAAGAAACACTTCCGATACGTGGAGTCTCCCTGAAAGATGGAGTGGCCTCTCAGAAGTATCTACAACCCTGCCCCATGGGACCTCATACAGCACAAGGAGATGTCAGAGATATGTCTCAAGCAGGAGGATGTGTGGCCAGGGTATTCCCTTGCTTTGTCTGTTCCCTAACTGCCTTAAGACTCATAGCAATCTGGGAGAGAAGGTTGGTCATCCTTTAGGGCTGCCCTAACCTGCACTGGGGACTGAACTAGACCTTAGTAATTCCTGGATAGCGGAGATGCACGCAACTTCCATTTGCTCCCTGCGTTGAAATAGGCTCTACGTGTCTAAATATGGGCTCTCAAAAATTGAAACATCCAAGATTAGATGCCACTTAAAACATGTGCAGCTTAATCTCTGTGATCTCAGTTGCAATAATGGTATTTATTTTAAGAGGTGTTATTTTCCTTAATTAACTTATATCTGTACTGTGCTTGGAGATCCTCAAACGAAGCATGTCATGTAAGTGCAAAGAATTATTATAAGTATAGTTAGAGCCTAATCACTAATTCAGCCAAACCAAAGTGCCCACTCTGACCATGGGCTATATATACAGTTGCAAACTGCAAGGAAACTCAAGTTACTTGAGTCTTGGTGAGGTACTTTACTGAAATACTTATCATCTGGAATCTGTATAGGTCATATAGTCTTAATAAATAACAACACATTTGATTTTGGTTTACTGAAAATTAGAAGGGCATTTGGGAAAATGCTGTTATTGTGAGAGCCTGTTTCACATTTGCCTTGGCAGTACTATAGCTATATAAGTGGAAAACAAGAGAACCAATGATTTTTTTCTTCTCTCTCTCTGCTGTTGGTATTAAAAGAAAACAATGCAGCTGGTAACATTAATGATATCCTATATCCTCAACAGAGATGAAAGAAGTCAAACAAAGTTGTAATGGGCTTAACCATATGAAATAGCCATATTGAGTTGATTAGTTTTGCATCCAGACACACTAAATCCATTTTTTTCAGACTATATTCCATTCTGCAGTCCAACAGGTCTGCAAAGTTTCAAGACATTTTGACTATTGGCAAAGACTGTTTTGTTAACATATTGAGCCCTGCAGCAAAATGCAAAGAAGGACCATTTTTACTTTGCTCTTCTGAGCTAAAAAGCCATGAGTGACTCTTACTGCATCTATTACAGTATCACACTGATGACTCTATTGTTAAAGTACTGTTGGCAACTGTATTATGCCTGTTTTCAGAGATTTACAATTATAACTCTCTTACACAAACTAAAACTTAGCAAACAAGATCTCTTTCCAAGAGGGATTTATTTTTTAATTAGACAAAAATCAGTTCAGCTGTCTTTTGTAGAGTCAGGGAGGGGAAGGGGGAGATGGTTGGATGAGGAAGACAAACGAAAGCAGATTTTTGGTGGTTTCTGTCATTCTTTAGTTCTTCTTGAGGAGCCAGTGCTACGTCAATGTAATCACTTGTGTAACAAGATGCAACTTTTCATCATTGCCTTCAGCATAACCAAAACTCCACCCCTTTCCCACTCTGTAACCCAGCCATCTTGTCCTTTTCTCATGCAATACAGAATCCAACTAGAGTCCCAAAATCTGTAAGCATGGAACTTTCATGTTTAGTATGCTGAACCTAGCTAGAGTGCTCTCATCCCATCTTCCTCGCTTAACTACTACTGTAGACTCACAAAATTGCATTTACACCCAGTCAAGTCTTTCCTTTAAAAAGTGCAGAAAGCAGCCTTTGCCTCATCCTTCAAGCATTACTCACATGGGTAATCTCATTGTAGTCGGTAGGACTATTGATATGAATAAGTACTACTTTTATACATTTTGCAGGATCAGGCTTAGCTGAACACAGGACAACAAAGGCACAGCAAAAGTAAAACATATAGAATGTAATGCTCATTTTGATTCAGGATTAACCAACCTGGAGACTGAAGATCTCCATTCACAGAATGAACACATTACGGCAGCAGAAGCTTTCCTGTATTGGCTTAACACCATGACTCATCCCAGACCTAAAGTGTCATCTACAGGATAGTTCATTCTTCGAGCCCATTGTGATGCAAGGCCAGAAAGGGTTAAACATCCTGCAAAATAAATAACCCTCAAAAGACACGTAGGAAGATAGTGTTTGTGTTTTTGGGTCAACAATGTAATCAACAGGCCCTGTCTATGCTGTATTCTGATAGTTCAGAGGTCAAAAGAACATCCTAGCATTTAAATTAATTGTAAACATGGGTTATCTCTGTATTCATATCTATTTGAAATGTATAGCAAATAATCTGTGAATGGTGGAGGAACAAGCAAATTGCCTTTGTTAATTCTATAGTTGAGTACCAGAGATGGACCTCCTTCAGAGTCATCCTAATTACCTTTTGTTCCTGAAGGAACTCCCAACTTGTCAAAGAGGATATGAAATTGTATAAAAGATCCTTGGATCCTGATTCTGTCATCTCAGTTCTGCTTAAGCTTCATCAGGGGAAGTTTGAGTTGCAAGACTGAGGTCCCAGGTACGCGGGTATGCCCTGAATATGATATTTGGACACTGGACTATAACCTATGAACTGAATTCTAAAGGAACTCTTTGCAACTACAAAGCTCACCATCTCTGCTATGAATCTAAACTTCAATGAATTGAACTCATGTCTGTATGTATACTGATCTTTTAATCATTCTGTCTCTCTCTTGTTTTTTTAATAATTTTAGTTTAGTTAATAAGAATTGGTTGTAGTGTGTATTTGGGTAAGATCTAGAACATTCAATAACCTGGGAGGTAATGTGTCTGATCTTTTGGGATTGGTAGAACCTTTGCTTTTATATAATGAAATAATATTTTCATGAATAGTCATCATATTTGATTTAGGTACCTGGATGGAGGCCTGAGGCTGGATCACTTTAAGGGAACTGTCTTGTTTGGACTTTTGAGTAACGAGTAAGGTAATAAAGAAGCTGGTTTATGCTGACTTGGTAAATCTAAATATTGGAATATCCACTAGCTTTATGGGGATTGTCTGCCCCATTCTTTGCCGTTCACCCTAATTGAGTGACCATAGTAGCTGGCCCCCACTAGGACCCCGGACACACACATTCAGTCTCAGACCCCTCTGCTGAGATAGCGAACAAAGGTAACACAACGCCAGTGGTTTCCGTAGTGTGGAGACCTGTCCAGTAGGAAACAACTAACTCATTTCACATAGGTCATGTAGTTCCTGCTGTTCCATGATGTCACTAGGAAATAGAAGGTTAATCCACAATTTAAATTTTCCTCTATTGTTCTTTAAGATGCTTATCCTAAATGATCTTTTGTATTATAGCAATTTGGTTTGACTAAGAATGAAATTTTCTTTTAAGATAACATCACATACGTTAGAAAAAAAATGGCATTAGGAATGAGGAGAAAAGAAATTCTCCTCCAGCATGAAATTGAGATGAGCGAAGGACTTTTAATCCAGAAATAAAAGAAACTGCATCAATTAGCATTAAATAAATAAAACAAGCCTCTTGGAAGTCAAAGCATCACTGACCTTGGGTTCTATGATCATTGTTGAGGATTTAAGAAAAAGGGGTTTTTAATATGCCTTGCAATCCTTTATAGTTATGTGTATCAGACAAAAGTAAAGCCCTTGTAACCCAATGGGAGGGTTATGAAGAGTTTCATTTTATCTTCTTTTATTTACAAAATAGCTGAATACTTTTGAAGCAGAAGCTGCCACAAACAAATTAAAAGCAAAACTTTAAAAAATGAGTGTTTGTTAGGCAAGTTATAATCTGTTCTTTTTTCTTGTAATCCTTTTGGCATTTGTGCAATACACGATCAAAGACCATCTCTCCCTCCTGCTCCCAAAATATTATGGATTTTTTTTTAAAGCAAAGTAATCTATAGCAGTAGAGGGAAAACTATTTTTACACTACATAATTAAAACTAGCGGTAGGAAACAGAAATTAAAACATAGGTAGTAGGAAGCAGAAAAACGGGCAGAGATTGAATCAAATTGTCTAGATGTCTACATGATGACGTATTTTTTAAAAAGCTTTCAAGAATTCTCAAACCATTTCTCACTTTCCACAGAGGTGTACCAGGTTCTCATCACATCTCATTTGTTAATTACACTGGCCAATATGTTCCCCATCTGCTGAAAAACAAGTAGAGGTGAACAATGAGCCCTAGTACTCTATTTTTCTCCAGCCTGCCCTGGCTATCACTCTGCTCTGTATCCCCTCCAAGGGGACAGGGAGAAATCATAGAACGTGCAGGGGATCTAATGCTGGTTCATTGCTCTCTGCATCTTTTTCCGTCAACCATGAGCAGCTCTTCCCTAGTTTCTAATCTCCTCCCTTCCAGTAATTATTATTTTGTATTTATATCACAGTAGTGCTCATATCCCATTATGCTTGTTTTGTCAGGGCCAGTTCAACCATTTAGGCTACCTAGGCAGTCGCCTAGGGCACTAGGATTTGGGAGGCACCATTTTCTTTTGCAGTGACCGTGGCGGCTGGATCTTTGCCTGCCCCGGTCACCGCTGGCATTTAGGAGGAGGGAGCTGGGGTAGGGGAGCGCGGGGAGGGCCGCCTGCAGGAAGTAAGGGGTGGAGGTGGCACACAGGAGAACTCCCTGCCCCAGCTCACCCTTGCCCCGCCTCCTCCCCGAGCACGTGGTGGATGCTTCACTTGTCCCACTTCCCAGGCTTGTGGTGCCTAAGCTGATTGGCGCCACAAGCCTGGGAGGCGGGAGAAGTGAAGCAGCGATGGGGTGCTCGTGCGAGGAGCAGGGGTGAGCTGGGGCGGTAGGGGGTGCCTCAGGGCAGAGGTTGGGGAGCTGCCACAAGGGGGGAGCCTCAGGGCGGAGGGGGGAGCTGCCGTGGGGGGAAGGGGCACCTCAGGTCAGGGGCATGGGTGGGGTGCAAGGTGGAAGTTTCACCTAGGGTGTGAAACATCCTTGCACCGGCCCTGTGTGTTGTACCTACAAAGAGGTATACACAGTTCCTACCCTGACAGGCAAACAATCTCAGAAGACTAGGAACACATGAGAAATAGGTGAGAGTGAGACTACCAGGAAGAGACATCAGAGTATGTGGCATTGAATAGAGGGAGGCAGGTCAGGAGTCTAGATAGCTGCTGAAGACACCTTAGTCAATAAGATCCCCCAGAAGTGGGTGTAAAGAAAACAATAAGGGAGACAAAGGACAGAACTGTCCAAGATGCTTGTGGAGATTTGGAAAGGAGAAGAGCCCATCAAAATATATTCTGAAGAAATGGCCAGAGAAGAAGAGAATCAAGAGAGGAGAGAGTCATGAAAGCCAACAGTGGACAAGACTTTGAGGAGGAGAATGATTAGTGTGAAGGACATTTAGCAGCTAAAGGAGGGATTGTAGGCCTGAGGTTCAGACAGGAGAAGACCATTAGAGACTTTAGCAACAGCAATTTCAGCAGAGTGAAGGGGCTAGAAGACAAATTGCAGAGGATCCAAAATGAAGTTAGAGGAGTGGAGTGTGAGGCAACAGTTGTCAATGGTATGCTCATTGAGTTCGGACATGAAAGGAAAGAGGAAAATGGGGTGATAACTGAGGAGGCAGGTAGGTTTTATTTTTGATGGATATAGAAACCACTTGCAGTATCTCTGAAGATTATATTGTATTAAGTTTATGAATGGTTTATGTAGCATCGTGGGCCAGCAACTGCATGCAGTTCCATGACGGGAGGGTTACCACAGCTCCTTCAGGATCTAAACAAAGTGGGGGGGTGATTATTACAGCTCCAGAGATTGTAAACAGTTCCAGAGAAGTACCAGTCCCTCGTGTAGTTTACATATACTGGTTCAGGCTGTGTTTTTCAGAGATAAGGAAACAAAGAAAGAGTTTCTGAAATTCAAAGGCTGAGTTTAGCAAAAGTCATGGGCCTAGGGTTACCAACTGTCTAATAGCACAAAACCAAACACCCTCGCCCCATCCCCTGCCCCCATTCACTCTATCCCCCCTCCCTCCATTGCTCACTCTCCCCTACCCTCACTAATTTTCATTGGACTGGGGCAGGGGTTTGGAGTGCAGGAAGGGGATGAGGGCTCTGGGTGGGACCAGAAATGAGGGATTCAGTGTATGGGAGAGGGATCCGGGTTGGGGCAGGGAGTTGGGGTGCAGGGGGGAGTGAGGACTCCAGCTGGGAGTGTGGCCGGGGATGAGGGGTTTTGGGTGCAGGAGAGGGCTCTGGGGGTGGGTGAGGACTCCAGCTGGGGGTGCAGGCTCTGGGGATGAGGGGTTTGGGGTACAGGAGGGAACTTTAGGCTGGGGTCAAGGGGTTAGGAGTACAGGAGTGGGTGCGGGCTCCGGTGGAGATGTGTGGGCTCTTGGGTGGGGCCCAGGATGAATTGTTTGGGGTGCAGGAGGGGACTCCAGGCTGGGGCGGGGGGTTGGGGTGCAGGAGGGGGTGTGGAGTCCTGGCAGCACTTACCACAGCTCCCAGGAAGTGGCCGTCACATCCCTGAAGTGCAGTCCCAGACACATGGGTGGCCAGGGAACTGTGCCTGCTGCCCTTGTGGCCACAGGCACCACCCCCGCAGTTCCCATTGGTCGCAGTTCCCAGCCAATGGGAGCTGCGGAGCCAGCACTAGGGGGGGCAGCATGAGGAGACTCTCTGGCCACCCATGTGCCTGGGGGCTTCAAGGACCTGGCAGCTGCTTCTGGGAGCTGCACGGAGCTAGGGCAGGCAGGGAACCTGCCTTAGCTCCAGGCCTGTGCTGTGCCACTGACTGGACTTTTAGCAGCTCGTTCAGCGATGCTGACCAGGGCCACCAGGGTCACATTTCGACCGGACATTCCAGTTGAAAACTGGATGCCTGGCAACCCTAAATGGTCCTTCACCATGAGGGAGCAAATGGACAGGACATTCTGTCAAGGGAAGGCCCCAAATTCTGCAAAAGAGTTGGAATGACTTTGCCCTACTAATGCTTCTAAGACTGATGGGAACTTTCCTCGCATGACTATTAGTAAGTATGTAGGACCTGTTATTTTTATATGTGTTATCTGGATTTTTTATCCCAAATAATCAGACTTTGCTGGGGGGAAAAAAAAGCTGTGTGGTAATTTGTGGTAAAAACATTGTCATTGTCTTTGGAGACAAAGAAATACACAGGGGATGGCCTACAGCAGACTAACTTTCTGAGGATATCAAAATGTATGGTGGGGCAGAAGGGAGAGAGACATGGGTCTCCATCCAAGAGAGGGGATGGCTGGGATCATATAACCTTGAGTGAGTGACCTCGAGGGACAATGGAGGAGCAATACAGGTGCAGTTACCCTTGAAACAGTGACATACGGCATATACAGCGTCATAAAGGGAATACAAGAGGGCAAGGAGTTTACGGAGGAAGAAGAGGCAGGGAAAGCAAGAGCAAAGGAGATTAATAGCTAGGAGTGGATGGTATCGAAGGAGCAGATGGAGAAGTTAAAGGTAGATAATGAAAAACCTCAGCATCAATGTTTGAGGGAGCAGGAAGAAAAGCTGTTAGGAAAAATGTTTAACATCTGTCTCTAGTGTGAAAATACAGAGAATGGTAAAAAAAAAAAATTCCCGACAGAACATTTTAAAATATTATCCATTGTACCACCTCTAATTTAAATGGCAATGCAAGTAACAGTGGACAGAAGAAAAGAAAAGCTGAGCATTGGCAAAAATAAAATTCCTTTTTAATTAAAACAAGGTCAGAGTAACTATCACCAAATACTTGCTCTTGGTCTTTACCAGTCATGTAATAATCACCAGCTAGAATATCAGTAACCTCCTACTTTGCTTCTGGCCCTTTCATGCTCTAGCTCTTCATTATGAGGCCGGAAAAGATCTTGAAACAGATCATTATTGCGGAAATATTTAGCTATGTTTTCCCATTAGTGTTTCTTTTTTTTCCTCTTTTTGTAAAAAATAAATACTTTTTTAAAAATCCATCCCTTTTAAATATTGTGGCCAGAAAATCCATAAACACATACATTCTCATACCTATTGGATGAGAGCTGTCTGTTTTGTCAGTTTCATCTTGCACTGATTTGTATTTAACTCCATTTTCTACCCTACACAACATTAACATCTTCTGCTTTACCAACCAGCATCACTCCGGAATCCTTAGCACCTCTGCTAATAGGGCAACGTTTTATATCCCTGTTTTGCTTGCCACATTTTGCCCCTCTGGCAACAGAAATGGTAGGATTTGAGGAGGAAACTGACAGACCTTTCCTCTGTGAAGGACATTCTGAGGTGGACTTTCAGCTACTTTAGATAACTTGCTTAATAAGTGGAATGGAGGGGTCTTGGAAACAAGTGAGGTTGTTGCTCAACTCAGTGCTGGTGACAACTTAGTTTACGAAATCAGGGTTAGGAAGCCAGGAATCAAAAGATCATTGCAGCTGCTTGGTTTGCTATAGAGGCTTCCATTTTGTGCTTGTATATTTAATGTCTGTTCAGCTAGAGAGTGAAATATGGAGGTTCAGAGGAGTTGAAACTAACAATGGGTTTTGTAGTCTTCTATCAACATCTCTGTAGCTGACATTGGGGATGATCAAATACATTCTGTACCAAAGAAGGACCAACTGAAGGAGAAATAGGATCCTGCTTCTTAAGAAAGATAAATGTCAATCACTTTCTCTTTAATGGGGAAGAGGGTGCAGTTCATGTCTCTTTTTCAGAGACAGTGGCAGAGGAACGTAAAAAGAAAAAGTAGAAACTAAAGAGTGGTAAGACCATAAGAGATTAAGATAATGAGAAAATGAAGTACTTGAGCAATAAGAGGTCTGGGAAATGAACAGCATGGATAGTTGTGTGAGAAAAATACTGCAACATTAAGGAAGCTATTGAAAGTGTTCCCCTTCCCCATCTCTGGATTTATGACAAGTAAAACGTTGGGTCATATCCATAGGAGATGTTTGTACCATGGAAAGAAGCTATGACAGGTGAAAAGAGATATTGTTGCTTAAGAACTTCTTCTCCCATGTTCAGAGGGAAAACCACATGCAAGCCTGTGCCCAAGATGCAATAAATGTACAAGAGGATCTTAAAATAAGTTCCTTAACCCACTACTGCCTGGTAGGTTGACAGGAGTCCTATTTCATTTTTACAAGACATTGGCCTGCTCAGGATAAAGTTGTTAGCTTGTACTTGGCTGGATTACATCTCTTCGCAGATTACCATGACTTTTGGAACTTCAATGAACCTTTCTTGAGGAAGGCTGCAGACAGCATCTGCATATCAAAGGCAAGAGCCCTTGACAATATACTTTTGTGAGAAACTTGCTGTCAACCTGAGCACTCAACTGACTGGCCCACTCCTTCTCTGGAGGGGCACTGGTTCTAGCCCCACAGGTCTTCTTTTGCACAAAGCCCTCCAGATTCCAGGGTTGGCCATCCATGAAGATGATTCCTGGGGGTTGAATGGAATGCCATTCTCAGCAAAGGACTGTGTGTTACATGGTAAAACCTGTGACTGTTCACACACATCTTTATTGACATCAATCGAGCACTGCCTGGGCAAGGGAGGAGGGCTAATGGATCTCAGTGCAGCACTGGGGCCTTAGTCTTTCAGCTTTCAAGATCTGCATTAAAATACTTTCTTAACCACAAAGATCTTTGTGGGACCTCTCTTCTTTAAGATCCGTACCACACAACCAGGCTACACATCATTACAACTTGCACTCAGAACCTCAAAAGATTGGGCCCCATTTTTTAAAGCTTTTTAATTCATTTGGAAATACCATCTCTTGACCCCTCAGAATTCCTTTGTACTAATACAGTACAACAAACTCAGTGCAATGGGAGAGCTACATTCCATTTGGAATCCAGTGAGTCAGATAAAGCAAATGTGAAAGCTTTCAGAATAGCACTTGACTAAACTTTTCTTCTAGAAGTTTCACTAATAGTTAGCTCAGACAGAAGAGTCCAAATGAAGTATTTTTAGAGGAACTAATAAATGATGAGAAACATATATCTGCTTCTTTCGGTAACTGACTCATAATTTTACCTCTGTCTAAATTATGTGTAAGCCAAATATCTATCAGTCTCTAAAAATATTTATTTTGGATTTTATCAGAAATGTCTATTGTAAGAAAATGGGCTTTTAACAGCAGCCAAAGAATAAATCATCAATACTTTCACTATACTGGAAGCCTTCAGTGATGGGGGTCAACAATGTCATCTGACTCAAGTCACCAGACTGCTGCAATACAATTGTACAAGTATTAGAACTTCAAGTGCTTAATTATGGCTAATTTACAAGTAAGCAAAACGGTGTTTAGTGGAACAAAAAAGGTCATTAGTATCTTACTAGGAAGCAATTAAAATAACAGACCAGAGCCATTAATCAAAGTACAAAATAGATGCTAAACTTTACTGTAGAAAACCAAGATGCAATGATATATGTAACCATAGAACTATATAAAGTATCACACATACAAGATGGCCTTGGAAATGTTATGTATGTGAAGGCAATACAAGACTAACCTTAGACCTAATTTAATTTTGATTCTGTAAGTCCCAAGTCTGCTCAGCTTATTCATGCAGAGTCAAACTGAAGTCAAGGGGCAAGAGAGTTTCTGTTCTCATTGATTTCAGTGGGAAAACTCAAGTTATCCAGAAGACAAAATTCATCTAGGGTTCCCCCAGGGTTGGTACAACTCTGCCCCACTCCTAATAACGGACTCTGCATTAAGAGCAAAATTAAGATTTTTACTATTACTAAAGTTGGGGCAGAACTGGAGCACTCTGGACAGACTCTCACTGAACATCAGGGTTGTTGGGGTGTTCATCTGAACCTTAGGTTCAGGTCCTCTCTGTACAATAGGCTGAACATAAGAACAGCCATGTATCATTAGACCAGTGGTCCATCTAGCCCAATATCCTGTCTTCTGACAGTGGCTGATGTAAGATGCTTCACAGGGAACGAATAGAACAGGCAATTATCAAGTGATCCATCCCCTGTCCAGGCCCAGTGACTGTGGCAGTCAGAGCTTAAGGGACACCCAGAGCATGGGGTTGTGATCCTGAACATCTTGGCTAATAGCCATTCATGGACCTTTTGAATGGACCTGTCCTCCATGAATTTATCTAATTCTTTTTTTTAACCCACTTATACTTTTGGCCTTCAGAACATCTGCTGGCAATGAGTTCAACAGGTTGACTATGCATTGTGTGCAGTACTGGTACTTCATTTTATTTGTTTTAAACCTGCTGCCTATTAATTTCATTGAGTCACTCCTGGTTCTTGTGTTATGTGTAGAGTAAATAACACTTCCTCATTCACCTTCTCCACACAGTTCATGATTTTTATAGGCCTTTATCATACGCCCTGCCCTTAGTCATCTCTTCTCTAAGATGAACAGTCTCAGTCTTTTTAATCTCTCTTATATTGGAAACTGTTCCATACCCCTAATCATTTGTTGTCCTTCTCTGTACTTTTTCTAATATATCTTTTTGAGGTGGTGCAACCAGAACTACATGCAGCATTCAAGATGTGGGCATACCATGGATTTATAAAGTGGTATTGTGATATTTACAGTTTTATCTATCCCTTTCCTAATAATTTCTAACATTCTGCTGGCTTTTTGACTGCCACTGCATATTGAGGGGATGTTTACAGAGAACTATCCACAATGATTCCAAGATCTCTTTCTTGAGTGGTAACAGCTAAGTAAGACCCCATCAATGTGTGTGTATACTTGGGATTATGTTTTCCAATGTGCGTTACTTTGCACTTATCAACACTGAATTTCATTTACTATTTTGTTGCCCAGTCACTTGTTTTGTGAGATCCCTTTGTAACTCTTCACAGTCAGCTTTGGACTTAACGAACCTGGAGTAATTTTCTATTGTCTGCAAATTTCACCAATTCATTGTTTACCTCCTTCTCCAGATCAGTTACAAATATGTTGAACAGCAGCGATCTAGTATAAATTCTTAAGGGGCCCTGCTCTTTACTACTTTTCACTTTGAAAATTGACCATTTATTCCTACCCTTTGTTTGTTTGTTATTGTTCCATGAGTGGACCGTCCTTCTTATCCTGTGACTGCTTATTTTGCTTAAGAGCCTTTCGTGTGGGACCTTGTCAGAAGCTTTCTGAAAGTCCAAGTATACTACATCCACTGATTCACCCTTTCTACATCTGTTGACCCCTCAAAGAATTCTAATAGATTGGTGAGGCATGATTGCCCTTTTCAAAAAGTGTGTTGACTCTTCCCCAACATTTTGTGTTCATCTATGTGTGTGATAATTGTGTTTTTTACTATAATTTCAATCAATTTGCCAGGTACTGAATTTAGGCATACCAGCCTCTAAGTGCCTTTGGAGCCCTTTTAAAAAATTCTTGTTACATTAGCTACCCCTCCAGCCATCTGGTAGAGAGGCTGATTTAAGCAATAAAAGTTACATACCACAATTAATAGTTCTGCAATTTCATATTTAGTTCCTTCAGAACTGGAACACTACCTCTGAACCCTCTGGAACTTTGGGCTGTTCAAATTCAGATTGAGCTCCACACCTCAATTTTATCACCAATTTTTTTACACATGCAGATTAAAAAGAAGCTGCCAATATAAATGGGAGGCATTATTTGCATTTTTAGAGCTATGTTTGTCTTTTCTGAGTTGTTTTGTGATCTACTGGAATTGTGAAACACTGTGGCAAATCCTTGCCAATTAAGTCTGTCATGCTGATAGTTGTTTTTGCTGCAGTTCATGCCCTTGCTGGTCCAAGCTTCCCCTCCCAATTACAGAATATTGCAAGCTCTCAGATACTAGGTGATGTGTGTGTTATAAGCAGGGGTGAAAATAAGATAAATTACTTACTGGAACAGGGACCAGTTCTGGGCCCCCAGAATGGGTGGGACCTCAGGTGAAAGGAGTGGGGCTGAGGGTCAACCTCCCCCAGCCAGCCTTTCCACACTGCCTGGCCCACGCTGCCCGGGGCTCTGGTGGCGATGTAGAGGGCCCAGGGGTCTGCCTGCTGCCACAGTAGCAGCAGCTGGGAGCCCCAGGCCTTTTGAAATTGCCAGGCCCCAGGGCAGCTGCCCCTTTTTCCCTCTCCCATCTGCAGCCCAGGAGAGAGGAGGGAAGGGGCAGAGACATTAACGCTGGCTGTGTACAGGCCATAACTGGCGGCCACTTCTTACCAGTATGCCATACTGGCCTGTACCAGCCCACTTTCACCTCTTGTTATAAGTAGCTGGCTAGGTAGAAGAAGATAGCTAGGTGATTAGTCATTTTTATTTCATTTTTTACTCTTTTTTTTTTTCAAAGCAAGAGGAAGGTAGAGAAAAGCGGAATCACAGAGTTTTCTCTTTCAGGACCCCAGATTTTATCACATTTCATCTGAACATGGATCTATCTGCTCCATTACCCTTCCTCTGCCAGCGGCCAAAAATTTATATACAAAGGACAGGGGAAAGATATGTCAAATGTAAAATATTGCATAATTGGGGTGGAATACTTTCTCTTCATCTTGGTGGTGATCAGCATATACCCTAAAGCACAATATTTGGTTGCTGCTATATTTATCATGCAAATACAAATGTTATGAATGGTCGCAAAGCTATGTGCCAACAATTGTCATTTCTACTCACAAGGCAGTTCTTCTGACTTCACTACTAGACAGTTCAAGTCCCTCCTAGTGATGCTTCCCTGCTGTTTTTCACAATTTTTTTAAATGAACTGGGAGTTTGTTGAAGGAGCAGCCTTAAGCACATCAAGCGGGGATTCTCATTAGCAAATATCAAAGGAAAACCACATGTTCTATGCACACAGCATAGAATGTATCTAGCTCAGAGAAAAGAGTGCCATTTCCTGAATCCTCAACCTTACTGCTTCAGCACTGTAGTTTTCCCCAAAGCAATCGCTATTCAAGTTCTAAACCTGCAGGAACCTGTTTAGTTAATGAGAACTGACAAGATCAATGTTTAACTGTTATGGATGCAGGCAGGAGATCGTACTTTTATATTACATGTTTTCAGAAATCTAATTAATATTCATAGACATTCCTTTTCAGTTTGTAATATTTGAATTAATGCTGGTTTGCATTCTGAAGTGATGGGGAGGGAGATGATCCATGGACAGCTCCCATCCTCACCAATGTATCTGGATACCTGTGGAAAGGCTTCCAGGGGATTTGAGCAAGGGGAAAATGACGCAGCTGAGGTATCACTATGCAGTTTGCTTCCCCCCAAGAAGCAATCCACTGGATTGCATCCCTTCTTCTGGTAGTTTTAAAAAAATCTGACCCTAAAGCTCCTTTATATATGGTATCTGTTTATGATGTTAAATCTAGATTACATCTAGATGATCAGATTGGTCCCTTCTGACCTATGAGTCTATGAGTCTATGAGTCCTGAATACAGATACAGAATTTTACTTCTTTTAATTTTTGTGTTTTCTAAGCTCAACATTCATTGAATTCAGGATTCAGAAGAATTTAAGTTGCATCTTGTACTGATAGGTTTGAAGCCTTTGCCCAATGCACATTTGTTTTTCTACTCACTGCTTCTGGAGAAGGTTAGCAGATTTACTTCCTTCTCCTTCCTCTTAAGGGTTTCACTGTTTTCTGTGAGAGTCTCAACCTTCTGAATTATTTTATTGTATCTGTGGGAGCACGGTCCTCTTGCTTATTGACTGCCATCTTGTATTTCAGGCTAGTGATTGACAGAGCAACCAAAATGTACAAGCAGAAAATCAATAATGCGGGACCTCCAGACAGTCCACTGATGCTCTTAGAGGAAACTGGTTTACTGGTCACATGCCAGTCACTGATCAGAAAATGTAAAACCAGCCAGCCATGAATAGAAACAATGTAAAGACAGATGCACTGTTTCTTTGCATGAGAGGATTTTTATATTAGTTTCCTGTGTTTAAATTCTGTGATGTGTTTCTCTAAAAGCAGATGGAAGAGAGAGGAAGGATAGAAAGAAGGGGGGGTGGAAGAAGAAAGAAAATTGTAAAGCTGTGCTGATACATATGCATTTGTTTTCTCATTACCATGATAACCTTCACCAATCCTTAAGCATTAGGGATTTTAAATGTAACTTTATTCTTTAACATAACATTTTACTTGTTCATGTATAAGTGACATGCATGTAGACATGAAAGAATCCAGACTTATTACTTGCAAGTTAGCATTTTACTGCTAATGCATTCAGCCACCCTTTACCTCCTAGTTTTATGGTACTCTAATTATAGCCTGCAGGCCTTCAGGGGTCATCTGCCACTTTAGCTGGAGTTCAGCTTCAACCAAGTTCTACCTATTAGGACCTCCTGCTGAGTTATTGATTATTAAGGTAATGCACTTTTACTGCAGTATCTTTAACATAGAAATAAAATAATGAATCCTTTGCAGTGGGAATATTTTTTTTCTAAATGTACCTTCCTAAATGACAGCTCCAGGACTGTATGTTCTTTAATTTAATCCTGTGACCAGTAATGTGTTATGTATTTTTTAAATTAAGAGTAGATACATATTTTAGAAACCTTAATGCAAAATAATAGTAAGCGCAGAAGTAGCTAAGAGGTTTGGGGTTTTTTAAAGTTTTTTTTAGTAAGAAAAAGACATATTGCTACAATTCAATTGATATCAAAAAGAAATCAGTACAAAGATTTCTCTGTAGTCATATTTTATCCTTTTAGAAGCAAAAATATGAAGTGACCTTGGTGTTAATAAAATGTTCTACTTATAGATAACTGATCTGTAGAGAGGAGAACAAAAGGAAATAGAAACTAGCAGCTCTTTATTACTTAGATTGGATGGGCTCAAGATTAGTACTACAGTAGCTTTTGTGACTTCACTCTATGAAAGGCAACAAGGTAAATGCATAAAAATGGCAGGCAGGAAATTGACTTTGGTAAATAAATTGCTGGCAGAAGCAGTTTTGGTAACACCATAGAAAGCCTCTTATCAAGAATCTTTATAACAGAGCTAATCAGGAATTTCTTGACAAAACATTGTTTTCATCAGGAAACACAGAGTCATTGAAACCAAAGCTGGTTTTGACAAATTCTCCATTTTAAAAAATTATTTAAAAAATGTTTTTAAACTGTTAAAATGTCCTGTTTTGACATTTTTGAAACGAAAAGTTGTATTTCTCAGTTCAAAATGATTTTTATTTCAAAATTTAAGACAATTTATAGTAAACACCAAATTAAAGAAACTGAAATCGAACAAAGTATTTCAAAATGATCAAAATGAATGGTTTTGTCTGACTCATTTTTATTTTTATTTTTTTTAATTTGGTTTGTGAAATTTTTGAGATTTACTTTTTGTTCCAATTTGGGAAAGGAAATTTTTGTTATATCTGAAAAGTTCACACAGGACAGAAAAACAGTTTCCTGCCCAGCTCCACTTTATAAACCCTATTTAAGTTTTGTGTAATGCTTAGCGCAATGGGGGCCCAATCTTTATGGGAACCTCAGAGAGCTACAACAACAATATCATTAATATACCCCACCTCTCACTATAGTGTGCACCAATGACATTAAAAATTCCCCTTCTTTTTAAGCCACAGTTTTTCTGAATAAATGCCATGTCCACAACTCCATTTGGGTAAATGGGGGTTCTGATGTGTATGTTCCATTTTTCTGCTTCTGTCAGCCCCTTTCAGTCAGAGATTTACTGTGCTGGTGCTGAGCTATGAACCTGGTAGTGTTTACATCTACTCTGATTCCACGTAAACCCGACTTCCAAACTGAATTTCTGGGCCATTCAGTCCTGGAGTAAGTGGCCACAGCTCCTGTGAGAACCAGCTGAATCTGGTCCTGTCGGTCCCTGATAGTCCTCTTGGGAAATATGTCTTTCCTCAGCAGAGTCCTAGTTAATTGTAGCTAAATTAATCTTTGATCAGTGGTGACACAAACAGATAGGTGTGAGGTCTTCCTGTTTTACAG
The DNA here is from genome assembly GCF_025201925.1 of Gopherus flavomarginatus. Classification (NCBI taxonomy): domain Eukaryota; kingdom Metazoa; phylum Chordata; order Testudines; family Testudinidae; genus Gopherus; species Gopherus flavomarginatus. The sequence continues at coordinate 88,541,719 of NC_066623.1, read as the reverse complement.
TTCTTATAGGCTTTAATTAAAAGCTCTCCTTCCATTGGAAGTTATACGCAAAAGAAACTATCATTTTCGTGGTACATACTGGGTTTTCTGATTCAGCAAGGGACTTTAAACACATGCTTTAGTCTCATTGGCCTCAATGAAACTATTCACATGCTTAAAGCTAGGCATGTGCTTAAAGTCTCCAGTTTCACTGGTATAAGTGACAGAACATGTGGATTCTCATATTACAGACACAAAATTAAAACACACAAGCACAGATACAGCCTTTGTCACAATTCATGACATAAGTGTTGGCTTTACCATAATTGAGTAGATAATGGTTAGGCATACAGGATTCATTTGTTTCAGCCAATGACACCCTCATCTAAACCAGATACCTATGAAATCATCAGGTACAAAAAAAGAACTGTTCCCTTGACTGATATGGGTTGCTCTCATAAAACAACACTTAATTTATCATTGCTGTATCTACTGCTGAGGCTATTTTCAGTCTTTACATAAGCTTTGTTGATGGGAACCCTATGGCATCTTGTTTTAATCCTGTGTTGGTTTCCAACCCAATACCCTGCATTATGATACCCTGGGTCCCCAAAGTGCCACGGATATGGTGCCCGGAGTTAATGCCACTTTTCAATCTACCAGAGAATTGATCAAGAGGTAGGTGTGGCTCTCTGTTCCAAAGGGTTTGGCAACTTGCTTTATCTGGAAGTGAGTGACCAGGTATCTTTTAAAATAAGGTTGTTTTGCATAAAAGCCCTTTGACTCTGCTTTCTCATAAATTAAGCTTTAAAAATTCCCTCTGAACTTCACATTTAAAAATATATGAATATATCCTGTTCCCGCACTCACTATTCTTTTGACTTTTATAAACCATATGCTTTTCTCTTTGTGACAGCCTGATTCTTCAAAGAATTCAAGATAGTCTCAATCAGGAAGATTTAAACTTTAAATTAGGTTCAGATTTTGTCCAGTGTTGCCATTTAGGCATTTAAGTATGAAAAGCTGACAAAAGAAAGCTCACACATGAAAGAATAGTGCATTTCCAGAGGCTGATTTCTCATCCCTGTATAACTTACACTTCATCCACTTCAGAATACTCATCATCTCATCTCCAGACCTTTATGAAAACAATACACAGAATCCTCAAAAATACCGCTTAGTTATTTTACACAGGCATAGAATAAAGTACTAACTGGAGGTGAGGGCTACAAAGGAAAAGTATTACCCATCAGACTGAAAAATGTGACTGACTGTGGAGTATACTAGGTGGAAAGCCCTTTTTTAACCTAAGGATATATGAAATAGGATCTATAATAATTGGGAACTGTTTAAGAATATGTTACTAAATGCCCCAAAATCTACTATCCCACAATCAAGAGGGGGAGATAAAGGCAGGTGTGTGTATTTATATATATAAAAACACAAAAACCATATATATATATATATAAACATGGAAAAAGGGAAGTTGATAGTGATAAATAAGCTAGGAACTGTAGAAAATTATTCTGAGAAACAAAAGACAAAAGGAGAAATCAGACCATTGCTGGAAATTTTTTATACCAAGATTGGATGTTTTTCTAAAAGATATGCTCTAATTCAAACAGGAATAAATTCAGGGAACTCCTATATAGCCTCTGTTATGCAGGAGATCAGACTAGATAATCACAATGTCCCTTCTGGCTTTATAATCTAAGAAATAATAAGTTAATAATGCTTCAAATTCAGTTGATATATAAATTCACCCTAAAATGAGGGAGAGAATAGTGAAAGAGCAGCCTCTTGTCTACCAGTAACATTTTCAATGGCCCCCTCTCCATTCCTCTTAACACTTTATCTATCTTCCAATTTTTCCCCACAGTTTTAAAAATGCCTGCACCATATGCTTTCAAGAGAGTTGTGAACAACTTATTGCTGGACAATAGGATCCTGAGTAACATCGGCGATCACGCAGTTGGTAGAGTTAACATTACTTCATCTGCACACACAAAATCACCCAGAGATGTTCTAAACATATTTTAGATTTTTCTTAGAGTTTGAAAAAGGAATATCACATCAGTATTATATCTCAAGTGTTAAATATGGACCAATTCCGCAGCTGGTATAGTTTGACACAGCTCCACTGAAGGCAATGGAGCTATATTACTCTAGTTGAGAATCTAGCCCACAGGTTTTTGATGACAGGAGAGAAAGAGAGAGACTAGCTATGTCTGCACATAAGGCAGCCTGTAGAGTATGTATTCTTCACGTACCCCCAGCACAGATATAAATACTAGAGTTGATGGAGAGGCACAGCTCAGGCGAGTAAAGACATGCCTGAACCCTGTAGCTTTGAACCCTACACAGTTCTCTACATGCCCAAGCAGTGCATCCCTGCTATTTTTAACAGCGTAGTGTCCTGTGGCCTCCCTGCTGCCAGTCTTTCACTGCTGCATATAGCTACGCACCGCAGTATTGACGCAGCCTTCTTTCCACTGCAGTGTGTAGCTACATTACTCCTGAGGGAACAGTGCACCGAAAATTAAAACTTCTGTGCACAATATTTTAAAATTCTGCATATTTTATTTGTCAATAAATAAATGTGAAGGATCCAGCATTGCAGTGGGGGGCACAGGCCACTGGCTGCATGGAAATGGGAGATCACACTGCATCCCGCTCCCCTCACACACACACTTGGACATGGATTCCATGGTGAGGCTGCACCTGACACAGAGCAGGGGCTGGACCTGCCCCAGAAACACCGCAGGGCCCTGACCTTTCACACCAGGCATGCCAAGATAATGAGAAAGAGGGAGTCTCACACACATGCCTAGCCCTGGCCCGCAATACAGATGTAGGGAAGCAAGCTTACACAGGTAGGATTGAAGTGTGGAGGGGCTTAGTGTGGGGGGATCCAGATGTGGGGTGATAGGGTTCTGTGCTAGGCAATCTGGGTGCAGACTGCTCAGTGGAGGGTCTGGGTGCAATCTGGATGCACAGGGGCTTGTTGTGGGATTCTGGGTCCAGGGGGAATGGGACTCTACAGGGGGTCTAGGTGAAGATGGTTGGGGCTCAGCAGGGGGGTCTGGGTATGGGCAGATGGGGCTTGGTGATGGGGTCCGGGTGCTGGGGGAGTGTGGTTTGGTGGGGTGGGGATCCAGGTACAGTTGAGTGGGGCTCAGGGTGGGGTCTGGGTTCAGCCAGATGGGGCTCAGTGGCGTAGTGGTCTGGGGGGCTCAGTGGGGCATTCCAGGTGCAGAAGGGATGGGGCTTGTTGGAGTTGGGGCTCAAGCGTGGGGGGCTGAGTGAGGGGGATGTCTAGGTGCAGGGGGAAGGACTTGGTGGGGTGGGGGAATGGGTGGGGGTGGTTCTGGGTGCAGAGGGGGGTGAGGTTAAGTGGGAGATGTCTGGTGGGGGGGGGTCCAGATGCACAGGGGTTGGGCAGACAGGGGGGAAGCAGCTCCCTGTAGGGTGACTCCTCTCCCCGTGGCTGAGAAGTGATGGGAGCATGAAGTGGGGGGAGGGTGCATAGCTGGGGGAGGTTTCTGAGGGTGGGTCTGACCCAGCCCTGGCCTCTCTTTGCAGGGGAAGAGGAAATACCATCCTCCCCCATCTCCCAGCCAGGACTAGCAACTGAGCCTGGCGCAAGGTAGGAGCCACCGGCTGGGGCATCCCCAGTCCTATACCCCACCCCCCACATGATTTACCTGTCTGCTGGCGCCTCCAGATGCCTGAAACTGCGCTGATGGGGAAGGGCACGTGATCACTCTTGCAGTTTTCCTTTGCATCCCCATCAAAATTCATTTTTCTGCAGGGAAGCAAAGAAATCTGCAGGAGACATGAATTCTGCACACATGCAGTGGCATAAAATTCTCCCAGGAGTACTACATGTACCGCCACCAGAATAGACAAAGCCACACACACGCACCTTGACCAACCACCCCTGCAAAACAAGCAGAGATGACCTTTTCCCCTACTAAGTGGCAGTGGAATTTTTCTGATACCTCTATAATGTAAAATATAGAGAAAAATAGCTTAAATTCAGGAGAGACTGTGAACCTTCAATATAGATATACCTATAGATATAGTAAAACCTGAGTCCTTTTATGCCTACTATGCATAGATCAGGATAATTTGTACAAAGACGACTGGGAGAAATTGAGCAATAAAAAGATGTCCTCCCAGATGATATAGGGGCTAATGATTTCCAGACACTGATCACAGCAGAGCTCAGAGGATACTGACCATTTTCCTCAGCCTGCCACCAGCCATTTCACTTGGTCACAGTGAAACTGGCAACAGCACATCTGCAACACTGTTTTCCTCAGTTCAATTTTAATTTTACATTTTGTAAATGTGGGTAAAAGGAAGTTATGTTAAATAAGCGTTCATCCTCTCAAAGCCTCCATCTGGCTGGCTGATTGGAGCTGGGAGTGGTAGGAGTGGATATGTTTGGAAAGAAAAATAACAACATGTAGAATGAACAAAATAATGTAAAAACTATGACGGCTCTGGGGTAGGGCTGGTGATGAGGGGTTTGGGGTCTGGGAGGGGCTCAGGCAGAGGGTTGGAGTGCAGGGGTGAGGGCTGTGGGGTGGAGCTGGGGATGAGGGGTTCATGATACAGGAGGGGGCTCAAGGCTGGAGCAGAGTGTTAGGGTGTGGGGGGATGAGGGCTCTGATGGAGCTGGGGATGAGGAGTTTGGGTGTGGGAGGAGCTCAGGGCTAGGGCAGAGGCTTAGGGTATGCGGGGGGTGAGGGCTCCAGCTGGGGATGCAGGCTCTGGAGTCGGGCAGGGCTGGGCAGGGCCGCCCAGAGGGAGGGGCAAGAGGGGCAATTTGCCCCAGGCCCCGGGCTCTGCAGGGGCCCCCACGACAGTTTTTTGGGGCCCCTGGAGCGGGGTCCTTCACTCGCTCGGGGCCCCAGAAAACTCTTGCGGGGCCGGGCCCCGGAGCTTCTTCCGCTCCCCGTCTTCGCTGGCGGGGGAGTCCTTCCGCTCTGGGGCGGAAGAACCCCCCGCCATCGCATTACTGCCGAAGCGGGACCAATTCCAAAAATTAAGCACCCAAAATAGCTTTCTTAGGGGGTCAGCTTAAAGGTAACAAGCAATCAAAGCATCTGGGGTTAGCACAGAGGAGTCCACAAGTCTTATGGAAAATAAAAGAAATAAACCTAATTGCATCTATCTAAACATTCCCTGTCTCAATGAATCCTTCTAGGTATAGCCGATGAATTTTCATACCTGGTCCAAACTTTACACAGCATTCCAGCTCTCCCTCTTCTCTTCAGCCCAGAGAGAACAACAGAGAGACAAAGGGAAAGATTTTTTCCCATTGTAAAATGTTCTAGCCTTCCCATTGGCTCTTTTGGTCAGGTGCCCACTCCCTTTTATTTACCTGGGGACTTTTTAACCCTTTACAGGTAAAGCAAGCAGCCACCAAGAGGGACTTTATAGTTAACTGACTGGCTGGGTGTCCATAAAAGAGAGCTATCCACCCACCCACACACACACACATACTTTCATTTATCACAACATCCAAAGTGTCTGCAGCCACTGCTCATCATCTGAAATCTACATCATGATGTGATCCCACCACCTGGTGCTTATTTTTCAGACCCAGAAATGAGTCCACCATGTGGAGTTGCTCCATGAATGCCAGCAATGTGACATAACTTATGTCGACTAAACTTTGCAGTGTAGAAACAGCCTCAGAGTTTTAAAACATCTTACTGTGCAGACAGGATTCTTTCTGAAGTGGTATTGTTTACCTGTTAATACCTCTGGCAGTCTGAAATCAATGTAATTACAGGCATTCACTAGAAAATACACCACTTGCCCAAAAGAATTACAATCCAATGTGTGACACATTAGTTAATGAAGGATGACAGTGAACAAGTAATGTTGCACTTATCAGGGTTTTTAGTTAACCATAAACCCAATGTATTAAACTTTCCCTATTTGACAACAACAGTGGATTATTAGCTCTGAAACCAATCTTCATTAAATCATCATCAAACACACATGGTTTACTAAGGACCATTGTGCCAGCCAGAGTGATTACGGTTGACAGCATCACGCCAGGCATTGTTCAACAAAGAACACACAGTATACAAATATTCAACTATACTTTATTGCTAATGCAATTATTCTGAGGTACAGTCCTGGAGCCTATTAACACCTATTAACACTATAGGAAGGAAGTGTATTTTTAAAAAATTAAACAGGAATTCAATATTATTCAATGGAATTTCTTGCAGGGCAAAAAACACCTTCTATTGGTATGTCCACCCTGCAAAAAGAGACATATTCTTATATCACATTAGCTAACTTGGATTAAAATAGCAGTGAAGAGACACAACTCAGTTTTTAATTTAGGTTAGCAGCTCAAATTGAACCCAGAATCCCCTATAGGTTTTAACCTGAGCTGCTAATCCAAGTTAAAGACTGAGTCACCATGTCTCCAATGCTATTTTAATCCAAGTTAGCTAACTTGGGTTAGTTAACCTGAGTTAAGAATTTACCTTTTAAGCACAGACATACCCTAGGACAGGAGGAATTTTAAGGATACAGGAAACTCTCTCAAGTCTCACTGTCTTAATCCTCTCAGTAGCATTTTGTATGGGGTTGGGTTGCAGTTCATGGATAACAAATTTGGATAACATAAATATGCCTTTTTAATTCTCACTCTGTTTCCTTTTCAAAATCATAGAATATGTATCCAGTCAGAGATTATTTACCTCTCAGACCTAAATCTATCCACCATTCAAGACCCACTTAACACCTCAAAACTTCGCTGTGCAAGGGGTCAGTTTCACCCAAAATTAAGACGTGGAAGCGGGTAAAGCCACAAACATGAAAGCTTCAAGATCTCCACTGCTGTAATTACCACAGCCAATGTTACAATTGAAATAACACTGCAAGAGCAGTAATGGGATTAAACTGCATTAGTCATGTTCATAAACTCCTTGAATAATTAGCAGAACAAAGCAAACAGAGAAGACTTAGAATGAAAAAGGCAGAAGTGTTCTAAATTACCATTGAAAGATAGAGAGCCAACAGAGAAGTAACTCATTACAGTCACTGCATACCACTAAATTTTCATCCATCCTGAATTCTTCTTGCCATCCTTGGAAAGCATGTCATTCCCACCACTAAACAAAATTGTTGAGGGCCTACTGAACAATGATGGACCCAGCAGGGAAAAACCCTTTTCCTGACATTCTCTTTTCTTAAACAAGAATGAAGACTTTAAACCCCCAATCTCTCCCTGGCTGTGCTAAGGAAACATTTAACTCCCTATAGATGTTGAACCACATGGTTAAGACTCATGTAAGCAGCTTATGTTAAGAAGAGGAGTTCTCCCCCAGTAAAAGGAAAATGTCAGATGTGAAGACCCTTGAAGGGAATGCAACTCCACAGTGCTAGTGTCTTTGATCTGCAATTGGTACATCTAACTGAGATACACTTGACACTTTAAATATTGATAAGGTATTTGCTGAGCTGCCATTAGAAGCCCAGGTTTCACTTTCTACAGAAAGAAAAGTGTAAGCTTCACAGACTATGCAGGGGTCTTGATCTCAAGGGCCTTTAAAGTAGCTGAAAATATATCAAACCCAGGGAAGAAAGATCACCTTTATCCCAGTTTGAGATGCTATACCTTCAGTTGTTATATTACTTCCAAATAACTGTGTATACGTGCCAACACTCTTGTGCAGTTATCATCCTTGTTCTAACACGTAGTATGTTGGTAAAGAAAATGGTACTTTCCTTACTGAGAAGCAGCACATTAACTGATATTTGTACTGTAAATGTTTGTGGATATTTCTGCATTCCTGTATTATAGGTGATGGCGCCTTATACTGTAATAATTCTCTCTTTCTGAATTAAGTGAGAAAAATGAACGTGAAATAACTCACAGATTAAAGTCCAGCAACTAGACAACTTTCTACTCTCAAGATAATCAACAGAAGATGAAATTTCATGGTCATAGGCATAAGCACATTCCATGCAGATGAAGTAAAAGTGGATGTCAGGGCCAATAAAACATTCTGTCTAGTTTTCCTGCCATTCCTACTGTGGTTTCATCCATATGTCCATCTAAGTTTCATTGTTATTAGCGTAACTATGGGGAAGAGTATACTATATAATCAAGTATAATGGACAAAAGTTCAGTTGCTAGCTATCTTTTTGGTGCAGTGCAGAACACTTGAAAAGTAGGCAGTGATCACAGTATGCAAATTAACTAATAAAGAAGATTTTGGCACATTGGTCTGAACTGTGAATCAATTTACAACCCAGATCCCCAAGGGACTGATTGAGGGAAAACATAAACAATTAGAATTGCAACACCTTAGTTGTAGCCGGCTTAAAAAACACTGGAATGCACAAACCCTGGGTTAGGTAACTAGGCTCCCTGTACCATGAATGGGGAGAGATAGGCACCTAGAATGAGACACACAAGTCAGCCCACTAGGCGAGGAGTCACCTAAGCTAGTCAATGGCCAATACCAAGGAGATAGGGATGACCTATTTCGGGGCCGGCTTTAGGGTGATTCCCCCAATTCCCGGGAATCGGGCCCTGCACATAAGAGGGCCCCACACCCTCCGCCGAGTGCCGCTGGAAACAGCGGCAACCGATTGAGCTGCCGCCAAATTGCCGCCGCTATCTTTGGTGGTAGCTCAATCGCTGCCACTGTTTTCAGCGGCATTTCGGCGGCAGCTCTTTCGAATCGGGCCCCACATGTCTTAAAGCCAGCCCTGCTCTATTTCCACTTGTGATCCACAGCCATGAAACCTTTTCTGAAGTCTATTGATTTGCTAGGTGTGCTCAGAGCATAAATCCACACAAAATGACTGGAGAAGAGGCCCTCCCTTATAACTTTTAGCCCAGCGGGTAGGATACTCACCCAGAACGTGGGAGACCCTGGTTAAAATCCTCCTCCCTTCTCTGTCTGATGAAGAGAAGAGAGTTGGACAAGGTTTTCCCACCACTCAGGGGAGAGCACTGACCATTGGTCTAGAAAGTGATACTCACACTGGCCCAATTAATATTTAATTATTTATACAAAGTGGAACAACTTCATTGGGAGATCCCGAGAGGCACTCACATCAGAATATCCCCTACTGCAGTAGTTAGGGCACTCACCTGAGAGGTGTGAAACCCATTCAAACACCTTCTCCTCTTCAGGCTGCAGAAGAAATGGAACCAGTGTATCTCCTGTGTGTGTATCATAACCACTGGGCTAAAGGTTACAAGGAAGGCTGCCTCTCATCCGCAGTTTTATGTAGAATGAGGTGTGCTCTGGGTGCACCTACCAGATCAGACCCTGCAGGACAAGATAGGCATTTCCCTGCCTAGCTCCACCTAGAGGTTTTTTACCATGAAAGCTTATGCCCAAATAAATATGTTAGTCTTTAAGGTGCCACCGGACTCCTTGTTGTTTTTGTGGATACAGACTAACATGGCTACCTCCTGATACTTGACACCTAGTTTGAGGATCACACTGGGTCTTAGGCATGAGATAAGGATCCAGCCACCTGCTTCAGGCAGCAGTGAGGGGGCCTAGAGGCAGAAACTTAGACACCTAGGAAACTTTTACAGTGAAAATTTAGGTGCCAAGCAAGTTTAGGCACTTACATGATTAGGCAGCAGCTGAGCAGCCTTTTGTGGATCCCAGTAGAGCCTAAATCTAATCTGGGATTTAGGCACCTAAATTCCTCTGTGGATCTGGGCCTGTCTCTCTGTAGAAGGGCGTAAGAAGATATACCATACTCACTGAAACCCCTGTACAAGCTACTTGCAACATAGGTCATAGCAGAGGAGAGCAGCTGCTTCCAGGCTGCTATTCCCCATCCAACTCCTGCGAGCAGGAAGTGGGTGGACCATGTACTCATCCCTAATATGGCAGATGATCAGTGCAAGTAACCTAAGACAGAAGGGCAGGCACAGCTTACTTTCCCTATGGAGAAAGGGGGGAGTATAGACCAAATTGTGACTCTTCAAGCCACAACTCAATCCCTGCCCTTCTCCTTGGGCAGGGCAACTATATATGTTGCTCCTTATATCAGAGGAGATGGCGATGTGTCGGTCTAACCATTGATTTTTCTTTCTTAGTTAAGTGAATATACAGCAAACCCTTTTTAGTTTAAAATATAAAGTTTGCAATCAAACTACTGTATATTACTTTCTCCTGTTTGTTTAATTTGGAAGTTATTTTCAAGCACAAGCTATAGAAAGCAGAGAGAATAAAGAATGAAAGTAAGTGTAGCGCACATGTGTACTGTTTTTGGAAGTGTAGATGTCAGGGAGTGCATCTGGCCAGATGAAAGGCTAGTCAGTTATTGGGGTCAGCAGTGAGGAACATTAGGCAAAAAGATAAATTCATATTTTGTTTTAAAAGTTATTATTTTTAATAATTTACACATTGGTTTTCTTGCTTGGTTTACAATGGAAAGGATCAGCCCAGATGAGTCCATTAAATTTAATGATACTTCACTGTTATGCATTTCTGTAACAATATGACAGCAATCTAAGGAACATACTCTGAAGTCAAGCTATATATGAACAAGTGCAGAATGTGCTCCCAAAGGCTTTGATCCTAGAATGAGTTCTGTGAGGGCAGATCCCTGCACTTGTATGGGGACCCTGCTGGGTACCGTGGTCTACCCACATGCATCAATTTGCAGGATCTGGGCCTAAATGTATAATGCTATGTACACATTATAGTCATGTTAAAACACAACATTATATACTTTTACTGCTAGCACCTCAAAAGAGAGAACAACAGAATCTTATTTTAGATGAACTTGCATATTAGATTAAAAGTGGACAATAGCAAATAATTTGTTTGCTTCATTTATTAATCTGGATGGAGGAATGCAATAAAGTATTTGATTTCAAATAATACAATAGAGATAATAATACCATTATCTGCTTTGGTTGTCACCATATTATGAAAAAGGTCAATTAATATAATGCAATTAGGACAAAGCATATTAAAAATTATTGTATAGGGACCCTCCAATTTTGACTTCATTCACGTTTTACTCCCTACTAACTCCATCAACCTCAGAGGAGATACTCCTGATTTACCCTGTTGTGTGCTGGGAATCATGGTCTTTGTATTCAGTAAAGAAGCAGCTTGAGCCAATGGTAAATACTATTTTATGTTTTCCTCAGTATGTGAAACAGCTGTATTTTTCACTGACTCACATCCTTGAAAGGGGATGTTCATTGAGAAGCTAAATGTTTACAGACAGGGTTGGATTTTTCAAAGAACACCCATAAAATTAGCTTTTCAGTTTCAGTCCTAGCCAGAAAATGCAAACCTTCCGTACCAAATCCTCAGCGGGGGTAAAGGGACAAAGCTGCATTTACTTCAACCAGAGAGCTAATGTGATTTACACAAAGCGAAGATATGACCCTATATATTGGATTTTTTTTGCCTCACATTGATTTCTGATTCTATCACTGGAGCATACACAGCCACTATGCCAGTGGTTCCCAAATTTATTCCGCTGCTTGTGCAGGGAAAGCCCCTGGTGGGCCGGGCCGGTTTGTTTACCTGCCACATCTTCAGATTTGGCTGATTGCAGGTCCCAGTGGCCGCGATTTGCTGCTCCAGGCCAATGGGAGCTGCTGGGAGCGGCGCGGGCCGAGTGACCTACTCGCCATCACTTCCAGCAGCTCCCAATGGCCTGGATCCGCGATCAGCCGAACCTGCGGATGCGGCAGATAAGCAAACCAGCCCGGCCAGGCCCACCAGTGGCTTTCCCTGCACAAGCAGCGGAACAAGTTTGGGAACCACTGTGCTGTGCCATTGAGGCAGTACGCTACAATTCAAACCCCCATTTATATACTGGGGCACCACTGTTGATCTGTGGTGCACACTGAGGGCCAGACTGAGCAGCACCTTATCCCACAGGTAGTTCCACTGATTTGCTAAATTCTAGTGATTACTCCCGCCACCCGAGTGGCATAATATGCTACCTTATACCTTTGCTTCTGAAATGGACCATTATACGTTACAAAACTAGAAACATTTTGAAATGTTTTCCCCAGAATTCTACAAATATTTACTTCTAATTAAATGCTTTCAACCTAGTAATCATCATGGACCTCATTATATAGCATACGTTTTAGTTTTTCTGTTTTTGCGTAAGACTCATATCTTGATGTTCTAATATGGCAGCTTTTTAAAACAGCTATGTTATCTTACTCTTCCTTTAATTAATGGAATACCATGAATTCCAGTGGTCACAGAAAAGTTCTAGTACCCTTTCAGATTCTTTTGGTTCCAGATAAGAAAAATCTGATTTGTATATTCCTGGGTCAAATGATGTTCATTACATCTGTTCGGAATCCTGTAGTATGGGTAAAATAACAGGACATTTTTTATGGGGCTATTAATACAGTATATGTCTAGAGCATCTTGTGAGGCATGAGGCCAACAGATGGTTCAAAACAGCAGTTGCCAGGCCAACAGAGGCATGGTCAGACACTTTCAAGTTTTACTTTAAAATAAAAGGCTAAATTGGGAATGTTAAACAGCTCCAGATTTATCTTGTAACATAAACTGAAATCTTGAAGCTGGTCAAATGGACCACAGAGGATTATTGGGGCCACTCATAGTCCTTCGACCTTCCCTGAGGTGGAAGGAACAACTGGCACACATTCTAGGTGGTGCTCAAAGTAGCATTAATGGATGTTGAAGGAAGGCAACCTGGACCATACCTAGCTATAGGGAAGGAAAGCAAATAAGACTCCTATTCCATGCCCTGCAATATATTATTTATATATATTAAATGCCCTGATGTCTGTGAAAAGCTGTTGAATTCAGCAATCCAAAAGGAAGTGTGTGGAGAGGCTGGGAAAAGGGCCATAGAAAGACCAAGGGATTAAAAAGGATGGGTCACAGATGCAACATGAGGATCAGTGGGTAAGATCTTGTCAGGAAGTTTTTGGTAAGAGATTCAAGTTGCATAATTTGCCTAAGGGAAAGAAGTTATAGGCAGGGAGCCCTGTGAGGCTGTACGCCCAAATTCAGAGCTGTGACTGGAACACACTTATATCTAGAATAAAGCTGTTCCTCTTTTTTACTTTAAACAAGCATCTTGGAATTCCATGTTTTTAACCCTATGGAATGTATCTGAGCATTAATAATATAAGGTGGAAAATGTTTTCCGTACTTTTTCCCATGTACCCTTCTATAGCAGGTGTTTTGCTTTCTACTGAGTAAGTGCAATGCTGTACTATGACATTCATGCTGGTAACATAGGCCTTAAAATCAGGACAACACCAGTAATATTATCTGTCCAGCACACAACATGTGGTTTGACTCTGTTCCAGACCAGCAGCTACCTGAGGGCCTGATCCGATGCCCACTGAAGTAAACAGAAGTCTTTCTATTGGTGGGCACTGGTGGATAAGGGCCATAACTGAGCCCAAACCATTAACTGTGCTGGAGAACTCATGTGCATGAACTCAAAATCCAGCCATGGCACCATAAGCTTAGCCTGAATATAGGTGGAAATATGCCAACAAAAATCAGCCTAAGCTGACAAACTAGACATTTTAAAACCATGGCTAAGGCTATTGTTTGCCTAGGATTCCATACCAACACTGATCATAGGGAGGAGCTCAAAAAACACATCTCTGGGCTCAGCAGCTCAGGATCCCATTATTAGGTGTTATAGGACAGCTATGTAGATCCAAATGGTTATTTTCAGAAAAACTTACCAGAGTGGGTATCACACTCCCCAGAAATAAGAGAAGACTAGATACATTAGCGTTGTAACGGAAATGGATATAAACGAACTTGAAAATCAAATTCAGGCCTAGATTATACAGCTCTTGGGGGTTTAACCAAGGAAAGAAGTGCCAGACTGGGTAGAATTTGTGCACAGGTTTGAACAGGGTGAGCAGACGTCCCATTTTTAAAAGGAAAGTCTCGTATTTAAGCCATCCTGTAGGAGTCCTAACTTTTTCTTAAAAACTGGCAAATTGTCTTGTATTTTCTGTCTCCTCCTCCCCCCCCACTACCCCCATCAGTACTGGCAGGTCCTACTTCTGGCTGGATCCCTGCTCATCAGCCACCTGCCCACCGACAGTGAGTGGCGGGGTCAGTGGCCAACAATGGGGGTGGGTGTGCAAGGCTGGTGGTGAGCTGGCCACTTCCCTTGCTGGTTCATCAGTGCAGCCCCTGCTGTATACTGGCTCTCAGCCAGCAGGGCCCATCCACCTTCTCATTTCAGGCTGGCACTGGCTGTGCACTGTGAGCTGTGGTGGCTGGTGGGTGCAGGCAGGTGCTAGACAGCAGCCGGTTACGTGCTGCCTCTGCTGCCTACCCATCAGCCCTTTATGTGCTCCCTCTCTCAGTCCTCTCTCTGCATTGCCCTGTCACACACCCCCAACCCCACTGCTCCTCCAGATGCCCCTGACGGGGCACGTCCTTCTCCCAGTGCTGTGCTGAGAACCAGCCCCTGGTCAGAGCGCTTGGCTCACCAGCAGCCTGGCTGGCAGGCTTCTTCCTGCCCTCACTGCCTCTGGCTGGGCCAGTGCCCCGGGAAAGCCAAAGACCCTCCTGCCCGGGGCACTGGCCAGGAGGAGCTGAGCCCTGCATAAGCCAAACACCCTGTACAGCGCTGGCAGGGGGAAGCCTCTCCACCTCTTAGCTAAGCTCTGGAGTGGGGGGCTAGGGGGGAGTGATTGCCAGCCTGTTCATGCCCCAACCCTGCAGGCTCCACAGCAGCCCCCCTGGAAGTGGCTTAGCATCCTCTTCACCCACCCTCCACCTCCGCCTGGGTCCTGTCCCCAGGGAGAGTGGGGTTACTCTGTCCTCTAGACACCCTCCCCTGCTGAGCCACCTCTCTGGCCAGGTTCCCTGAAGCCCCTGCAGTCAGGTTCCCTGGGCCCTGGTACACAATGCATCCTTAGGTCTTAACTCCTTCCTGCCCTTGCTGTAGCCAGGGGACAGGGGGCATCTAGGTTCTGTCAGTGGCCAGCAGCAGCCTGGAGGTTTTAGTTGCCTTTCAATACCGTGCAGGCAGGAAGGGACAAGCTGCTTCCAGCCAGGGCAGAGTGTGTGGCGGGGGGGAGGGTGAGAGGGGAGCAAGGGGGAGAGATGAGCTCTGCAAAGACAAAGGCCAAGTCATCCCTTCCCCTCCCCCGCCTCCTCCTCCTCTGGCTGGAATCAGCACTCATCCCTTCCCTCCCACACAGTGCTGAGAGGCTGCTGCTGGAAACATTCTGGTGTGAACCCTGGCTGAAATCTAGGGTGAGGGGCCATGTGACCCTGCATCCCCCCCACATGTGTTGCCTCGGGAAGCTGCAGCACCAGGTACCAGGAGAACCGGGTCCGTCCCAGGGTCCAGCCAGGCATGGAGGGCAGAGAGCGCCATGCAGGGAGGGTTAGATCAGTTGATCACCCTTCCCCGTGTGAGAGAGATATACAGGAATGTGTGTGTGTGTCACCTCTCCCCATGTGAACCCTAAAACCTTAAAGATAAGAAGGTAAATAAAAAGAATCCAACTTACTCAGTATTTCTATTTAACAGGGGTTCAGTCAACTTGATGTTAATTTGAATGTTTGTACTGCGTAGTTCTGATTGCCATTGAAGTCGCTTGAATACGAGTAATTTTACCAGGTGTCCCATATTCAGCATATGGAAATATAGTCAGCCTACTTTTGAATGACTATCGAGGAGGATTACCAGCTCTCACCTGTGCTTTGGGATGTACAGGAACCTTCCTCATAGAATTATCTTCAAGCCACAGCACTACAATGCCTCCCACATGAAGGCTAGTTGCACTGAATCAGATACTTTTGGCATACATAGAGAATAGAAACCCTGCTTCAAGGGAAACTGAATATAAGACTTCAAATTCAGTAGCCTCCAGATGTTAATAAAGGAACTTCAGTTCCTTCTAAATCCTATTTGATATGGGTTGATTTAAACTTGGCATTCATTTTTCCAGCTTCAGAGCCAAGACCTTTGCTACATCTGTGCAGATGAGATTATGTAGTGCTGCCACCAACCAGGAATTCCAGTGCCTGGTACACTCTGGTTCCCCCAAAACCTTGCCCGGGGACCCCCAAGACCCAGATCCTCTGGATCTTACCACAAGGAAAGTAAACCCTTTCCCTCATCGTTGCCTCTCCCAGGCTTCCCCTCCCTGGGTTACCCTGGAAGATCACTGTGATTCAAACTCCTTGAATCTTGAAACAGAGAGGAAAATCCACCTTCCGCCCTCCTTCTCTCTCCCCCTCCCAGACTCTCCCTGAGAGAGAAAGTAATCCTAACACAGAGAGAAATTAACCTCTCTCTCCCCCTTCCCTCCTTTCTCCCCACCAAGTCCCTGGTGAATCCAGACCCAGTCCCCTGGGGTCTCACCAGAATAAAAAAACAATCAGGTTCTTAAACAAGAAAAGCTTTTAATTAAAGAAAGAAAAAACAGTAAAAATTATCTTTGTAAATTTAAGATGGAATATGTTACAGGGTCTTTCAGCTATAGACACTGGGAACACCCTCCCAGCCTAAGTATACAAGTACAAATTAAATTCCTTTCAGCAAAATACAAATTTGAAGTCCTTCCAGCCAAATATACACTTGAACTCTTCCCAGCCAAATACACATTTGCAAATAAAGAAAACAAACATAAGCCTAAACTCGCCTTATCTACCTAGTACTCACTGTTCTGGACATATAAGAGACTGTATCAAAGAGATTGGAGAGAAACCTGGTTGCACGTCTGGTCCCTCTGAGCCCCCAGAGTGAACAACAACCAAAAACTAACAGCACGCACAAAAACTTCCCTCCCTCAAGATTTGAAAAGTATCCTGTCCCCTGATTGGTCCTCTGGTCAGGTGACAGCCAGGCTCACTGACCTTGTTAACCCTTTACAGGCAAAAGAGACATGAAGTACTTCTGTTCTATTAACTCTTAACTATCCGTTTATAACAAGTATGTACCCCTTTTTGTCACTAAGTATGATATCAGCATGACAGAATGTACTTCTATGTCCTCTCTCAAAGGAGTTATTCTAGACTTCCAGTAATAAATGTCTCACATGATGCTTAAAGGTTATTTTTGGTAGGACCAATAAAAATGTGGTTCCAGAAGTGATATATGATGTCAAATCATATAATATACAGTTAAGATTAGAGATGGAAAAGACCTGTTAGATCATTAACTGTAGTCTGTAGCTTTGCTAATATGGGATTGATCTCTACAGTCAATCTAGTCCCTTCTTCAATTTATTTTTAAAAGTCCCAAGTGATGGAGCTTTCACCATCTCCTTGGCTGGCTACTCCATAATCTAACAGATCTCACTCTCAGGAACCATTTCCTAGGAAACTAAAATTAATCCTGTTACTATCACTTTTCCTGATACTATCACTATCACCCCCTTCTGTTCTCCTAAATAATCTCTCTTTCCTGGTCCACTATCACCTCTATTAGCCTTTGAGGGTTTGCAGCTTTCTGCTTCCCATCTGCATTTCAGAGCCTCTTCTCCTCATGCCCCATTTGTTTTACCTTAGTTTTTCCCTCAAAACCTGAACCTCATTTTATTATTTGTGTCCATATTTCTACATGCTTTTGTGTTATTTCCATTATTTTCCTTGGTCTCGATGATATTTGCAACTCCAACTGTAACTTCATTAACAGGCTGTAAACCTTTTCTATATCAAAATCAACAACTGAGTAATTTTTTCAGTTTGCTGGAAGAAATGTGTATCCAGATGTTTTGATCTATTGAGAGAGAGAATAGCTACATGATTTCTATTTCCCATGCAATGTTTGCTAACTCTGTTCACTTTACTATATAGATCAGGGCTCCTCTTTTAAAATGCTTATTTTACACATACACATACTCCTATAGATGCTTATATACACACAGAATGTTAACATACATTGTGTTTTGTTATTATTATAAGCGTAAAAAACCCACACCCTCAGAGTCAGGAGTGTAGTTCATTACTACACTTCCAAAAGGAAGCTCTCTTCATGATGAATATAGAAATCATAGTTATTACTAGGCATTAGGAAACTCAGAGAGATTCAGAATTTTTCAGCACTGGAATGAGACAAGTCGCACAGCAGTTTAAAACTTAAAAAGCTACATTCTCCCAGCCCCGAGAGCCTCTCTTCCTGAATACAAAATACTGACCAAGTTGTGGCTGTAGTAGGTCACTAAGCATTCTTTTACTTACTAGTTGATATAACCCCATGCATCTCCTTGTCATTCTAGTAAGTAAAGTACACCCAAAGTTACACTTTTCTCCAGTAATTTGAAGACTGAGTCAATGGAAAAGATGCACCAGGTGCTTAACACAGAGCGGTAGGACAACAAAAAGCAATATATAACAAATGTGTTATGTCTGAAAGCAGGGGGTAGTAAAATTTAAATCCAGAACTATTCCCTACCCCAGTTCCCCAACAAAATGGCAAGGCACACCAAATGCAATAAAATATTTTTGCTGAATAAATGAGATACAGTGTATTAAAAAAAAAGGACTGAACGATTCAGAGTACCCTTTCTAAATGGTTACCTTAATGGTGTTCCTGTTAGCTTGCTAAAACAAAAAGCCATAGGGCTTTGCAGCATCCTGGGCTGAACTCACAGGTTTTTAAGCAAGTGGAAGAATCTTATTTCCTAGGGAGGTGTATTTCTACTGACCCCTGCAGACCAATTTTCTTTTGGGTAGCTCTCAACATCCTACTGCTGGATTTGTCCCAGGCCTATGACATTGTAGCTCAGGCTCTCCATCTTTCTGTATTTTTAGGGATCTAATAATGAGCTATTTAACAATCCCCTGTCCTGAGACCATGCTGTGATCTGCTTCCCTGAGGGTTCACGGAACTTCTTAAAATACCAGGCTCGGCTTCTGCTGGGCAAGGGTCACTATATGACCTTTTAGGTCCCCAATGGGAACCACGCACAAGACAGGGCTCTCTCAGCATGCAGCTTCTTTGCTGCTTCCCACAACTCTGATCACATGGAATCCTATGAGGGAACATGGTTTACTCAGCTACTGACCTGTGTGGTTTCCATTATTGCTTCCAAAACTCCTTAGATAATGAGCTATTGTTCTATTTTATAAAAGAGCATATATATTCAGTCTGCTTATTTGATAATATTCCCTTCCAGACAGGGGCTGCTCTAGGAATTTTGCTGTCCCATGCCTGCGGGAGGTTCGCCAAAGCCATGGGACCAGCAGACCCTCCGCAGGCACGCCGCCGAGGACAGCCTGCCTGCTGCCCTCGCGGCGCTGGCAGAGTGCCCCCCGCGGCTTGCCGCCCCAAGCACGCGCTTGGCGTGCTGGGGCCTGGAGCCGCCCCTGCTTCCAGAAACACTACTAAGCCTCAAGGGTCTATCTTGAATCTTTAGCCTGCCTGAACGCCTTGTAATCGAAATTATACCAATTCCTACTACTTCCCTTTTCCCATTCCTTGAACTACTTTAATCCATACCCTAGCTCACCGAATTCTAATTGCTTTATCTTGACTCTCAGTTCTTTTCATCTTCATATCCCTTTCCCGCTTATTCCATGCCTCTATTTTAAGATCCTACCTCACATACTCAGACAGAGAGAAAGGGGAAATTAAAGCAGACTATGAGGTAACTGTTACTTATATCACCTTCCTCCCCAGTACTATCCAAGCAGCACCTCTAAACAGAACATAAACTTCAAACAATTAGACTCACTCCACTGAGAAATCTCTACTCCACAGAAAAGGGTGCCACATCCTGGATTTAGCACCCCTATTATAATTTCTATTGCAGTAGCACCCAGAGGCCCCAACGAAGTGAGGGTGATATACTAGGTGCCAAATCTAAAATCTAAATAGACAAGATGGAGAAGGTATTCTTATCCCCATTTTACAGATGGGAAACTGAGGCACAGAGAGAAACAACTTGCCAGGACCAAGGGAACTGAAGCCAGATCTCCTGAGTACAAATCCAGTGCCAAAACCACAAGACCCACCTGCCTGTCCATGTTTTCTTGCTATTGCTTTTATTGGCATTTATTTCATCTCTCTTATTATAAATATTTTTAAACATTGAAAATAAGAATCTCCACCCTCAAGAGATGCCTGAAAGAAATTGGAACAAAGGACAGTAACTACAGGGGTGTGAGTGATTGCTGGACCCAGACTAGAAAGGAGTCTAGTCTGTAAAAGAAGCTTATTGGGTCATCTCTGAGGGCGAGATTTACCTGTATTCAGTTTCCTACTGTATTAGGCTTAGACTTGCACATTTTGTTTTATTTTGCTTGGTAACTTACTTCATTCTGTCTGTTATTACTTGGAACCACTTAAATCCTACTTTTTATACTTAATAAAATCCCTTTTTGCTTATTATTGAAGCCAGGGCTGGTGACTAATACCTGGGGGAGAAAACAGCTGTGCATCTCTCTCTGTCAGTGTTATAGAAGGCCAACAATTTATGAGTTTACACTATTTAAGCTTTATACAAAGTAAAACGGATGTATTCAAGGCTTAGGCTCCCAGAAAGACTGAATGCTGGGTGCTGGGAAAGTCTCTGTTAACTAAGAAGCCCCAGAGCTGAGTGGATCTCAGTTTCAGTGAACTACAGAGGTGTGGTCCAACCCCTGGGTTTGTGTTGAAGCTGACTGAAGTGTCTAACTCAGCAAGACAGGAGTGGAGGGAAGCCTCTTCTGGCAGGGGGGGTTGTTCTCAGTTGTATCCCAGCACATCCAGTGACAGTCTTGAGGGAGTTTCTTTGCCCAACCCATCACAGCACGAATATACAGACATTTGAAAACAGCAATGACAGCAGGCTAAAGAAGAAAACACTTTTGTAATTAGGGCACCAAACCCTGATTCAGGAGGCTGGGCTCAATATCCAGTTCTGCCACAGATTTCTTATGTGACCTTGAACGTGTCACCTAATGACTCCAGACCTCAGTTTCCCATTTGTAAAATGGGAGTAGTACTCCTTCCTTTGTTTTGATTGCAAGCTCTTCAGGGTAGAGACGGTCTCTAAATATGCATTTATACAGTTCCTGCCACAGTGGAACCTCGTTTCATTTGGGGCCTCTCAGTGACACCATTATACAAACAATAAGTAATCATTTTTGGTGTTAGCACTGTTGAATGGCACTGATGCCGACATAGTTACATCAGGGCTCAATTTGGCCCAGGGTCTCTTGGTTTTATATTGTTGCATTTCATCTCCACTTTTATTGAGTTTTTTACTTCATATTGCTTGGTATTTTCTCTTGCTTCACAGTGTTTTCATTTTGGACCATAAACTTTATTCTTTTCTGGGATTTATTCAGATTATTCTGTCATGACTTTACTCACATTGGGGCATTTCAAATAATTATTTTTTAGATTCATTCTTATTGGTTTTCTGACACATCTAACATCATGGGGTAGGGTGGGGGTTACCCACATCTTTTGAGAATATACTGCTGTCCATTTCTTGCTTTGTTTTT
This sequence comes from Gopherus flavomarginatus, assembly GCF_025201925.1. NCBI lineage: Eukaryota > Metazoa > Chordata > Testudines > Testudinidae > Gopherus > Gopherus flavomarginatus. Next base: position 88,520,279 of record NC_066623.1, on the reverse strand, counting down.
AAAAAGTGACAGAGGTAGGTAGGTGCCTTTCAAATTCACCTTGGAAACTGGTTTGTTACTATTCTGCTCAGGCACACTAGGTTTGACATTTTAAACCTTTGCATTTTTTCCCCGTACTTCATATAAATATGGTTCGGCATTGAAACGAAGAGGAGATGAAGTAAGCTTGAGATGTTTCTCATTCCCATGCAGCATACTCACTATTGCAAGCACTTAAAACCAAAAGTCATATCTGGTATGTCAACAGAAACAACCTTTATTGCCAAATGCGCCAAACTTCAAAACAAGAAAATTCAAATGGGTTCCAAAATGTAAATACTTTGTGACAAGGTCAAGCAAGACAGGTGGCAAATATTTATGTGGACTACACAATTCCACTAGGTGAAAAACAGGTGTAGATTTCATTGACACCGAAGGTAAAACGACAAATGTGGAAACTGTGTCCTTTACATAAACATTTCCAAGACCAAAATCAACACATTTCTCATTACTATCCCTAGGACTTCTTTTTTCCTTACATATTGGCCCCAATTCTCACGTTTGGTCAAGCTCCAAGAACTGAAGAAAGGCAAACATATTTGTCACATTTGCAGCCCCCAGATGCTGGGGCCACTGCACATTGATCTAGTCTCCAGTATAAATGAGAATCGCTATATTTCCCCCCATATACTCCAGAACATTCCCATGGTGCTGAGGAATTCTTATCTAGTTAAGCCAGCTTTACAGCACAAAAAGAGTTTATTACTATAAAAATTTAGGCCCTCCCTTTTCAAAATACCTAACACTAGTTCTAGACCCACGGCTCCGTAGGACAAGTGATGCCATCCAGCAGGATATATGTTTGGTGGTCAGCATATGTACATCTTTGGGGGAGGGAGTGTTTCTATTTATGAGCTACAACTGGCTAATGATTCAATACAATACAAAAATGTGCATAGAGCTCAATCCTGTGGTCTTTACTCATGTAAAAAAAAATAAACACTGAAACTAAATAGATTTTTCCTGAGGAAGAATAAGATTGGATCCTGCAGTTCTCTGATGGCACAGAGCCCCACAGTGTGAAATGCTTCTTTTACAAGCTGGTGGATACAATACTAAGTGATGTGCACTGACAGAGAAATCGTAATGCTTGACATGCCTGTAGCCATACCACCTCGAGCTCTGATCCCATCAGATCACAGAAGCTAAGATAGGTCAGCCTGGGTTACTGTTTGAACTGAAAACTTCATAGGAACTTGGGTATTGCATGAAAGGTGGCTGGTGATTCAATAATCAGTAGAACTTTTTGTCCAGAGTCAGGCTGTGTTTTCACTGTAGAGTTAACATGAGTTAACTCCTCTAAATTAAGATAGATTGAGAGAGCAGCCATAGTACAAAACAACGTTTACACTGCACAGTGATTGGATTACTGAACAGAGTCATTGTGTTAGCAGATAACTAATTGTGCTAATTTAAACTGTAGCCTATATCCCCCGATGGGCCAGATAATTGGTTAAAAGTCCCGCCAGTTAAGGGTTGTGTGCGGATGGGACATTACGGATAAGACTTAAATTAACTCTGTAGTGAAAACAAGTCCTCAGACAGGAACCAGTCTCTCAGTGCAATGCTGGGGGCATGGATCTGTGTCCACACACTCCCTGGCAGTACCCAGATCAAGCCTGGGAAGCTAGGGGTCCAACCAGCAGATAATCAAATTAGGTGATGACTCCTGGTCATGTGCCACCTAAGGCATGTTGCTCATACGCTAAGAAGAGCACAAGGGGGTATGGGACAGCGGGAGGTGGCTTCTTTCTGATGATCTGTAAGGCTGCAGTCATGATCACTTTCTTCTACTAAAGAACTCACAGCAATTTTCAAAAGAGGAGGAGTGTTAACTTCAAGGTCCTGACCTGCTCAAGCCAGGACAATAATTTTTCCTACTAGGCAATCTAATTATGGTGTAAGATCACAGAAGTCAGTGGAGCTGCACCACAAATTAGTCAGGCCCACAGTGCCCAACTGGGTGCTCAGACACAAGAAAATCTCCCACTGAACTGTGCTGTGCAGCTGATGGCAAAATTTGACCTGTTTTATTTTATCAATTCAAACTTTAGCCCAAATTGCTGAATTTCTGAATACAGAGAAAAATAATAAACAACATCAAAGCTTCAAAGATACAGCCACAGTATGCGGTGTCGTTTCCTTGAGAAGAGAGTGAGTTTTGACTCATAGTTTTGCTATAGCATCATCCTGGCTCTAAGTTGCTCAGAATACAGTGTTCTTAATGCTATTGCATAATGCTAAATACTAACTATTGGTGCCTTTTATAATTAAGGCCATTAATAGCTGTTTTTTCCGGCATTTACAGGAAGATAAAAAAAAATCCTCCTGGCATTACCATCATAACAGTAGATTGCATGTCTCTTTTCAGACAGACAGTCTACAAGTATTATCCTGTGGTAAGCGAAGCTGCAAGTACATTTGTCTATGTGGCTGAATAAGTAATGTCAGTTTCATTTTCAAATAGTATCTCTTGTCTAGATTGACTATTGTTATTTCTAGCTGGCAAAGATGTGTCTAGGTGGAGTTCTGTGTACTCTGTTTCAATCAATGCATATGTACCATCTAAAATAAGTATCTGCAGACGATATATTAAACATCACCTGAGAAATTCCAGTAAACAGAATCAATTAGCAGATAACACTTTTTCTAATATTTAGAAAAAATAGGAAGTCATTATCAAAACATGCTCCAATTTGTTAAGAGAATGGTTCAAACAGAAGGTGAAAAGGTTCTGTCTTTTGAACATGAGGAAGATATCTCTGAAGACAAAAGAAGTGTTAACCACAAAAATAGAAATTCACTATTATCATCTACTGATGAAGAGCATTATATGAGAACTGGGTATTATCATTATTCAAGCGTACAGATATACTATATTCTGAGCACCTCTCATTCAAGCATCTCACAATTCCCCTCCTGACATGAACAAATTTTGCCTCAGTCTGGCCATGAGGAATCATTTCACGGACAAGGAAACTGAGGTAGCTTGTTTACAAGAAATTACAAAATTGACCACTGATTTTTGGACCCTCCATTTTCTGGGTACCTAATTTAAGACACTTGAGGTTTGTTTACTGGGGCATAGAAGGGGGCAGAATCACGATGTGAATGAGGAGCAGAGGGATAGAATCGGGAGTGAGAGGAGGTACTGAGACTCAGTGAGGGATGGGCAGCTGTCTCTCCAGGGTGGGATGGAAGATCCCAGGGGTTCCTATCTGTTCCCAGGCTCATTCTAGACCCTCCAGGTCCCATTCTTTGCTCCCTGGCCTGATCTTGGGTACAGTGGCAGCAGCTGCAGCCCCACTGCCTCCTGCTCTCACCTCCGCCTCTGTGGGCATTCACAAATGTATGCAGGGGCAGAGCCCCCACGATATTCCCATTAGCCCACCCCCCATTTCCCTGGTTCCACCACCTGTGTTCCCACAAGTGTTTTGTGACCAAAATTCCCCCTAGGTGATATTTCCACTAGTTGTAGAAAGAGTGGAAGAATTAGCACAGATCAAGTGCTGGGAGCCACTGATATTTTTAACACCAAGTGGTCTAACTCAGCTCAGAGCAAGGTCTAAATAACAGTGCAAAAAAACCAGAAACCACTGTAGCCTGTCTACACGTAGGCCTTGTCTACACTGGCAAGTTTCTGCGCAGTAATGCAGCTTTCTGCCGTGTAACTCCCGAGGTGTACATACTGCCAAGCCACTTAGTGTGCAGAAACTGTCCAGGAGGCTGTCCAGTCCCAGCTGCGCTCCAGCCGTAGGAATTATGACACCTACAGACAGATTTCACGATGCATGACAGAAAGGGGCCATGACCGGGACACACTGCAGTGCAGGGTCAAAGTGAAGGAGCTGCGGAATGCCTACCACAAGGTGTGGGAGGCAAACCACTGCTCCGGTGCTGCCCCTACAAGCTGCCGTTCTACAAAGAGCTAAACCTGATACTCGGTGGCAATCCCACCCCCATTGCGAAGGCCACTGTGGATACTTCGGTGGCTCACGTGCCAGTCGAGAGTGGACAGAGCCAGGAGGAGGAAATCTTGGACAAGGATGTGGAGGGCGAGGGGACTCAGAGGCAGAGGATGACTCAGAGGTCAGAGATGCATGCAGCCAGAACCTCTTCTCTACCCCGGAGGAGGCTAGCCAGTTGCAGCTGTTGGAGCTTGGTGAAGTGCAAACGGGAGACAAGGCCCCTGGTAAGTAGAGGGCAGGAGGGCTGCAGAAAGCAGGCTTGTGTCTGTATGCCTAGTGAGTCTAAGCGACGGAACAGGGTGTTGATTGACTCCCTCACTTCATGGGAATCTGCCTCAGAGATCTCCAGGAAACTCTCATGGAGATACTAGACAATCCACGGCTGCAGGTTCTTTCTTCCCCATTAAAGGTACCTTTCCTGCTCCACTGTGCCGTCACTGGGGGCGAGGGACCATTGCTGCACATAGGCGAGCCGCATAAGGGCCAGGGTGGAAGCCACAGGCTTGGAGAAGACCATCCCTTGATTCCCTGCTCACCTTCAGCAGCGAGATATCTTCTGTATTGAACACAGCCTGTGGAAAATGTGGGGACAGTAATGATCATAAGGCCCCCTCTACAGTGCTGGCTCTCCCCAAGAGCCACATGTCCAGTGTACAGTACTGTCCTGGAACATTGATTTCCCCGATCTCTGCGGTTACTCACCATTTGGGGCGTCTTTGAGCTCATGTTTGCTTCCCTGGGGTCAGCCAGTTAGTGACAGGTATGCGAACAGTGGCTGTGTTTTAAATCACTGAATCAGTGGTCTGTGTGTTGAAAACAATACTGCTTCTGTAAAATGTTGCATTTTGGCTTCACAGATATGACCTTGGGAGCCCAGCCTCCCTCTTTGTTATTGCTGGCTGAATGGCTGTGCAGAATTAGAAAATCGCCACGAAGAACTAAGGAGGATTTTCTGCGTGATGTCATGATGCACTCTGCAGCTGAGAAACAAGGATCGAAGGAGTGGCGGGACAGTAAGAAGAGGGACCAGAAGGAGATTGCGGTGCTCCAGAACCAAGCCACAGAGCAGCTCTTAAAATTATGGAGCGCCAAGCAGACATGCTCCAGGTGCCACTAGCACTGCAAACCAAGCAGCTCCGTGCCCACCCTCCCATGCAGCTGCTGTCACAAAACTCTTTCTAATTTGCCCCCCAGACACTGCCAACACACTCTTATTAACCTCCTGGTTCCAGTCTGTACCCGCTGCATTACACTCCTGCCCTATCACAGTCCAGCACTGCAGACTCCCACTACACACTGCACTCAACACCCATCCCTCTGCAGTTTAGCCCTGCTGAAGTACAGTAGGGCTAAACTGCACTGTACTCCAAAGGATAAGGTTGCATATAAGGCCTGGACATACATAAATCTTTAACCGTCCCGGGACCTCACTTCCTCCTGGGACCCTCCCTTCCCTCTTCCCCCATTGTGCTGATGTGTTTTTTGTTTGTCTCTCTCCTCCAGTTCTTGTTTTTAATAAAAGGAGTTGCTTTGGTTTGAAAGAAATCTTTATTCCATTAACTGAAAGCAAACAGAGCTCTACAAAGAAACAGGCAATTTCCTTAAATTTCCATCATCTGCACCAATCACAATTACCTCCTGGCACTACAAGCACTGCACTCCAGAGCATAGCAACAAATATTAGTGGCTTTCAGCTTCAAATTGCTGCCTCAAGGTATCCCTGATCCTTATGGCCCTTCGCTGTGTCCCTCTAATAGCCCTGATCTCTAGTTGTTCAAATTCAGCCTCCAGGTTGCTGAGCCTCAGCAGTCCAGCCCTGAGTGAAGCTTTCACCCTTCCCTTAACAAATATTATGGAATGTACAGCAGGCATCTATAAGCATAGGAATATTGTCATCAGCAAGGTCCAGCCTCCCATATAGGCAGCACCAGGGGCCCTTTAAATTGCCAAAAGCACACACAACAATCATTCAGCGCTTGCTCAGTCTGTTGTTGAACCACTCCTTGCTGCTATCAAAGTTCCCTGTGTGTGGATTCATAAGCCACGCCATTAAGGGGTAGGCAGGGTCTCCCAGGATCACAATGGGCACTTCAATTTCCCCTACAGTGACCTTCTGGTCCGGGGAAAAAAGTCTTTGCTTGCAGCTTCCTGAATAGGCCAGTTTTCCAAAAGATGCATGCGTCATGCACCTTTCCAGATCCGCCAGCGTTAACGTCCGTGAAATGCCCATGGTGATCCACAAGCACCTGGAGAACCATAGAGAAATATCCTTTCTGATTAATGTACTCAGTGGCTAGGTGGTCTGGTGCCAGAATTGGCATGTGTATACTATGTATTGCCCCTCCGCAGTTAGGAAAGCCCATTTGTGCAAAGCCATCCACAATGTTACGCATGTTGCCCAAAGTCACGGTCTTTCGGAGCAGGATGCAATTAATGGCCTTGCACACTTCCGTCAACATGAGTCCAACAGTCAACTTTCCCACTCTGAACTGGTTAGCTACTGATCAGTTGCAGTCTGGAGTAGCCAGCTTCCACAGTTTAATCAACACGTGCTTCTCCAGTGACAGGGTAGCTCTCATTCTCGTGTCCTTGCACCACAGGGCTGGGGCGAGCTCATCACACAGTCCCATGAATGTGGCTTTCCTCATCTGAAAGTTCTGCAGCCACTGCTCGTCATCCCAGAAGTGCATGACTATGTGATCCCACCACTCAGTGCTTGTTTCCCAAGCCCAGAAGCGGCGTGCCACTGTGGTCAATGCCTCCGTGAATGCCACAAGCAATCTTGTGTGGTAGCTAGTATGCATGGCGAGATCAGTGTCGAACTCCTCTTGTCTTTGTAGTTTAAGAAATAACTCCACTGCCACTCGTGATGTGTTAATGAGAGCGAGCAGCATATTGGTTAACAGTGCAGGACCAATTCCTGCAGACTGAAGAGGCAGAGCGCGCAGTACACAAACCATTGAAAGACCACCAAATGCGGACAGAAGCATGGGGATTGCTAGGATGCGAAGCAATGCATCACGGGGCATTAGGACAGAACCCTGGATGCCCTGCAACCCTCTCCACCTTCCCACAACTCTTAGTGGCAGAAGAGGAACAGATGCTCTGTGGGATAGCTGCCCTGAGTGCCCCGCTCCGAATACCAATGCAAGTGTGGCCAGCGTGAACATGCTGTTGCGCAGGCAGCTGACCGTGTGAACACACAACAGCGGTTTCCCTTCAGTGCTCTCTGAGCCACTATGTAACTCAGCCAACTGATCTCCACTGCACTCATGTTGGCAAAAACATTTTAAAGAGGAAGGAGGAAATGGTATTTGATTTTTTTACTCTCTCTAAAGATTAATGTAATCAGCTGCTGAATGCCACTGATACTACTTCACAAAATGCAGCTCAGGAAGCACTTATCTGGCAGCATAAAACTTGGCTCTCAAGGAAGACACTTCATATATTGTGGCATCTTTAAATAGTTTTTATGGCCCTCTTCTCCACAAAAGAGCTGCAGTGTTCCTGCTGAGGAAACCCTAGAAGGGACTGAAGCACGAGGACCTAGCTTTTGAACCCAAATGAGTTATTCAGTAGCAACAATATCAGCTAAAGAGAAGTGGCTTTGCAAGGTCGAGGACAAAGCATGGTGGAGGAGGAGCTTTCCTCCTCTGCATAACTTTAAACCTGATTCATTCAGGGAAGAAAGCTTGCGCTTCAAATTAATCCAGCTATCGCATTAAAGGCCTAATTTTGTGCATTACTGAGCAAGCACAACCCCAGCTGGCTTTCTTGAGAACTGGGCGGGGGGTACTTGGCACCTCAGAAAATCAGGAGGCTAAATTGTCTGATTTTCACAGGTATGGAGCACCTATTGCTCTCATTACTTCAACTGGCGCTGTGGTTGCTCACACTTAAAAAAAAAAAATCTTCCAAGACACGGATATTCAGTGTCCACTCATTCTACCATGTCCAACTTGAGATTGCACTTGGCTTCTCTGAAAACCAGGCCCTAGCTCTCAGCCTCTCTGAAAAATCAGACCCTAGATGTTACACATTGAACACCCATAATTAGTAACCACTTTGAGGCCTTATTAAATAATCAGTAAATGTATTATTACTGACACTTACTCGTAAAATAATTTCTTGTTGTTGAATTTACTTTGAATAATTCTTTCCAGGGTACTCCTCTGCTACATCTTGGCCAGTCGGCCCTCATGTCAATTTAGCACAAAGAATTCCTTCTTCAAGCAATAATGACACTTATGTCCAGAGATCCCACATGGACGTGAGAAATAAATGGTTTGAAATAACCTATGTGAGTGGAAAGGCAAGCTAGCTTGGAAGGAGATAACTTTGTCTTCTCAATTGGAACTCAGCTATACATGAGCTGAAAAGAGGCTGAGAGCATTAGAAATAAACAGACAAAAATTAGATTAAAATAGAAAGGCTGACTAGAATTTGCTGAGATGGAATTTGGGCTGAACATAATATTTCTCTGGGTGCAGTTACTTTGATTTAAATGGACTCATTACAGAGTTTTCTAGTTGTTTCTACTGGCTTTATATACGTATTCCATAATGCCTTGTCATTAGGAAACATTACTGTTGCATTTCATGTAATTATCTAATACAAACTTTAGCTCAAGATTTAGCAATTAGCATAGAATGTATGCCCCATTTTTCTGAGAGATTCTTACACCCAGTGGCCCTGGAACCCTTTTAATAGTGGGGGTGCCACTATGAAAGCCAGCCCCCTTACTCCTGTCTGCCCCCTCACCCCCAGCTGAAGCCAGGAGCAGTCCCGTGTCTCTGGGAGGGGAGGTCCTGGACAGGGGTAAGGGGGCAAAGGCTGGGTGCAGGCATGGGGCTAGTACCAAAGCCCTGGCTAGGAGGCAGCAGCCGGAACCCCTGGAGTGGGGGTCCAGGTGTGGGGCCCCGTGCATGGGGCCAGTGTCCAGAGAGTGGGGCCTGCACTCCAAAAGCAGAGCCTCAGGTGTGGGGCCCTGGGCATAGGGCCAGTGACCGGGAAGGAGGCTGGCAGCTAGAACCCAAGCCCCGGACGCAGGGCCAGTGGCCGGGAAGTGGGCCAATAGCCGGAACCCAAGCCCTGGATGCAGGGCCAGTGGCCGGGAAATGGGCCAGCAGCGCAGTACCTGAGCCCCGGGCTCAGGGCTGGAGAGCGGGGTCCCGGGCCAGGAGTGGGGCCCAAGTGCAGAGCCCCAGTCATGGAGCCAGCAGCCGGGGAGCAAGGCAGGGAACCAAGACCCAAGTCCCAAGCTAGGGAGTGGAGGCCTAGATGCGGGGCAAGCAGCCCTGTCTAAAACCTCCACGCCCCTAGTTCCCACGTCTATGGTTACACCTTGTCTTGATTTAAATGCTGTACCATGGTTTTGGTCTCATAGGATAATCACCTTGTCAAGTCAGTATTTATCATTGTGATTGCTAAATCATATGCATTTTAGTTTTTGTAGCTATCGCACTGTACTAAGAATCAAGGAAAGTTAGTGACCAAATTCCATTTCCTCTAGAAATCAACTAAATACAGAGAAAATTACCTGGTTTTGTACAGCAGCACATAATAATATACACAGCTTTAAACTTAGAACAATGGGAAGCTATAGTTTTTGTCATGCTGTAAAGCCCCTCAAAGAGAAGAAGAGTGATAGGTGACAGATCACACAAGAAAATTGATGGTCAAATTTCACAAGAAATATTTAAAAGCTGCACTAGAGTCATCTGCCTCTGAAGGTGAAAGTGAGACTCTCCTTCACTCCACATCCAGGGACAAAATGGAAAGAAATGCAAAGCTATGAAGTGGGGAAAAGCTGCCATCCCCCTCACCAGTGAAAAGACCTAATACTCCGGTATTGCAGGCACGAGACACTCCTAAAAGAGGAAGGAGATTCACTACATGGGAGGTTGGGCTACTTGTCCCCTATCTTCCAATGAGATCTGCCAGGACAGGTGAATGCTAAGGATGGCCTGGTGAACAGGGAGATAGGAGTGGCCTAGTTAACTAAAGTTTGTAGAACCTTTAAGAAGTTTCAAGTACCAGAGGGGTAGCCATGTTAGTCTGCATCTGTAAAAGCAGCTAAGAGTCCTGTGGCACCTTATAGACTAACAGATGTATTGGAGCATGAGCTTTCGTGGGTGAATACCCACTTCATCAGATGCATGCTCCAATACCTATGTTAGTCTATAAGGTGCCACAGGACTCTTTGCTGCTTTTAAGAAGTTTGATTCTGTTTTAGTCAAGGGCAAGGATTTGAGCTGATTCTTACATTATCTGACTTGTTCTGTCATGTCTACACCAGTTAGACTGGAAACGGACTCTTTTGGCTACTCAGTATTTGGCTACGTCTTCACTACCCGCTGTATCGGCGCGTAGCAATCGATTGCTCGGGGATCGATATATAGAGTCTCATCTAGTCACGATATATCGATCCCCAAAAGCGCTTATATCGATTCCGGAACTCCACCAACCCGAATGGAGTTGCGGAGTTGACACGGGGAGCCACAGACATAGATCCCACGCCATGAGGACGGTGAGTAATTCAATCTTAGATACTTCGACTTCAGCTACATTATTCACGTAGCTGAAGTTGCGTATCTGAGATCGATTTTCCCCCGTAGTGTAGACCAGCCCTTAGTTACTAAATCTAAGCAGGATTTTAGTTTGATAGAAGTCGTCGTACATGACCACATCTCATAATGGCCAAATTATCAACTTCTAATTTGTTTTATTGCTGATTGGTGAATAGCTTGGCTTTTGTTTGGGGAAAAATTCTAATTTTTTGGTTCTTCCCTTGTGTTAAATAAATGTGTTTGGGTTTCAGTTTGTTAGGATGGGATATAGTAGAAAATTTTTGCTCCCCTGCAGCAAATACCACTCTTGTATTTGAATGCATGCAGTAGCTCTGTAGACTGTACGCTCCATTTCCCAGTGGAAGGGAATTTCCTGTAAGAAGGCAGGAGGAGACAACAGAGTAAAGTGTGTTCCCTTCACAGTTGCTCTGACTGACAACTGTTTCTGGGGAAGCACTAGAGCTGTGCTGCCAATATTTTAACAATAGGCTCCTATAAAATGTTTCCTCCCTAGGCTGTGCTGAGCGACGTATCCCAGGTTGTGCATATTTGCTGAGAAGAAATAAGAGACAAGAGTATCTTATTCAATCATTAAGCAAAAGTGCTTTCTCATAGCCACAACCAAAAACAGAGGCAGCCCCACCAGCCCTACAAACTCATATTAAATTGTACTTTGCTGGAAATGACTATTCTTGTTCCTGAAAAAATACACTAAGTATATTGCTATTGATTTCCAGGCTTCCCACTGGCTGACCCCCAAAATTTTTAAAATGCTGACCCTAGGGATGAGGGTTCATATGTTTTCCTTTTCCCTTCGCCCCTTTGCTGAGACTTTTCTGAGCCCCTCTGTTTCTACTAGCTATTGCCCTTTTCCCTGTCTTCATCATTTACTTTCTCTGCTGTACTACGCAGAGCAGTAAATAGTACAGCTTGGCACTTCTAAAGCTTTTCCCCGCCAACATTAAGGACAGAGCACCTGCGGTCAGCAAAGACATTAGTTACACCTGTGAGTGCTCAACCACTCTGGGGTCGAGGCCTGGGGTCTCACACTGAGCTTCCAAAAATGGAGACCGCTATTTTTACCTTAAGTGACTTGATCAATGTTGCTGAGCAACTCAATAGCAAAGCCAAGAAATAGAACCCAGGGCTCCAGTTCTCCACTGCAACATGCCCTCTTTACACCCCCACTGTAAAAGCATGATAAGCAGAGAGCCAGCTGAGAGAAATAGTGAGGAAATACACAAGCTTTACATCAAGCTGAAGGTAAGGGCTCTCACTCAGTCCCTTCCTTGCCCTGAGTGCAGGTGAGGGCAAGAATGGAGCACTCTAGCTATCCTGAGCTGGTGGTAAGGGTCCCCTCCCAGCCCCCCACAAGAGACACTCCACTGCCCATGCTTTTCCGTTTGGGGGAGGAGGAGAGAAGAAACATGTGACAGATGTTAGTCACACTGCTTAATACACTACTTGAAAGTGCTCAGACACTACAGTGAGGAGCACAGTATAAAAACCTATATAGACTAGAAGAGGATTGTTCAAAGCTGGCCAGGGGCTGCTCTAATTTATGCTGGAGGACTACTAAGCTCTTAGGCAGAACCAGAATTCAGCAAGTGCAAAATTGGCTTGAAGCTACCTCCTCCTGAGATACATAACACAGAGTCTGACCCCAGATCTCCTGCCTTATTATCCCATGCTTTCAGCAAAGACCACATGTGGTATGGCATTATTAACGAATGAGAGAATGTGCATGCGCACGCATAGACCATTGTGTGAGCCCCCTCTCCTCCCGACCTTTCATATGCGCGCACACACACACACACACACAAACAGCATTTGCAGATTTCCTCATCTGTTTTTGCAATGCTGCGATCTTCCAGAAATTCCACAATTTCAGTTTTGCTGCCAGTGTTTCTCCTCCCCATTTTAGCCAGATGATATTCACCTACCAGATGGATTTTCCCCAAGCTCTCATGCCACTAATAAAACTGCAGCATTTTTTGTTAATTTATCACTGTGTTAAAGTATAAGAAGTGAACCACACATTGATAAAATGAATTATAGGTATACCTCCCCTACATCCTGTGCAACATGCTAAGCAAAAGCTGTGTTGTGTTAACTGTCAGCCTGAGAAACAGCTGACATTTGTTATTTTAATTAATAGTTGACTCTGCTGAAATAAGCTTCTGTGAAAAGCTATGACTTTTATTAAATCTTCACAACAGCATTATTTTCCACAGATTGGGAGGCAAAAACTAATTTTCAAAACTGCTTCACCCTACAAGGTCACCGCCAACAGCTTGAATGCACATGTCAAGGAGACATCTGCTTCCGAGGCACCAGTCTACATTAAATGTGCTTTATTTTGGAATTGCAAGATACTTTCCACTGGAAAAAAATGATTATTCAGTAAGTAATTAGCTTTTAACTGTTTAGTAGAAAAGATTTTTAAACCCCATTCCATTTGTCTCATAACTGGGGCCTTAATTTCCCAGACTTCAGCATTCACAAGGTCTGGCCATTGACACGTGTAGACTTGAACTAAGTTGTCTGTTCATTAATGATGAACCATTGGGTGATTACTCAGACAGAATGTAAGATCAATCATTTCTCCTGACCAAATATTTTTATAGCTTCATAGATTTCAAGGCCAGAAGAGACGACTGTGATCATCTAGGCATAACCCAGGCCACAGGACTTTCCCCAAAATAATTCCTAGAGCGGATCTCTTAGAAAAACATCCAAGATTGATTTAACAATGGTCAGTGAAGGAAAAATCCACCACAACCCTTGGCAAGTTGCTCCAATGTTTAATTACTCCGAATGTTAAAGATGTTTGCCATATTTCCAGTCTGAATTTGTCCAACTTCAACGTCCAGCCTTTGTATCATGTGATAACTTTATCTTATAGACTAAAGAGTCCATTATCAAATATTTGTTCCCCGTGTTGGTACCTGGAGTCTATCACTATATGGCCTGTTTTCTGATCCTTTCATCATTCATGGCTGTCCTATGAATCCTCTCCAGCTTATCAATATCCTTCTTGAAATGTGGACAATAGAGCTGGACACAGTATTCCAGCTGCAGTCACAGCAGTGCCACATACAGAGGTAACACAACTTTTCTTCTGCTATTCAGGATTCTCTTGTTTTATGTATCCAAGGACTTCAGTAGTCCTTTTGGCCACAGTGTCACACTCATGTTCAGTTGATTGTCCACAACCCTCAAAGCTTTTTCAGAGTCTCTGCTTCCTAGGATAGAGTTCCCCATTGTGTTAGTATGACCTATAGTCTTTGCTCCTAGATTTATTTATTTAAAGTCAGCCATTTAAAACACATATTGTTTGTTTGCACTCAGCTTACCTGGCCAGCCAGACTGCTCTCTATCAGTGACCTGTCCTCTTCATTGTTTACCACTTCCCCAATCTTTGTGTCGTTGGTGCTAATGGATTGCCATTGCACTCCCGCATGCAAAGTACTGTATTTCATTTTAAACAAGGCACATTTACTTCATTAAAAACAAACAGTGGGGTGTGGAGGGGATGTGTACGCACAAAAATAAAACACACTTAGCACTATGTCTCAAAGATCCTCCGGGTCTGGTCCTCCACCCTCTTACACCGCTTAAAGAGGAGCATGATGTCACTGATTTCACTAGAATTTCATGACATCAAAATGGTATAATGTGGAAAATGAGACCCCTTTGTTTTTATTCTTCATCTATCGGGAGACTATGGAACAGGATGCCATGAAAGTGTATTATTAGCGAAAGGTAACGGCACAGTATTGGTTTCTGCAATCAAAAGGCCAGGATCAAATCAGCAATTGGTTCCTGTGGATTTTGTTTCACTCTGAATTTGTACTGAACTCTGATCTTATAATGGATGAAAACTTGTGATTGCAGGGTTGATCTATATCCTATTAGAATCAATTGAAAACCTCCCATCTAATTCAGGGGGAGGTTGATTAGGTCCACAATGCTCAAAACAACAAGCTCATTCAGAAAATGTTTACAGCATGGATCCATTTGGGGGTAGCAGACAATCCTGAGTTTATACCTTCTTCCAAATGAATTACCAAAGGGAAGGAGACCTCCAACATTCCCTGTGTGATGCTAACACGTCATCCCTATAACTTTACAGGACAGTCCCAGACTGACATCTTCCCTGCCCTGAACTGAAGCCTGGCTTTGTCCCTGTGTAAGCAATGTAAAATACCGAGTCATTGTATTTTCCAGCCTTTAAATTACAGAATCAATAATTACAGAGCTGTGGCAGTGTTTCAGAGTTAAGGATGAAGCCAGCTTTTCATTATACATTAAACAATTTTTATATAATCTCCTACTGTTGCTATCATCAGTACAGCTCCGCTGCAAGCATTTTAACCACCACATCATCTAAGCCTAATACCACATGAAGTCTTAAGATTCTGTGATAAAAATGACCCATAATTATTTTAGGAGGCATTAAGTATATGTGTAAGAATACCAGGTGAGCGCCATTGTAATCAGCTGCCTACTGAACTAGTAACAACCTGCATCTAGAGTTTAATATCCCTATTATTCACCCACTCAAAATACAGCCATGGGCTCAGGTCAATACACATGGCATTTGAAATTTGCATCTGCACCAAGAGGAATTGTATCTGTAATGGTTCGTTCTTTACATTTGTTCTTGATACACCCCACCAGATGTATTTTCCATCATACTTCTCCTGGGACACATTTCCTCACTAAAGACCTACGCAAGTTTGTTTGCGGTGTGTTTGTTTGTTTCCAAAGAGTGACTTCCAGCGGAGACAAGCTCAGCACAGCTGCAGGAGCTATGGTTAGGAGGCAGCTCTCCTTTGGCTCTCTTAGCAGGGTTGCAGCAGTGTGTTGCAGACACACAGTGAGCCAATCCCCTGGGTAGAGGACCCCATTGTCAGTGAGGTCTGTTGCATGCTCCTTTTTGACCCTGGACTGGCAGACTGAACTGCTTTTTCTCCTCTTTTGTTTATACCCCTATATTCTTTAGACGTGACATGTGGGGCTGTTTGTTTGGTGGTGGTTGGGTTTTTTTAAGTGCCTTCCTTTCCGCCCTCGATGTGTTTTATTTTAGGCCCATTTATGGTTTCTTTCTTTTATTCTTTATTATTTGTTTAGTGTTTGGGATTTTTTCTGTCTGTTTGTTTGCTTGTTTTCATCTCACTTGTGAGTTCCTTGCAGAATGGAAGAGGTCTTTGTGCGTGTAATGAGTCGATCTGACACTGATCCTGGGCAAAATAATGGAGCGACTAATACGGGACTCAATTAATAAAGAGTTGAAAGAAGGTAATATAATTATTGCCAATTAATATGGATTTACGGAAAATAGATTTAGATTGCTGGTAAACTGGGTACAAGCAAACAATATGCAGTTTTAATATGTGTAAATGTAGGAACAAAGGATGTAGGCCATACTTACACAATGAGGGAACTCTCTCCAGGGAAGAAGTAACTCTGAAAAAGATTTGATGGATAATCAGTTAAACATGAGTTCTCAGTGGCTAAAAGAGTTGATGCAATCCTAGGATGCATACACAGGGGACTCTTGATAAGAAGCATAGAGATTATTTTACCTCTATATTTGGCACTCTTGTCACTGTTGCTGGAATATTGTGTTCAGTCCTGGAGTCAACAATTTAAAAAGGATGTTGATAAATTGAGGACAATTCAGGGAAGAGCCATGAGAATGATTAAAGGATTAGAAAACATGTCTTATAGTGACAGACTCAAGGAGCTCAATCTAGTTATTTTAACAAAGAGAAGGTTAAGGGTGACATGATTACAGTGTACAAATATATACAAATACTTGATAAATGTGCTCTTCAATCTAGTAGAGGAAGGTATAACACAATCCAATGGCTCAAAGTTGAAGCCAGACAAATTCAGACTGGAAATAAGATGGAAATGTTTAACAGCAAGGATAATTACCCATTTTTAAATTAAGCTCAGATGTTTTTCTAAGAGAAATACTCTAGGAATTATTTTGGGGAAGTTCTATGGTCTGGGTTAAACAGGTCAGACTAGACGATCACAATGATTCCCTACTGGCCCTGTAATCTACAAATACATTCTAGTGTGAACCAAGAGACATTTTCTGGATTGACCATGTTTCCTTAAAGTATGACGTGGCCATAAAGCTTGAGTATTGGCTTCATTGAGCAATTTGCAAGGAAGAAATTTGGAACTATGTTTGCTTCATAGAGCTGGTCAAAAAAATTAACAGAACAGTTTTTGGTCAAAAAATGCAATTTCATCAAAATCAAAAGATTCTGCAAGAACATGTTGATTTCAACAACATTTTCAGTGGGAAAATGCTTCATGTTGATATTGTCAGCATTTCATTTTTGTCATGTGGCAAATTGCCAGCACTATTTTGATGGGTCTCACGCTCTTTCTTCTTTGGGGAGGGTTCAGGGCACCATTTCTTGCCCCTGCAGTGGAAAGTTAACTGCCCCACAAGTGTCCTAGAGGAGGAGAGTGGAGAGGGAGGGACCTGGACCCGCCCTCTACTCCAGGTCCCAGCCCAGGGGCCCTGAGGATAGTGGTGAACCACCTGAACTGACACTTCCTTCCCCTGGGCTACTTCCCTCTCCTGCCCTTCAGCTTGTGGGGGGCTTCCTGGCCTCCCTCTGCACAAGCCAGGTGCCCCTTTACCTAGGGTCTTGGACTTCTTAGCTCACTGCAGCACTTCTCCAAACTGTTCTCTGCTCCAGCACCAATTCCTTTCTGCTCCAACTCCCACACTGTCTGATTGAAGCAGGGTTTTTTATCATCTGACTGACTTCAGGTGCTCTAATTGGCTTCAGGTGCTCTAATTAATCTATAGCAAACTTTCCTCCCCTTACAGGGAATAAGGCTCCCTTCTAACCCTCTCCTGCTGCCCTCTGGCCATGCTGTATCACAGTCATCAATTTATAATTTCAATAAAGTTAGTTTCTTTTTATATTATATTAAAATAAGTAAGTCTATAATATTGTGTATACACCTAAAATAAGTCAAAACTAAATTATCAAAACAATAGTAAAAATGAAACATTTCATAACAGTCAAAACAAAATGTTTCAGTGGCCCTAGATCAAGACTGTAGAATTTTTGTTTGGCAGGAAATTTTTTATTTTTTTTTCCAATTTGGAACAATTTTTTTCTGAAGTGTTGGAATTTGCTGTTTCCCAATCAGGTCTGTTTTTCAAAAGTTAGCATCTCCATTACAAATCCAGTGGTGAAATAAGGGCAGACTCAATTATGTGTAGATCTGGGTCCAGTGCTAGAAGGGGAGTCCATGGCCCCATAGATTCATGGAGAAGGAACCTGATACTGGAAAAAAATAGAACACTGTGGTCCTGCCTCCCACTAGGAGTACCTTGAAATATGCACCCCCTGGATATGCACCACCCTTTCTCAGCAAATCCAGACCCCTCTCAGATAGCTGTTGCCCAGCTGAGTGCAGTTCTTGTGCAGCAGACAACACAGAGATTAAGAAGCTGCCATTCCCACCTCAGCTGCCAAGCATGGCCAGACGAGGTGACTTGGGTTTACAGTGCCCTCCATCCAATTACTGACCTGAGGTAGGAAAAGGATTGTGCAGTCGGCAAACAGCCTGAATAGGAATGTCCAATTATGCACATGTGCTGCTCTGCTGAGGCTGCTTTCTGCCCTGCCACATGCAGCCTTTCCAGATACAGTTGGCAACTACTACTACATGTTGTAATTGCACTTTTAAAGGGCACACTAGATTGAGTGCTCACTAATAGCAGACACTCATGGTTCCATAGCCTTGTTTTTGGACTCTGAGGAAGGGAGAGGTTTAGGAATATCCCATGAACACTAGTCAGAGCCATGAAGCTCTCCTCATGTTCCCTTACTCCTCAGTTCCTACTGTATGCCACAACTATCGTCCTGACCAAAAGAAGAATCCCTTTAGTGTTCACTAGCCCTTTGGTCTGCTGTGAGTGGTGTGTCACTGTTTAGAAACACAAGACACAACTTCTCACCAGAATGAGATTGTTCCTCTACTCTTACTCTCTGGTAGTGCAGCAAGCAAGAATCTGGCCCTGAGCAATGATCCTAGCTTTCCTATATGGCAGCACATATCCCCATAACTAGACCATTGGTCCAGCCTAGTATCTGCAAAAATTTTTAAAATAAATAATCATGGAAATGAAAACCATTTTTCTTACAATAATTTTTTATTCTAGACTTTAATCTTCCCAGTACCAGAGAAAGGCTTATAGTACTATCCTGGTTTATAGTATTTATTGCCTGTTAACAGCTGACATCACAAATATGATTTTTATAACCCAGATGTATTACTGGAACAATATAATTGTTCTATGTGCTGGATTAATTTTGGGACTTTTTTTCCCTTTAGAAGCTTATTTTCAGGGTCTCTTTCTATGAGAATAAACTCAGACTAAATTTCATTATTTAGTGAGCATGTCATTTGACTCAGGGATTCTCTGTCAACAAGCTTCCAATCTACTTTCCAGTCATTTGTGAAAATCTTGAATGATAGTCCACTGACCTTCTGACATTAGAATTCAGGTTCACATGCTAATACTAAACTATAAAATGAGTGTTGTATAATGGTATTAAAACATATTCTAGTAATTAACAATCATGATACTTCATTGTATCTAGTAATTGCATTTTTGTTATTATGCACTTTACAATAAAAACAAAGGTGATTTCAGTTCTATTTTTTGTGAAATCTGCACCTCATTGAATGTAGGAAAGAAACCATCTCTTAAACCTCCCTAATATTTAATAAAGCAGTGTTTAGCATAGCATTAAATAGCAGAATGCACACCTATCAGACAATAATTAAATTAAATTAAATGCAGGACACACACAGCAATTGAATGGTTAATCAGGAACAAACTGCTGCTTTTCTCATTTTTTACCAATTCTATCATCAATATATAATTCTGCTTTGTTCATACATTACTTATAAGTCACCTGGGTTTTCTTTGCCCCCATATGTTTCTAAACCTCATTCCTTTTGAAGACAGACAATACTGGAATCTTTTATGGTTGAGAACTATTAGGATAAAACCTAACAGAAATTAAATATAGGAAAGCTGTTAAAAATGTCCTAACAGGGAAAACCAAAAAAAAAACAAACAACCTAAGGTGTGTGAGAAGCATATAAAATTACTTTACATATGTCCTTCAAAAAAGTTTAATACATAGTCAGGTCACATTATTGCACATCAAATTCTCCAGGTCTCTAGATGCCAGTAGCAATTATCTGTGAAAGAACATGTTTTCCTTGGTGACTAGCTATCGAGATTTTTTGAGTATACCTAAGCATAGCCTTAAGCAAAACTCCTACAGGGTATATTTGGAATATAGTATTTCATTTGAATGAATTATCAAGGTTTCAGTGCAATATGTCTATCAATGTATTTATATATCTGTTTCAACATATTGATGTGTTTATTTGTTGACTTTAATTACATGATACAATTGTATATAGATGTAAATAGTTTCCCTGAGTTCTTATGTGAAGAGTTCTAAAAATATAGTTGTCTGGCTACTGAGATTATGTTCTATAATTACATGTACCTTAAACCTATGGTGTCCGCTTACTAAATGGTCTTTGCCTGCTGTCAGATTGTTGTGGCTGTTGGACTGATTCTATGGTGGCCAGGGCTGGTTCCAGACACCAGCCCAGCAAGCAGCTGCTTGGGGTGGCCAATGGTGAGGGGCGGCACATCCGGGTCTTCGGCAGCAATTTGGCACAGGTCCCTCACTCCCTTTTGGAGCGAAGGACCAGCTGCCAAATTGCCGCCGAAGACTGAAACGGCAGTGGTAGAGCATCTGCAGATCGTGACTTTTTTGTTTGTTTTTTTTTAGCTGCTTGGGGCAGCAAAAACCCTGTAGCTGGCCCTGATGGTGGCCACTATTGCTGATTCCTTCCTGTGAAAATACAGCTAATTCTGCATCAGTTAATGATAATGGAACCCACTAGTGGCTGTTATAATGTGAGTTATGATCTTAAATTCCACCAGTAAAAGTTTGGAGTCTTTAAGGCAGCAAATTCCAGTGCAGCATAGAACAGAGGAGAATAAATTTTTGATTAATCACCTTTAAAAGTATAGGAGGCAATTCAACTTTTTGGAGGGTTTTAAACCATGCCTGTAGTGGTTTCTGAATCTCAATTTTCAAAGTGATTTTTCAGCTCTGGGATACTTCAGGCATGAAGGACCCACCTTTGTGCTGCTCTGCTAGAAGTACAGTAACTGCACAAAGTCCAGGACAAGAAAACATTGTAGGAAAGATAAGGTATTTCACAGTACCTGGAAGTCACTGTGGGATCTGGTATTAAGAAGCATGGAGCAGACATGAAGTAGCTCCAGTAATGAATGAAAAGAGTAGAAATGGAGAGTCGAATTTTCTTCTCACTTACATAGATGCAACCAAATCACTTTCAAATAGGATTGCACTTGTTTAATTCAGAGGAGAATTAATGGTACGTTATAGCTCTGACAATGAGCACTGGGCTCAAGGCAGAGTTTTGTCATTGACTTTAGTGGGAGCAGATCTGACCCCATTATCTGTAGCTCCTATGCATTTGTATCTCTTGTGTAACCTCTTTTGAAAAATATAACAATATCCATTTCAAACTGTAAGAGGTTCTTTAATAAAGAGAGAGAGACTGAACACAGAAGTAAAGATCTTTACTGAATTCTACCTCAATATTTGTAACATCAGTAGCAGATCAGTTATTGGCACTAATACACTAATTTTAGATATGATAGGGCTATGTAAAATGTTAGGGATTTTTATAGTGCCATATGTATTTTTATTACTGCAAACGATAACAGTGTTACAGCTTTGATGAATGAAATCTTTTGTAGGCCTTTACATTTCAGCTTTGAAATGACCAAGAAATGTAAAAAAAGGTGAAAAAGAAGAAAGGCTCATCTCCATTCCTAATAATACATTCACAGTCATGAATACTTTTCTCCTTCCTTTCTGGATTTCTGCAAATATATCCTATTTATCTGATTGGATTTCTGTCCCATCTTTCTACATATTACAGCTAATTAGTACCCCCCGATGAGAAACAGTCCAGTGATGAAAAAAGCAGTTAGATAAGATCTACATTAACATATGTAGTTCATTTAATATCATTTGTGCTGCTGTATTATTAATAATACATAATTACCTTGTGCAGGATGTAAAGGGGAGAATAAAACCATTGTTTAATTTCTTGACCTTTGCAAAAGGAGCAGTATATTTGCCAGAATAAAACAGTATTGGACTATTGGTTGCCATCCATCATAGAGCTTTATGTGTCAAACTATGTTATTAACTTTTTGCGTGGAAAGAACTTCTATATTTCACTGAAACCCTTCGACTAACCTGAGATGGCAGTTTCCATACTGCCATTGGAGCACTAAATCCCTGTTTCCAAAGCATTAAGTGAAGAAGTTTGACAGATGGATATCTGAAAGTTAAGATTTTCAGCAGGCTATCAGGAATGCTTTTTTGTGCGTTGATACCTACACAAACTTTAGTTAGCTAAACTGAAGGAATGGCATATGGAACTCCCCATGTGCCACACCATGATACACTTCTTTCCCAACGCTTTAATCTTTCCCTTTACCCTCTATGCAAGTTACTGTATGCATTATACATCATAGGAGAGTGAGAATAGGGACCTGATTCACCGTTGCCCTGCCCCTCTGTAGTCATTTATACCAGTGCAAAGTGGAAGTAAATACACATCAAAGCAGTATGACAGCATTTGACACCCACTTTGCACTGGTATAAATAACTGCTCAGGATAAAGACAAATCAAGCCCTATAGCCCTAAAAGTTACCAAACCATGAGTCAAATTCTGTGGATGAATTTCAATGGGAGTTTTTCCAGAGTAATGTTTTAATTATTCAGTCATTTGTATTGGAGATACTAGAAATAGAGTAGAACTTTGATTTTATAAAAACCAATGTTACCAATTACCAGTTATATAAATCATTTTTCCTGATCGGGGGGAGAAAGCATATGATAAAAGTGATGTCAATGAAGAACAAATTGGCATCCCTTCATATCCTAATGCCTTGGTGCACTGGAAATCACTTTAAAGTGGTTTGAAGGAGCTAGAAGAAAGTGACGCAGTGCACCATGCTCCAATTTATGTACCATACCCACTGTCATTTTGAAATGTTTAATGTGATGATTTTTTAAGAACCTTAACTTCTCATATTAGAAACACAAGGGTTCTACTGTACAGATTTGCTTAGACTATTGTCCTAACATAAATATTGCTTTAGCTTAATTGTTGATCCAAAAGTAAGAAGTTCTAGATTTCATTCTGAGCATCAGAAGCTGGATCTGTAGCCACACTGTCAACATTACAAATTCCAAAAATTGTCAAGGAGACCAGGTCCATGTCCCCCAAACTCTCTCCAGCTGCCAGCAGAGATGGGGCAAATATATACTGCAATTTTTTCAAGGCTGTAGTAGCAGAGTGACACTCAGAAACATTGGGCTTCCTTACACAGTGGGGTAATGTGCTCTATGGAGGGGGGTGATTTCTAAAGTACACTAATGTGTTGTGCATTAATGGGTCCATGTAGAACCTGCTGGTGCATCCTCACCAAACAGTTTCAACCAGCACTATGCTCAGGTACTCTAGGGAACCAGTGCGCACCAGCAGGATCTACATGGACCAACTAATGTACAACACTTTAGTGGATTTTAGAAACTGCACCCCATAGAGTGCACTACTACACTGAGTAGACAAGCCCATTGAATCCAGTTCAGGCACAGTGGCCCAGGAAATTCCATCTGAGTGGTGCTGCTCCATGGTGCACTCTGCCATGAGCTGTATATTGAAGTCACAATTTAGCCCTTTAATAAAAAAATTCTGTTCATACACTGTGCTATGGTGACTGATTACACTGAAGAGGGTTACCAAGGTTAAATGTGATATTTCCAATTATATTTACAGTAAACACTGCAATTAGACAGGAGGATGATCTTGTGATTCAGGCACTGGAGTGAGATTCAGGAGACCTGGTGTTTAATCCCAGTTCTGCCACACACTTGCCTTTGGGACCTTGGGCAAATCATTTAATCTTTTTTGCTTCAATTTCTCCAAATGTTAAATGGTGATATTACCACTTCCCTATGGTACCTCACATGGATGTTCAGAGGATAAATGTGTTAATGTTTCTAAGGCACCAATATACTCTGGTGATGAACACCATAGAAAAGCCTATTAACAGCACTATTCAAGTGTATCCATAAATAACTCCAAAGTCCCTGCTCTAAGCACACATTCCAAAGAGGTATGTTTTCCTGTGATGTTTCAGGGGTTATACGCAGAACATTACTGCTAATGGAAATCCTTCATGCAAGTCACTTGCATCTTTTTAGGATAAGAAATACAGCCCCAAAGTGTGTGTGTGTTGGTGACACAGATCTTAAGATGGGTTTCTTATGTTATACTAAGATTTCCTAAGGTGTAACATGGGAGACTAAAAATCATACAACGTGATGATTGTAAAACAGGTTGCTAGTGACTGCATTGCTCATATGAAATATTCCCACCCTAGTGAAATTGGTCTCACCTCAGAAGAGAAACAAACATACACAGAATCATCTATGAACTGGTACTAAGCAAAGATTCTAACAAGAAGCAGAAAATGTTACAAGGAAGAACTGAATTAACATCCTCTTGTATGAAGGTAACAGTGAGGAGACCCTAAAATTGAGATGAGGAGGTAATACAATGTCACAAGAGAAAAATGTAAAAATCAAATAAAGTTGTACATGTGAAGAACAAAAAATGTTAGCTATAAAAACAAACCTATATTACAAAGCCAAAAAATAAAGACTGTAAAATAAATGCATGAAAGAGAAAGCAGGATATGACAGGAATCACTACACAGAGTTTTTCAATGAGGAAGACTGGCAAGATGATAGGTTGAATTCAGAAGGCAAAGCAGAATTATTCTCAAAGAGAGGGTTAGAGAGGGGTTGATTCCATATGAGCAAGGCCCTGCTCAATTAAGTAGTTCAGCAAAATCTGATCCATGGAAGACAAGGTGGTGAGAAGGGAATGGCTGCTTGCACCATTCTGTTAACGAATGCAAGGACTAAAGAATTCTGCCTTAAGATGTTAATGTTGTGGGTCACTTTGAAAGGCCATGGTTCTGCCAGTAGCATACTGCCAAGTAGGATCTGCACTTGAAAAAGTTGCTGTTGAAAAGAATTACCTAATACTGGCCACAAGGTCACCTGAGGCTGCTTCCTTCATTTCTGTTAGAGGTACAAACCTGACGAAAGGTAGAAAAACTTCTCCAATGTTTACAGTGTGCAAAGAAATAGGGAGTTGCATTTTACACTAAGGAGAAAGCAGTAGGGACCTAGTTTTCCCCAGGTCCCCAAATAAGACAGGCAACAAAGAAAAGTAAGTTTCAAAAGAAAGAAGTTGGATCCATCAAAAGTGAGAAAATACTGCCGAATCATACAGACAAGTTTAAAGCCAACAATTTTCAGAGAAGAGGCTTTTGAGGAGGTAGAATTAATCTGACTCCAAAGGCCTACAGACACCTTTGGCTACTAAGGACCCTTGAAAAATGTAAGGGTCTAAAAGAGAGAAATCCAATAAATCACACATGGAACTAGAAAATAGTCTTTTTTAAAGGACAACATTTAAAAAAAATATAGCAAATTTTATATCTAAAATCATATAAGCTAGTGAATCAGAGAAACACAGACTGAGTGGGGGTTTTGAGTACACAAGAAATTCAGAATAAGTCCCAAAGTGTTTGAAATTGTTTTACCTTGATTGCCTTTCTTAACTAAATCTAAAAAGTGTGAGCAAACCTAAATGGTGAAAGTGCTTTACAGAAAAATCTGTCCCAATTACTAAAAGGCTAGTCAGGGTTTCCACAACCTTTCAAATTAATGAGCATTTTGGCTCTTCACTTGCTGTCTTTGTATTCAAATTATTGTACATAGTTTCCCATTCCCTTGGTGGAATGATGTGGTCCTAAATCTGTGGACTTAAAATATTTTAATTGCATAGCCTGTGAAATAAACTATTTTTAAATAGAAATCTTGTAAAAATAGGCATTTGAATTTTATTTTCCTACCGATTAAGGTAAATGACAGTAATATATTTTATTAAATAAAATTAGGCATAAATTAAATTGAAGGGTATATATTTGCTATTTAATTCTGTGAGACCATTGGGGACCATTCTAAGTATTTTTCCTCACAATCTAAATGCCACATTCTCTGACTTCACTGGGACTTACTCACCTGAGTAGGAGCTATATGACCAGACCCTAATGGCTAATCTACAGCAATAAGCCTCTGTAGCTGCTCACCCATTGAAACTCAAGCTTTCTGGAGTCCACAATCATAGAAGTTTCTCCTAATTTGGATGGGCTAACAGCCTCTCGCATCTAGCCTTCATGAAATCTTGGATCAGGCACTCTTAGGTTTAACTACTTTCCTTCCAGGGTCAGACTTTCATTCTGCCAACCCACTCATCACACAAGGTTAGGCAGCTTTGGACATGGAACTCACTGGACATATTTGGAAGAGTCCCAAAACATTTTTTTTTCTGTCTGAATGTCAAGGAAGACATTTTAAGGGCAATATCCAAAAATGACGCAGCATTTCCTAGTGGGCACGTCTGGTTTGGAAGTCATCCAGGGAGAAGGAAAGAGGGGCCATGCAACCCAAAGATTATCCAAGACAGAAGAAGAGGGATAGCTAGGGTGACCAGATGTCCCAATTTTATAGGGGCAGTCCCAATATTTGGGGCTTTGTCTTATATAGGTCCCAGTTACTCCCCACCCCGTCCTGATTTTTCACCCTTGCTATTCGGTCATCCTAGGGATAGTCCTGACAGAGGTCTTCAGTTACATATAGGGAAGGGCAAAAATCCTTTCTCCCCCACTTCAAATTCAGTGATGCCTATTTAGTATCCCAAGTTTTTGGCAATGCAGAGCTCCAAGTAGACATGTGTGGTTGGGAAGCCAAAAGGTCACTGATGCTAGCCTAGCATTTATTAGCTGTTGATCTCTTAGACTCTGGTATGGATGTTTTTGCAAAAAATGTACAGGCCTCTAGAGTTTTGGACAGGTGATGTAAATAATAAACATGAGTTTGGTGACATCAGTGGTGTTTCTTTTCCTGCTTTGTCTCTTGACCGTATAGCAACTCTTGGGGCTTCGTTCATTGTACCATGTGCTGCTTCATCTGTTCAGGCATTGCTTTTAGGTGGGGGCTGTAGGAAAGCTGTGGCAGCTGTTCTTCAGCCCATTTACACTGATCTGTCTTCTGGCAATCTGTGCCATTTTCTCTCAGTAGTAACCATTCAGCAGGCCTCTGTGCCACTGAGCCACCTGTCCCATTAAGTGAGAGGTGTAATTTGTTTTGTTCATTAAATCTGTTATCATTAGCACACAGTACAGTAGGTAGATAACACACCTGTGGGAATAATGTAGAAAAGTCCTGTACAATATACAGGAGCTGGATTTGATGATCCAAAAGACCTATTCTTTAAACTTCCATCTATGAATACTGCTTCTTTGGTTCTCCTTTCTCCAAGGTGGTGACTAATTGTCATTTTTGATCCAAAATGTTTTACACAGTTTTCTTTTAAAGCTATGTTAGTATAAATACAGAAAAAGCAAACAGCAACTCACAATCGAGTATTGTCGATTTGCAACAATCATTGGACTAGGTCATTTGGGCTCTTGTAAAACTAAAATCTAAGCTCAGGTGTCCGGCATGCATAAGGCCACCAGCACTGGATAAAACAATAAATACATATTTACATACAAACGCATCCACTATGGAATTCATGAAAATACCCTAATTTTCATCAGTTACAAAATACAAGTCCAGCATAACACAGGGATGCCTGCAACGACAGTACCATCAGAAAAAGAGCATGGTTATCTATATAGGATAGTTGAGGTCAACCAGGGGTATTGCCTTGACAATACCTACCAAGCATTAAAAACCATGAGATCAATCCTGGAACATTTACTCACACTAGGAGTCACCTTAGGTCCTGATTCCAATATTCATTGTGAGTGAGAATATTCATTCTGACTACTAACTTAATCATTTTGGGTAGTCAGAAACTGGCCCTTAGATTCTAAGTTCTTTAGGGGAGGGACAGTGTCTTCTTGTTTGTTTGTACAGCATCTAACACGATGAGAACCAGTGGACACTATTGCAAAGTAAGTGTTTGGTGTTAACTAGTTAATACACTATCAATACATTGATTTCAGGGGGATTATTCTCACAAGTAAGTACCGTTTGCATTTTTCAGCACACCTTATATTCTAACATTACAGATGAATCATCATTTCAATAGCTGCCCTGTTGCACAGAAATATTTAATGTGTAGGGGAAATGTTTTTTTAAAAACTGAGACCAAACACACAGTTAAAAAATCTGCATTTAATGAAAATACTTCAGCAAGTGAAGCAGAACATGCAATATTAAATCTAATATTAGTGACATTTCATAGATCTTGGTATAAACTAGGGAACAAGCATTGTTTGAACTTTGCTGCTCTTATATTAGATTTTTTAGAATTAATTTATTTCCTTGCAATTTTCATTATGTTTTTATTGCATTCATGGAAAAACAGTGTAGTCTTCCTCTAATTAATTTAACACCTGTAAATTCCCATGGCTACTAATGAAAGATTGTGTAGACTATTGGATAAATGTCTAAATTGTATTCCAAAGGTTGTGAGTTCAAATCCTATTAAGGTTGTACTTATTAATATTCCTGTTAACTTTTTTCTATCAATGTAGTTACTAATTTTTTTCCACCTTTTTTTAAATGTAAAAAGATAGATCTGGGAGAGGGTTGGAGGAGGAAGCAAATTTAGAAAAAGACTAGTTCAGCCATTTAAGATGTGATTACCATGTTATTAAAAGGGAGGAGATTGGTGTTGTGGTTAAAGCATAGAAATTGGAGGCATAAGACCTCAACCCTGATTATGAAAGTTGGCCATGCGGTCAGATCCAGATCCGTACCCTGGATTTTAATTCTCTCTCTGTCACAGATTTCCTCTTATGACCTTGGTCTCTGAACCTCTCTCTACTCTAAAATGGAGGTGGTAATATTCACTGACCTCAATGTATACTGATAATCAATCCATTTCATATCTATAGCAATTTCCATTACGGATCCAAAAGCTAAAGAATTCAATCTGACTATAGAGGGATTTTGTCAGACAGTTCATTAGCTTTGAGATCCCTAGTGAAAATTGCTATAGATGTGCAAAGGATTAAATTATTATGTTTATAGAAAGAGTCACATTAGAAAATGCTTTAGTTGTTCAAGAAAAAACCCTAAAAATATCCCTCCCCAAATGCAGAGCTGCTAACGTTAGAAGCCAGGAATCAAATAATACCTATATTGATCTTGTCTAATGTCACTATTAAAATGGCTAATATCAGGAGCAACAGGGTTCTAAGAAAACCCTTTCTCTTGGTTACCTACAATGGTTAGATTACCAGTATCTACAATGTCATCAACAGATATAATTGTATATATGGCTTTGCTTTTTTATGTGCTTTTCTTGTTTAAAAGCAGACAAGACGGATTTTCTTAAATTTTTAGCTCTATCCTTCTCCATATACAAGGCATTTATTATGATTATGTGTGTATAAAAATGCAAACCTATATGTCCTATATGTTGATGTTCTTCTTTAACATATGTTATTTATTACGTGAGTCTCAGTTGTATCCTACCTGTTTTTGCAGTTTATGAATATTGAATATGTTTTATACTGACCTCACGTGGGTGTGAGGGCAAGAGGAGGGTAATCACCTATACTGGTTTCTCTGGTTCATGTGGCCTCATGGATTTCTTGGAGGGCAGTAAAATATGTGGTTCAAATTAATCTACGTTATAATTCCATAGGACCCACCAGAGTTACAAAATGTATTAATTTAGCCACATAAATTAATACCAAACTATATCTGAGTCAGAGTAATGCCATGAAATGACTTTCCCAAGTACCAAAAAAGTATTCTTAGGGGATTTTGAGTAGATTTACATGAAAATTTTACTCTTCTAGCTCACAAATGAATGTATAAATGTCAGGCACAATTGCATCGGTCCAAGTCAGTTAAAAAGCAATTTATTTCTTCTTTCAGTTTGTTCTTACTTTATAAACAATCCACATATCAGTTTGGAAATGCTCAAATATGTGAGGCACTGGTGGACATCTGCGGCCTGCAGGGTGCATGAGACCCATCAGGGTAATGTGATTGTGGGCTGCGAGACATTTTGCTGATGTTGACCATCTGCAGGCACAGCCCCCCACAGCTCCCAGCCAATGGGAGCTGCGGGAAGCTGTGGGCTGCAGGGACATGTGGCCCACCACTTCCCACAGCTCCCATTGGCCAGGAATGGCAAACCACAGCCACTTGGAGCTACAGGAGGCCATGCCTGTGGGCAGTCAACATCAGCAAAATGTCTCACGGCCAGCAATCAGGTTACCCTGATGGACCACATGTGGCCCACAGGCCACAGGTTTCCCATCACTGATGTGAGGACATTGGCTCCCAGGGAGGAAATGCCTACTTTGTCGTATCATCATACAGCTATGAATCACAGAAAATTCCAGACATGCAACCCCTCCTAGAATTGATTATGGATACTATACCATATCTGACAGTAAGTGCACTTCCCTATACATGGTAGCCATCATACTGTGTCAGAAGCTTTTTAGCTCATCCTCTCACTTTACTTTGAGTCCTGTTTTATATTTTGTATCATGATTTAATAGCACATAAAACAACCTAAGCTCCAGACTTTAAAAAGAGTACCACAATTATTTACAAATTTTGTCCTCCTGATAGCTGCAGACAGTAGCTACTCTGAGAATTTGTGCTTAAAAAGACTGATTGACAAATAGAGTTTTGTTCTCCTTCCAGGGAAAAGAAATTTTCAGGGTCATGCTCTTTGTATTTTTAAAGAGCTCTGAAAACTCGGGAGATGCAAGAGAGTCAAAATTAACTTCTTGTTGTTGATCACAAACTCCACAACCGGGAGGAAGAAGATTGAGGCCTTGATGTGGAATGTCAGGATCTCTACCAAGTGAGCTGTTTTCAAAACAAGTCTCTAGATAAATAAAAAGTTGGATCTTCAGATGGAGAAACTACCAGCATTAGGGTCACAGTGCAAAGGCTGAAAAGTTCCATCAATATAGTGTTTCTGCAACAACTTGTCCAATCCCCTGCCAAAAAACTAGAATGTCCCTGAAGAATGGATGAATAAGGAATGGGAGAAAGACTCTGTTTACCCATACGTTAACAACATTCCCAGGGTTTCTGGTAACATACAGTACGTTCCACTGACTTGAGAGGAAACCTTTTTTGTCCCCACATTCTCATGATTCATGTTGGCTTATAAAAAGCTTGCACAACACTTGGGGACACATACTGTAGTCCCCTTCAATCCTCACTCAGGTAAACTCCTTCTGAAGTCTTTGGGAGTTTGCCTAAGTCAAGACTGAGTAAAAATAACAATGAAACACAGGATATGGCTTGTAGGCTGCAAAAAAATATTTTGGCTGTGTGGCATTCAGACAATGCACTCTAATATAAAGAGACTGTCTGAATAAGACTTTGAATTTTCAGAATATACTCACATAGTTAATATGGTTACGCACAAAATGGACTATATACAAAGACAAGAAGAGACACATAACTGGCAGTTTGTACATACACATATCTGATTTATCAGTATAGTTACAGTAAATGCACATGCAAATTAAAGTCATAATTGCATGCACTTTGTGTGTGCTCAGTTGTGTACATGCATTTTTTTAAAATCAGACCCCAAATGATTAAAATGTGAGGATTTATACTTTGTTATAAAAATAATCCCATCTATTTTTCATTTTACCTTCTAATAACAAGTTCTTAGATTTATTTTAGAAGATTTGAGTGCTTCTAAATAATTTTTCCAAAGAGCATTACCAGGACAAATATTCAGCTATTACATGTTTAATTCATTTTACTAAGTAGGAACGTTATTAGTACAGACACTTATGAAAATAAGTAGAATTGTTTTATTATTTGTAAATAATTTGCACTGACATTTTCTAACAAACATAAGACAAAGACATTTCATGAAACACGTAACTCAAACAACTGGTTATTATTCATACCCTTTCTTAAATGTTCTAGCAATGGAGACAAAGATCTCAGTGCATTTTGGGTTTTGTATTTTTACACTTAGTGTTCCACTGGGAGAAAAAAATTGCAGTTTGGTTCCAACTACTGATCTCAGCCAGCCCTATTTGTCCCCTACCTCTCCTATCTAGTCTCCTTACCACCCTGTTTCCTCCCAAGGTTTTAACTTTGCCTTCCCTTCTCTTTCCTGTTTTCTACCAGAAAGCATAGTTAGTTTACTACAATGAAATAACTTCCCAGCCTTAAAGATTGTGTAGCTCTTGCTTCCCCTCTCCTTCTATTTCTTTATTCTTCTCCCTTACCCCTTCTTCATCACTTCCTTTTCACTCCTCCTCTTACATTTATCTTTCTACCAAAGTTCCCATTTTTTTCCTTTTATCCATTGCTTTCCCTTTCCTTTCCTCACGCTCTTGCAGTTTCTCCTTACACCTATCATGCCCTCTTTCCGCCTCTTGGCTTCCCAAACTCTGTCCTCCTTCAACCTTGGTCTCTCACTTTCCCCAGAGTGACTGTGTGTATCTCTCTGCCCATTTGTCTCCATAGTTTCTCTCCTTCTCCTAAGTCACTGCTCCCCTAAAAATTGTGCCTGTCTCTCCCTACCCCCATGTTATTGTCATAGCATTTCTCCCTTCTCTAATACCAGAATCTTCCCCCTTGCTTCCCAGTCACCTCCACTGATTAATTTTCTCTCACCCACCATTTCAATGCCCTTTTCTTGAGGCAACAGAAAGGTTTCTCATAAGCCCCTATATTAACACATTGCTACATCTTTGTCTCACCATATGAGTGAACATATTATGTGTATACAATGGCTGGTATATTCTGGGAGGCTGTAGGGATACTAGGTGACAAACTGATCTGTGTCTGTACCAATAAATTGCTATCTATGTCCCCGTTCACTAAGGGCTGGACTCACAGAAGGATTTTCATGCCTAACTGCCACTTTAGGCACCTAAACCCCAGAATCAGGCCTCAGTGGGACTCACAAAACCCCTGCTCAGCTGCTGTCAAACCTGTAGGTGGCTAAACTCACTCAGCATCTAAGTTTTAGCATTAAAAATTCCCTAGGCACTATATCTGCCTCTGTGCACACACACTGCAGCCCCACACCACACATCCAGATCCTAAAATCCCAGAGTGAAGCACAACCCACGAGAAGATAGGCATACCTCCACCTAACTCACCCGCAGGACCTGATCCACTAAGTATGCTCACAGCAAGCCTACCAGATCTGGCCCCTATAGGCAAGCTTACACAAAATTGCCAAAGGAGAAGGAGCTCCCACATAACTTTTAGCCTAGAAATTAGGATAGTCATCTGAGATGTGGCAGACCCCCTTCACCTGATGGAGGGAAGGGATTTGAACAAGGATGTGCCCTATCTCAGGAGTACCCTAATCATGAGGCTTTTGAATATTCTGAAGTCAGCCTCCCTCAATATCGCCTGTCAAAGCTGTTCCACTCTGGATAAATAATATAAAAATTTGCAGTGCAGCACTGGGTCTCCCATCTCCCAGGTGAGTGCTCTGACCACCAGACTATAGAGCCATTCTTATGTTTGTTCTGTCTCTGGCCCTGAAGATGGTATATTGTGGATAAATTATGGAGGAATCAAAGCTCCTTCTCCCCTTCATTCTGCTTCTTGCAAAAACAGTGTAGGCACCTAATGTCAAGAGAGGGTTTGCAGCTGAGAATCCCAAGCAGAGGGAGAGGCACCTCCCTGAAGCCTGGACTTAGGTGCCTACCTCTGAGAGAAGGGTGGGGCTTAGCACACACCCCTTGGCTCAGTACCTCCCATTGGCTTTGTTAGGTGAGCTACCTCCTACCATGCTGGCTTTTGTGAATTCCATTTTAAGGCACCCAGCACTTCCTGTTCATTGTATAGGAATCATAGGTGCCTAATTCAGGCTTTGTGAATCCCAGTGATTTTCTAGGAGCATAAAAGTTAGAGGTGGAGATGCCAAGCATCACTACACCTAAGTTTCTTGGTACATATAGCCCAAAAAGAACATATAATATGAACCAGAACTATATCATCACTACCTTCTATTTCTATAAATAGATACAGTGCCTCAGGCGAAACAAAGTAGATACAGAAGCTTAGTGTGAAATAGGAAATGTTTGCATCTCTGATATCTTTGAATCTGTTAGAAAGCCTGAACCAGAACCAGAATATGAGGACAGTATAAATGACAGGATGATTATTTTTCAAATGGATGGTAATTCAGAATTGATGAATCCCACTATGTCAACTTCAAAGGTAGAGGAGAATCTAAAAGTGGGCTATATGGATTAAGGAAACACATGTCTGCCGACAGTTGGTGGATTTGAAGGGAGGTATCCATTGTCCAGCAAAGAGACCAGGGAAAAGGATGCATTGTCAGGACAATAATGGATGGGGAGGATATCTCAAAAAGTTCAGCTGAGTTTTGGATAGACACTCAATGTTTGGAATGCTCTATTGAACCAAAAACTACCCTCTGAACTGTGTGACCTCCACCCATCACTGATACAAAGGACTCACACAATTACACCACTAACAAATCTGAGCAGCTCCCAGATCTGATAATGGTACATACTGCATTTCATGAAATATTGTCCATGTGGACATTTCACATGGGTAAATATGTAAAATATGTCTAACTTTTTCATAACCCTAGAAGCTGAGCTCTTCTTATTTAAGAACTGCTTATTTTGACACTTATTTTATATTTGATACTGCATATTTTGACACAGCCACAATAAAATGTTTGCTCCATTAATAAAATGGCATCTCCAGCTATTTTACACAAACTAGAAAATTTCAAGGAATGCAGAATTCATCCTGCTGTTACAAATCAGATGCAAACCCAAACAGTGCAGGGCTGACCTGTTTTCAAGAAGCTTCTTTTCTAGTATAATGTCATAACAATGAAATAACACAGTGCTAAGGGAGATTATTGTTGCTGTTGCTAATCTGCCCACTCCAAAGTGTGCTACTGTTTCTATACTTTTTGTTACACTTGACTTTTTTCAGTGCAGGCTGACAACTGAGAACTCACACTGATCTTCACATACCAAGTCAACTGTAGGACATGGCTGCTTAGTTTATGTTACAAATAACTAAGGCACTTGATACTACTGCATTACAGTAAATAGCTTTCAATGCAGCGCTTGTGTGGTTCTCTGGACACACAGTAGATTGCATGTCCTGCCTCTGTATAACTAAATGTGATGGGGTTTACAGACCCCTCACTAAGATTAAAGGAGTGATGGAGCAATACTGGACCAAGAAGGCCTCACCCCTCAGCAGTTGTAGAGCATGCTCCAAATGGAGAACCTGTTTAAAATGTGACTTTGGCAATCATACAGGGAAGCGTGAAGGAGAGGTTGTCTACAGGAAGGAAACCAGTAAGTACATTATTGGACAGAGGAATCCAGTGGGAGAACCTGGGTTGTGGGTAAGACCCAACTGGACAGCTAGGTGCCTGGCCCCTTTTTCTCTCTCCTTCTCCATGACATGGGGGAAATCCCTGGACACTCCAAAGAGAGCTGGGAAGCCCCAACTGACTCTGGATCATCGATACTCCTTGGACAATCCTCCACAAGGAGGGAAGCAGAGGGCTGTGACTACACCTCAAAGTGAAAAGAGCACTTGGGGGTTAGTAAGTGGCCCAGAGGAGGCTGATCTGGGGTATCAGAGAGGACAGAAACAACCCCATCACTTCTCCTTTGGGCCCTGGACTCAGACCCTCTAGCCTGCACCTCTAGTCCAACCAGGGGAAACCCAGAGAGTGACAGACTGTACCATGGCCATCAGGCTCCAGATTGCCTGACAAGGCCCCCCAGGGATGACTGCTGAGCTGTGGCCTGCCAGCCCCTCAGTGAACCCTGCTACCCCACATCATCACAAATAAAGGGATTGCATAGCATTTGTTTAAAAACGTAACATGCAATACGTTTTTAAAAGTTAACTACAGCCCAGTTATATATAGCTCTCTAATGCTAGCTGGCTATATAGAACAGACTAGTAGTCAGGACATGTAAGTTTCATTCCTGCCCCAACACACTCTCACTCTGTGACCTTGGCCAAGTCACTTCACTTTACTGAATGCCTCTGTTTGCTACTTACCTTTGTAAAGCACTTTGAGATATCTGGACCAAAAGCCCTATTAGTTCAAGGTATTATGAGAAAAAGAATGGCCTTGTAGTTAAAACATCTACTAGATCTCAGGCGATCAAGGTTCAATGCCCAACTCTGACCCAGACTTCTTCTGTGACCTTACGCAAGTCATTTAATCTCTCTGTGCCTTGTTTCACCATCTGAAACATGGGAAGAATGTTTTCCTACCTCATGTGTTTTATGAGGATAAACTAGGGGGCATTGCCAGTCACACTTGTCGATACACAGAGTCTACATGAATGAGAATTAAGTAACCATAGTTAATATGTAAATACAGGACCCAGAGAAAGGAAAAGTCATCTCATTTTCTCTTCAACACAAGTAGAAATGAAACCAATGCAGCTGTTGGGGCAGCAACTCTCTTTTTATTCTGTATTTGTGCAGCATCTGGGTACATGACTAGGTCCCCAAGGTAATATAAATAAATGACAATTAAAAAAACATTCACTGGGCTATACTTCCTTTTGCAATTGATCAACTAGTAATGTGATGAGTTTTGCAAGCCTGAACTTCACGCTCAGACTTTCTATATATTTATGTAACAGGTCTTTGTTTAAAAAAAAAGTCTTGCAAGAATAAGACAATGCAACCCCTCTCCCACAAAAACTTCACTCTACTAATGCTGTTAATATCGCAAACATTTTTTCTGTTATTATGCTTAAGTGTGAGCTAGATTCAGTTTAGCCTTAAATGACCCTACTTGGGCTCCACAGGTATGTATAATTAGCACTGGATTTTTATAAACAACTATTTTAATTTGAAACGACTAAAACTTGCCACAATAGAAAATAGTTACATACCCATAACTGCTGTTCTTCAAAATGTGATACAGATGTGTATTCTACATGGGTGTGCACACCCATGCACCAGAGAACTTTGCCAAGCACTACCCATTGGGGCGACACTCTCAGCTTGCAGCCATAATCCCTCTCTGGCTATATAAGGGTGGTACTGCCCTGACCCCCTCAGTTCCTTCACATCAAACATCAGAAGTGCAGAAGGGACAGAGAATGGATTGTGGAATACACATCTGCATCACACCTCAAAGCATAACAGTTACAGGTAAGTAACCAGTTTTAATTCTTTGAGTAGATGCAGCCATGTATTCAATATGGGTGACTCACAGGCAGAACTCAGGAGGTGGGACCTGGAGTTTAATTAAAGAGGAGACTGCAGAATTGCCTTCCCAAAGTTTGCAACTGATCTGGATGGAGCCATAAAGGCACAGCGGTTTGCAAAAGTACGCACAGAGGACCAAGTGGCTGCCCTGCGAATGTCCAACACAGGAATGGCATTTAGAAATACCATTGACATTGCCTGAGTTCTCATGGAAGGAGCTCGTACCTCTTGAGGATGCGTCGACTGGGCTACTTTGCATTCTGTCATGACACAAGAAGTTATCCACCTGGAGACTGTCTATGAAGAGACTGCTAAACCCTTCATTTGGTCTCCATATAAAACAGAGAGTGAGGAATGGAAAGGTTTAGTTCTCTCCAATGACACACTAAGCATCACCGGACATCCAAAGTGTGGAGACGCTGCTCCTCTGGGGTTGAATGCGGCTTATGGAAGAACACTGGCAGATATATAACTTGATTCAAATGAAACTGGGAAACCACATTAGATAAAATCTTAGGGTTGTCATAACATAATTCCCAGATTTAGACCTTAGCGTCCAAAATATGGGGGTTAGCATGAAAACCTCCAAGCTTAGTTACCAGCTTGGACCTGGTAAAGCTGCCACCACCCAAAAAATTAGAGTGTTTTGGGGCACTCTGGTCCCCCCAAAAACCTTCCCTGGGGACCCCAAGACCCAAATTCCTTGAGTCTCACAACCAAGGGGAATAAACCATTTCCCTTCCCTTCTCCCTTCCAGGTGTTCCCTCCCTGGGTTCCTGGAGAGATACACAGAAGCAAGCTCCCTGAATCTAAACAGAGGGACGCTACCCTGGAAACACAAGTACTTCCCTCTTCACCCAGAGGGAATGCAAAGTCAGGCTAGTAAATCTAACACACACAGATTTCCCCCTGACTTCTTCCTCCCACCAATTCCCTGGTGAGCTACAGACTCAATTCCCTGGAGTTCCCCACCAAAGAAAAACTCCAACAGGTCTTAAAAAGAAAGCTTTATGTAAAAAGAAAGAAAAATACATAAAAATGGTCTCTCTGTATTAAGGTGACAAATACAGGGTCAATTGCTTAAAAGAAATATGAATAAACAGCCTTATTCAAAAAGAATACAATTCAAAACACTCCAGCAACTACACACATGTAAATACAAAAAAAACCCAATCTCTTTGTACTTACAACTGGGAAACAGGAGATTAGAAAGGCAGGAAACAGAAATCCTCTCATAGCCGAGAGAGAGACAGGCACAAGACAAGAACAAAGGACTCACACACAAACTTCCCTCCACCCAGATTTGAAAATGTCTTGTTTCCTGATTGGTCCTCTGGTCAGGTGTTTCACGTTACTCCTTTCCAGGTAAAAGAACATTAACCCTTAGCTATCTGTTTATGACAAGGGTGTGGCCAGAAGGTCACTTTGTATTCAGAAAATTCCATGTTAAGAGCCTCTGCCTTCAAAACTTGCAACTCTCACACTATCCTTGCAGATGTTATTGCCACAAGGAAGGCAGTTTTCTGACATAAAGGAGAGAAAGAAGAAGTGGATAGAGGGTAGAATGGAGGTCCCACAAGAGCCACTAAACAATACTAAGGTAGCACAGAGGAAATAGCTCTTTCAACGATGGGTGGAGTGAAGTGACTTTTCAGAACCTCACCGCCAAACGGTTTGAAAACACCAACTTCAAATGGATAGGTGGATGAAATGCCAAAATTGGCACCAAGTGGACTCTCCATGAACTAAGTGCAAGGACAGAAGACTGAAGGTGTAACAGATACTCTAAAATGTCCTGGATACAAGCCTGAATTGGTTGAACTCCCTGGGCAAAAACACACACCAAAAACAGCTTCCTCTTGGCCAGATAGGCTGTCCTGATGGAGAGCTTCCTACTGATAATCAAGAGCTGCCAGATTACACCCCAACATCACTCCTCCTCCTCAACTAATCATGCAGCATCTGCACTGTGGAGGGAGCTGAGTGAAAAACTAACCATGATACTGAGTCAGGAGGTTGGGATGAAGAAGAAGAGATATGGCAGGCTGGACTGATAAAGTGAGGAAGTCAGAAAACCAACTTTGTCTCAGCCATACTAGAGCAATGAGATTGAGCCTGGAACAGCACAATTTCAACTTGAGAATGACCTGCAGGATGATCAGACAATGGGGGAGCCAGCCTGCATTGGGTAAACAACTAGTCAGCCTCATTTGAAGTCCAATAAGAAGACAACATCAGTCCCAAAGAAAAGTAGGGAATCGGCACTGGCAGCACCGAATAAGACACACTCCCATCAGATACCTGTGGAGGCGTTGGCACCGAGGCCAGTACCGAACCTTATGGGATCTGCCATCTGGACAATGATGCCCCAGCATCAAAGGGGTCTTCAGTGCCAGGCCCAGCCTTGACTCCATAGTCTCCAGCACAGAAGGTGCAAGCTGTGATGCTGATGGACCCAACGGCAATGCAAGAGAATGGATGAACTGATAAATGCCACAGCACCAGAGAACTCCTGAACCAGTGGAGAGTCCGGGATTGAGAGGAAAAGCAAATCTGATATGGTCTGGTATGCTGTCGACATGGAGAAAATAGATCCTGGTGATGACATAGTCGATGCTGGACTCTGAAGACACACCGTGGCCAGAACTAGAGTTGACAAGACAGACCCTCACAGCCCTTGGAGTGGTCGGACTGACCAGTTCCCGCCTGTGTGTAGGGTTGCCAATTTTGGTTGGACATATTCCTGCAGTTTTCATCACATGACATTAATCTTTAATGTCTCCAGGCCAACCCTGAAGCTTGGCAACCCCACCGGAGTGCCAGAGAGAGTATGGTGCTGGTCAGCATTCATCTTAGTTGAGGAGGAGTCTCCCGAACCATGGAATGGTCCTTATTTGTTTTTGGATCTTTTCCTCACTGCACCAGAGGAGAGTGGAAGACCCATTTTCCTCTTGCAGGGAACACCAGAGCCTGAACATGGAGTACCATCACTTGCCAGGTCCAAAGACAACCGCCAATCAGATGAGGGCATCAGTGCAAACTCCAGAAGATGTTGCTTCAACCACAAGTCTATCACCACCTAGGTCCTCTTTGTGAACAAAGCACCTCCCTCACGAAGACACAACAAGCACCTCATGTGAGGGTTGCTATTGGGGATGGCCCACCTATATGATGCTTGAACCCTGATGAGGGCATTGTGCAAGGCAGCCAGTACTCTAATACATACAAAACTAACACTTACTCAAACCTAAGGTACTACCACTATATAAAAGAAAAAAATTGTCAAGAACTGAGATGAAGGTGTGAAGTAAAGACACTACACAGAGCTCAGGTGCTAGGCCATGGGTGGTGAGATGGAAGTGAGTGGGTCAAGGCAGACCAAGGGAGGGGCTGTGGCTGCAGAAAATGAGTGCTGCCCATACAGACATTGCTAGGCAAAATTCTCCAGTTCAGGTGCACACCCACATAGAATACATGGCTCCATCAACTCAAAGAAGAACTCTTGTATTCTGCAGGACCTCTGATACCACCCCTTCCCTCAAATGTCAATCAATTAGAGATGTCCACATATTCCAGAGAAGGTTACCTCTCAACCTCTTTGTTCACTCACAGATAGGGGATAGTTTTTCAATCCCTACACACCCAGAGCAGTGCCATTGCAACACTGAAATATCCTTTCCAGAATTGTCTCCAGGCATATTGCTTTTTGAAATGACATTATAAAGAGTGCCCACAGGGAGCCAGACATGAACAGAAGAGTAACTGTAGAAGACATAGGCTCAGCAATCATACTTGTTAACAACCAGTATCCCATTTTAATAGTGCTATAATTCAGTCAGACATACAAAATCGTTGTGTATTTCATGAACTTCCAGAATCACTGACAGCCAAGACTTCTATGTCACATGCATAAAGAAACGAAATGGAAAGAAAAGTTATCCCTCTCTCTTTTATGATTTACTAATGTAGTGATACCCTAGAGCTGTTGCTTAAGCAAAGAGATTTGGATAATGAAGTCATTTCAAGCTAACAACATACAGCATGTTGAACCTGTAGAAACCCTGGTAGAGGGAGGGTTTTGGTTTTTTTCCCCCAGTAATGGATAGAAAACCTGACTTTCCATTTGACAGTTTTGCCATTTTCATCCATTGCATAGCAGTTCTTGCTACTAAAATTCACTTCCTTGTTTCCTAAAACCATCAGCTATGTGTCACAGTTAAAACAGGTGGAAACAAAGGTCAAGGTGGAAAAAAAGCATGCAGCACTAACTGGAATCATTTCATGATGCTGCCATCAAGATCACTAGGGGGAAAAATGGCTAAGGGCCAGCCAGCTGACAGGTAGAAAAGAAGGAAAAAGCATTATGTGCACTACGGCCTTCTATTGAATGGGAGGAGCGGTAGATATGCTGGAGGGTAGGGATAGGATACAGAGGGACCTAGACAAATTAGAGGATTGGGCCAAAAGAAACCTGATGAGGTTCAACAAGGACAAGTGCAGAGTCCTGCACTTAGGATGGAAGAATCTCTTGCACTGCTACAGAATAGGAACTGAGCGGCTAGGCAGCAGTTCTGCTGAAAAGGACCTAGAGGTTACTGTGGACGAGAAGCTCGATATGAGTCAACAGTGTGCCCTTGTTGACAAGAAGTCTAATGGCATTTTGGGCTGTAAAGGTAGGAGCATTGCCAGCAGATCAAGGGACGTGATCATTCCCCTCTATTCGACATTGGTGAGGCCTCATTTGGAGTACTGTGTCCAGTTTTGGGCCCCTGTCATAAACAGATAGCTAAGGTTTAATGTCTCTTTCACCTATAAAAGGGTTAACAAACAGTAACCTGAAACACTTGACCAGAGGACCAATCAGGAAACAAGACTTTTTCAAATCTGGGTGGAGGGAAGTTTTGGGGTGTGAGTTCATTGTTCTTTGTCCTGGGTCTGTGCCCTCTTGGCTCTGAGAGTGATTTTTCTATCTCCAGGATTTCTAATCTTCTGTTCCAAGTTGTAAGTACAAGGACAGTAAGACAATAGGTTTATATTGTTTTTTTGTATTTACATGTGTGTAGTTGCTGGAATGTGTTAAATTGTATTCTTTTTGGATAAGGCTGTTTATTCATTTCTTTCCTTTAAGCAATTGACCCTGCATATTGTCACTTTTATACAGAGACCATTTTATGTCCTTTTTCTCTCTTTTTATATAAAGCTTTCTTTTTAAGACCTGTTGG
The DNA here is from genome assembly GCF_025201925.1 of Gopherus flavomarginatus. Lineage (NCBI taxonomy): Eukaryota > Metazoa > Chordata > Testudines > Testudinidae > Gopherus > Gopherus flavomarginatus. The sequence continues at coordinate 88,477,979 of NC_066623.1, read as the reverse complement.
AGTTTTTCTTTAGTGGGGACTCCAGGGAATTGAGTCTGCAGCTCACCAGGGAATTGGTGGGAGGAAGAAGTCAGGGGGAAAATCTCTTTGTGTTAGATTTACTAAGCCTGACTTTGCTTACCCTCTGGGTGAGGGGGAGAGAGATTAGATCTCTCGGTACTTGTGTTTCAAGGACTTGAAACAGGGAGTATCCTAGGGTCCCCAGGGTGGGGAAATCTGGGAGGAGGTAAAGAGGGTGGAATCCCTTTGTTTAGATTCACGGAGCTTGAATCTGTATATCTCTCCAGGAACCCAGGGCGGGAATACCTGGAGGGGAGGAGGGGGGAGGGAAAGGGTTTATTCCCCTTTGTTGTGAGACTCAAGGAATCTGAGTCTGGAGATCCCCCAGGGAAGGTTTTAGGGAGACCACAGTGAGCTAGGCATTGTATAATTCCTGGCTGGTGGCAGCGATACCAGGTCCAAGCTGGTAACTAAGCTTGGAGGTTTTCATGCTAACACCCATATTTTGGACGCTAAGGTCCAGATCTGGGAAGAAATGTTATGACATGGTGTGCAGCGTTGTGGAAAAGATAGACTCCAGGAACTAGTAGGAATATTATATTTTTCTTTTCTCTGCTAGGGGCTTTTAAGCAGAGAGGGTTTGGTTTTAAAAGGAACCAGAGAGAATTTTTTTTTTCTGTTCTCTCCTGGCAGTAGCTTGCATATTAAGCAACGAACTATTAAGGGTCTTTTGTTATACTATAGCACTCTGATTGAGAGTTAAGTACTCAGCACAACACACATGCAAATAAAGTGGTTTTTCTGGTTTACTTTACATTTAAAAGATTAGCTAGAAAAAAAAAGGCATCGTAGCTAGGCAAACCCCAGGAGACAACAGAGCCAGTAGTTCAGACAATAAACACGGGAGGGCACCCCAACACAAGAAAACAGGAACCATGACTTCTAAGGCAAAAATGGAGGCTGAGGCACAAATCAAAGACGCAGGGCACAGGCGAGATATGGAAAAAAAACTACAAGAGATGGAGCTGAGAGAAAGAGAAAAAGAGGCTACCCACAGGAGAGAGTTGGAACTCCTGAGGGAAACCCACCGGCAGGCCCTGGAATTAGAAAAGGCTAAGCAACAAAACACTGCCCATCCTAACAACCCTTTACTTGTTCCACAGCACAGGAAATTTCCCATCTACAAGGCAGGTGATGACACCGAGGCCTTCTTGGAAAATTTTGAAAG